>NC_084472.1:70979592-71635426 GCF_027409185.1 Cynocephalus volans
TTTCAAATTAAACTGCGAACCTTGGGAGGTAGATTCCCTGGGGGTTGGTAATTAGGTGAATTATTTCATCATTTCTTCCTAAAGACCCTCAGAGAATCTGCTTCTCTGCTTTGGGGTCTCCTTACCCCACAGCACACTTTTCTGTTTTTACTGCCTGCGGCTGCCTTTCCCAGCCAGGGGTCTTTCTGGTTATCTCTGCTCTGCTGACCCCCATTCCTCTGGGGATCGTTTCTCCCAGTAGTCCTGTCTATGAGTGGAGTTCTGCTGTGGGGCACCTGCAGGCCTGGCCAGTGGGACCCTCGTTCCCTAACCCCAGAGATTAGCCCAGTGTTGCTGTGGAACCCAGCCCAGGAAGCCGAGTCCTTTCCTGGGACCTTCCCTTTGGAACTGCAGGAGGAGGAGAGGGCTTGGTTTTGTTTGCTTATGGGAAAAAAAAATCTTCCATAGAAATTGAAAGATAAATTCTGAGGTTCATAACCTATTTTCCTTTTAAAACGAAGAAAGGTTATCTGAGTATAGAAGAATTGCTTTAAGCAGAGACCGAAAGGTAAAAGTGATAAATAGAACAAGAGTAACAGTCCTGAGGTTGTCACTTCCATCCTGGGACTCACCCCTGGGGGGCTCACTAGTCACGTGGACCTGGGACACTCCTGTTTTGGCTTCACCTACTGTGAAATCAATTTCTTTAACTATAAAATTTTTAACTAGTACCATGACTTTATCTCTCAATCATAATGACAATAAGTATAATAACAGTGATAACCATGAGATAGCTGTGAGAATAATGGCTGATGTTCATGGGGTCCTCACTGAGCACCAGGCAGCTGCTTAGTGATTTATAAGTGTGGTTTCACTTAATTTCAAAACAAGTTGCACAGGTGAGAAAAACGAGGTCAGATAACATGCCCAAGGCCGCAGCCCGGGTACACAGTGGTTCCAGAGTCCATCTGATTTCTGAGCCCAAGTTTTTTTTTTAATTTTTAATTTTTTTTTGTCTTTTTCGTGACCGGCACTCAGCCAGTGAGTGCACCGGTCATCCCTATGTAGGATCCGAACCCGCGGCGGGAGCGTCGCCGCGCTCCCAAGCGCAGCACTCTACTGAGTGCGCCACGGGCTCGGCCCCTGAGCCCAAGTTTTTAACTGACGTTTTGTGTGTCCCCTTCAGGGCTGTGCTGAGTCTTCTTATTTACTCTGATTCACAGCATCCCAGTAACCTCGAAGGTGACACATCCACGTGATGGAATGGATGTATCTGAACTGCCCTGATGGCGATGTCAGTAGATCGGTCCTGCCATAGGAGGTTAGTAACCACCACTATGGAATCCTTTATTATAGGCCAGGGGCTGTATATGCCTCATTCGGTTCTCACGACAGAACAGCACTGTCTCCATTTGACACAGACACCCAGGGTTCTGGAGGCCCAAAGAGGCCACCTGTGACCGCCAAAGCAGCCAGTTTTCTTGTCTTCGTGTTGAGAAAGGGAGAAGTGAGCTCTGTTTTGAGCTCTCAGCACATGCTACAAACTTTACATGTTGTTTATCCGCCAGAATGACCTTGCAGAGCATGTCCTCTGATCCCCACTTTGCAGATGAGGAAAGAGGCACAGGAGGCTCCCCACTCCCACTGCCTGAGGCTTCCACCTTGGATTCTACTCCCCAGACCACATGGCAGATGTAGGGCCATCGTGGAGGCTGCTGACTGTCATACTTGCTTCTTGTCATCCTTGGAGGTTGGATGTTGGGAAGCCATGCATTGTGGCCCAGTCTGAGGTCAGGAGGAGTCTCCTGGGGTCACCTGGGAGGCGGTTGGGCTCTGAGGTTTGCCAAGTTCTGGGCTTTGGCTTTTCACACTGTGGGGAGAACCTGATTTCAAGAACTGAATCCCACCACCCCACACCACCAAGGGTTCTGTCCACAGATTAGCTAAACTGATGGACCGTGACATCACAATAGACCCATACCACTCCTCATCTTCTTCTGCCACTGTGTGACCTGAGCGTCCTTGTCTCCTGCCTGGATTACAGACCTGACTGGTCCTGCTCCTGCCTTGCTCCCCTGGTCACACGGTCACCTCCACTGGGGTCACACACATATCCTTTGGCATCCACAGCACCTCTGACCTGCTTCTAGTTTGGCATTTGGCCATTGTGTAATAATTATCTTATTATTTCCCAATTTGACTGTGAGCTTCCTGAGGGCAGGGACTGCACTTTTTATGTTAAAATCCACAATTTCTCGCCAGTGTAGAGATTTCAGGGGTGCTCAGTAGCTGTGTGTGAATGAATTCCTGGAAAACAGTCACCGTTAAGACACGCAGGGAGGTGGGAACAGGGTCATTGTGTGGTTCTCCTTTCACTCTATGGGTGAAAACCTAGACAGTGCTCCTCAGAGTCATTTTTTTTTTTTTTTGTCATTTTTGTGACTGGCCGCACCGTGCTCAGCCAGTGAGCACACTGGCCATCCTTATATAGCATCCGAACCCGCGGCGGGAGCACTGCTGCGCTCCCAGCACCGCACTCTCCCGAGTGTGCCACGGGGTCGGCCCCTCAGAGTCATTTTTTAAAAAATCATTTTAATGATAATCCTTTAGGTTTCTTTGAGATGTTTAAAATTTTTTTTTAGAAAAAGCCGATGTCTTCTGCAGGGGTTTAAAATGCTGTGTTTTGGATAGGAATATTGACATGTTTATCCTACCACTCCAATAGTCTCCCTGTACCTGTGGTTTTGCTTTCTGCAGTTTCAGTTAGTGCAGTCCAAAAATATTGTGATATTTTGAGACAGAGACCATATTCATGTAACTTTTATTACAGTATATTGTTATAATTGTTGTTTTATTATTAGTTATTGTTGTTAATCTCTTACTGTGCCTAATTTATAAGTTAAACTGTATCATAGGTATTGTGTATGGGAAAAAATATAGTATATATAGGATTTGGTACTATCTGCAGTTTCAGGCATCCACTGTTGGTTTTGGAACTTATCCCCCACAGATAAGGGGGAACTACTGTAGTACTGACTTATAACTGGAAAGGATATGCCAACTTATTATTGGATCCAATAGATCCAACTTACTCAATATTATTGAATTAATTTATTTATAATATTATTCACACTAGGGTCACGTATAATAGAACAATATGTATTAAAACACTGTGTTTATAAAATACCTATTCTAGACAATGTTCTGTGCTATATGTTGCGTTAGGTTGGACCAGCAATTATATAGGTTTCCAAAACTGTATCAATGCATACCTCAAAGACACCCTCTGGAACCCAATGAGTGCATGACTGCAGTGGATATCACCCCAGCAGCAGGAGGAGTGGCTGCAGAGTGGTCATCTATGGAGGGCAGGGTTATCCTGAAACAGGGTTATCCTAACCTCAGCTCTGTTGACATTTGGTATGGACCATTTTTTGTGGTGGGGGCTGTCCTGTCCATTGCAGGATATTTAGCAGCATCCCTGGCCTCCACCCACTAGATGTCAGTAGCACACACACTAATCATGCCAACTAGAAAGGTCTCCAGACATTGCAAATTGTCCCTTGGGGAGCATCGTCTCCCCTAGTTGAGAACTGATGGAGGCAAACAACCCTGGACATGTTGCTTTGCTGTGCTGCTCCCTGTTCTCATGCTCATAGCTTTGAGAGAGGGATTTTCTGGATTGACTAAGACTGATCATTCACCTGGTCCTGGTGAATGAGTTATAACTCACAAGGGACTGGTCTGTGATTGAGCAACAGAATTTATTGCTTCACTGAGTTCAAGACTCAGAAGCTAAAGGGCACAAAGCTACACTCTGTGGGATTAAGATCACATGTCTCAGAGCAAGAATCCTCCAAGCTTAATGACACATTGTTGCCATAGAAATTCTGCTCCAGAGCCATTTGGACAAAAAACAAGAACTATTGCTATGGAGGAAATCAACATTCTTGTGCCCGTTGGCTAAGGCTAGCTGCCCCGGGGAAAGACTGCCTCTAATTAGATGAGAAAGTTGCTCATTGAACATTTACTCAGAACCAAGGCAGGAAGATGGTTTTAAAAGGAAACCTTATCATGACAGGTCAGTCCTTATCTTTAGTCAACATATTCAACTTTAGTGGCAAATTTATCCTAATTATATTAAAAATGGACCCCTTTAACCTCTTTTAGCCTATAAATTTGACATAATAGTATTTCTTAGGGCTATGATGGGAATTTAATGAGATAATGCATACAGTAAGTTCTCAATATATATTAACTTTATTATAAATATAATTAATATCAATGGTGGAAATGATAATTAATGCCATATTATTATTAATAATAGTATCATTAGTGATATTTCCCTATAAATTAGACAGGTATATAAATATAATAGTAAATCTGCTTATAATGTGGGAAACTGAAACTCAAAGAGTTAAATATTTTGCTCAAGTTCACCTGACTAGTTACAGCCTGGCCTTAAATGTATGTCTTCTGACTCCAAGCTGAAGTCTGTCTCTGCAGCATCACCCAGCTTCCCTAATTGAAGAACCCAGATGCTTATTAAGAATTGAAATTCATCAGTTCCCCATCAGACCTGATGAGTGAAAATTTCTAGGGAAAGTGGTCTTGGGGGTCTGTGTTGTCAACATGCTTCCCACGATTAATTCTTATGTAGCCAGCCTGATGTCTAGGGCTGGTATTTGGAAATCAGAGCAAAGCACCATCAAATAAATGTACCACTTGGCAGGAACAGACAACCACAGTCCTCACTCCCCAGCTCTTTTCTCTCTTCTAATTTTGCTTCTTCTAATTTTGGTATCTTCTGCTTACTAATAATTTTTCTTATCTGATTACTCAACTCTGGAGTAGAGTTTTTAAACTAATTGCTGTGATGTTTCCAAATCTCCTCTGACTCCTGGGTACTTGAGTCTGTTTCAGTCTGACACATTATCTTTGCAATGTTTGCACTGTAGCAGCCTTTGAGACCACCGGTGAGGTAGGCAGCCATGTCTTGGCTTTGCAACCCCCAGAACACAGAAGGAGCTCTAGCCAGGGACTCACCGACTCAGGTTTGAGATCCTTTGTTTCTCTCACTGATTCTTTCTGCTATGCTATAGCTGAGGGGTTGGCAAGCATTTTCTGTAAAGGGCCAGATAGTAAGTATTTTAGGCTTTGCAGGCCTTCGGGGCCCTGTCATAATGATTCAACTCTGCCTCTATAGTGTGAAAGCAGCCAGAGACAACATGCAAACAAATGGGTGTGGTTGTGTACCCATGAAAGTTTGGGCATGGACATATTAAATTAAGCTTGGCCTAAAGGTTTCTCTGCATATAGTAAACTGTTGAATTTCTCTGTTGAATTTAATTTGTCTAAAGTTTTTTTTTTTAATAGGTGGTGTCAGAAGTGGTATATGCAGTGGTGCTTCCAGTGAACCCCAGGAGCATTGAGTGACCATACATGGCACCTGCAGGACCCACTGTGTCCATTGTTCTCTCACAGCAACTGCAGATTGTGGGTAAATTTTCTCTCAGATTCTGAAGCTCCATGGATTTGTGTTTTGAGCTACCTGAGTTTGTTTGAGCAACTATTTATCCAGATTGGGTTAAAAAGTCACCACAGAAGCTGGACTGAGTCCTGGATCAGATTAGATCCAATAAGTAATGAAACTGGATCTAGTTAGGTCCCTCAGATGTCTGGCTGGATCAGACAGAAACTGGCAGCTAATGGTAATTACTATAGGGGGTGTGAACTCCAACTTTGGGAAATTCACAGCAATTTTGTGCTTTATCCTCTTTATTTTTCTTGCATACTTAGGAAGTGAAAAAAAAAAAAAAAACTTTGACTAAGTTAATCAAGGAGATCTCAGAACCAAAGCCAAGATTTAACCTAAAAATGGGATCCTTAAATTCTGATGAACTGAGTACTCCACTTTCAGCTGTATTTACCTTTCCACGTATAAGTATTAGGCTATGTAAGCAGCAAATACATACAACCATGGCAAAATCTTACTAAAGATCATTTAAATTGTGGTGGTAATTCCAAATGACCAGCAGTGCACTTAAAAATGAGCGCTTTTGAATTAAACTTATCCAGGGAAGTCTAATGGGCAGAAGATTCTAAAACAATTTTGAAAATTTTATTGCCTTTGTTAAAAGACTATGAGCAAAAGGCAAATAAAAAGCTTATGTGGCTAATTGATAAGAAAAATTAAATCTGATAACCTTTTGGCTCTGTTGCTATCTCATCCCAAAGGTGAAAAGAAAGCTGGATAAAGAGTTTTGAAGGTAGGCTCTCGGGTTAAGTAGGCTTTCTTTTTCAGCACTATCCCTGCTCAGTCCAGGCATAGAGATGCTTTCTTTGCTCTGTTCATTAATGTTCTCTAACCTGAACTCAGTCATTTTAGCTAAGAAACAGAAGATAAGGAAAAAAACAAAAAACAAAAAAACCAAAAAAACCTGTTGAACTATATTGGTCTCCAAAATATACCTTTCTGGCATCTAGCTGGCTATTTTGAAATCCTTTGTAAAAGAAATTTTCATCTATAAAGGAAATCTCCATTTGTAAGTGTGTCTGCCTCATGCACCAGGTAGAGAGGGAGAGCTGAGTCACTAGAAACCCTCGCAATGGGAGAGGCACTGGCTTACATTTACATGACAGTTCTTTATTTAAGATGATTTTCTGGCCATCCTGTTTTAACTGGGCTTTTACCTACACCCGCCTTCCTTGGTTTGAGCACATGTGGTTTATGATGGTATTTAGGTCTGAATTCTCAGCTCTGTGCTGGTGCAAATTTTCCACCTTGTTTTACCTAAGCCATCCCTTCAGAAATTTAAGGTAAAATTATTTAGATGGTTATTAAAAATGAGATAGATAAAGCAGACAGGGATGGGGTTAGAACAAAGACTAAATCTGCCAAAGGTTGAATGGACCAGAGGGACCCCTGCTGGTCCCCCAACATTATGGGGCCCCAAACCAGTCTGCTCTATTTACCTCAGTTTGGAGAAATTTAAAAAGTCAGAGGGTAGAAATTACAATGAGAATATTAGTTAAGAATTGCTTAGGGCAGTAATCAGACAGGTCAATCAAGAAAAGGGCAAAGTTCCTTTGGCTCAATCCCTTGTTGGAATGGGATATAAATTCATAGATGAACCTGTCATAGTTTCAGAATACTTTTTCAATAACTCAGTCTTAGTCATGTTAAATTCAGTAATATATACTTATTAAATATCTGAGTCATTTGTAAATAGATTAAAATACTGAAACATTAATTGCTAAACATAGGTGCAGGGTATACATACTTCAACATCTTGTTTTTATATGGTATAGAGGAGCAAAATATATTTGGATCTATGGATAAACATGAAAAAATTATGTTATAAGGAAACATATGTGTTTTAGTCCGTTTGTGTTGCTATAACAGAAATACCTGAGACTGGGTAATTTATAAGAAAGAGAGGTTTATTTGGCTTACAATTCTGGGACAGTTGCATCTGGCATGGGCCTCAGGCTGCTTCTACTTATGGCAGAAAGTGGCAGGCAGCTGGTGGGTACAAGCAGATCACATGGTGAGAGAGGAAGCAAGAGAGACAGAGAGAGAGGAGGTGCCAGGGTCCTATAAAAAACAAGCTCTCGCGGGAACTAATAGAGCGAGAGGGGCCGGCCCATGGCTCACTAGGGAGAGTGCAGTGCTGATAACACCAAGGCCGCAGGTTCGGATCCTATACAGGGATGGCCGGTTAGCTCACTTGGCAGAGCATGGTGCTGACAACACCAAGCTAAGGGTTAGGATCCCTTTACCAGTCATCTTTAAAAAAAAATAATAGTAATCAATCAATCAATCAATAAACAAATAATAGAGTGAGAACTCACTCACTACCCCTCCTCCCCAGGGAGAGCATTAATCCATTCATGAGGGATCCACCCCCATGACTCAATCAGTTTTCAACACTGCCACATTGGAGATCAAATTTCCACATGAGTTTTGGAGGGGACAACACATCCAAATTCCATCAATATGCTTAAAAATTATGAAATGGTTCTCATCTATAAAATGCTAATATAAAATGGTTCAAAATTGGTTATTTCCTACTTTTTCACCAGAACATTAAGTTAGTTAATGCAGGGTAATTAAAACCACTCCTTATGTGAGAAAAGTATGAGTGTTTTCAGTAAGTAAATCTTACATGAAAGATGTGTTTTAGTTAGGACAAAAAAAGTAATTTTTGTTATGAAGTAGAATGATTGGTTGTTTAAAAATGAGAAAGAGAAAAGGTTATACAAAGTTTATAGAGCATGAATCTTGTGAAAGAAATTTTATGTTCCATGAAGCTGGCTATAATTTTTAAAAAGTTATTTATTAATTTTTCTAAAAATTAAGCATTGATATCAAAAATATGCTAATACAAAACAAGAATTTGGTTTCCTAGCCTCAGGCTGTCTTTATATGGTCTTTTGATTATTTGGATAACTGAGTCTCCTCTCTATCAAAGAATAATGGCTTTTGCTTTTGAAATCTTTTAACTGTCACTTTGGCTAAATGAATAATTATTATTTTACAGTGATCTGTGATCCTACCTAATCAAGTGTTTTAAACCTTTGACATATTTGATAGGTTTCCCAAAATCAAATTTCAAAATCAAAATTAAGTCTTTTTGACCTCAAACTATCCTTAGCCCTTGAAGCATTCAAAAGATAGATAATAAACAGGTTTGCTGACACGTAAAGTTATGTAGGAAACATTGTCAAATAAGAAATTATGTTTAACCTTATTTTTGAGTTTTATTTGTATGAGTGTTATTAATGTATATTCCAAAATTGTGTGAGATTCCCAAAATTCTAATATGTCTAGGTACGTAATCAATCATAATTGTGTTTATTATGTTAAATTAGCACAGGCCAAAGAAATAACCAAATTTCCTTGTCAATCTTGTGTTTAATCATGAGTATTTTAAGTTTTGCTGTCCGCAGTTAATTGCTTAATTCTGATGCTTTTCCTGAAAGCTCTTTATAAACTATTATAATCCTCAAGTGTTGTGTCTTCAAGGAAGTTCATGGAAAGGGTGGAAAGGACTCTGACAAGTACAGGTTTCTGATAATCTTAGACGATAATATTGTACCAGGTAAGAATTTCTGGAACTGAAATAAAGAAACTAACTAGTTTATAAAACTGCTAATCAACATCAAGCAGAAGAAAAATTAATTAAATACCAAGGAAATACTTTGGCAGATTTTCATGCTAAATTAGCCTATAGTGAAATTGCTAATATATACAATTTGAATGACTCCATAATCCAAGTGATATTACCTATGATACCCATTGAATAAACAGTGTGATGCACCTGAATTGGAGAAATAAAATTGGTATATAAGAGTATATAAATCCAATGTTAGTTATGGATTCATAGAGAGCCTGGATGGCCACCTTGTCCCTTCCTGAGTTTTTAAATCTTCATTATTAAAAGTTCTGCACTCTATGATGCATCATGAAAAAGATAAAGTGATGCAAATTAGAAAATATATTGGTTCAGTGACTATTCTAAAATTGCTAAAATGGTTTATGACCAATGTTTGGTTTGTCAAACCTGTGATTCTGGGAAGACAATCAACACTTCAGGTACATTTCTGCTACCCAATGGGCCATCTGAAAATTTATAGAGTGATCTCATTTGATTGCAATTTTCATTGCATGTTTTCTGATTGCATAGAAGCTTTCCCTCACAGGAAGGCCAATGCTATAACAACAGCTAAAAGGTTATTAGAAAATGTGTTTGTCTACTGGGATATTCCTGGAGAAATCTCCAGTGATTAAGGTACTTGTCTCACTGGACAAGTTATAAAACAGTTAAATAAGATTTTACAGATACAATAACATTAGACACAGCTAACTGAATTGACTGGATTGCCATGGTCAAAGGTACTGCAGATTGATGACAATCAGATGCACTTCCAGGGCAATATATAAGTTGACCACTTATTAAATACTCACTTGAAGGCTTATGCCCCTAGTAATACAACCAGGTGTATCTCCTGCTCTTCTAAACTCTGATATGACTAAATGCCACAAAGCTATAATGCCTTATGCCAAAGTGCATGCTTACCATGTACAGAAAGCTTTTCATGATCCACTGATTGAGTACAATTAAACACTTCATGATCTAAACCTGGAGACTGGATCTTCTGGAAAGAACATCAGAAAAAGACGGCCTTTACCACCCACACTGCCGCAAAACTTTGAACCTTCAACCCTGGGCTCATCTCACAGCTCAAGGGCCCCTCCAGCCTCTTGGAACTATACACTTGTTGGAGACCTTAAGGTAAAGCTGACCAGGGAAATTTCTCCTGAAAAGAAGATGACATCTTAGATGTGGACAGCTTTTCCAAGATCATGAATCAAAACTTCTCCACTGTTGTGAAACTCTTACTTCTTTTAATTTTTCCTTACTTAAGCCCACCTCTTCCGCTTGGCAGAATAATGCTGTAGTTAGAATTTTATCATCAGTAGCTTCTGTGGGTAACTTGATGGAGTGTTGAAACTGTCATGCCAAACTTAGATCTTTGCATGACTTGGGGGATCCTTTGGTTTACCCAATGGATAACTTTGGCAATATCCCCAATATAACTATTGTTCAAATTGTACTAGTGGTAAGATTTCTGGGCCCTGTTTTAACTTTACTCCATAATGGGATACAAGAACCAGGACCAACTAGTATATCACAAGACAGATTTGCTCCATAAGTCCTAAGGGGGTTTCTTGCAAACTGATTTATAGTACTCTTTTAACCTGTAATAACTTTGCCTCAAACCCTTGGGTAGAAACTGCTAATTTCACCATTCCAAGTAATGTATTTATGAACAATAAAATGGAAAAATAAAATGGGCCTGTGTGCACCCGTGGGGTATATTCTTACTTGTGGAGGATTTTGCAGCCAACCTTATAATGGGCAAACTTACACCTTTATGAATGAAAGATGAAGGGCCAATGTGGGCTAGGAATTTGAATGGTACATTTATTGCTCCATCATCCATCAGAAACAGAATATCAGTTCACTCCTCTTAGCCTACATCATAGGTTAAAGAGAACATTGCTAGAGGACCTTAACCCTTCTGGATGGGTATTATTTGTTGGCTTTTTTTCTTTGTGGCTTACTGTAAATACAAATGAGGCAATGATTAGAAAATTATCCCTCACAATAGGCTCTATAGCAGATTCCACTGCAAAGTTTATGGTTGCACCACAGACTTCTTTAAGTTCTCTTACGACAGGTGCGCTAGATCATAGAATAGCTCTAGATCACCCATTGGCCGAACAGAGGAGAATCTGTGCAGTTGCTGACCCTTCTTGTTGCACATGGATGAATACATCAGGTGTTATGAAGACTCAGTTGCAAGGGATTAACAAATGGTTAAAATGGGTAGACTCTTCATCTGGCTCATTCTTTAATCTATTTGATTTTGGTTTGTTTGCTTTATGGGGACCGTGCTAAGGAGCATATTCCAAACTCTTGGTATTATCTTCCTGCTAGTCAAATTATTAATCTCCCTGGTGTGCTTCCTTCTCTCAAAAATTTTAAATGTTTGCATGCAGCCATATGGAGAACACCAATGGTCTCTCTTCAATGGGAATGTCAAAAGTCAAAGAAATGTGTGATGGTGACTGAGGGTCATGCTAATGCCCTAGTTTTGGCCACATTGTCACCTAGGTGAGAACCCAACCAAAGGGAAATGATTAAACAAAACTGTGGAGACCGTGGTTTGGAACTGAGCTCCTGCACGAGTCCTCAACAAATCAGATTAAACAGAAATGGAGTCACTCATGTTAAGTGCCACATTACCAAAGTGAAATTTTAAGAAATGAGACAGGTCCCAAAACTGACCGGTTTTTGTTTTTCTCCTGAAAACAGGAGATTTCAGCATAATAAGGTAGTCTTCTCTGCTCTAACACTTACAAAAAAGTAAGGTGAAGTAACCTGATGTTAAACCAACCAGGTTTTTATTTTTTATCTTGTTTCCTTGTTCCCACACTTGGTAAAACCTACTGTTCTGCTATCTCCCAGTGGGATTTGAGGCCAAAGAAGTCCATTTACAATGGTAACAGAGTTAACACAGATTGCTGTCAATGCCTAAAATTTTGGTCAATATCTCCAAACTGACAAGTTGCCCAAAACAGGGGAATTGTTAAATCTCTTGGCCTAAAGATTTCTCCAGACATAGTGAACTGTAACCTAACTTGATGTGTAAATGGACTGTAGCCTACTCTTGTAACAAGTAACTGAGTCTCAGCCAATTACAGGCAGCCAACTGTTCAAATCACATTCAAATAAGGCAAATGCCAAGCTGTAACCAACCCACCTGTTTCTGTACCTCATTTCTGTTTTCTGTACGTCATTTTCCTTTTTCGACCACTAAATCTTAGCCAAACACACAACCGCCCTCAGAGTTGCTCTGAACCTATTCTGGTTCTGGCAGCTTTGCAGTTTGCAAATCTTTTCTCAATTAAGTTCTGTTTAACTTGTCTAAAGTTTTTTCAAAAAACACTGCAACTTGAATTTCATGTAATTTTCACGTGTCACAAAATATCATTATCCTTTTTATTTTTTCCAATTATTTAAAAATTTGATTAGCTAGTGGCCTGTACAAAAACCAGCAGTGGGCCAGATGGTCCATAATTTCCCAACACCAGCTATGACTATAGTTGAACTCTGCGTGTGTGTGTACATACATACGCATATATATTTAATACATGTGGTGGCAGACTATACCAACTGCTATTTTGTATCTTGACAATATTTTTTAGACACTTGAATATCAGTGCTGCTCATTAAAAACCAATAGTCACACAATGTTTCATTGTGTGACTGTTACCACAATTTAACTAGTCCACTATGTATGAGCATGTGGCTTGTTTCCATTATTTTACTATTGCAAAAAAAGCTGAAACACTTTCTGTACATATCACTTAGCATATGTGAGAATACAGAATTGGGATGATGAATTAAAAGGCACATGCATTTTTAACTTTAGTTGCTGTTGTGAAATTTGCTTTCCATAGAGTTAATTTTCATTTACATCTACACCAATAATACATGACAGTGCCAGTTTTCCCTTGTCGATACGGTTTTTTATCGATCATTTTGATCTTTGCCCATTTCATAAGGGAGATTGTATTTGATTTTACTTTATTTTTTCTCGAATGGGTGAGTTTATCTATTACATGTTTAAGAGCTATTTGTATTTTAATTTCTGTGAACTGTTCATAACCTTTGTCCACGTCAAAAAAAATGAATTGCTGGTCTTCATGTTGGCTTGTTAGAAGCTCTTTACATTCTAATATGCTGCTTGAGCAGGTATTGCTTCCCAAACTATCATTTCTCTTTTGACCTGATTAATGTTTTCCTCCCATACAGAGATATTTAATATTTAAGTTGCAAAATTAATCTCTTTTATTTTAAATTTCTAAAGTTTGCATACTTAGAAAAGTTTTTCCCATTCTGAGATTATAAATAATTTCTTGTATGTTTTCTTCTAGTAGGTTTTTTTCCCCTTTACATTAAATTATTTGAGCCATAGAAACATATGTAATGGTGGATTTTTATGTAAATAAAAAATTATAAATTCATCCGGAGATTCAAAATTATTCTTTCCAGTTATTTTTTATGTATTTTATTGAATAATTTATCTTTTTTATATTAATTTGAAAGACCACCTTTTGTGTATGCTAAGGTGCTGTATGGGTTTGTATCTAATGCAGACTTTTTCTATGCTTTTCTGTGGTTTCATCTGTTTACTCTTGTGCCAGTGCAATACTTTCTCTTTTATAACAGCTTCATAATGCATTTTATGATCTTCATTCTTCTTTTTTCTCATCTTCAGAAATTGTCTAGATATTCTCACTTGTGCATTTTTCAGTGTGGATTCTGGATTCAGTTTGTCTATTTCTCCCCCGAAATGGTACTAGTATTTCTTATTATGATTGCATTCAATTTATAAATGAACCTTGGGGACACTGGCATCTTTTTAATGTGGATCACACATCCATTTGTTTGCTCTCTGTGTGTGTGTGTGTGTGTGTGTGTGTGTGTGTTTATTAGTTTGGGCTGCCAAAACGAAGTACCGCAGACTGGGGGGCTTAAGCCACAGACATTTATTTTGCACAGTTTGGAGGCTGGAAGTCCTAGCCGTGGTACCAGCAGATTTGGTGTCTCCTGGGGTCTCTCTTCTTGACTTGCAGACAGCCCCCTTCTCCCTGTGTCCTCACATGGTCTTTTGTCTGTGCTCACACACGTCTGGTGTCTCTTTATGTGTCCAAATTTCCTCTTCTTATAAAAACACACGTTAGACTGGACTAGTGCCCACCTGCCCTATGAGGTAAAATGACCTCATTTTACCTTAGTTACCTCTTTAAAGACCTTATCTCCAATATGGTCACATTCTGAGGCTCAGCCCACAAGAGTGGGTGTGTTCATGTTTCCCAGCAGTGTTTTAATATTCTCTTCTTACAGATATTGCACATTTTTTGTGTGTTCCAAAGTAGCTCACCTTTTCTGCTGCTATTTTAAATGCAGCAGAAAGTTTTCTTCTAAGAAAGTTTTCTTCTGTCATAACTTAGAATGGATGTTTGTATATGAAGCCTTTTATTTCTGTACTTGAATTTTGGGCCTATCCATTTTACTGAATTATATTGCTATTTGTAATATTTTTTCAACTGAATATCTCAAATGCACAATCATATCCCAGGCAATTTTAACTCCCCCTATTGATCTGTTAATTTTCCTTTAAGATAGTGATGAAGCAAAGTGGGGTGGGTTAGAGGGAGACTCAAGCAGACCAGCTATGCCCCTGTGGTGGGCAAAAAGTCCTCATGGGAAGAAGGAAAAGGGCTTTAAGCTGAAGTGTAAACATAAGCAGAAGCCATTTGGTGTGTGAAGGAAGAAGGGAGGGGTAGCTGATCAGAGTAGGAGAGGGGAAGGAGGTCAGAGGAGACCACGCCAGCAGGTTGGCTCTCTGGGCTAAGACGGGAGATGGTCTTCTCAATGCAATGGGCGCTAATCACAAGAGGGAACCCCGTATGACAAGTTAACAAGACCAGTCTGAACGCGGTGCAGAGAAGGAAAGGCATAGGGGCAAGCCAACAGACCAGGAGCAGAGCCAGCAGGCTGTCCTGTTGTCTGGAGAGACAGTGTTGGCTCAGACGGGGTCAGAGGTTATCCAACATGGTCCAGAGAAATAGCATCGGCTCAGACAGGGTCAGAAATTATCCAATGTGGTTTCAGGACCCCTTGACCGTCTTAAAGATTATTGAGGATCCCAAAGAGCCATTGTTTATGTGAGTTATATCTATCTATACTTAGTGGATTAAAAATTAATTTCTCAGAAATTAAAACTGAGAATTTAAAATATTTTTTTAATATAAGTAAAATCAACAATTATAAGCCCATTGCCTATTAACATCAATAATATCCATTTTTATGGAAAATAATTATATTTTTTGAAACAAAATCTATTAGTCATGAGTGACATCACTACATTTTTTTGTAATGACTCACTTAATGGAGGACAGCTGTACTCTCATATCTGCTCTTATCTTTAATCTGTTGTTTCAGTTGAAATTCATAGAGAAAACTCAGCCTTATCCATATAAGTAGTTGGAAAAGGAAGGATTGGTTTAATAACCTTTTCGGACGATTGTGGATGTTTTCCTTTGGTATATGCTGAAACTTGACAAGTGACAGTTTCTTAATGATTAGTTGTGTGAGCTGAAATTAAGGCAGCTGAAGCAGAAATAATTTTATGAAGGTTTACTGAGAGACAAGTGTTAGGTTCAATCCAGGAAACACAAACCAACAAAGTTGGGAATTGCTCTGAAGTTTATTACAGGCTGAAAGATTGTATGGGAATGTTTGGAAAAGGGAAGTTTTCCAAATACCGGAGTTGTCCTGTTTTCATTGGTGGTCATAACACAGAAGTTACAATCATTGGTTACAAATTACAGCACAGAAGCAAAAGATGTCTACATGACAGAAAGCTCTATGCATAAAATGATGCTTTGGTTAATCTTGAAGATAAGTTGGAACTTACACGAATTCTTTATCTAGGAACAGGATGTCTTGCCCAAGTCATGAGCCCCCTTTCAAGTCAACTGATATTCCTTAGAGAACTGCTTGGCTAGTTGAGTCAGCTACAAGTCATCAGTTGAAATGTGAAATCGGAAAACATATTAATAAACTTTCCATGCTCTGTTATATTAGAATTTATTTGTATCTTACTCTTTGAATCCATCTTTTCCACAAGCACGATTTGTAACACCTAGCATCTGTCATTTAGAAAATTCATTTCATTGAATTGTGCAGATCTTCCAAATTTTGGTATATTGAATTATGTAATACAAAAAAATTGCATTCCCTAACATCACCACTGATCTTATCAGAAAACACTTTAAGTATTTGAAATCTTTCAAGCTCATAAAGACAGGCAAATTTCCCCAAATTCGAATTTTCACTCTAGGCATCAAATTTTATTATTGGCAACACATGTCAGTTGTTTTCCTTGGAGTGACAGGCTTCCTTCATTCATTTTCAAGAAAATATCAGCCCCGTACCCGAATTTGAATACCCATGATTTGCTACCATTTTTTCAAGTACATGTAGGTTCTATGAATACAGTGTTTCCTTGAGAAAACCATCAAACTTTCTAAACCATCAAAATTTCTGCAGCAGAAATGCTTTATGTACAAGTATACTTCCCATCTTGTGACACCGAATATTGGAAAAATATGCACTGAGGAGTTGGGGCTTAATAAAACTAAAACTTTATGCTGCTTCATCAGGAACAGTCTTTAGTGAAAGTGGCACATTTTTCAACTGCAAGTCTGTGGTGGTCAAGAGTGCAATGACCTCTAACCAGTTTGGTGCCACTGCCTTGTAGCATGCTGACACACACGGGCATTTTCACCCGCCATTTCTGAGGCACTATTAGTACAAATGTCAGCACAGTGAAAAGGGCAAACTCTTCCTTAGTATTACAGTGAATATAGTTTTGATCTTGTGGACCCCCGGAAAGGGTTTCAAGGACCCTCAGGCATCTACAGCCCACGTTTGAGAACTTCTGGATGAAGGTAACAACAATGGAGATGAAGAAATAATTATGGATGTGTTTAGGAATCCATAGGACTTGCCCATGGCCATAGGGTGAGGAGGAGAGATGCACATATTCATGATCATTTTTCATTTAATTAAAATAGCATACTAACTTCTCTAATTGTCTTTAAGGTTTATACATCTTCGTAACAGGAGTCTCCAAGTTGTGAGCTTTGGGTAGAGGTCCGCAATCATCGAGTATGTGAATGTGAGCGTCAATCCCACTTTGAAGAAGGCTGTTGTTAAGGATTTTAGATGAAATCTTATTATCTTTCATTTAAGTAGTCTTTGAGTAGGCCATTGTCTTTGAGCAATATAGGAGATTCTTGGAATGCCATCTCTTCTCATGGCAGCTGATTTCTATGAAACCATGGCAACAGCTTGGGCTCTGGGTGCTTTGCACAAGTGCTGTAGCTAGGCGACTGTGGTTTTAATTGCTGAAGTACAACACCTCACTTAAAAATCTCTGCTGGTCACATTTATAGTAGAGATCGGCTAGGGAAATTAATTATGCTAAATCTATGCAGCCTATCATTTATTAGCCTATTTATTTTAATTATAGTATTCTGTTTTTTTTTATCCTTGTTTTCAGCTTGAAAGCAATGGGTTGCAAAAGAAACCACAAGCTTTAAGCTTCTAATGGGACTCTCAGCCTTGTCTCCTGCACTGGCAGGTGTCACTCAATAACTTCTGTTAGCGTCCACAGTCAGTCCCTGCTTTGCTCAACACTATAAAGCAAGACCCTGCTAAACAAAAATCAAAATGTGTGAAATGTTCTTGAGTCATCCGTAGAGAGCCGAGTGTGGAAGCTGATGGACCAGCTAGGAAGTTATTACAATAAGCTAGATAGGGGATGGTGTGGCCCAGTGGTCCATGAGGGACCTGGAGACATTCAAGTCATCCCAAGGTAAGGTGCTAAAACTAGAAATCCAAGCTAAACACATTCAAAATAAGAAATAAAACATAATCGTTAATTCCTTCCAAGTATGGTTATTGTCTAACATTAACTACCTGCACTAAAGGCAACAATTGCTAAGGTACTTCATTGTCTATTTGGAGCTAAATACTACAAAAGAGAGATGGTTAACAGATGGCAATGTTAAGAAAGTCTTGGCCTGAATCTGTACAAATATATTAGGATTGAACAAGCACCACATTTTAATCAATCTTCTGAGTTGTCATCATAAAATGTCAGATGACTCTCAGGTATCAATCACAAGAACAATGTCATATGTAAAACAAAGTGTGTGCACGTAGCAGTCTTTTCTGATTTCCCAGGAATCTAGATGCTCTTCAACTACATCTGTGGCCATATCTTTTCAACATGTGGAAGACATAATAATTTTTGTGGGGACTTTCTTCCTATAAAAAAATTCTACACCCTTATTCATACCATTCTGTATAAAGTTATCATCTTCAGCTCACAGCCCATGTCTGTATATTCACCAGCATGCAGGGGAAAATCCTAATACTCTGGATGTCACTACAGACACCAAATTATGGTGAACTGCCTCTGCAGAATGTTGTGATGTCTTACTCAATGCACTACATGGCTTCTAGTTAGTCATAATTAGTGTGGCTGAAGGTAGCCAGTAGAAAACACAAAGTGAGGAATTGAAGTCTTAGGCAGAAGTTAACCTTCCACAGTTACATTTATAACTAAAGAACAATAAGTATACACATATAAAAAGCCCAGAAGGTAATCACCATTTATCCTGTCCACTTATATCTTGAAGGCATGGGCTAGAAACAAATTATCTCTAGTAGTGTGGAATCCATCAAAGTGTGAAAAAGACTATGAGGAATGTCTTACACACCAAGCTGCTCGGCATAACACTCAAAGGTCTTCTCATGGAGAGGAACAGAAATCCACTTCAACTTCTCAATAACAGAGATGTCAGAATGGTTCTTATTTCGTCTATTTTGATTACAAACTTGGCTATCACAAGCTCTTTGTCAGTTACCTACAAAGCATGAATCCTTGTACAGTATTGAGTCTGACATGGGATTAAATTATTTTTAGTTGGATTTGAGAAATTTATAAACAAAATCATTTTACAATTGTGATTAAACCTCCTTAACCACAAACAAATCATTAGTCTGAGTCAGGACCTGAAGACTATTAGGATAATCTCGTATAAATAGTTCTAGAAAACAGTAGGAATGATACTCATAAAACAACAATAAAGTATTAAAAACTAAAAAACAATGATCATTGGTACTATAAAAATCACTAACGAGTTTCCCATTGCTCAACATGCCATTTCATGCTCAATATTAAAATCCAGTTTTGCTGGTCTATTAATGAGATAGTGTTTCATTAATGAGATAATATCCCATTGTCTCAATCAAGACCACTAGAGGATACATGAGGCAAACTAGAATGAACTTCAGCTGTTTCTCTTTCTATATCTCATCTTGGTTCATTTGCATCATAAGCACTCACTTTTGCTAAGAACTATGATGCTGTTAGGAGCTTTCCTCCAAGGCCAAATCTGGATTCCACAGACCCTCCAAGATTACACAATGAGGAAAATTGTCTTAAGCTCCACATGGCTCCATGTGAAAACCCAGGATCTGAAATGGCTAGTGAAAAGAAACCTATGCCAAATATTGCATAGGCCCTAGTTAGTATTAACTAATAAGGGTATAAATCTAATACACCAAGTTTTTGGCTGGGAAACCATAAATATGTATCTGGTAAATATAGCTAAAACTCAAACTGGACTTTGTATAATTTGCTCTGATAAATGGACACCTATTTACTAACCTGAATGTATAAAAATGTTCTTATCAACACACATTGTTGTCTGGGTTTACTAATCAAACAGGACTACATTTGTCTTTGCTGGAGGCTTTTAAGTTGTAAACCCCATCAAAACCAAAAAAACAAAATACAAAAACCCCCAGCCCTTTATATATATTTTTTAGAAAAATTAGGCTAATTTAACATTGATAAAAAAGAAACAAGTATGTAAAAAGGAGGTGATTTGAAGAAGACTATGGATGTGGGGATATGGTTATGGTTGGAGGGGCTACAGAGAAAGAAAAATAATTTTTATGTAAGAAAGCATCTGGTACAGTGTATTTTTGTCCTATAGTAAAATGATGGGTTATTTAGAAAGTAGGAAGTATAGGACAAAAACCAGAATGTCTGAGTAAGTCTTGATAATGATTTATGTAAATAAGTTTGTTAAAAGGGTTTTACAGTAAAGAAATTAACTGGATTTATAAACAAATTATGTGTGAGTTTTTCTAAAAATTAATGTCAAAAGTATTCTAATACAGGGTTAGAATTTGCTCTCCTGCGATGGAACAACCGGATTTTCTAAGAAAACAGTTAACTTCTCTTATTAAAAAATTGTAAAAGGTTTTGTTTGTCTTTTAGATAACTGGACTAGGGAGTTTATTTCATGTTTTATCATGATAAGTTCTTGTGCTCTCTGCCTTTAAAACCCTTTGTCACTTTGGTTTTATTTTTTGTAGTAATTTGTGATGTTATCAACTAAATGTTTTAAGCCTTTTGTTATTTAACAAAACTTTCCAAAACCAAATTCTGAAATCTCAAAATTTTAATTCTGAGGAATTCCAAGGGCTCTGGAATTTCTCAAAGGATATATAAAAAATGTATCAAAACTAATTGGCTTATTTAATAAATTAGACTATATGGGAAAGCATTGTCAGTACTGAAGGTGTTATGGATGTGTGTTCCAAAATCTTGTAAGGTTCTTAAATATCTGTGTCTTGATATAAATGCTATTGGTCATAATCTTGGTTTAATTATAATTTTAAAATGTTGTGTCTTCAAATATTTCATGAAAAAACTCTGATAGGTACAGTTTCCTGACAAACTTTGAGTTCATAGTTTTAAACTAAAGTTCCAAAATTCTAATGAAAAAACTGATGGGTTTGTGAAATTGCTCACTAAGGTCAAAACAACAAAAGTTAATTGGTAAATTAATTAAAAAGAGTTATGGGTCTTTACAATTTCCTTATTTTAAAATACTGCTGGTTCTCCTAATGTTTTTCAAATATAAGAAAACTCTCTCTCTCTCTTAAGCTATCTATAACTAGCAACAGTTTGGTAAAATGTCATTTAAAACAAAGAAAAAAGCATTTGTTTTCTCCCTATTTGATCCCCCCCCAAATTTAATAACTTTAAGTATCCTTATGATTATGATGGCAATATAGCTATTTTTATAAGTTCAATGAAAATTAACTCTCTCTCTCTTTATAACAGGGTATGATTTAAAACTTTGGATATAAGATAGCATCTCTCACTTCCAAGTTGCTGATCTCTCTTTCATGTTTGCCATAATTTGGCCTAAATGGCTGCTTCGTCCTGCTCTTCATCTTTCCCCCGGGCATGAGACAGATCACTGAGAGAAAGTAAGCCGAGATGCTTCTTTCTGTAATCACCTGGGAAAGAGTCTTCCCAACACAGAGAGATTTATACAAAGAAAAATAAGACCTTTTCAGTCTAGATATTGATTATCAATGCTTTTATGAGGAATGCCTTGATCATATAGGGGGAAATAACGTCTTTTCTACAAGAGCAGTTCTCTAAATTTTCCTGGTCTTAAAGAGGGTGTTTGTAAATTGGATGAGACATCCTGTTCTTAAATGAAAGACTCATAATTGATCAAAAATTTTACATAAGACTAGACACTCTGAAAGCAGTAATGTCCTGGACAGCTTTAACATTAACAAACTCTCTGGACTCAGAATCAACTATTTTATGGATCAGAATCCCATTCCGGAGTTCCTACAATTGGTAATTACACCCAATTCACAGCACCTGGAATGATGCCGCTGCAGCCACCCTGAGAGACAATGACATCATTAGTCCTCACCTGAAGTAAATTAAAAGGACTTGCCATGCTAAATGATATCAACTTTGCTTTAAATGCTTTTGTCTTAACTATACCAACCTGATCTATAGTTTTGCTTTTTCTTTTAAATAAATAAAATGGGGGGAGATGTAGGGGATTCTTAAAGCAAATGTACTTCACAGGGCCTGGTTTTCCAAAGCCTTGCAGTTTCAAACATTGACCTTGTGGAGGACTGGAAATTTTCCTCAGGCTATAAAGTCTCTGGTGTAAGATAAAGATTTGTGGCACAGCAAGGTTGCTGTCTCAAGGACAGACAGATTACTGATTGATATGTGTAGATACTGGAAAATTGCTGTAAGAAGGAATGTTTGCTAAGATCAAGCTTTTATTGATAGGACCACTTAATTGCTTTACTGGAATGTCATCTGGCTTGTTTCACTGAAAGTTACCAGCCTATATTGTTAAACTATAACCCCACCTATGTTCTCTTCCTGTAACTTCTTGGTCTGGAAAATAAATGCAGGAAGAGAACCCCAATTCGGGCTTAATTTCCCAAAGAAGTGATGCCTCTCACTTGAAGGTTCTGGGGAAGTTAATGACTTTGGGGCTTCTCACTGCTCAGAAGAGATGGGCTTTGAGTAATCCTTTGTGGCTCCATCTCCCAGAGGACGTGGGGTGACAAATCCATGGGGGGGCAAAGCAACAGAAGATAACCATTCTGTTCTGTCCTGTATACCTGTGGCAGTGGAGTCCTCTGTAACAGCAAGTGAAGAAAGTATTTTAACCCTAAAAGTGGAGAGAGGAGTCTGTTATGATAGCATAATATGAATCTTTTTTCCATTATTTTGGATTTCAACAGGGGCTTCCTGCAGAATTTGTTTGTTTCAATGCTAGAGGGATGAGTAGTTTCCCAATGATAAAAGATTATCTTGTAAAGACAACCTTGCATGCATTTTTTTATGATGCTATGTATTATATGGCAGTGGTTCTTTTTGACTTCTGTATAATTTCTTTGAGGAGAGATCCTCCAATATGTATTACTGCATTACTATCTTTCAGCACTGAGAAGAATTCTCATGATCATGGGCAAAGGACACAGCTACTCCGTGACTCAGTTTCCTCATTTGAAAGATGAAGAGGTCAGTTCAGGTGTTCTCTAAGGCTCCCTCCAGCTCCCAAACTGTGAGAGAGTATGATTCCACCACATACTTGCTGATTGCTTACCTGATTAATCAGATTCAAGGAAAACACTTGATAATTACATTGTTCAATTCGTACCTTTTTTTTTTTTTGTCATTTTTGTGACCGGCCGCACCGCGCTCAGCCAGTGAGCACACTGGCCATCCTTATGTAGGATCCGAACCCGCGGCAGGAGCAGTGCTGCGCTCCCAGTGCCGCACTCTCCCTAGTGCACCACGGGGTTGGCCCCAATTAGTACTATTAATACTGTTGATATGTAATTATTGCTTAATGTTTCCATCTCAAATCTCTTTTGAATCCTCAACACTTTTTTCTTTGGAACATGAAATGTGGTTGCTCTTTTAGAGTTCGAATTCTCTGCTTGACTTCTACTCGTAAAAATGTATTAAAAGAGGTCATGGAAGGTGCTATTTTTTCAAATACCTGGAAAAGTGCAAGTTTTCTCTATACATTAATCTGTTAACCTAATTACAGTTCAGTGGGGACAGTGCTATGGCTGGATGATGCATGACTGCCTCCGCTGTGTGTCTTCCTGCTGTGATGCTGCTCTGGGCTCTCCTCAACGTGCCCAGTCTTATTGTGGGATTGTTTCTTCCAAGCAACAATATGCAATCGTCAGGAAATCAGTAATGTACAATGGATGACAAAATAACACACCTTAAAATATACACATTTTAATACATTACCATAATATACAATTCAGTATATAAATAATATGCAACCGAATGGCAGAATTCAACAGCGTGTACAATAATGTAGCGTATGCTCTGAATTGTCTCAGATGTTAAGATTGAAAGGAGGACTGGCAAGTTAAACTTTTGGTAGCATGAAAATTGGAGTCCTCAGTAAGCAGCCACCTGAATGTGTTTTTTGAAGAGGTGGTGGTTGAAACTCCTACACAAAAAAACAAACCTTGTTGTTTATCATTTAATCATGCGGGAATCTCTGTTGGGAATTCCCTAGAGTTTTCAAAAAATCCAAATTCCCTGGAAAGGAGTCACACCATCTGTGTCTATTGATTAATCCTGAAATTGTCAGTGGTTAGAGTCTCAAGGTTTATTGACAGCTGGGAGCAAGACCCCAAGAATGGCAAGCAAGTACCTTCTTTTCCTCAGCACCCCAAGTCTCACACCCCCTGGTACCCTGAGGAGCCCCATCAGTGAGGAAGAAGGCAAAGGGAATCACAGTGCAGATAGAAAAGGGGTGGTTTGTGCCTGACACCTGCTTGAATGTGGGGCACTCTTTCCCACTGAAGCCATAGCCTCAGCAGTGGCCAGCTTCACAGTGCCACAAGAATGAGACGTCAGTTACAGTGTCAGGTAGGAGGACTTTCTCAGGTAAGCTTGCACAGAAGTGATATTAATAATCAAACCGTGGTCTGGCATGAATAGAGAACAGGCAGACCACTCCCCAGGTGCCCCTGCCTGCATTATTTGATATTATCTTATGTCAGAATGGCTTCAGGAGCTAGATCTGAAAACATCTCTTCCATTTTATTGCAGCTATTATGGATTTCTGGAAGCATCTCTGCTTTGAGCTAGTTCTAGTTATCGGTGAACAAATGTATAAATCAAGAAAGGTTAAAAAAATGTGGGTCTCCCATGTCTGCCATGGAGAATGAAGTTGTTCTTTTGGATTATTGAAGGAAGAGATCAGCCCCCTGGCCTAAGTGACAACACCCTCCTGCTCCTCCTTGGCACCATGGTGGGTGGCTCCTAAGAAGGCTTGAAAGGTGGGAGAAAGTCACTGTGTCTGGGTAGCTCATATAACCAGGACTTTGTCTTCCTTGAGGCATGTAAGGGACATAGTGCTGAGTGTTTATGGCTTATTCAGAATTGTGTTGTCAGAATATCTTTAATTTCTGAAAATTTTGCCATCAAAATGGTCACCCCCTCCATCCAGTTCTCTTAGACCATCCTAGAGCTATAGTGCCCACAGCGAGTGGGGAATGGGTCCTGGCAGGTGTAACAAGATGGGGAAACTTGATGGCTGTGCTTCTAGGGAAAAATATTTTAATATCCAAGCAATTTACTAGCTTAAAAACAACAATAAATATCTTCTTCCACTTTTGGAGACTGCCTGTATACTTGGCTCTGAATTTACACAAAATCTTAAGACAGTTCAATTCCTTTCTACTGCTAGGATATTCATAATAAGTTAGTGGGGGGGAAAAGGCAAATCTTTAGATTTATGCGATGCCTCAGGCTATTGAATATGAACATCAGTTATAACTGTAAACATAAAAGATCTTATTCTACATCAACAGCAATACATAGTCTTAAAAATCCTTAGCTATGAGCCTGTTTACTTGCTTTTTTTTCTCATCAAAAGAGAAGAGAAAATATTTTGATTGTTTTAGTGTTGTCAGACGATTCATCTATTTACTGTCAAATTTCAATAAGGCGCCTGGATTTGCATGTTTATCATTTACTTATGTTTCAGTCACTTATGAACACCGTGAAGGTTGAAGACACATAATAATTTGAATTTTGGTCGAGTAAGAGTTTAAATGCCATCCATGATGTGTATGTTCAGAGCACATCCCTAGCTGATGGTGGAGCCCTGCCCACCCCTTGTCATCTGTACCCAATGCATTTCTGCTCTTTTTAGATCAACTATTCATATTTATAAATAGAGGAACTCGAGTCTTGAACAGTATCCTTTGAAACGAAGTCAAGAATCTGATGTAATACTTCACAACGATAGAGTTCGAGGTTTTTAGTTTCATCATTTAACATATTAAATCCAGATGTCCTGAAAATTCTGAGTTTTGCCAACATGACATCTACATTTAATCACACATTTATAAAGCTCTGACATTAAAAAAGATAATGATATCCCAACATTTTCCTTAATTTGTATGCTTCCTACACTCTTGGTTTAGTTCCCATTTATATGAGAAAGTATATTAATTGAATTACTTTATGCTGGAGATGGTACAGGATTATGATTTAGTAATGCTTTTATTTTAATCACTTGAAGCTTAAACCTTAGTAATGGAGTCGACTTTCTTCCCTGTTCCCCGCAGTGATCTGAGCAGGGCCTTTATGTCTCTCATGTCATGAGAACCAGGAATCTTACCTCAACAGTAAGACTCTCAACCTGGAAAGAACAGAGCTTGACCCTCCATTCAATGCTCCCGAGACTCAGGCACCCAGATCCCCAGCCCTCCACAGACAGAGGCTTGGACCAGTGTGGCTTCATGGCAAGAAAGCCTGAAATGGAGGATATTTCACTTTCCAACCTTAATTTTAGTAATTTTTTGTAAGTTAATTGCTTAGAGAGCATGCATTTCTAGCTACTAGTGTCATTCCTTGGTATTTCTTGAGATTCCTCAGAATAAGTGTCAGGAGGTCTGCAGTTACTTCAACCGTCGAACATAATCTAAAAAACTAGAGATGAGAGAAAAAGTCTATTTATTTATCCATATTTTTTATTCTTTTTGTTTTTTTCTTCCTTCCTAATATTCCAAGATTGCTTCTTTTATAATTTCTTTTTCGTTTAGGAAACTTCCTCTAGCCATTATTTATTTATTTAGTCATTCATAATTGAAACTCGATTGTACGTATCTGTAGGCACAGTGTTGAATATCAATACCTGTTGCAATACGTGATCCTCAAATCAGGATCATTACTGTAGATTTCATTAAGCAATGTCATCACTTCTTGTGGCCCTTTACCAGTTTCTCACCTTTAGCTATTCTTTGAGGACAGCCTTGCTAGTGACAAGTTCTCTTAGTGTCCCTTCATCCAAGGGTGTCTTTATTCATTCTCTGCCTGTGAAGGATGTTTTCACTGGTGTGGAATTTTGGTTGATAGTCCTTTTCTCTCAACTTATTTGAAACATGTTGTTCTACTGTTTCTGACTTCCATGGTATTGGGTGGGAAATTTGCTTTCATTTGAATTGTTGTCTTCCTCTACACGATATCTTGTTTCTCTGGCTACTTTCTAGATATTTTGTTTGTCTCCAGTTTTTCAGAACTTTGATTATGCTGTATCTTGGTATGAATTTCTTTGAGTTTATCACATTCGGAATTTTCTCAGCTCCCTGAATTTTTAGGTTTATATGTTTCACTAAATTCAGGAAGTTTTTAGCCATTCAGTAAATATATTTTTTCAGTCCCACTTTCTCCCTTTTCTAATGATGATAGAAATTCCTGAGATTCTGCTCTTTCTTCTCCAGCCTGCTTCCTCTGTATTGTTTAGATTTGGTAAATTCTACTAACTGTACCCAAGTTCACTAACTCTTTCACTAGCAAGTGCACCTGTTGAGGGTTTTTGTTTGCATGTTTGTTTGCCTTTTGGTTATTGTATTTTTCAGTTTTACAATTTCATTTGGTTTTTCTTGATTTCTTTGCTGACATTTTTCTAATTTTTTGTTTGTTCCATGAGAACTCATAATTGCTTGCTAAAATACGCTTGTAATAGTTACATTGAAATCCTCCTCAAATAATCTCCACCTCTGATTCATCTCGGTATTGTCACTTATTGATTTTTCTCATCTGAGTTGTGATTATCTCAGTATCTGGTATGATGAAAGATTTTGGACTGAAGCCTGGACATTCCAGATGTCATGTGATGGAGCTCTGAGTCCTCCAACTCTTCCTTTGCAGTGGGAATCCCCTCCCATGCCATTGGGCTCGGGGAGCGTGGATGCGTGTGTTTGCACCCCCCGGCCACAGCAGAGTACTGACCACCTGAACAGCTGCAGACAAGGTGGGGAGACATTCACCTTCCCCTTGGCCCTTCCTATACCTTCCAGGTAGATGTGGGGCCCTGCTGACCCTGGGGGGAGGCAGGGGATGCCCACTAGCCTTGCCTCCCACCACCTGCCTCTCCTTGTTAATGCCACGTGGGGGTGGGGGCTCCCTACTCAGCTTTGTTGTTGGGGGGCTGTGGAAACAGACTAGACCTGCTTCCTATCCCTCATCCCCTCTCTTGCTGTGTGCTGGGAGGTGCTGCTGGGTGGTGTGAGGGTTCAGTTCACACTGGACCCACAGACAACACCCTGGTGGGGGATAAGGGCTCCATCAGCTTGTGCAGGACAATGGTATGGTGCTGATGTTCAGCCTACCCTGGACCTTGGCAGAGGTTGGAGGGGTTCCAATACCCACTGGCTCCCTGAGCTCTGGGCTTGTCCCAGTTTGTCCCTGTCTGGCACACTCACTGAAAGTCGTTCTGCAAGTTGGTTAAGTAGAGTACAGGTTACTGCAGCACATGGGTAACAGTCACATCTACAAACTCTTCACCTTCACTCCTGAAATCACACTCCACAGTGCTCATCTGGGTAATTTTGAGCAATATGCAATGTGTTCCTCTCTTGTACTTTGTTTCACATGATAAGAAGTGGAATGGTTTAACAAAAAAAAAAAAAGAAAAAGAAAAACCCACAAACAATGAAACTTCATCTTTGGGATCAAGAACTCTTCATGGAAGGTGGGGCATGCAGTCCAAGGCCACAGTCAGGAATCACTACCTGCTTTCCACGGTTGTACCTTCCAGGTCCTGGTCTTCATGGAAGTCTTCATATTACAACTAACGAGACGAGATGAACATACTGAATCATACGCCCAGATGGAGAATCTAAGGAAAGGAGAAGAGTTAAAACCTTCAGATGGAAATTAAAATATATTACCAGAAATCTACTTAATATCCGGCCAAGAGGATAATGTGTATTATAAACTAATTTTGCAAATGACATTTCTAAGATATCTTTTTAACCTAATTTAAGTGCATTCCATTGTGATTCTCCACATACTGTTTGTGAATAAAAATCCAATTACTGTAGCTAGACAAATTAAAATTTTTCTGGATGTAGCAATTTTTTCTTCCTTCCTTCCTGGGAATACTAAAGAATGTGACTTGATCTTTTAGAAGGCAAAGGCTGAGATTCTCGGTAATTTTGGAGAGCCTGAAAAAAAATTTTTTTCCCCTGTCATTTCTGTTGAGGATGTCTGGATACATAGCTGTTACCTCTGCAGCTCCCCCTGCATTTTAACTATGGTGCCATCAAGTGGTGATAAAAGGATAGCGTTAACAGATCTAAACTACTTAGTTCAGTTAGATACTAGAAATCCTTGGAAATTTCCAAGCCCTTTATAATGAAATTTATATGCTTATTAAAAAATGGAACTGTAACTGGGTACGTTGCATCTTTAACGTATCAGAAATCAAATAAGAAAACATAGCCCCCTTTATGAACCTTTGAAATGTGTATAAAAATCTAGCAGAAGTCTGTGTTCTCTACTTCACCCTATGGCTTCTTTGCTTGGTCTTGTCTTTCTTCCAAGAACCACGTTTTCCTTGCTACCGGTTGTGTGGCTGGTCCTCAACTCATTATTTTTTTGCCAAAGTACTTTGTTTTACTTGTCCTGGTCATCAGCACTAGTTTTACTCAAATTCTTGCTACATTTTTTTGGGTGGGGAGGGAGGTAAAACCATGAGGAAAGGTGCCAAAACCTCAAATTTGATTTAGCCTAAAGACAAGGAGGTTGCGTTTTTTCCTGTATTACTAAAAGAACAACCACTTTGACTTCCTCTTTTCCAGCATGTGATTTATCCTACAAAAGTACTTGTTTGGGTGATTTTGAACCATGAGCAACATTTTCCTCACTTTCAGATTGTATCACAAGATAAGAAGTGGAAAGTGGTAACCACAAAAACAAGCAGTGTTTACTTCTATTTGGAAGGTTAGCGTTATGAAGGCATTAGAAAATAAGATGGAATGTGAAAATACTCAAAAAGAGCTGTTTCCATTGTCTGCTTACATGTTAAAAGTAAACATGGTCACTGTGAGAAAAAGCCCAGAAACTTAAAGGTGAAAATGACCCAAGTCCACCCTCCTGTGAGTCCCGCTCCTCAGGTTAATCTCTGCCAAAAATTTTGTGTATTTCTAGACATTCCCCAGATATACACAAGCGTATTCGTACACTAAGGCATCAAATGTGTACTCTCTTCAGCAGCTTGGTTTCTTAACATGTTTCTCAGAAAACTTTGCAAACTGTTACTACAATTCCACTTCATTCTATTGTAATTAAAGTATTTGGTCAAAATAAATATGCATGTGGTAACCAACAAACTAGTACAAAAGGGTTTAGCCACAGTCACACCTCCCCATGAACCTGCTGTTGTCCAGAGGCCATTACTCTATACTCTGTTCTCAATTCTGTTGGAACGTACTTCCAAAATTCTAGATAACAGATCTCTTTCTATGTATTTTTAATTTATAGCTTCAGGCATTATCTATTATTTCATGATATGAAAAAGATATATTTGTCTCACTTATACTCTCCATATCCTGATATTTGATTGCATTTCTTTATTAAGATTTTAACTTAAAATATTCCTTATTATTTCATGTTCCATCAATTTTCTGTAAGAGCTTGATTGAAGTATAATTGATATGCCATTAAATTCACCCTTTTAAAGATTACAATTCAGTAGTTTTCAGTTCATTCACAGAGTTGTGCAACCATCACCACTGCCTAGTTTCAGAACATTTTCATCACCCCAGAAATACTCTGCGTCCTGCGGCAGTCTCTCCTCCTTCCCTCGCCCTGCCCCTGGAAACCTCTAATCTACTTTCTGTCTCTATGGATCTGTTCACTGTGGACATTTTATTTAAATGGATCATGCAGCATGTGGTGTCTTGTGAGCGCCTTCTTTCATGGCTTTCTCACGTGTATATCAGCACTTTATTCCTTTATATTGCCAAATAGTACTCCATGTTATGGATATACACTATTTTGTTTATTTAGTCATCAGTTAACAGCACATGGTGTTTTCCATTTTGGGTATTTTGAATACTGCTGGTATAAAATATTCCTGCATGAGCTTTGTGTGGACTTGTTTTCAATTCTCAATATACATAGGAGTAGAATTGCTGGGTCACATGGAAACTCAATATTTAACTTTCTGAGTTAAACTTAAATTACGAAAACAGTTTGGAAAACGGCTAAACTTTTTTCCAAAATGGCTGTTCCATTTTACAGTTTCACCAGCAATATGCGAAACTTCCAATTCCTCTGCGTCTGCATCCACGCTTCTCTGTCTTTTTGATTGCAGCCATCCAGGTGTGTAAAGTAGCATCTTACTGTGGTTTTGATGTACCTTTCCCTGATGGCTAAGCATACTGAGCTTCTTTCTCTGCCATTATTGGCTATTTGTGTATTTTCTTTGGAAAAAAGTCTCTGTTTAGATGCCCTACCCATTTAAAAAATTGGGTTGTCTTTTTACCGTTCAGTTGTAAGACTTATTTTTATATTCTCAATATTTGACCTTTATCAGATACATGATTTGAAATTATTTTTTTCTCCTTATACGTGTTGTCTTATTTTCTTTGTGGTGTCCTTTGAAGCACAAAAGTTTGTAATTTTGATGAAGTCAAATTTCTCTATTTTTTTCCTTTGGTGTCTTGTGCTTTTGGTGTCATAGCTAAGAAACTGTTGACTAATCCTAGATCATTAAGATTTATCCCAATGTTTTCTTCTAAGAAAGAGAGTATAAAAAGAGTATAGTTTTATTTCCTATATTTAGTTCATAGGTCTATTTTAAGTTAATTTTTGCATATGGTGTGAGGAAAGGGTCCAACTGCATTCTTTTGCGTGTGGATATCCAGTTGTCCAGCAACATTTGTTGGAAAACCTGTTGTCTCCCCATTGAATTGTCTTGGCATCTTTGTTGAAAATCAATTGACCATAAATGTATGGGTTTATTTCTGAACTCTACTCCATTGATCTGTATCCTTATTCTTAGGCTATTTTCACTTAACAATATATTTTGGGATTATTTATAGATCAGGACGTAGCTTCTTCATTCTATTTGTAGCTGTATAGCATGTATGAAACTTCACTGAATGCATTGTAATTTTAACTCAGCCCATTTTTCACAGAGAAATTGTTTACGATCTTTTTGCTGCAATGATAATACATACACCTTTTAACTTGTGTGTATGTGCCCATATATCTGGCTGATATATATTTGGCTGAGTTTTCTAGAGAACTGGTTGGGCCCATATGCCATGGTGTGAATTAGTCTCCAAATGAGCAGATGAATAAAAGACCTTTTCTTTTCTATTGTCACTTTCAAACAAAATGAGATCTATTCAAAAAGGTAATAAGATAATTTCAGGTGCCCATTCACCTTTCCCATGTGACACTGCTGGAGGGAAGGCCGTGTGTACCAAGACCTATTCAATTCCAAGTTTATATTTGATTTTAACATTGAGCTTCTTTTACGGACTGAAATATGTCATTTTTCTAGTAACACGATCTGCTCCTTTTCCTCATGAATAGATTAGTGAAGTACCAGACAGGCTAGAATTCCCAGGATTCTCCTCCAAGATTCCACTGCTTACCTGTATATTTCCCACAGCTGCCTGCACCTTGCAGCTGACCCTCTGTTATCACCATCCTCTTCCCTCTCATCCCAACACGCCGAGCATTTCCCATGCTCTCTCTTACTTAGTTCTCATAGCCACCCCATAATTTTGGTGCTATTCACATCTCCAGTTTACAGATGAGAAAACCATAGCTTGGGAGTTTCAGGATGCGTTGAGAAAGTGAATAAGCAGGTCTGGCACGTCGGGTTCTGGAGTGCACACGTGGTTCCCTTGATCTCGAATGCGTGGCCTTTAGCTGCTCTGAGCTCTCTTACCACTGCTAGGGACATCCAGGAGCTGCTCCACCCTGCCTGGCCCTGGCTCTGGCCCACCCTGCCTGGTCCTGGTTCTGGTCCATCCTGCCCACACCTGGCTCTGGCCCACCCTGTCTGCACCCTGGCTCTGGCCCATGCTGCCTGCACCCGGCTCTGGCCCACGCTGCCTGGCCTTAGCGCTGGCCCACCCTGCCTGCACCCTGGCTCTGGCCCACGCTGCCTGCACCCAGCTCTGGCCCTCTTTAATGTTCCGTCTTGCCATTTTCTTCCAAAACGCTATGCACTTACCTTCCCTCTTTCCCCATTAAAGCACAAGTTATGACAATTTTGCAAGTTGAATTGATTCCTCTTGAAAGAGGCAATAAAAATTCAGAGCATCTCAAATGTACTTGACAGATAAATTCAAGAAAAACTCCAGGTTCATTTAGTTATGGTCAGCTCTCCATGCAGTTTGCAAATTAGCTGTACCCTTGGTGTAGTTTTTCTTCTTCTTGCTTATTATTCTTGGCTCATTAGCTTAAAGCCTGCCTTAGCAATATGTCAGGAGAAGGGAAAAGGAGAACACTTCTAATGAACCTCAATTCCTCTTAACTCCTGCTCAAATGCTGAAAAGTTTTTAAAGGGTTTACAGAGAACTCAAAGAGTTTTATGCTTGGAGGCACAAATTGTAGGATTCCTGTAGTGACTGTTCAAAAGTTCCTTTTTATCAAAAGGAGAGAGATTGTCCAAGTCATAGAACTGGAAGACAAGAAGAAGAAGCAGGAACAAGTCTGATCAGAAGAAAATGAGTTGTTGCTGCCACAAAGAGGGTCAGCAAGACATGTGTTCTAATGTTTTGTGTGCAAAGTTTCTGAAATACTAACACAGCCTTCCATAAGCAGTGGGGAGAAGACAGACTGCAAAATTGGAAAGAAAAAGAAAGGGAAATCTTCCAAGGCAGGCATCACGTAGGGTAAGATATTATGGATTTATAGCAAAATAGGTAATGTCAAAGCAAATCATAGAAACAGGTATAATTTATTAATCCAAAACATATGAAATTGCCAGTATTAAACTACTTTTGAACTACAAAAATTGCAATTTTACATGGATTGATCTAACACTTTATTAAACTCCATTATAGCCACATTAAAAGAAGTAAGTTCTTGAGCACCTCTCAACTCAAATTATTAGGAAGTTCAAATGGTTTTGTCTTGGAGATTCATTTTACTACCAATTTGGAAAGATAAGAACCTCACTGTCCAGAGACATCAGTTAGCTTCCAAAGGTTTCTAATAGAGGCAGAGGAGACCCAAAGAGTATATGTATCCAGTGGTGGCCCTGGTCTGGATGGTCACGACTATAGGGCCTTGTGCAATACTCTGTGCCTGTGTATGCACAGTGTTGGGAGCCCCTGCTCTCACTGCATGCTCTACCACTGCCAGCCCTCTTCCATGAGCTCAGCGCACAGCAGTATGTCCAGGTTACCAGGTGAAGTCCTCTCAGCAGCCCTAGACTTGCTTTTCTACTGAAAGACCTCAGTGAAGAAGACAATGAGGTAAAAGATCTCAGCAATGAGAACTACAAATCACTGCTGAAAGAAATTAAAGAGGACACCAAAAGATGGAAAGACATTTCTTGTTCATGGGTTGGAATGTAGTGAAAACGTCCATATTACCCAAAGCCATCTACAGATTCAATGTGATCCCCATCAAAATACCAAAGACATTCTTCACAGAAATAGAAAAAACAATCTTAACATTCATATAGAACAACAAAAGACCCCAAATAGCCAAAGCAATCCTGAGCAAAAAAAAAAAAAAAAAAAGCTGGAGGCATTCCACTACCTAACTTCAAAGTGTACTACAAATGTATAGTAACCCAAACAGCATGGTACTGGCATAAAAACAGACACTTGGACCAGTGGAACAGAACATAGAACCCAGAAATCAACCCACATATTTACAGCCGACTGCTCTTCAATAAGGGCAGCAAGAACATACAATGGGGAAAGGAGAGCCTCTTCAATAAATAATGCTTGGAAAACCAGATATCCATATGTAGTATAATGAAACTAGATCTGTACCTTTGCCATATATCAAAATCAACTGAAAATGGATTAAAGACTTAAATATAAGACTTGAAACTATAAAACTACTAAAGGAAAACATAAAGGAAACACATCAAGATGTAGGACTGTGCAAAGACTTCAGGAATAAGACCCCAAAAGCACAGACAATAAAAGAAAAAAATAAACAAATGAGACTATATTAAACTAAATAGCTTCTGAACAGCGAAGGAAACAAGCAACAGAGTGAAAAAGACAACCTACAGAATGGGTGAAAATATTTGCAAACCATGCATCTGACAAGGGGTTAATATTCAGAATATACAAAGAACTCAAACAACTTTACAGTAAAACAAAACAAAACAAACAATCTGATTAAAAAAATGGGCAAAGGACCTGAATAGACATCTCTCAAAGGAGGATGTAGAAATGACCAGCAGGTATATGAAAAAAAAAAAAAAATGCTCTGCATCTCTAATCATCAGGGAAATTCAAATCAAAACCACATTGCAATAATATCTTACCCAGTCAGACTGGCTATTATAAAAAAGACAGAGAATAACAAATGTTGGTGAGGATGTAGACAAAGGGGAATCCTTCTGCACTGTTAGTAGTACTGTAAATTAGTACAGACATTGTGGAGAACAATATGAAGTTTCCTTAAACAACTGCAGATAGAACTACCATACGATCCAGGAATCCCACTACTGGGTATATACCCAAAGGAATCAAAATCACCATGTCGAAGGGATACCTGCTCTCCCATGTTTATTGCAGCTCTATTTATAATAGCCAGGTTATTGAACCAACCAAAATGTCTATCAATGGATAACTGGGTTAAAAAAAAAATGTGGTATATATACAAAATGGAATACTACTCAGCCATAAAAAAGAATGAAATTCTGTCATTCACAGCAACATGGATGAGTCTGGAGAAAATTATGTTAAGTGAAAGAACACAGGTGCAGAAAGAGAAATACCATGTCTTCACTCATGAGTGAAGCTGAATTCATAAATAAACAAATACACAGTAAAGAGAGAGAGAGAGGAAGAAAGAAGGAAACAATGATCACAATAATATGTTGAACCTTTAGAAGGAGAGAACAGAATTGTGGTTACTAGAGGAGGAAAGGGGGAAGAAAGAGGGTTAATGAAAAATTAATGAGAAATAAATTAACAGACATGAAATGAATGACTAATTGGTTAACAGACATGAAGAAGGGTTACATATTATAATGATGAAGAAGCTAATTATCCTGATTTGACCATCACACATTGTACACAACTACTGATAGTCCACTTTGTACTCACAAGGTGTATAATCAATTATGCTTCAATACAAAATAAATTAGAAAAAAAGATCATGAATGCTGAATTTCAAACAGGACAGCACAGGAGGACTCCTAATACCTGATCTTCAGATGGTCATGAAGACATTGTGATATTGGTGAAGGACAAAATGGAATAGATCAGGTTCATAAAAAGATCCCATATACTCAATTGACTTTTGACAATGGGAGGAAGGTAATCCAATAAAGGAAAGATTGACTTTTTAACAAATAGTTCTGGAACAATTAGGATCCCATATATTAAAAAATGATCCTCTGCCTATATCTTGTAACATGTACAAATATTAACTTGAAATGGATCATAAACCTTATGATGTAACCCAAACTAAAAAGTTCTAAAGAAAAGATGAAAAAATCTTAGTGACCTTTGGCCAAGCAAATATTTCTTACATAAGATACAATAAACACAAACCATAACAGGAAAAATTGATAAATTGAATGAACTTCATCAAAATTAAAAATTGCTGCTCTTTGTAAGATACAACTAAAAATCTAAGATGATAAGCCATAAACTGGAAGAAACCATCTGCTAAACACATATGATTTAAAAATTCCAGTAATCAGAATATATTAGGAATTTTCACAGCTCAATAATATGAAAACAAAAAACAGGGCAGGGGTGAAGATTTGGACACTTCACCAAAGAAAAGATATCAATGGCAAATAAGCGATGAAAAGATGCTCAAAGTCACTAGTCAGAGAAATTCAAATCGAAACCAAACGAAGAGAATACTACACATAAATTAGAATGTCTTAAAAAATTAAAAATAAATAGTACAAAGTGCTGATGAGGATGTGGAGCAACTGGAAGTCTAATCCATTGCTGGTGGGAATGCAGCATGTTACAGCCACTCCGGAAGAATTTGGCAGTTTCTTATAAACATATGCTGACCATTCAACCCAGTAATACAACTTCTAGGTATTTATCCAAGATAAATGCAAAAAAAGTCTACACAAAGACCCACTCTCCATCCATTCATCCATTCACACTCCATCCATCATCCACCCATCTACCCATCCATCCACCCATCTACCCATCCACCCACTCACTATCCATCCACTCACCAGCCATCCATCCATCCTCCATCTATCCATCCACCATCCATCCATCCATTCACCCACCCACTATCCATCAATCCATGCACCCAGTCTATAGAATGTGCCAGATGTTCTGTTAGTCTTTGGGTATACAGTGGTAAATAAATTTAGAAATGATCCCCACCCAGCCTAGAGGAGCATTCCAACAAATATGCAGGAAGCCTAGTGTGATAGGTTCTTTGATGGAGGAAGTGGAGATGTATGTGAGAAAATGATTTGGGCACTTAACCCTGACCCAGGCTAGGAGAATGCTTCCTAGAGTAACATTTCATAAACTGAGATTTGAAGGATCATCGACAATGGACAAGTCAAGGAAAGAGTCTATGCAACTAACCCAGAAAGTTAGACACTATATAATGAGTTGCAAAAACAGAAAGAAAAATATTAATGAGATGCGTCAGTGTCATGTGTGGGAGTATGTCTGGGGGCTAAAGTTGATGAAGACAAGCTGAGAGATAAGACCAGAGGGACAAGATGAAGATTATATGGGAGATTTATTACTTTCATTAGGGAGCATGAACTTCATCCTGAGGACAAGAGGGTTTAATGTAGAAGAATGATTTACGCTTTTAGGAAAATCACTCTTACCCCAGGGGAGGAATTGGATTAGATGGGGGATGTAACTGGAAGCAAGAAAACAAGTTTTGAGGCATATTTGAAAGTAATGAAACTGAACTTCTTTGAAGATGATTTTCATATCATTTTTTTTTTTTTTTTTTACTAATTGAAATGATATTCATCTGTAACAAAATCATAGATGAAATTTCAGTCTGTGTAATTGTAAAGTTGGCTTGTCAGTCTTCCTGAGATGGTCAGTGTTATTTAGAGCTACTTCTGGGCTGGGCATTCTGCATTGCCTAGCCATTCTGGGCTGGGCATTCTACATTGCCTAGCCATTATTTATAGGTAAGGGCGGCAACACACTTTATTAATGTTAGATCATGGGTAAAAGCTGAAGAAACTGATCTTACTTTGTCAGAGGTAGAAATACCTTCAGTTTATTTATATGCTCATCCTAGAAGAGGAGAAATTGAAAATTCCCATTCAGTGGTAGTTTTTCCTCAAAGCTACTGCAGAGAGTTGGTGCTTTAATTAAAAGGCATGTTGAGAGCACAGCAGGTGGGTGGTGATGTCTGGGTTTAGCTTCAAGCTCTTAAGTCAGTGAGCAAAAGGCCCTGTGATGCCAAAGGAACTGAGGTAGAGTCAGGAAGTCTGATATGCTTCATATTGCAGGTGTCCTTTAGAAGGTACTTTAAAAAATCAACAATTAATTATATTATGCATTTTGACCGATCCTAGGGTAACAATTGAAATTGTTTCTTAAAAGCATTACACTTGGGGACATTTTAGAGTCATATAGTCATACTTATATATTTGGAATATGTTAGAATATGTGAAATGTTAGATAATATCAGAATAACTTAATAGTTCCATCTTAAGAATTTCTTTGTGGTAGTTAGATTTAGCAAACCGATTAAATCGTATGAGCTGTGGGTTCATTTTCATTTGTCTCCAAGTATTTTCTAATTTATATTTTGGTTTCTTCTTTGACCTATTTGTTGCTTAGGAGTGTGCAATTTAATTTCCACATATCTTCAAATTTTCCACATTTCTCTCTGGTATTAATTTTTAATTTCACTCCATTGTGATCAGAGAACGTACTTTGTATAATTTCAAACCTTTAAGTGTATTGAGGCTTGGCTTATGGCCAAGCACGTAGTCTATCATGGAGAGTTTTCTATGAGGATGTGAGAAGAATGTGTATTCTCTTTGGGGGTGGAGTGTACTATTGATGTTGGTTAGGTCTAGTTGGTTTATAGTGTTGTTCAGTCCTCCATTTGCTTGTTGATCTTCTACCTAGTTGTTCTATCCATTATTGAAAATGAACACTATGTATTACTATCGAATTGCATATTTCTGCCTTAAATTCTGTTAGTTTTGCTTCATGTATTTTGGGGCTCTGTTTTTAGGTACATTGATGCTTATAATTCTATATTTTCAGATGAATTGACTCTTTGATCGTCACAAAATATTCCTCTTTATCTCTAGTAGTAATAATAGTAAAAAGTAGTAATATTTTTGTTTTAAAAGTCTGTTTTGTCTGATATTAGTGTAGCCACTCCAGATTTCTCATGGTTGCTTTTTGTTGACACATACATATTTTTCCAACTTTTAACTATCAATCTATTTGTTTCTAAGTCTAAAGTGTGTCTTCTATAGACAGCTTATAGTTAGATCTTGGTCTTTTTAAGAATCCTTTCTGAAAACTTTTACCTTTTAATTAGATTGTTTAAACCATTCACATTTAAAGTTATTATCAATATAGTTGGATTTATTCCATGTTGCTTTTTGTTTTCTATGTCTCATTTTTGTTTCTTTATTATTCTTTTACTGCTTTCTTTCACATGAACAGAATATTTTATAGTGAAATTTTAAATTTTCTTTATTATTTTTTTCTATGTTTTTTGTTTTTGTCTTAGCGGTTGCTGTCAGGATCTGTGGGTCCTGCATCTGTGAATTCACCAACCATAGACAGAAAACATTGGGAAAAAAATTGCATATGTACCGAAGATGTACAGACTTTTTTCCCCTGTTATTCCCTAAAGAATGCAATATAACAACTATTTACATAGCATTTACATTGTATTAGGTGTTCTAAGTAATCTAGAGATGATTTAAAGTATATAGGAGGGTGTGCATGTGTTATATGCAAATATTATGCCATTTTATATTGGGGACTTGAACATCCATGGATTTTGGTATCCACAGGAATTCCTGCAACAAATCTCCCACAGATACTGAGGAATGACTATATACATATACATAATCTATATGTATATACATATAAACTTATCAGAATGAACTCCAGATTTATACTATCTTAATTCACTTGAGATAGAGAAACATCACTCCCGTACAGCTCCGCTCCTTCTTTCTCCCTCTTTATGCTGTTATTGTTAATATGTCTCTATATACTATATGTGTGTGTGTATCTATCTGTCTATCTTTCTATATCTCTATATAGATCTCTCTCTATACATGTGCACTTATATGTATACACACACACAAACATCCTATTGGTTCTGTTTCTCTCAGTCTATTAGTTAGAACCATGACTAATACATTGGGGACTGATGTATTTCACTGAACTACAGCATCTGGAACTTGTGCAAATCAGAATCAAGCAAAACAAGGGCTTCCTGCATGGTCTTTGATTTTCCATATTTCCCCATATGGGGCAGGTTTCAGAGGCTTCCACTTGGCCTTCCCCACTATGATAGCTCTGACCCCACATACAAAGGAGATGACATAGGATTCTGCCTTGTATTAAAGGACCCAAAGGACACTCCGCTTCCAGCCTCGTAGAGAATGCAGAGTGGAGGGGGAGCAAGCATCACGGAAAAGCTCAGTGGTGCCTGTTCTCCAAAGCCAGCCTAGACTACATATGTGGCTACAGAACCAGGTCTTCTGCTCATAGTGGGGAAGAGAAAACACAGGTGGTGTGCTTCATCTTCAGGAACAAGGTGAGCATGATTGTCTTAGTGAGATAAGACAATTGTGGAGGAGCAGTGAGTGAGGGGCCTGACCACAGAGAGTGTTACATGCATTTACACTCCGTGGGTTTCCTTGCAGCAGTGTATCACTAGTGATGTTGTGGGATGAATTGCAGGTGGAGAGTGATATGTGGGGAGATTGAATGGCAATGGCACTTTGTTTGTGGAGTCTGCTGCTTTTCTGATTGCTCTAGAGAGCATAGACAGGGGAAATTAAAAGCTATGAATACCCAACTGAAAGTGTAAGACAATCAGAAAGCCTCACTGGAAACTCCTGAAAGAGCCCCTTATCTCCGGGGGCTGCAGGGAAGGAATACCTAAGGCTCAAGCCCTTACCAGATGTCTTGTGCTCAGGTAAGGAGCCCATGGACATGAAGAGGGACTCAGAGTTAGGGAGCAATGACATTTGTGTAGACTTTGGTGATTCTAACATATGCGAACTTCTTCAATGCCCCTGAACTCTACTGCATTCTCCTAATCTGAAGGAAACATCTTTTCCTGCATAAAAGCTTTCCAATGACTACTTGGAGCCCATTCCCCCAAACTGACTCTAACTCTCAGAATTTACCTCTCAAGAGTCCTTATTTCCTCTGTACACTCAAATGTGATTTAGATGGAGAAGTAAAATTTCACCTCCAGGAGAGGGTAATCAATCCACTCAAGGAAGTTTCTCACCAACCTGCATCAACAGGAATCTGGCACACGCATGGAAGAGAATTCTAGAGGGATTAGGCTAAAAATGATAAAATGATAAAATTGAGGGTCTTATTCTTTGATGTGGGTCAGTCATGGGGTTTGAGATTTGATGTGTTGGCTTGAGAGCCTGGAAGGTATTAGCTATGTGTTTGGCCAGCTGCTGGAGCCTGTACTCAGTAGAGGCTGAGAGTTTGAGTGGGATGCTACAACTTCCCCGGAAAACCATGGAATCTCTGGAATCACTGGGAGACCTTGTTAAATCACAGATTTCCCCATAGTTTCTGTTCAGTAGGTCTAGAGTGAGGCCTGATAACCTGCATCTCTAACAAGTCCCCAGGTGATGCTGAGGCTGGTGGCCCGGGACACACTTTGAGAACCACTGCTGTGGAAGGGACAGTCTGAAGGACCAGGGGTATGGGATGTTGGACTGGGTCTACTTTGTGAAGGCTGCTCTGCTGCCTTTTAATCAGACTCCTGGGACATAAACTGGTGAGGGGCAGCAATCTCCAGGGGCACCTCTGTGTCAGGTGTCCTCTGTGGGCTGGAGACATGCCAAGTACAGGTCCCAGATGTCAATGGGTGAGATGAGATCTCAGGGAGTCAATGCCACAGTCACCATGACAGCCGTGGGGTGGGGGGTGATTCAGAGAATTTCGAGGTACTGGGACAGTGGCAAAGGCTAAGAGATCATGGGGGTTTTCAGAAAATATGAACAGAAACTTGTCAAGGCGCTGCCTGTGTGTCCAGATAGAAACGTTTCAGGCCCCCAGACAGAGAGACGACTCAGCCCAGTGGGACCCAGAAGTACTAATATAAGCCCTGGGGTAAAGTAAAAGCACTTCTGCTTTTATCTACTCATTTTTAGTACTTTTCTCTCTGAAAAGTGATGATGGTCCTTAGTCATTTTATCCTCATTCAGCAGCCATTGAAAACAAATTTATAGGAAATCTCTGTAATCATGCTAACTCAAATATAACTTCTTGACAGATAAGCAGTTGCTTGTGGTTTAATTTCTACTAAAATATTAATGTCAAGTAAGTACAATTTTTTTCACCAAATAAACTTCTCACTTAAGTAATTTTAATATTATTTGAACAACTTTTTATGATTATTCATGTAAATATTTTTGACAGATAAAGTTCTTTCAGTTTTTAACACAAACTTTAGGTACTTAGAAACATCCATACTATTATCAGTAATTGAGTTGTTGCAGGAAGTAAGATTTCTTTAAAAAGAACTCAAGAGGCGTTATAAAACCATGATCTAAGAAATTCAAGCACATGGCCTTGTTTGCGTGTTTGTGTGTATAGGATAGGTGTATTTTGAAAAATCAGAATTATCCTCTGCTATCTTTTTTTGTGATTAACTATAGGAATAGGGGATTTTGTCTGTTGAAGTTATTGAGATGCTTGTCAGACCAGGCAAAAATTACTAAATTACAGATGTTCTGGTGAGTATCAAGAGATGACATGTGTACATACAAAAAAATTTAAATTATTAATAAATCAAAACTTTCATTTTTTACAATTAAAAAATTACAAAATATCCACTCAACAAAATTAAACAATACATAATGTATATAGGACAAAATTGAAAGATCTTCAACCCTTCACTCTGCACAAGTTTGAGTGGGTTCTTCTACGTCTTGCCATTCATATTCAAACATCACTACATACATATATAAACATTTAGGTTCACACACAGAATGTGAATGAGCTATGCATCTTGTTTTGTATCCTGATATTTCTCACTCCTACATGACTCCTACTGTTCCTTCCTGCTGACTCAGGCTTGGTGATGTGTCATCTTGGTGTTTTCCAGTGAAATTCACATGTATTATTCTGTTCACTGGATGGGTAAAAGTCCACAGAACAGATGTCTCATAGTTAATTTATCCAGCATAATTTAGATGGGCATTTAGATAATCTTCAGTTTTCTTGCTATTATGAGATACATCAGTGAGCATCTGTCCACATGAATCCATTGACGTTTGTTTATTTCTGTAGGACAGGTTCCTGAAAGAGAAACTTCCATCACTGTGACTACTCATATGGTTTATTTAGAAAACTTCATAGCCTTTTTTGCAGTATACTCTTCCAGAGCTGTACTCCTCCAACTGCAATGAGATTTTGATTGAAAGTGCATTGAGGGTATAAACATGGGATAATTATTATAGAGTATTTACAATATGAGTTTTCATTGCTGTCTATTGTCTACTTACACAATGTGTCTAAGTACTTTGCATAGACAAAGAAGTGTCTACTTCTTATTCTTTGATTAGTTTATAGGAAAGTGTTTCTTTTTAATGTTAACTGTATATTGAATTACTTTGTTGAACTCTTTAATTTTCATAAAGTTTTAGTTGTTTCCTCTTAATATTTAGCCAAAAAAAAAAAAAAAAGACGGAGAGACAGTTTTGTTTTCCTTTCCATTATTTTTTAGCTTCGTATTTGTTTTCCTCCCATTTTCCATTAATGGCATATAGGATTAATGGCATAATCCATTAATAGCAATAAGGTTTTTTATTAATTCTTTTTTTGTCCAGATACCATTTTTGCCTACCTTTATACAGTGGAAGTATTTCAGAAAGTTTTCATATTCTCCTCTTCCTGGTAGAGCTAGTGTCAGGATTTTGCAGCGTGTGCTGCAGACAGTTCCATTCTCTCCTTGTCTTGATTGGCTTGCTCATGTGTTCTTTCTCTTCCTGAGTATGTCATGCTGGGAAAGCATATTTTCCTATTACCTCTATATTTTCAGCATAATAGGTTTAAAGTTGTAAATTGTATTCTCTTAACATTTTTAAAGGTTTAGAAACATGGAAAACCTTCCCCATAGGTTAGTTTTCCATCTTAAAATTCTCATTGCCTTTTATTTGTTGATTTTATTAGTTATTTGCTTTAATCCTACTTTTTTCTTCCATAATGTTTAGAACATTTTCACATCCTAAAAAGGCTAAATCATATTCCATTTTATTAAACTACTGTTTTAAAAATTTCCAACAAAAATTATAGTAGTTTGCAATTTTCATCATAATGAAAAGATATTTGGTACACATCCTTAATGATAAATCTTTGTGCACATCACTGACATTTTTCCCCGTAGGAAAAATTGCAGCAGTTGTGATTGTTAAGTCAATGAGGCAAAATCATACAGAATATTTTAACAATTTGACTTCCAGAAATTTTGCTTCATTTTACTCTCCCAGCAATTTGTGAACTTCTATTTCCCTATGTTATTGACAAATTTGGTTCTTTTCTTTATTGGTCAATTTGATGAGTAAAGATTTCTGTAATGTTATTTTTCTGTGTGATAACACACAATGTCCAGTGATAATGGTGTGGTGGGTGTCCTTTCCCACTTCTGATTTCAGTGGGAACGTTGTCAGTAGGTCTTAGACATGTTCTTTATCATCTTAAGGAATAAAATTAGGTGTTTTAAAAATTAGAAATAGGAATTTATTCTTACTACACATTTTTATCTTACTTATGATATTATTTTTATTGATGTAACAAATTGGATTAAACTTTTTGTTATTAAACCGTTCTTGGATTACTGTAATAAACCTAACTTATTGAAATTGATCAGTAAGTATTTATTTGACAAACATTGTTGAATGAATCATTCTCTATATAATGCTGGCTTTAATTTGTATCTTAGTTATTTGGGATTATTATATCAATATTATGTATAGAGACATACGTGTATTTTTTAATGCTGTCTTTGCTGTGTTTTAGTAGCAGAATAATTCTATGATTTAGATATTGCTATTATTTTCTCCATTTTAACAGTGAAGAAATTGATGGATAAAGAGTTTAAGTAACTTTATAAGATCCCTCAGATAGTAAAGGGCAGAGCTGGGATTGAATCTAATTGGTCAGAGTTCAGATTCCATGCTTTTTGTCTGAGACACTATCAGAGTGGGGACAAATTGTCTACAGTAAAGACATGCCTGTCTCTGTAAGCTAATGTTAGGGCAGCTGTGTTACTAAAAAGATAATGTTCCAAGAGTCGACAGTGCATGAATTCTTCTCTTTTAAAAAAATATTTTCCATCAATTCCTTAAAACTACGCAATAGCAGAATTTTAATTTTTTCCTGTGAATTGCTAGCTGCCTTTTTCTTTTCATTAACAAGAGAAATGTGTGCATGTCACGTATCCTCAAATGTACATAGTATCTTATTTATGCTATGAATTGTACCTTTTCTATGAATGATAACATTTTATAACATCCTCAATTAGTCTTAAAAGAAACGGGACCATTTCTGAATTATTTCATATTTGGAGATGTCTTTATTTTAGCCTCACCTGGGACTGATAACTTGGCTGCTAATGCTTCAGTCAAGGCCAGCTGTTCTCTTGGTCATACATGGACAGCCTCTTCCCTCTTTGGAAGCTGCTGTTTTCTCTGGTTATTCTCAAAAATCTCTACAGTATTTCCAAAGGTGAATCTTTAAAATTTTATCTTACATGACTCTGAGTGGATGCTCTCAATGTGAAAATTTGTGCTTGTCTTTAGATCTGCTAGGGAAGTCTATTATTTCTTCGGAAATTTCTTCAGCTCTGTTTCCTCTTTTAAGAACTGCTGTTAGTCAGACATTGGATGACAGATTTCACCTGCACTTTCATGTTTCCTTTCTCCCCCTCCTTCTTTTTGTCTTTCTTTCCCTATTCTGGAATACCTCCCTGAGCTATTTTGGAATCCACCTATTTTAAATGCTACAAGTATATTTTAATTTCTAAAGGCCTTTTTGTTATGTGATTATTCCATTTCACAGCAAACTGATTTTATTTTGTGAATGTAATATATTCTTGAATCTCTTGAATATTAACTAAGTTTAATTTTTTTCCTGTTCACTGAATTGTCTCTGTTTATTCCTGTGTCAGTTTTTATGGATCTTTGTCTTCCATATTACCCCTTATCTTTTACATATCTAATTATCTTTGATTACCCACTTATACTGGATTGGTTGTTCTAGATTGTTTTATTTTGATGTTGTATAGGAGTGTCAATTTCTCAATCTCATTATCCATTTATTCTCTTTACTCAAACTCAAGTTGAGACATGCTTAACCAGGATATGTGAATACCATAGGTCTCAGTTCTCTGTCCCCAGGTGTGACAATACCTTCTCTTGGGCTTATTCCCACACCTCCTCATCACTGCCAATCTGATTTTAAATTTATCTTAGGATTTCCAAAGATTTACTAAGGTACATCATTTTCTGACCCTAATTTCTTGTCTTTCACACTCTGAAGGTATTAAGATTTTGATCATTAAGTATCCCAGCTTTCTTCTCTACCAAGTTTTTTTCAGAGCTCCTTACCTGCCTACTAACCCTACCTGTGAGAGCTGCACCTGTCTGAATGCAGCACACCACATCCTTCTCTCTCTGCCTCAGTCCTTGCTCCCATTTCTTTTCCAAATTTTAAAAGTCTGAGTTCTGCTGTGAGTGAATATCGAAAGACGGAGTTTAATGGATGGAAGTGGTAGGCAGGGGAGTATTTTTGTAAAAAGTGGTACTCAACACTTAAGCAACAGGAAATATCTGTCCACATTTCTAGTTCATTCCACCTGTTTCTTTGTATGAGGAGGTGTTGAGATTTATCAAAACTCTGCCAACTCCATGTTCTGTTTCAGGTAGTTTCAATACATTCAGGGTGTTTTATGAGGTATTTTGGTATATTTTTGTTTCTTTCAAGATTCTAATATTAATTTGACTGCAGTCTTCATTTCTGGTGCTATTAAACGTTTTGCATTTTGTAGCAATTTGGGAGAGACTCTATTGGAGGCTACAAGTACTTTAGGAAATATTAGCTCTTTGCCAAAAGCACATAATCTTGAATTGTGTTATTTATTCATCTAAATTATTATACTGGAATTTGTTCTGAAATAATGATGCTTCCATTGCTGCTATTAACTATGGCTTGTTAGAATCTATGAAGGAGAAGTAAAGAAGGCAGATATGGGGAGCAGATATAGACAAATTGAAGGGAGAGAAACTAAATTTATAGAGAATAATTATCTTCAGGACTCAAAGTCCCTTTATTTTTATAATAATAATAATAGTTGTTTAGATTTAGCTTTGATCATATAGTTTAGTTTTGGAATTATTAATAAACCACTTCTGTTGAAAATGAGTTACTCCAAATTTAAATATGGTGCTCTCCATTTATGAAATATAATGGTAAACATTTTAATAATGGTAAGGTGAAGAAGTAATTTATTGGTGTACATTAAATCTATTGAAAATTTTACTTTTCATAGTATTATGTCATATACCTATAGGACTAAAACTATCATCACAGAATGAAGGTTGCTAGAGAATTGTAAATAGCATTAACATCTTCGAAAAATATCTTGAAAAATAGAATTTGTTACAGGGTGCATCCAGTAAGCCCACAGATTTTAGAAGGTGATATGTGTAGCCCTTTGAAAGAGATCTTATCCCCTTTTAAAATTTTATTTCTTTTACCAAGCTCTAGAGTATTTTGGGAGCAATGAATGACTTCAGGTGACTTCACCACTTTTTAAAAACACCTATATTATTCAGTCAAATTCAATACCAATTAATGTTTTATTAGTTACTATTAGTGTTACACTAATTTTAAAAATTGCTTTGCTTGATATAGCTTACACGAATATATCAAAGCAACCCAGTGAAACAAAGGAAAGATACTGCTTGGGGCCATATTGTTTAAGTAGATTTGTTTGTTTGGTTTTCTAAAATGCAAACAGCTTTTCTTCCTTTCTCTTTTCAGCTTTATTGAGGTGTAATTGATATATAAAAAATTGCATTCGTTTAATGTATCTATGTGATGAGTTTGGACTTATGCATATACCCATGATACCATCAACACAGCCAAGGTACTAAACATAACTGTCTCTTCCAAAAAGTTTATTGTGCTCTTTTTTGGGGTGTGTGTGTGTGTGTGTTTCATAAGAACATAACGTGAGATCTGTCCTTTCAACATTTTTTAAAGTTCACAGTACTGTAAACTATAGGATAGAACTCATTTATCTTGCAAAACAGAACCTTTATACCTGTCTAGAAGCAGCTCCCCACTTCCCCTTCCCCCCAGCCCCTGACAACCACCATTCTATTCTCTGCTTCTATGAGTCTATTCTAGACACCTCATGTGAGTAGAGTCCTGCAGTACTTGTCCTTCTGGGATTGGCTTGTTTTTTTTAGCATAATGTCCTCAAGATGCATCTTTGTTGTCATAAATGGCAGATTTCCTTCTTTTTAGGCTGAATAATATTTCGATAAAGGGCCATGAAAAATGACTACATTGTATAATATTGAATATACTAATTATCCTGATTTGAGCATCACATATTACACACAGGTATTAATATTCAACTCTGCACCACACAGATATTTACAATGAATTATGATTCTATAATAATAATAATAAGGATCTTCTTGACTACACCAAAAAAAAAAAAAAAAAAGAAAAAGAAAAAAATAATGGTATTTCATTGTATACATATACCACGCTTTCTTTATCCATTCATGAGCCCATTAATAGATTGAATTTATGTATGGTGAAAAGACCTCTATTTATTAGACTATCTTAAAAACATATTATTGCTTATATTAATTAATAACAAAGATATGACATAGAGGATGTAAGAAACATTATTAAAGTCACATGCCTGGATACTGTCAGAGCCAAGACCAGGACTCTCACTTTTTGCATACACGTGGATGTACAAGACACAGTTCGAAAGTAATGGGTCCGATACTGAGTCCCTGGCCTGCTCCTCTAGACCTGCTCTTCCCTGATCTTCTCCATTTCAGTAAATGGCAAGTCCATCACCCCAGTTACTCAGGCCAAAAATCTCAGGGTCCCCTTGACTCCTATGCTTCATATATACCCCACATCTTGCTCACCAGAAGATCCTGTTGGCTCTGGCCTTTGGAGTCAACCGGGAAAGTGATCACCCCTCCCACCACCCTGTGGTCCGTGCTGCCTTCACCTGCTGCCTGGATTTTTGCAGCATCTTCTTAGCTCTCTGCTCGGTTCATGTCCCCGCCGTAGTTTATTCATGAAACATCAGCCAGAACAATTAAAATATCTCTGATCATGTACCTCCCCTGCCAGAAACCCTCGACGGCTTCCCACATCAACCCTAGCAGATCCCGAGTCCCCATAGCGCCCACGTGCCCTCTGCTCTGTCCTTCCCTCCTTCTCTGAGCTCACCTCCTGCTGTGTCCCCACACTGTGTGCTCATTAGGATGTAAGTCCTATGTGGGCTTGGTTTATTCACTTCTGAATCTTTGACACCTAAAATAGTGCCTGGCACAAAATAAGCACTCCATGAATAGTTAGGGATGGATAATTGGAAAATACTACATGTAAAAAACAACTTACATCCACCTCACAGACAAGGTGGGCAGCAGGTCCTCTGCTCTCAGTCCTTCCTTTGACCTGTGTTCCCTGAGTTCCTTGCTCCTGCTGAGCCTCAGACTCTCCACACTGAGCAGTGCCAGGCAACCCAGCAGAGGAGGAGAGATCACCATCGTTTCTGAGACAAATCAGAGAAGTCACAAAGGATTCATGACCAAACTCACAAGACCCATTAGGGGTATTTATTTGCAAATTAAACTCATTGCCCTTATCAAAGGAATCCCCCAAGTCAGGCACAGAAAGACAAATACTGCACGGGCTCACATGTATGTGGAATCTAAAAAAATTAAACAGAGAGGCAGAGAGAACGGTGATTACCAGGGGCTGGGGTGGGGGCAGGGATGGGGAAAGGGGAGATTTCAGTTGGACAGGAAAAATAAATTCCAGCAGTCTGTCGCACAGCGTGGTGACTATAGTTAATAATACACATGTAGTTAATAATAGTGTATGTTTCAAAATGGCTAAAAGAGCAGATTTTATATGATCTCACCACAAAGAAATGGTAAGTATGTGAAGTGATGGGTATATCGATTAGCCTCATTCAATTATTCTGCAATGTATACGTGTATCAAACATCACATCGTACCCTAATATATACAGATGGTCCCCGACTTAATGACAGATTCATCAAGAAATAACCACATCGTAAACCAAGAAGCATCTGTACACAATTGTTATTTAAAATAAGTAAAGTAAAAGTAAGAAAAGAGACGTCCCTGTCCTTCCATGCCTAGGTAGGGCATGTCGGTGGATGTCACACCTGCACGTTCTGGGTTTTCCTGGCCTGGCTTAGGGGTCCCAACAGCGGTTAGTCCCCCTCCATCTCTTCTTCAGTGCACCCCACGTATTCCAGCTGGGTCGTTCCTCAACACACCACTATTTTGGGGTTATTTCGCTTGAGTACCTACACTGATGCTGAGGTTCATAGTGGGGTTGTTTTTCCCATCGAGTCAGCTCCGTCTTGTTGGCTCTTCCTCCAATGCCGCCTCCTCCTTTCCCTGCACTCTGAGCTGCATGAGAAGATGCCAGTGGTGTCCTCTTCATGATAATGTCCTTATTTCAGATGGATCTCTCCCTTTCCCAAGTACTTTTTGTGGTAATTGTTTATAGCTAGTGTTTTATTTTTTTCTGTAAATACACATTGAAATTCCTGGCACTCATGTCTCCCATCTCCTGCCTTCCTGAATTCTCCCTCCCACTTTAATTGGCATTGAACTTCATCTACCCTAAACTGATTTGATTGGAATGAAAATAAGAGGCTGGTACTCATTAAAATAACCACTCCTTTTATAAATACCAAGTTCAATTCTGTCTCCTGTCAGTAGTACACAGTTTAAGATTTTAGGATATTAGGTGACTGTGCAGTATTTGTTTGTCAGAGAACTATGTAAGTATATATAAACTTTTAGTATCCTCTGAGTAACATCTTTATACTTACGTATATTATTACATTTTTATTAAAAATTATTTAAGTGTATTAAAATTTTATGTCTGTGTTTATTAGTGAATATATCAGTATTTAAAAAAATCAACTTGAATAATTTTATAAAACAAGAAGGCAACAAAACAGTAATTAGCTTTACAACTTAGAAAGTTTTCTAGAAAGAAGCAAAAAGAATTCAAGTGGAAAAACAAAGACCAATGGAAAGAAACAAGATTTCTCAGTTTCTGATAAAAATAAGTCAATAATATTTCAGATTAAATATAATGATTCTGACTGTATTAAAAACAAAACTTTTAGATTCTCTCACAGTAGATCCTTATGCCTAATTTAAGACAAAATAGATTGCATGAAACTTTTATCACATTTTTATTAAGTAGTAACCACTCAGTAAATGTTAGGCAATTGATCAGTGATTATTTGCCAAACCATTTCCGCAAGCATATAAAATTTATCACCTTGTCAGTTCACATCTAACCAATTTTGACAGAAGTAATTTTAGCAAACAGACATGAATCTGGAGTTGATCATGCACCATTATTGTTACTACCCATGCCATTAATCATAGCTATGAGACACTGTCCTCATAAGAAACACAAAGAACTGGGATTTTTTATGTGACTTGTCTTGCTTCTCAGCAATGACTCCAAGGACATAAGAATGACAAACACAGGTATCCTTTAGATTGAGGAGGCTCATTAGGGGCTGGTCACATGAGACAAATGATACTCAGAGGTGTCATAGGCACAGGAATAACAGACAGGCACCAGCCAATACTGAGAATTCAATAGAACTTTTCAAAAGACTTGATCGGTAAAGCACAAAGTTATCCAGCACAGAGAACTGGGCTTCTGTTCTTTTTAACATGGTAGAACCACCTTAAATCACAAAGCTATGATGAATTGGGTAGACCAGGACATTGAATTAGATAAGGTTAATCTAAATTAAGAGAGGAAACCATAATCATCATGTGGGCATCAAGTACAGTAAGAGGAACTGGAAAGAAGTCGAGCAGCTCCTCTGCTTGATCGCTTTCTTCTCCAGGTTTCCACAAAACCTCCCTTCCTGGCTCTGCTCAAGACTCATACCCCTCTGTCGACCCCTGTGTCCAGCCCTCTCTCTGTCCGCACTCTTCCTCGAGGTGATCTGGGCTCACCTCTGTGCTGATCTCCATTCCTATCTCCTTGCTGAACAGCCTGCTTGAGATTGGATGTGCCAGATTAGAACCACGGATTTTCCCCGTCCCATAGGCTTCTTCCCAAGTCGTCTCCATTTCAGGAATAGACACCTCCATTCCAATCCTTTAGTCCTGAAGTTTTTCTGAAACGTACCCCAAATCTGACTACTTCTTACAATCTTTGTTGCTGAAGTCTGGTGCCAGGCCACTGTGGTGTCTCACCAGGACCTTGACACATTCTCCTACCTGGGCTGTCCACCTTCCTCCTGCTTCCTGAAGTCCATCCTCTATAGAAGCTCTGTGACATGCTTTTAGAAACATAAATCACTTCGTGGAACCCCCTTACTTAAGAACTTACAATGGCATCCCATGCAACTACAGTAATATCTGAGTCTTTACCACGGTCTTCCAAAGCCTGAGAGGAGCCACCTCTGACTTGCCTCATCAGTGTCCGTTCTCTTTGTTCTCTTCCAGGATGACATCATGTGTCTTGGATGTGCCGATCGTGGGTCAGAGCCATTGCCCTTCAGGTCTCCTGCCTGACCTGTCCTTTTATGACCTTTGCATGGCTGTCATCTCCTCCTGCTGGTCTTGCCTCCACTGTCCCCTCAGAGAGGCCTTTGCTGGTTCCCTACATGAAATAGGATCCTCTCAACCCACTGCTCACAGGCTGTGGCCACTGTTTACATGCTTCTTACCCAACTTCTCTCCTTAGAATTTACATTCTTTCAGGGCAGGGGCTTCATCATTTTAAACACTGGGGCTCCAATAATTATGACACAGACAGATGCATAGCAGGCACCCAGTGACTATCTCTTGTTTGATTGACAGAGATGATCAAAGGAAGCATCAAAATATGATCTCATGGTGCCTCAGCACAAGGGTATGTGAGAAACAAAAGAGCCACTTCTGTAGGTCATACTTCACAGTCATTAACAGTGTCAACTCTGTGTCAACATTTTCCAAAAGGAAATAGTAGCTCCATCTTAGCATCATTATTATTTGAAAGTCCTCACAAATGCACCTTGGAAACAGCTATCACTTGTCCTGTATCGTAAGGATACATGGACAAGGAACCAATTTAAATATCCATCAGAAGTAGATAGAGTAGATTAGTTAGGTAAATTATGATAATGCATATAATGGGCACTAACACAGATGATAAAAAGAACAAGATAGATCTTCATTGGTGGGTGGTGAAAGATTTTCAAGAACTATTACTGAAAGAAAGAGAAGCAAAGTCCAGATCTTTTTATAAACTATCCTCCCATGCATGTAAATAAAAGTGTATGCTATACATATCCACGTAATTGTCTTCTCTAAGGACACTTGTTAAGCCATTTCAGTGATTGTTTTAGGGGGGATGCAGAGACAAGAGGAAGGAAGTTTTATATTCAGTTTTTGTTTTTGTTGTAGATGTTGTCTTTTTTTGGAGAAATTTTTATTGTGGTTAAATATACCTGACATAAAAAGTGCCGGCCAATTTAGTGTCTCCAGTGCACCTGCAATGTGTGTGATCACAACCATCCATCTCCAGAACCTTCGCATCTTCCCCGCCTGAAACCCTACCCCATTAGAAGTAGCTCTCCATTCCTCTACATTCTTCAGCTTCTGGCGACCTCAATTCTACTCTCGGTCTCTATGAATTTGCCTATTCCAGGTACATTCAGTTTTATACCTTTCATTACTATTTGGATTTTCTAACCATGTGCCTGTTTTACTTTAATTTGTTACAAAATGTTAACACGGGTTATCAGGGCAGAAGGATTACGGGCCATTTCACTTCCTACTTACACTTTTCTGTTTTAAAATCACCCTCATAAATGTTCTTTTATGTGATCGCATGGAGAGCAAGTTAATTGACTATACCTGGTGAAAGAAAAAAACCGGTGTACCATTTCTTTCAAAATACAGAAAGATACTCATTTCTGAGTAATTCCCAATGGTACTCTGTTTGCTACAGCATGAAAGGGGTTATTATGGCATTAATATGCAATGATTGATTAAGTTGAACTTCACTGCAATAAGATGATTAGAATATTAGGTCATGAAACAGGAGAGATTTATTTCACAGCTTTTGATAAAATCATACCAGAAGAAAATAATAGAACTATTTGTTTAAATTTTGATAACATAATTGTCAGCAGCTGTAAGCACCTTTGATAAAATTACTATACTTCTATGGGATTTATCCTAAGGAGTTAAGCCTTCACAAGAAATACTTTCTATAAGCGCAAATGTTCATTGTGACCTTGCTTTCAATATTTCATCATTATAAGCAAACTAAATATCTAACAATAGGCAGATGACTAAGAAAATTGTCATATTTCACCCAATAGATTAAAAATGATAGCTAACAAGGATGTATAGTAATGTCAGAAATTTTAAGATGAGCAAATGAAAGCAGGACACAATTTTATGGATATTACATTTGTAATTATTCAAAAAAGCCACTGACATTGACATTTATTTAACCAACATTTACTTGATTGCCTGGTTCAATGATCTGATTTCGATTCTTATTTTTCCTGGCCTGTTGGATACATGCACACGCTGAAGCTCACCCCTCCTCCATTGGTGTTCTCGGCTTCACTCTCTCTTGCTCTCCTACATCTCTGACTGTCCCCTCTCAAGTCACCATTTTGGTTTCTCATATTCTTATTCCTTAAGCCTTAGGAAACCTCAGGGTTTTGTCATTAATCGTTATTTCCTGACACTCTGTACACTGGGTGATCTCATCTTCTCCCAGGGGGCATTGATTAGGTCGAGCTTGGCCACAGCCACAAATAATCCCTGATATTTCAATGGCTCTGTCAAACAGAAATTTGTTGATTTGAGGCAGTGGGACACCTTCTTCTTGAGGTCATCAGGGACCCAGGCAGCCATTTCAGGGGGAGCGACAGGACACGACTCTCATGGATAAAGATTGGATAAAGCTGAGGACATATAGCTCATATTTCTCTTCTGAGAAGTCAGTGAAGAGAAAGAGGGGGTGGCTGACTTCCTTCACAGGAGACACGGGGCACACTTGGAAGTGAAAAAGAGAGAAGAGGAGAGCATGACCTGCCTCAAGCTTGAGTCAGGTGTGAGCTCAAAGTTTCTATTTTTTTTTTTTTTTTTTTTTTTGTCTTTTTCGTGACCGGCACTCAGCCAGTGAGTGCACCGGCCATTCCTATATAGGATCCGAACCCGCGGCGGGAGCGTCGCCGCGCTGCTAGCGCAGCACGCTACCGAGTGCGCCACGGGCTCGGCCCCAAAGTTTCTATTTTAAGTGCCCTGAGCTGGGACATGTGGGTCATGGAGCTCACAGGTCATGGCAGATTCCAAACACCACAGTTCCAATGCCTAGTGGTGAACCTGAAAATTTGATTTGTTAGCATTTCAAATGACTTTTAATTTAGACTATTTTGACTTATTTTCTTGTAAAAGAAGAATTTCTAATTGTAGTTTTCACTTTATGAGTCCCATGTTATGCAACAGTAACGCATTTCTGAGAAGGAGACTTGGAATATTTCTTTCATTCTTTTAGACTAGAAAGTACAAATGTTTAGTTCTCTCCTGAATATTTCAGAGTCTGGGTTTGAAATGATGGCTATAGGAAGAATAAAAATGACCCGGGGCATCATATGTCAACACAGATGGACAAATGTCTCCTTTATCTGTACACCCTTGGGATATCTCTATATTCCCATTTTAGAATTTCTTATAATGTAAATAATGGATTTCCTGTCTCTTCATGGGACTGTGTCATCCTTAATGTCACATGTCACTCACTGTTTGTCTCCTGCAGTGTTCACTCAGCTTAGGACAGGGCACCTACAGCTGCTCAGAGCTTGAACCTTGAGTAGAAGGGGCCAGATTTGTCTTTGGCACCATGGTCCTTTCCCACATTTTTAAAAATAAGTATTTTACTTTAGAATAGTTTTTGGCTTACAGAAAATTCCACAGATACTACAGAGAGTCCCTGTATCCCTGACCTATTTTCCACTAATGTTAGTATCTCACACAATCATGGTACATTTATCATAGCTAATGAACCAATATTGATACATTATGATAAATTATTAACTAAAATCCATTATTAATTTGTGTTGATGATCTATGCTATGGGTCAAATGTACCCCTCAAAGGTTCATGTATGGGAAATCCTAATGTGATATTTGAAAGGTGGGGTTTTAAAGAGGTGGTTAGATTGTGAGGACTGTGCCCTCCTGAATGGATTGAGCCATTGATGGTATAATTGGGTGCGGTTCTGAAAGCTTTAAAAAGAGAACAATTGAGATTAACTCTCTCTTGCTCAGCCCATTCTCACCATGTAACAACTGCATTGCTGTAGAAGAAGGCCCTTACTAGGTGCGTCTCCTGGACCGTGGGCCTCCCCGCCTCCAAAACTGTAAGAAATAAATTTTGTTTCTTCATAAATTATCCAGTTTCAGGTATTCTGTTATAAGCAACAGAAATGGATGAATACAACCCATTCTGAGTTACTATTTGTATAAAGAGGACTGTTTGTTTCAAGATTCATTTTTTTTTGCATGTGAATGTCCAGTTGCAAGATTTACCTTTCATGTTTGTATTGTCTTTACACCTTGTCAAAGATCAGTTGACTATACTTGTGTGGGTCTATTTCTGGGCTCTCCATTTTGTTCTATTAACCTATATATCTGTTTTTTGTTTGTCTGTTTTGTTTTATTTTTTGTTTTTAATCACTTCTACACTGTCTTGATTACTGCAGTTTTATACTAAGCAACAAAATTGGGTAATGTGGGCCCTTCAAATCTGTTGCCCCCCCCCCCAATTCTGATGGCTATTCTAGTACCTGAGCTTTTTCATATAAATTTCAAAATTGGTTTGTTGATATCTACAAAAAATCTTGCTGGGAATTTGATGAGTATTGCATTTAATCTATGGCTCAAATTGGTAAGAATTGACATCTTAACAATATTGAGTTTTCCTTTCTATGAACATGGAATATCTCTCCATTTATTTAGGTCTTCTTTGATTTCTTTCATTAGTGTTTTGCAGTTTTCTGATTACAGGTTTTGGACATGTTTTGTTGCACTTATACTTAAGTACGTCAGTTTTTGAGTGCTGTTATAAGTGATATTGTTGTTTTATTATTATTATTTAAAATTGCAATTGTTCACATTTGGTACATAAGAAAGCTATTGACTTTCATGTCTTTACTTTGTATTCTGTAATTTTGCTAACCATGCTTATTTCCAGGAGTTTTTCTGTGGATTTCTAGGGTTTTCTACACAGATAACCATGTCATCTGTGAATAAAGCCAGTTTTATTTCTTCCTACAATCTGTATACCTTTGCATACCTCTAGTAATTTTTTATTCCAGTAGTTGTACCTTTCAACTCCATAATTTCTATTTAGTTCCTTTTTATAATTTCTGTCTCTTTATTGGCATCTCTGTTTGGTGAGATGTGGTCCTCTTGGTTTCTTTAGTTTTGTCCATGGTTTCCTTTAGTCCTTTGAGTATATTTAAGCAGTTGATTCAAATTCTTTTTCTAGGAAGTACAATGTCTGGGCTTCCTCAGGGATAGTTTCTATTAATTCATTTAAAAGAAAATCCTGTGAATAGGCCATAATTCCTTGTTTTTTTCATGCTTTGCAATATTTTTATTGAAAACCGGAAATTTTGAATATTTTAATGAAGCTACCATGGAAATAAGGTTCCACCCCTCCAGGGTTTGTCTTTGCTGCTTGTGTTTTTCTGTTTGTTTAGTGACTTCTGCATGAACTTAGTAAATTCTGTATTTTTTGTTGAGTCTGGCCAGTGAAGTCTCTGTTCCTTAGTTTAGCGGTCAGCTGGTAATTTGACAGTGAGGTTTTCTCGAACACTTGGCATGAGAAACACAAGGAATCCTCTGTGCTGGACGCTGCTTCTGCGCTGGCTCCCGAGCCACAGTGCAGGGCCTGAGGTCACCGGAGGTGAGGACTCGGGTCGCCCAGTGCCTTTATCAGCTCGCACATGGCCTTTTCCCTTCCCCGGTGGTCATGGGGACTGTTCACAGCCTCGTTCTTGCTGCCCATCTCCTTCTAGCCTTTTAGTTTCAGGCTCCAGTTAGTCTATAGTTTACCCGTGGGATTGGCTAAAATGTTGCCATTAAACGCTTTCGACAGCACCATCTGCAGCCGCTGTCACCACGGGGACTCGACGGCCCCGAGACAAGACCAGCCCTCACCCGTGGTCCTTTCCGAGCCACCGATGTGGCAAACACGGACCCCGCCTGTGCAGAGTGAAGCAGGCTCCCCTGCGACCCGGCTTCCAGCGGCTGCGGGAGGGACCCGCCACCTGCTGTCCTCCAGCCCACCCCGCCGGGCAGGGCACCGCAGGACTCTCCCACCACGATCGATCGCGCCGCCTTCATTGACTCTAGAGCTCTGCAAGAGCGGATTCTGACGGCTTTTGTCAGCAGATTCATTGCTTCTGGGGACGAACCGTTTGGAGTTTCCTGATCTGTCATCTTCACGACCGTCTCTTCCCACATCTTTGAGCCTCTCTTTAGTGTTTGCCTTTAGTGATATTTCTCTGCTCCCTTCTTCCCGTTTTGCTCACACAGGGGCAGTCACCAGCGTCTGCAGGGTCTCACTTAACAGGCTGCCGCAGGACTCAGTGGTGCATGGAAACCAGAAAGGAACAGTGCTTAAGGTGGTGAATCATGATGTCAAATAACAGATTTAGAGGTGTCTTGTGGGGCATCTCCTGCTCCTTCAGAACATATTTAAGAAAACGATTCTCATCCAGATATCTTTATTTTGCCGTCTGTCACTTCAAATCTCTATTGCTTTAAAAAAGACAACTGTTTCACAGCTAGAGAGGCCTGTGGGGGATTGCACTACTGTCCAGCAAATATTCCCTGAGCTTTGTACAGGCGTGGGAGGAGCATCCTTCCCAGAAGTGTTCACCTCGGGCTTGTGCACGTGACCCGCTTTGGCCATGCGGTGTGAGCAGAATGGACACATGCTGCATCCAAATGCATCACGTGTGCTTTCATGGCTTGGTCTCTTCCTCCCCTGCCCACCCAGCGAGAACAGCCTGCCCCTGACTGAGTTCTCAGATGAACCCTAGAATGAGCACATGGGACTGACTTGGAGCCAAACCCTACAGAGACAAGCAGACTTGTGAGACAGGAATGTGTGCTACTTGCTGAAAGCTGTGAGTCTTGGTGTTTTGTGTTATGTAGTATTGCTGCAGCAAAGAGCTGGCTAGGGACAATGTGGATAGTGGTGACAGATGCCACACACAGAGAAAACAGCATATGTAACCAGTGTGGGCCAGTTTGTGGTTGGGAAGCAGCTGGGCTGCTGACCCAAGCTCTTACGATCAAAGAAGTGTGGGCAAGAGAATGTGCTAAGTTACTGAGACTTGGAGCCCACTCCAAGTGGCTTTCTACTCTCTACTCTTTCTGCACTTTGCTGCTTTAAGTTCTGGTCAGTTGGTGGCTGGGAGGATAAATTACAGCTGGAGGTAAGCTGGATTTCAATCATAGTCAAACTATTGTAGCTTTGGATTTGGTTCAATGTTCTGTAAGCTTTTGGTGGGGGATAAGGAAGAAACCACTTTGTTTTAATTACCAAAGCCTTGAACTCGACTTAGGTCAGGTAGGTCTGAGAGCAGGACGTGCCGACCATCATCCAGCAGAAAGGGGGGTGGTGCCAGTAACCCCTGACTTTATGGAACAGGTCGTGTTTCTTCCAAAAACAGATTTTGGAGGGTTTTGGAGAACTTGCTGTTCTGACCCTCATCAGTAGAAATGCTTAAAGAATGTGCAGCTTGGTCTGGAACACTGGCTGTAGTTCTGCTATGGATCACAGATTTGAGACAAACCTCCCCTTGAAATGAAGTGGAGCAACTTGATAGACTCTTACTCAGCATCTCTTCCTAACTATTATCACCTGCTTGAATGTTTCATCTTTGCTGGATATTGTATCTAAATCCTTCCAGTTGGAGAGTATGTAACAATTAGTACTTCCTCAAAATGAACAAAGATATTATTGGCACACCAGCCAATAATACCAACCCAGAATCCATGTTGGCTATTGACCAGTTCCTGTTCTAGTAGTCATTAGGGTAAGCACCCTTGTTAAGTAAATTCTGGCCATTTCAAATCTGAGTTATGCTGCTACTGTTCTCCCCCTCAAATATATCATTCTAAACTCTGTGAATTACCAGGTAAGAAGATAAAGACAAACCTTTGCAAAAAGTATCAACACAGTTAAAGACAGTAGGTGTAAAGTTGCCATCTTTAGCTCTTGTTGGTAATGAATTAGTAACTTGCTAAGTTTTGAGATTTGAATATATGTAAAGTACATGAGCATATTGACATTATTTTACATGCAGTGACTTTATGTTTCATGTTGACTAGAGCATTCACATTGTATGTATCCATATTTTATTAAAATGTTTCTTAACATTTATTATAATAAATATTCATTAAATAATATTATAATGTAAACAGTTCTATAGTAAGACTCGGCTATATGCTTGTAGTTTCTAATGTTAACTATCTCTGTTTTATATGTGGGGAAATATGGTTTAGGGCAATTTTCACTATCTAATGTGGAGATTAAAAGACCTTATAAAATTGTTTTGAAGATTAATAGAATAATATAAGTAGTGTATATAAACCTATCATTCATAGAACCTGTCATTTAACATTTTTATGAATAGACTTGCACAAAGTTATGGGGTTACGATGTGACCAAATAAATTTTAAACCAGACTTTTATAATTCCATAGGTCATAACCTTTCTCCTAAGCTAGTGTTTTGTGAATTCTCCTAAATACATAATTTGAAATTTTCATGAATTCTTCAGAATGAATTAATTGGATACAAGAAAGCATCTCTCAGTGAAATAAATAGCCAACATTGTAATAGATCCATAACATGTATTTCACCCAATAGAAAATTATTATTCTGCAAACATTTCAACAACATTATTCAATAAAATTACTCATTCCAATAACATTCTTCTTAAGATGTGCATATTTAGATATCACTAACTTCCATTTTATTTTTTATTGAGATTGGTTGGAACTTAAACCACAAACCTGGAACTGATAACAATGTAACAAGGAATAAAACTGCAAAAATTAATTGTTACATATTTGATACTTTGAAAATGTTTTTAAAAAGTATTTCAAGTTGAATAAATTGGCCATAGCAAACCTAGTTACATGCATGCATGTGGTTCTGGTGCATTAATGCTAGCTTGAACGTGATAGATTTTCATTCTTCTTGTATTTAAAAGAAGCCCAGATGTGGGGAGTCCTGGGCTGGTGTGGTCACTCAGGTTGCACTCAGGTGGTGCTTGAGGGTCATGGGCTCTGCAGGGACAAAAATCCACCTGCATGAACACGTCTCCAGGCATCAGATAATTCTGAAATGCATAAAAACAATAAGGATGTGAGTTTAAAAGTCCACTGAGATAGAGTTGGGCAGGAAGGATTAGAAAAGTTCAAAATACCCTGACTGAAAACCAAGTGGATGCCCACACATGGCCTGTGAGGTGTGGGAGGTGTGGTCCTGGAGGTGTGGCTTAGCTGGGGTGGCAACTAGAGCACCCCCCTCCCCACCTCCTTGCCGCCCACCTCGAGTTATTATTCTTAATGTCAACAGAGAGCTATCAGCCTCAGATATCAGCTTCACATAATTTTATCATGAACCTACCCCTTTGCTTTGACCCATTCAGAAACATAAAACACAGCCAATGAAAAAAGTGTGTAATGAGAATTAACATCCTACAGTGCAGAACAGATGACAAATTGATATTCACAAATTCTAGTGACAATCTACGAAATCAGGCCATCCTCTTCTGGATGAAAGGAAGCTAAGTTATACTCTACTAACCCAGGCTGGCATAAAGGTAAAAAAGTGATGCTCTTATGTACTCTATCTATCTATCTATCTATCATCAATTACATTTAGTGTGGATCCACTGCTTTTTAAAAAAATTGAGCTGAAATTCACATAAGACAAAATTAACCATTTTAAAGTGTGCAGTTCAGTGGCATTTAGCACATTCATAATGCTGTGCAGCATCACCTCTACCGAGTTCCAAAACACTTCCAACACTCTCTGGGGCCATTTTCATAGCTAGTTTTCCCTTCACAACATAGTAACGCACTGAGCTTCTACTCAATAAAACCAAGGGTGGGTGGGATGCAGTTTATTCCACCCATCACCATTATAGACGGCCAATTCTCATCTACTCTGGAGCATGTTCCAGGCTTGGCACCAATTTTATGGACTGACCAGGGCCATTTTTTAAAAAAAATTGAATACAGGCCACCTTCTCCTGGCAGCCCCTTGTATTCCCTGGTACCTGTCAAATGAATAAAAATCCAATTTAATATAAATTTAGATAAATAAATTTGGACTGACATTAAGGTAAAACTTAATGTAAAGTAAAACTTAAAGAAAAATCTTAATGTTGCCCATGAAGTTCTTAACCAAAACTTCTTGCCAGGAAACTGTTTTATCATAGTACCTGTACCTCGTAATTCTTTACATCCATCCTGTTGTTTAAGAAAATAAAATTGTAACGCATAATACCAATCTGGGCTGTTTGAAAGCTTTTTTTCATGCACGCAACAGATAACAGAACACAAAGGAAGCATATGTGAAACAGTGAAGTTTATATGATTACACTTGGAGCTGTCCATGGTAACGACTGTGTTTGACACATTTGTCAAGCATTCTAAAGCTTAACCCAACCCTCAAACTTCCCTCGCACATACACAAATTCTCCATCCTCCTAGGATTCTTTCCAACCATCAGACACTGTGTAATACACTACCTTAACCTAACCATAAGCCAAAACACAGCCTCTCAAATGCTAGACCTAACCTGACTGGAAAAGACAATCCCCCAAAATACCACCCACATCCAAAAACTAGCCGCAACAACCACCTCCAACCAAAAAGGTCTAATCAAACTTTATTTCCTCTCTCTCCTCATTACAATTCTAACAACAATGCCACTAATCATCTAACCACCCCGAGTAACCTCAATAACAATCACAACACCCATAAACAAAGATCACCCAGCCACCACCACCAATCAACACCCATAACTATATAACACAGCCACACCCGTGGAATCCTCATGAAAATAACCTGCCCCCCCCCACAAAAATCACTCAATCACCCATACTCTTAAAACTAATAATGACCTCCACCTCGTCACAACACACCATCCACAAAACCACAGACAATTCTATCACCAGCCCCAACAGCAAAACCCCCCAAACCACAATATTTGTACCTCAATAGCCATGGCAGTAGTATATCCAAACACTACTATTATACCCCCCCAAATAAACTAAAAACACCATCAACCCTAAAAAAGACCTCCCCAAACTAACCACAATACCACAACCACCCCCCACCACTAACAAGCAACCCCGTCCCACCATAAATAGGTGAAGGCTTTGAGGAAAACCCTACAAAACCAATAGCAAAAGCAGCACTCAATGCGAATGCAACATACATCATAATTCTTCCATGGACTGTAACCATGACCAGTGACAGTGACATGAAGAACCACCATTGTACTTGAACTATAAGAATATAATGACCAACATCTGAAAATCACACCTGCTCCTCAAAATCATCAACCACTCACTCATCGACCTACCCACGCCATCAAATATCTCACCGTGATGAAACTTCGGCTCAGTGCTAGGCGTATGCCTGCTACACAGGACTGTTTCTAGCCATGCACTACACAGCAGACACAACAACAGCATTCTCCTCTATGGCCCACACCTGCTGGGAGGTAAACTATGGATGAATCATCTGATACATCCATGCCGACGGAGCATCCACGTAGGCCGAGGCCTCTACTACGGATCCTGAAACATTGGCACCATCCTGCTCTTTACAACCATGGCCACAGCCTTCATGGGCTACGTCCTTCCCTGAGGACAAATATCATTTTGAGGAGCAACAGTGATCACAAACCTGTTATCTGCCTTCCCGTATATCGGCACAAGCCTAGTAGAGTGGATCTGAGGGGGATTCTCAGTAGATAAAGCCACCCTCACACACTTCTTCACCCTCCACTTTATCCTCCCCTTCTCCATCTCAGCCTTAGCCATCGCACACCTCCTATTCCTACACGAAACAGGATCTAACAACCCCTCAGTGATCCCATCAGACTCAGACAAAATTCCATTCTATCCCTACTATGCAATTAAAGATGCACTAGGAGTCCTCCTGCTCATCTTACTACTCCTTACCCTTTGTCCTCTTCTCCCCTGACCTCCTAGGAGACCCCGACAATTACACCCCAGCCAACCCCCTGCACACACCACCCCACATCAAACCACAATGATGCTTCCCGTTCACCCACGCAATCCTACGCTCCGTCCCCAGTAAACTGGGAGGAGTGCTCGCCCTCATCACATCCATTCTAATCCTAACACTTATTCCGCCCTCCAACCGTCTAAGCAGCGCAGCATAGCATTCCGACCATTCAGCCAGTGCCTATTCTGAATCCTAGCATCCGACCTCCTTACAATTACATGAATCGGAACCCAGCCGAAAGTGGCTACCCTGTGCTGTCTCCATGGGAGGTGGAATCTTCCCAATGACAGAACCTGCAGCCTGTCACTGCTGTCTCCAGCAGAGCCACTTCCTGAGGCATGAGAGTGTCCGCTGACCTCTGACTCCTGCTCCTGACCCTATTCTTCATATAGTTGAGTATTGTCTCCTTTACTTGTCACCAAATTGGGAGAAGCTCCAACATTTATGACTCTATGTTGCAGCCAAGCCAACCCTTACATTATTACACACAATTTTCAGTGCTTTTTTAGTTACACAGCTAGGTAGATTTACTTTAGGGGTTAAACTTTCCTAAAGGGGATTTTGAGTCTTTTAGTTTAGAAGTATTTTTCTGAGCTGCCGAAGATGGGATGGAGAAAGCATTCTCAAAACCCATTCAGAGGAAACCTTGATGAGCTAGACAGCTATTCTTATTTCAAATTGCAGACAAAAGTAGGAAACAAAATATGGGGGAAATGATAGGAGCCTCTTTTCTACTTTGACACCGACACAGTATGGTCAGCTTTTCCTGTGTACATGTAGACATGAATAGACTAAGATCTGTCCCTGGATGATTTACTCGCTCACCTGCAAGTGTGTGTATACAAGTGTATGTGTGTCATGAGTGGAGGAGTGAGAGCTGGGTTAAAGAGTAGAAGAAAAGATTCGTTCAGTTTCTCCCAGCCCCGTTTTTCTATAGTGTTTTAAACATTCACAAATAGTTTTGCTATTTATTTTAGCATCTCATGTTACACATTACTTTCTATAAATAACTTATTTATTTCTCCTTATAAAAACAAGATTGATGATATGGTATGCTGCCATGGAGTCTGTGCATTTTACTATTTACATAATTTTAAACATGCATTAAATATTCAGAAGGGTTAGATACTGTAATGAGAGGCAAAGTCAATTTCAAGGAAATGCAATCCTAAAATCACTATTCTTGTTTCTCAGGTGAGGAAATTAAAGCTATTAGTGGATAAGTGAGTGACCAAGATTGCACAGTTAGTGGTAGAAGGTGAGCTTGGGACTGGGTTCAAAGCTGGTCTTCTGCCTCCATTCTTTCCACCATGCCACAGTCTCAGCTTGTCACGAGACACTAGAAAGTAGTACGGTCCCAATCAAACAGCACATCCATCGTGGTGTGTCAGCCAGCAGTGGTTGGATTGGAGGAGGAGGATGAATCCAGTGGCCTGGCTGGCAGCCAAGACCCCCTGGAGTAGGCAGGCGTTAGCTGTGAGACTGAGAAATAGAGAAAAATGCCAGCCAAGGGGAAATTTCTCCTCAGGGCTTTTCCAGAGATGAAAGATAGTGCCCCCCTCCCCCGCCATCTTACCACAGAGCCTAGAAATGGAATAGAGGCAGAAAGGAAATTAATGAATATGATTGGTTAGACAAATCAACAATATCTCTTAAATATTGGAATTCAAATTGACTTTAAAGTAGGGAAAAAAGAGGCTAAACATGTTCAAAGAGAACACGTTCAAATATTACATTTAAAGATAAAACATCCATTATGTCAGTGGAAGACAGGACGTTTCTTCAGCTTAATTAGAGTTGCAGTGGGTGACAAGCCATGTGGGTGTAATCCTGATGTGCTGGAAAGGTCTAGAACAACCCCCAGACCTTGGGATGTGTTAGCAGTAAGAGTTAGGAACAAGTTCATTAACAATGAGACAATTCTTCAAGTTATTATGAAATCGTTTTGTGTATTGTTGCTGCAATTAATTAAGAGGATCAGATGAGCAGTCAACATCGTCCAGAGATGTTTTGCTTTCTGCCTCACATTTATTTTTTTGTTTTGTTACGGGACACAATCCCTTTCCAGACGTGCAAATGACTAATTTCAAGGCTCCTGCTTTTCTCATCTTGGATTTTCTTTCAACACCCGGCACAGTGACTTGTGTTTTATGGGAGGCATTTAAATGCAGCTTTCATCAACCATTAGAGGACTTTTGAAACATTGTCAGTCTGTACACTCATGGTTTGTGCTCTTTTTCATATTTATCAAACCCAGTTCAGTAAGACATGTTTGTTTAGAAAAAGCTGTGCAGAGTAATCTTTTCTTGATGTAAAATTTCTACATTTCATTCCTAGAGGAAGGAATTCTGAGATGATTTAAATTTAAATAAATTTCTTTAGTGAACGAATGAATGTGTGAATGAATGAATAAATTATTAGAGAGAAAGAAGAATCTTTACAGAGATGACCTTTATTGAAAGTTGTGTGGCACCTCACTATCCTTTGAGCTTTATTTTCTTAGAGATGTTAGGGGTAAACAGTAAATACCTTAAGTTTGAATAAAGATTAATACACAAAGAGATAAAAATTAAAATACTGAAAATATTTAATCTGGAAAACAGACCCAATGGTTCCGAGTATCTATCCATCTAATCAGCATCACCTTTGCAATCTTTTTTCCCCTATTATTTCTCAAATTGAACTTAAATATCTAAATAGCTGAGATGTGCTATACATATTTCCCATGAAGCAATGCTATATCACGTCTTCTTCAGTTCCAGAAACTGAATTAAAATTCACTTGTGAAAAACTAGAGTTTAGTATCTCGTGTGACTGGTAAGTCCAAGAGGGGCAACAGCTCCAGGCATGGCTGCATTCGGCAGCTGCAGTGCTGTGCCCGGGCTCCCACTCTCCGTTCCTTTGCTGGGCTTTCCTCCATATTATCTGGCTCTCAAGGGGCTCACTTCAAATGGCGACAAAGCCAGCTGCCAGCAGTTCTGGACTTATGTAGCTCTCACAGCTTGGAATATCGGGGGAAGAATAACCTATAGAGTATTTTGATTGGCTGGGCCTGGACAGATGTTCATTTCTGAAGCTGTGTTGAGGACACCCAGGGATTAATCAGCATTACTGTATAATGGTGAAGGTGTTTTTCAAAGTCAGGAGTGCTGGGCAAATAAAATATGTACTCGCTTCAGGTATTTTGTACACAGTGGGATCTTAAATTTGTTTTAGAAGATGCTACCTCCTACTGTGTTTATACTAAAATAGGCTTATACTAAATATTTTATAACAGTATAAAGATTAAGACTATCATAATTGGGAGTAGAATTGATCCAGCTTTTAATCACATCACCACATACAAAGATGTGCACAAGTCATGAGGCAGGTGTAACTTTTCCAAGGCTTAGCTGTGTACTTGTAAAATGGTGAAAATAATACCAATTTTGTGATTATAAGGATTCAGTGGGATGTTGCACATATTTCTTACAGTATGGAATATGAGATCTTTTCAAAATTATTGCTAATTATTATTTACTTGGTTAATGCTGAAATAGTATTAGTCATTCATTCATTCATTCATCATTCAGTCTGCTAATGTGTAGTTTGGGATAACAAGTGTATCTGCCATCTTTCAGTCTATGGGATGGGTAAATATGGTAAAATAATTCTTTAAATGTTGTTTTTCATATTATTTCCTTTTTATCCTACATCTTGTACAACATCAAAAGTCAACCAACAGATATAGGATTATTACCTCAGGGAAAAAAATTACAACAGATCCCAGTGTCAGTGGTGGGGGCAAGGAAGGTATGCAAATTTTGTTGTGAGTTTCAAAATGGGCTGTTTATAGTCACCTAGAGACAGTGACATTGAGTGGGAAAAGATGGTCTGATGTCCCCTAGGTGAAGTCTGGACTGTCCTACAAACCCCAGAGTGGGAAGAGCACAGAGGACACTCAGGACGTGTGCTTCCTGGGCTGGACAAGGAGCAGGAGAAGTGGGTAGAGAGGGGTGAGGCTGTGTGGAGCCTGGGTGGGGAGCCAGGAGGGCTGTGGTCAGGGGCAGATGGGATGGTGGAAAGTCACGTGGTGCAGGCAGGGTTATTTTGCCTTCCAACGGGGAGTGCAGTAAATAATCGACAGCAGCAATGCAATCTACCCCTGAAAACCTCCCAGAAAGCTCTGAGCAGCCTCAGACACAGGTGGAGAAAAAGGCTTATCTGAGCACATATGTCCACGTTCTCTCTGTAGTGTAGGTTTTGGAGCTTGAACTTAACTGTGTGTTCAGAGGCATATTAAGTGGAGAAATTAACTTACAAATTGCCTGAGTTTATGGTGCCATGGGGGCAAATGGCAGAAATAAATAAAAATATTTTAGTAGCAATGTACCCAGGTCTCATAAAATTTTCACAGATACATTCTGGCCAAATAGAAATTCAAAGGACAAAAGTGAAAAAAACAAAACAAAACAAAACAAACAAACAAAAAAAACTGGGAAACATCACAAGGATAGGGAGTAAGAAGAAATAATAAAAGCATAATTAGCCTCCAAGGAGTTTAGGTATTAGAATTTTCAGAGGTTAAAACCAGCACATTTAAAATATTTGAATAAATAGGAGAGGTAATTAGAAACATGAACAGTGAAAGAAAACCCTAAAGAAAATCCTGGCGCATTTGACAAAATATATATTAGCACTCAAGGTGAATAGTTAAATTAAAGGTGTTATCTGAAGAAATACCAATCAATTGGCACAGATAAAAAGATAAAATGTATGAAAAAGTATTAAGAGATTTGAAGGGGAGAGTGAAAAAGCCTAACATAAATGTCTTTCAGAATTCTAGGAGAGAATGCCAAGAATTGAGAAAGTCAATATACTAAGAGATAATGGCTGAGAACTTTCCAGAACTGATTAAAAATATTCTCAGCTTCAGAAGCTTGATGAAGGAACGAAAAATGAAAACCATCCAAAACATATCAAAGTGAGATCATAAAACACAAGTGATAAGCAAAAAGTTTTAAAAATAGAGAGAAAAGTCAAATTATCTACAAAGTAATGATAATAACATGACAGCTGACTTCTCAAGAGCAAAAATAGAACCCAGAAGAAGGTAAAATAATATCTTCAGTGTGCTGAGAGAAAAGAACTGCCCACCTGTCCAGCCACTATTCAGTAATAAGGGTCAATTAAACACAGCTTTAGAAGAAGAATGAGTAATTTTTATCCCTGACTCTCACTGAAGAAAAATTTGAAATATTTTCCCTAAGAAGAAGGTACAACCTTAAGATGCACAGAGGAAGGCAGAGAAAGCAATTGGTAAGTAGGTGAATAAGCACAATGAACACTGGCCGTGTAACACAGCAGGAGCAATGCCTGCTGGGGGGAAATCAAGAGAACTAATCTACTAGACAACAAAGCCAGGTAGAGTGAGAAGGTGGGATAGGAATTAAAGAGCCTTCCAAGACTTTGCATTGTTTGGGAGAAGGGTAATAATAGCAATTAATTTTAAATTCTACTAACAATTAATAGAATTTTAGTAACTTCTTAACCTATGTCTCCAGCTCTGATCACTCCCATAACTCAACCCCATGTTTAACAAGAATCTAAAGTGTAACATGATCTCCCCCACACCTCTTTCTTCCACTGTTTGCCTCAATTTGGTAATTGATGACTTGCCCCTTCCAGGCTGTCAGACTAAAGCCAGGGAAGTCTTCCTTTATGCTTCCTTTGTCTCTCTCCTAAAATCCACCCACCAGCAAATCTCACTGGCTCCACCTTTGACGTATCCAGAATTCAGACTCCAACCTGTATTATCTGTTCCTGTCTGGCCTTCCTGCCCTTTCCTTTGTTCCTATGATCTGTTCTCTATACCAGAATAATCATTCTAAAATGCAGGTTAGAACATAACATTTCTTTGCTTGAAACTCCCTAAAGGCTTTCCATCTGACTCGGAATAAAGTCCAAGGCCATTTCTTTGCTCTTCAAGGTCTGATGTCATCCACCCCTATTTTTCCCAATAAATCTTTTCTGACCTCATGGATTATGAATATCTTCTTCCTAGCCATTTCCACAGCAGCAAAACTGGCGTCCTTGTTCTGCAAACATGTGGCATGTCCCTGCCTGAAGGCTGCTCCCTCTGCTATTCTCTCACTGGAATGTTCCACAATCCATATTCAAAAGGTTCTTTCAGTTTCCTCTCAAACATCAGTTTCTCAGATGTTTCTTTCCTGATTACCCTAAATATAATTGCCCTCTCCAACTACCCTCTATCCCTTACTCTGCTTTCTTCTCCTTCACAGTATTTATCACATGCCACATTATAGCTTTATTTTTTTTAATGCCTTATCCATAATAACATTTAAAATCCATGAAAGAAGGAACTGTGTTTTGTTAAGTGCACTATCTCCAGAACCTGAAATATTTCCTGGCACATACTAGGTACTCAAGGATAACCAGTAAAATAATACAAGTAGACCATATCCCTTCCCCTTTCACAAAAAAAGGGAGGGGGATGAGAGGGAGAAAACACTTTCAAATGCGATTAAAAAGATGTCATGATGGGGGGGAAGGCACGTGGAGAAGCACAGAAACAGAAAACAAATACAATGTACAAAATAAAATGTTAAATATAAATCCTTGTAGAACAGTAATAACAATAAATGTAAATGACTAAACCCACCACTTAAAACATTAGAGATTGTCAAATTATGTTTTAAAATAACTCTGTTATGTGCTGATTTGAAGAGAAATCCTCAAATAACAGGACATAGGAAGGTTGAAAAGGATGTAACAGGCAAATACAAAGCAGGAATATTAGTGTGTCTATAGGAATAACAGAAAAATTACACTTTAAGGCAAAAACAAAACAAAACATGTATTATAATATGAATTATGTAACATTAAAGCAAAAAAAAAAAAAACCCCTCACCATAGTATATTATTTAAGAGCATATGCCATAAATGTATAAAGAAAAGGCTAATAGACAACAAATTTAGGTTATCTGAAGACTGCAGTTGTGTGTGTGTAAGTTGTGATTAGACAATTACGTAAAAGTGACTTCAACTGTATTGAAGGTTTATTATTATTATTATTATTATTATTATTATTATTATTATTATTATTATTATTATTATTATTATTATTATTATTCTAAGCTGAATGGTTTGTACATGGGTATTTGCTATAATTTCATCATATCTGTTCTATGTCAAAAATTGTTCATACTAATAAAAGAACTCTCCCCAAAGTCATATTGCAAATAATTTCCAATGTAGCAAAGCTGTCTAAGATAAGATGAAATCATGAAACCCTAATTTAGAGATTGCCCTGGAGAAGAAAAGCAGTGCTGATGGGCAAGGTAACTTAATGAAGTTTGAAGGCATTCACTCAGGGCAGTTAAGAACATTCTTGGAGTTAGAAGGTGTATTAGTCTGTTTCTGTTACTTATAACAAAATACCTGGAGCTGGGTAACTTGCAAAAAGCCAGTATTTATTACTTACAGTTGCTGAGGCTGAGAAGTCCAAAGTCCAAGGAACACATCTGATGAAGTGACTCTACAGCAATACTGGGTGAGAATGGCGGGGGGGGGGGGGGAGAGAGACTCTCACATGCTCTCCTTTTGAAACCTTCAGAATCATGCCCGTGACCACCATTATTAATCCATTCACTAGGGATCCATTCACTAGGGCACGGTCCTCAGAATCTAATCACTTCTTCAAAGCCCCACCTTTCAATAACTATAATAGGATTTCCCACCCTCAACAGTTACAGTGGAGATTAAGCTTCAATGAGTTTTTTGGGGGGGCATTCAATCCACTGTATTCTGACCCTGCCCCCCCATAACTCATGTCCTTTTCACATACAAATACATTCATTCCATCCCCAAAGTCTTTACTTGTTTCAACTCAAAATCCCAAAGTTCAAAGTCTCAACTGTGAAATTCAAAACAAGTTATCTACTTGCAAGGTACAATGGTGAGATAAGCGTAGGGTACATATTCCCACTCAAAAAGGGAGAAATGGGCCAAAAGAAAGGGGTAACAGGTCTGAAACAAGTCCAAAACCCACCAGAGCAGATAATAAATCTCGAAGCTGGTGAATCATGTACCTTGACTCCATGTTTGCTGTCCTCTCCACACTGGTGCAGGGTTTGGGTCCCCACATCCATGGGCAGCTCTGCTTCTATGGCTTTCCTGGTCTGAGGCGATGCTTTAGCTCTTGCAGGCTGGCATTGCACGCTGGTAGCTCCACAGGTCTGGCATCTCCATGGCAGTCTTGCTCTCACAGTTCCACTAGGCATGGCACTGATGGGGTTTCTCTGTTGTGACTTCAGACCCCATGTTTCTGCTCGGCATCGCTCTAGAAAAGGCTGTCTGTGGTAAATATGCCCCTGTGGCAGATCTCTTCCTGGGCCCCCAGACTTTTCCATTTATCTGTGGAAATCGGTGGGGAAGCTCCCAGGACTCCACGGCTCTGGCATTCTGGGAGCCGGCAAACTTAACACCACGTGGACGCCGCCAAGGCTTCCAGCTTGTATCTTTCAGAGCTGCGGCTCCAGCCACATCTGGGGCCAATTTAGCCATGGCTGGAGCAGCTAGAGCAGCTGGGGTGCTGGTGCTGGAAGCAGCTTCCTGAGGTGGCCCTGGGCAGTGAGCCCTTGGAGGGTGCCTCAAGCCTGTTCCTGGAGACCATTTTTTCTCCCTAGGCCTTTGGACCTGAAATGGAAGTGTTGGCCCCAGAGGCTTCTGAAATGCTTTCAGGACCTTTTCCCCCTCCTCTTGATAATACCTTTCTTTTGTACTAATCTCCTTAGCAAACAGTTGCTGGGCTATACCTTTGCTTTTGTAGCTAGGCTGAAAAGTTTCCAATTTATTGCCCTCTGCTTTCTTTTGAATTACATTCTGGCTTTACCTCATGCCTTTTCTGCCTTAACTCAACATAGGCTGTTGCAAGTAGCCATGCAGCTTCCTGAACACTTTGTTACTTAGAAACTTCTTTTGCAAAATACACTGGCTCATCAACTTGAAGTTCTACATTCCGTAAAACTTTTGGGTCTGGACACAATGCAGCCATGTTCCTTGTAAGTTCATAGGAAGGGTGACCTTTGCTCCAGTTTCCAATAAGGTTCTTCTCATTTCTATCTGAGACCTCCTTAGAATGGTCTTTATAGTCTCTATTTCCATAAGCATTTTGGTCACCACCATTTAACCAGTCTCTAAAACATTCCAAACATTTCCTGTTTCTCATTTTCTAAGCTAGGCTTTCTCTAATCTGCTCCTTCAAATTCTTCCAGCCTCTCTTCAACACCCAGTTCCAAAGCTGCTTCCACATTTTCAAATATTTGTTATAAGTAATACCCACTTCTCTGGTACCAATTTTCCGAATTAGTCCATTTCTGTTGCTTATAACAAAATACCTGAAACTGAGTAACTTGTAAAGAAGCAATACTTATTGCTTAAAGTTTTGGAGGCTAGGAAATCCAAAGTCTAGGGAACACATCTGGTGAGGTGACTCTCACATGGTGATAACGGTGGAGCACAGAGAGAGAGACCTTCACGTGCTCTCCTTTTAAAGCTCTCTGAGCCATGATCATGACCATCATTATTAATCCATATACTAGGGCTTGGTCCTCAGAATCTAAACACCTCTTCAAGGCTCTGCCTTTCAATTACCATAATAGCATTTCCCACCCTCAATAGTTACAGTGGAGAGTAAGCATCAATGAGTTTGGTGGGGACATTCAATCCACTGCAGCAGGATAAGTATCAAATGAAACAGTGAATGTATGTAAAGGACGCAGTAGATGTTCAATGAACTGCATCACACTCTTTCTGGAAATGAGGCAGAACAGAGCTAGTGACAGAGAATGAGAGACCACTTGCTCCCCAAACTCCTCAAGGCAAAGGCAGCTCTTGCTTCATCTTGGTGTACATGGTCTTGTTACAGCACCTGCCTGTTCTGTACTAAATCTCTCTATCTCCTACGCCTGGAAGCCCCTGCTGGAATGTCCGGTACCACCTATCCCCTCCAGCACTGTGTCCAGAACACGACGGACAATCACCGTTTGGAGAATGCTGGAAACATGCTGGTGTTTTTGAAAGAGAACGCATGAATCAATTTCAGCTCTCTAGTTGGGAACTACCAAGATTACCAAGATAATGTTTACTAACACTACTATGCTTTAACAGCTCAGTTTCTTGTTGGTGTATCCACATTTGCAGCAGCTAGATATTAAACCTGTTCTTTCATTTCACAAATAACCCATTTGTCAGTACTCTGTTTACATCACCCAGATGAGTAACATAAGGACAAACGATCTGAAGTTGGATGGTGTGAACACACCTTTTCCCCCTCCAACCTCACACACGTTTGTAAAGAAAACTCGACCGGCCTATTCATTGTGCTTTCCTCCTTGTTCGTCCCTACTGGTTGGCGGGGCGAGGGCTGGGGATTAAGCGGCGATTTTACAAAACTCTGGGTAGCAGGGCGGCTCTTCATTTCCTGGGGTTTATTACTGGGGCAGAAAGCGCTCGCGCTGACAGCTGCCGGGCTGGAGAGAGATGAGCGACGCTCACGGAGACCGAGGCCTGCGCACCCCTCGGCCGCCCGCCCCGCCCCGAGCGCGCTGGGCCGGCGGGGCCGCGGCTGCATCCTGCAGGCGTCGCCTTCGCGGGACCCCGGCGGATCCGCACCTTGCGGGGGCGAGCGCGCTCTGATTGCCGCGATGAGGGGGCGGCCACCCGTCCGATTAGGATTCATCCAGTCTCTGCTCTTGCGCTGTGACTTCCGGGGTAGCGGGGAGGAGGACGCGGATTTCAGCCTGGCTGTCTTCACCACCTCTCGGTTGCTGCAAAGAGCCCGCCCCCCCCCCCCCCGAGTACGCGACTCTGCCCACCGCCCGGGAGCACAGAAAGAGCGCTCGCCCCGTGGACCATTTGGAATCTTTGCAAAACTAGGAGTCGGTGGCGCCAGCCCGCTGGGGCGGTGGCGCGGGGCGCGCGGGAAGCGCGACGAGTCCTCTCCACGAGCAGAACCCTGCGCTGCTGAGCGCCCGACAGTGCCCGGGAACGCCACGGGAAAGAGCGGCTCAGAGCAACAGGTGTAGTCCGAAGCCACTCCAGCAGCGAGGGACGACTGCCAGCAAGGATCCGGAGCCGGTAAGGCGTGGAGAGGCTTCTTTTCACCCGCACTGCTGCAGCCGGCGGGAGAGCTGGGCTCGGTGGCCTCGCAGCGGGCGGACGCGCCCAGGCAGCAGGACCCCAGCGCTCTCGAGACCACTGCCTTCTCCCGAGAAGGTCCAGCTCCGGGCTCCCGCCCCCGCCCTCTCTTACAAGGCCCCGCGTAAAGACGGTGCCACTAGGCACAGCTGCCCAGGCGCAGCGCCCTCTGTGGTGTCCATCGGGGGAGGCTCAAGCTCAGAAACTCGCACTCTCGGTAGTCTGGGCTGGCACCCCGGCACTCCCCGGCGACCCCCGGCGCCTGATTTCGCCGGCAGACACCCCTTCCCAGCGAGCCCCGCTGCCTCACTCCCGGGAGCCCCCGCAGGACATGGAGCTGGCGGCTGGGAACCTCAGTGAGGGGAACGGGAGCGGCCCCGAGCCCCCGGCCCTGGAGCTGAGGCCGCTGTTCGGCATCGGCGTCGAGAACTTCATCACGCTGGTCGTGTTCAGCCTGATCTTCGCGCTGGGCGTGCTGGGCAACAGCCTGGTGATCACCGTGCTGGCGCGCAGCAGGCCGGGCAAGCCGCGCAGCACTACCAACCTGTTCATCCTGAACCTGAGCATCGCCGACCTGGCCTACCTGCTCTTCTGCATCCCCTTCCAGGCCACGGTGTACGTGCTGCCCACCTGGGTGCTGGGCGCCTTCATCTGCAAGTTCGTCCACTACTTCTTCACGGTCTCCATGCTGGTCAGCATCTTCACGCTGGCCGCGATGTCCGTGGACCGCTACGTCGCCATCGTGCACTCGCGGCGTTCCTCCTCGCTGAGGGTGTCCCGCAACGCGCTGCTGGGCGTCGGCTTCATCTGGGCGCTGTCCATCGCCATGGCTTCGCCCGTGGCGTACCACCAGCGCCTCTTCCACCGGGACGTCAGCAACCAGACCTTCTGCTGGGAGCAGTGGCCCAACCAGCGCCACAAGAAGGCCTACGTGGTGTGCACCTTCGTCTTCGGCTACCTGCTGCCGCTTCTGCTCATTTGCTTCTGCTATGCCAAGGTGGGGGCGCGGCGGGCTTGGGGCCGAGTCTCGGGGGGAGGGCGGAGGGGCAGAGGGGGCCCCCGGGGTATCTCTTTGCGTCCCCGCGTCCCTGGTTGAGCCTCTGCAGCAGTCCCCGCCCCTTTGCCCTCACCCCCTTGGAGCTCTGGGGCCGATTTGTTCCGAGAGGCGTCTCCGCTCCAGTTCGCCCTCGCCTGTGCTCGGGCTCGCCCCGCTGCTGTTGCTCGGAAAGTCACTTTGGAGTTCGAGAGATGCTGGGAAGTTCGCGTTCACTTCCCGACGTCTAGAAGCACAGCTTTCTCCGCCCCTTCCCGTCCTCGCCACGGTGGCCTGCGAACGCCCTGAGCTTGCACTTTGCAGCAGATGAACACCGCGCTGTGTCCGCGACTCTTAGACGGAGCAGCCTGCGCGAGGGGGTTGAAGCCGGGCGACTGCAGCGCTTGCGGGGAGCGCGCGGCCTTGCTGCCCTTCTGTCCTTCTGCCGGGCTGGCGGCCCCGTCGCTCCTCCCCGCTCTCGGCCGGGAGGGACGCGGGACTCGCCACGAGGCCTCCTTCCCCCTGGGCGCGCAGCTCGCCTTCGCTAGGGGAGGCCTTGCGGAGACCCGGCTCACGCGGGGACAGAGCTCTGGCTTTTACCTTACACTGATATTTAGCTTTGCAAACCCAGGTGATAAAACGCCCTGTCGTCACAGAGTTTTGACCCTTGACCAGAGTCTCCAGGGAACTTTGAATGGAAGGGAGTTGAGCAGTCGCGTTTCCCTATTTCCACCCTTTTAGAAAGGTTGTTAGTGATTCAGGTGGCAGATCTAAATCCCTAAGAACGCACATGTGGCTTGGGTTACCTGGTACCTCCTTCCTGGGGAGAGTTCTTACCTTCCTTTCCTACAGCTGAGCAGAGCTCAGCAAACTCACAGTCTCTTTCATTAACTACACAAGGTTTTGAAGATTTTATACTAATCAAAAACTCTTCAACCTTTTACAAAACGTGCTTATGTTTATGCAAATGAGAGCGTTTGTTTAATAACAAGGTGATGGGGACTCCGAAGTCCCCTACATGCTTTCTTCAGTGTATCCATTAGAAAAACACCTTTGCAACCAAATTCTGAAATTTCCACTTGACCTCATCTTTCTCTCTCCCTTTCTATTTCTGATAAGGCTGTGAAATAGGACCACACATAACCAGACAAGGTAGTACAACAATAATTTCTTATATTCAATTCATAGGGTATTTTTCCCCAGCAAAAATGTTTAATATAAGCCACGTGTTTTTTCTCCCTACCTATCATCCATGTGGATTGTGTCTATTTTGAATAGTATTTTTTTTCACTTTTTCTATTTCTTTTTCTTTTTTCATTTTAACATTTACTTGTACATTTTTTGTGGGGTACAGTGTGTTGTTTCAATGCGTGTATATACTGCTCGATGATTCACTTAGGGTAGATTAGCATAGTTTTGTGCCGGTTGGTCCATCACTCCTCCTCCCTCCAACCTCCCCTTCCCCCTGGCCTCTGATTACATTATTCTACTCCCTACTTCTAAGAGAACCACCACTTTTATTTTTGATTCTGCATATGAGTAAGATCATGCAATATTTGTTTTTCTGTGCCTGACTTACTCCACTTAACATGATAGTTTCCAGTTCCATCCATGTTGCTGCAGATGATAGGATGTCATTTCTTTTTACAGCCGAATAGTATTCTATTGTGTATATATTTGAACAGTAATACTTTTGAACTTAAAGAATGGCCTGCACCAAAAAGTTACATTGAGGATACTTTGAAAAGCTCATGGAAAGATGGGCATCGTCTTTTAATCATATTTTTCCACTAGCTTTTTGAAGAACCCTCATATATAAAGAAGTATAGTAGAAGTAGGGAATTTGGAAAATAATTCTAGCATAGTTATTTGGAAAATGGCTGATTTACTCATTTAGTCTTCTGCAAGAGCAAAAGAAAGGCTGTTCTACACAGCACGGTTATATGATATGTGCACCACCTAATTTAATTTGCACAGCAGATTCGTATAATTTGTATAATTAGTGTTTGGCTCTTAAATCTCTAATTAACTGCATTGGAACTGAAGCATACTCTTTCATTTCCCACAAATCTTTAGGAAAAATAATTTAAATCAATGAAAATGAGAAAGTAAACTTTTAGGAATAAATTAGGCTACATTTCTGTCATTTGAAAGTTTATAAAAATCACACAGAAGGCAAAGTTTTAAAATAGGGTTTTTTAGTTTAAAAAATACGTGATCATTTGGATATTTTTTAATATGGAAATAGTTTGTATCTAATTGCAACTTAGAAAAGTCTTTTGAATTCAAGATAATATTTGCAAATTCATCTCAGAGCTTGAATAGGTGTAGCTAAATTATTTTAAGTTGCTTTTCTTTGTTTTAATCACTAAATGTATGCTGTTTGGTTAAGGATTTTGTTACTTGAGTGTTAGGCTCAGGACTGGCTGTTTATCAAAGGACCAGATCTGATAGCCAATATGAAAAATCACAGGTGGCCAAAAAGGAAACTGAGAGTCCATTTTTTTTTTTCTTTTTAAAACTTAACAAGAGCATTGCCTTCCAGAGTTGCCATCTGCTTCAAATTCTTACAAGTTTTTAGTGGAACAGTTTTTTGCACCTGAAAGTCCCTGAGAAACCAATCGAATTCATGGGCTGGAGGAGAACTGGGTGTGGGCTCCCTGAGAGCCTGCCCTCTGCTCCTGTGGGCTGTGCTTATCCAGGCTGTGCTCCTCACTTCCCTTAGAATGAATTGCTCTCTGGAACTCTTCTTGGTCTAACAGGAGGGTAAACTCCTGATGTGCCCACCCCACATCCCCAGCATGTGGCCAGTGTGCCCTTGGCTTAGGTTTGATCAGATACCTCCCAATGACCACTCTTAAATGTATAGAATGACCAGGAAAGGCCACCATGCCATCATCATTACCTTCTAAAGAGACATAATCATAACCTATCATGATACCTACTGTTTTTCCTCTGTTGATGATAAGACCTTAATAGAGATGCATCTTAATATATCATTGTGTGCTCATAGTATGAACTATTGAAGAGAAACAGCGCTAAGAAAAATATGCTTGAGTGTTTTCTCCACTGACCCTTCAACACCATTGGATATTCTTAGGTGTTTTAAGTTACTATGCTGTGATCCAACTTAGTTTGTGTGAGGAATGAATGCACCCTGAAGCATTATGAAGTTTGTAACATCTAAATGTTCTGTTTTGATCTATCCAGGTGTGCCTCTCTGATTTCATTTGTGCTGCTTCTCTTTCCTCTGGTCTCTCCTGTGTCCCTTGTCCTCAGTGACCAGTGTTATGGTCTCCTCTTCTCTTGGGGAGGTTGCAACCGAGCTGTAACACCAGACTTGTCCTTTCAGCTTTTGGGCAAGGTCCTGCCTCCAGCCCTTTTCTTCCTCTTTGAAATACTTTCTCATTTGCTCCCGAAAAAAAAAAAAGCTCCTTTTCTATTTTTGCCTCACATTCAGCCCTTGGTACTTCTGTTTCTATTGGCAGAACATTAAACTCATTGTCAATGTTATTGAAAGTTATCCCAAATGCTCCTGTAGCATGTAGAGACCTGTCTTGCAGTGGGGGATGCTAAGCCATTTCAGGAAGTGAGAAGTACTTTAGTAAGGCAGATAATTTGAAGTCAGAAATTCATATCCTGGTGATGGCTGCTTAACCTGCATTGGGTTTGGGAAGTTGGTAAATAAAGCCTGTGGTTTCTTGGTAAGGGTATGACTGATTGCCCTAGAAGTGTTGCATCTAGCAGAATGGAGCAGGCTTCTGCGACATTTCCATTTCGACTCAATTATTTCCATGCTGCGGTGCTAGAGGGAAACAGAGAAGTGCCTGGAACGTGACTTCCAGTTCCTTGAAAGACTTGCTCAGCCATCTACGAAGAGCCTAAAGCCCTTAGTCTTCCAGAGGCTGTTTTCTCTAGATTTCCCTCCAGATGGGCAGGGTTGGAAGATCAAGTTAATCTTGGAAACTCCTATATGTAACCCCAAATTTTCATGTCATTTCTTCTGAGTATTACACTGGTAAGTTTCTTTAATTAATGATGCCAGTGTGTCTCAGGGAGATTCCCTGACAGGGCCATTAATTGTAAAACCTTGCAAAATGATCTAGAAATCATCAGTGAGGCTGAATTCCCAAAATGTAAGTTGTCTAAAGAATAAGAGGGGGCTGTACATGATAATTTGCTTTCAGGAGATTTGCAGAGGAGACAGCCCTTAAAGGGAAAACAGAAGGAATACCCATATGTTGGCAAAATTTGGCTTGGCTGCACCCTAGAAGTATCTGACCATATTATCTTTATTTGTTCTCTTGCTTCCTTTCTCCATTGGATAGGAACTCCTGGATGGCAAGTCTCTAGTTTTTCCACGTATCTAGAATCTAACATTGTGCCTGACAAACAGTAGCAACCCGGTGACTGTTAAAATGTAGATTTCTAGGGGAAAACAAGGCACAAGACAGATCGATGGCATTCATGAGTGGGGCATAGTGTGGCTCTTTCTAGACAAAACCCCAGAGCTGCATGCAACAGAACTCTTTGCAAACAGATGCTGTGGCTGCAAACTTTGTCTGAATGTGCGACTGTCTTCCTGAGATACTCCTAAATGTTAGAAAAACATGCCTTTGGCAATTCATACTCATTGTTATTTTATCACCTAATGTGTATTTTATTTCAATGATTTTATAAATAATGATATTACCATTTCAGAACATCAATAATTGTATAGTCAACGGGGTGTGAAGTGTGAAGCAAACTGATTTATTAGTCTGTGTTTTTCAGGTCCTTAATCACTTGCATAAAAAGCTGAAGAATATGTCAAAGAAGTCAGAAGCATCCAAGAAAAAGGTAATATTTGCAAATATATATACCATATGTCACTTTTTGGAGCTTAGTTTATTTTTAATTGTAATTATCCTTACATCTACTCAAAGCCTGTAAAATTTAGGTTCCTGGGTACAGATATTTGAAATGACCCTCTTACCGTTGAGGTGCAGGGTGAGAATGGAAGGTCAGCCTCAGTGGGGACATCACAGGTAAGTACTGGCTGCATGAAAGCTTGGATGAGGCTTGGGGAGGCAAGGAACAATGAACTTTTTGGATTATGAGCCCCATCAGGAGGTACATTTTGGGTTGACTGGGACAGAGTGCAGAGTTGCTGACGTACATAATTTGCATGAGAGTATAGTCATTTTATTTTCTATTTGCCATCTCTGATGTGGTTCCAGAAGGCCCTGGTTTGATTCTCATTTGAGAGAATGTTCTTATAATCTCTCTCTAAAGCCCCAAGAGCAGATTTGTCTCTTCCACCTAGACTTCTGCTGATGTTGGCCCAAAGGGGATGGACTTAAAGACTGGAGGATGCTTGGAGGGGAATTTCACCCATTTAAAATTTTTCTTCTCATTAGCTGAACCCTCCTTTGAGCAAACTTCCTCTGAGCAATGTGAAAGCATCTAACTTACCAAAATTCATTACATTTTTGAAAAAAAACGATTTTACAAATCAGGATTAATTTAACTCTTACTCAGATAATATCCATAGTATTTCTGATTTTAGAAAGTAGAATGAGATTATTAGATAATATGATTAGGGGGCAGATTATAACCAGACATTTTAACTCACACATATAAGTAATATCTTAAAATACCTTGTTTTTTCTTATAAATATTTATTATGATCAACCATAATTTGCAGAAATTATAGTTTAGATAATCATATTCACTTAAAAAATTCTAATTCTACTTAAATAAAGAGCAGCTCTTCCTCACTTTTCTTGTTTGTAAACACTAATGTGGCTAAAAACACTTTGTTCCTATAGTTGAGAAACAGCGATAGACAATTGGCTAAAAAGTACAAACATGAAGACCTTTTTTTCCCTGGCAGCAAGAATGAACTTGTACTAGAAAAACAATCATCCCATTTTTAGGATAACCACCTGAGAATGAAAGGTGCGACACACCTGTCAATAACAAGACTATCTTACATCTCCTTTAATTGATCTTTTCTTTCATCTGAACAGTTATTATGCAGGTTTTGTTTTAAGCTTCTAGGCCCCTCTTTATAACAGCTAACAAAATGTCAGATTATATAAATGTAATAAACCCTCAAAGCTGGTAATTTTCTCCTGTTTTCAATGATGAAAGTGATGTGCTGTTATGCTGCAGTTTTTACATTTTTCTAGTTTATTAGTTTTTCTTCTGATCCACACTTCTTATATCCAAGAAAATGATTGATTATAAACAACGAAGGGTTGTTTATAATTTCCCCTTGGACATTTATTTCTAGAGACCCTGTGCAGGACCGAGCTGATCTATGGGACTCTGAGAGGGACTGGCTCCATATGGAAGCCAACATTGCTCTGGAAGAGACAGTGGGATGAGGGTTTGGAGGGTCAGGGGAGGGACGGGCGTGCTGAACGTCACCAGAGAAGACACTGTTGATATATGGTAAATGTTTATTGTTGACTCAAAGGTTTTTTGCTTACCAAAAGGATCCAAACCAAACATTTCTTTCATATTTGCTGGATCTTATTCGTGTCTATGGCTAGTTTTAGTCTCTATATTTGGAAAAAGCATTGAAGAGAAACTGTAAAGGTCGCAGAGATCAAAGTGCTTAAAAGAAAGAAAGTAGGTCTTAGAAGAAATGATTAGAAAAGCTTCTATTTTGCTTTTCAATTTAAAAACCTAAAGATCAGCAATTACTTTAACAATTACTTTGTTTAGTTTTATATATATAGACTATATGTAAAAAATATAATGTATGTGTGCATAAATAATACATATGTGTATATATATAAAATAAATACATATTTATATAAAATTACCTTTTGCTCATTCTTAGCATATGAAGAGATTTTAGCATTTGAAGGAAGGAAGATTTTCTCTTCCATTCTCATAGCCTCTGAAAGGTCTCACAGTCCTCTCTGGGGTCCCTTTTATAAGCTAATTAAAGTCATTCATGAGGCTCCACCCCCATGACCTCACCACCTCCCAAAGTCCCCACCAGCTAATTTCATTGCCCGAGATGATTAGGTTTCAACATATTAATTTCGGGGAACATAAACATTCAGACCATAGCACTGTCCATGCAGAGATTTTCTGTTAAGATTTATAATTATTATGGGGTGGAGAGTTTGGCCTTTCCTGATAAACATGCCAAACAGTTACTCTCCATGTTTGGAGGAAAATCCAAAAAAAAAAAAAAAAGAAGAAGAAAAAAGAACATGATTTCTATTGCAAAAATAATAGTACAGAGCCCTACAATTGATTATGTGTTTTGCTTAAGCTCTGCTAGACATAAAGAAATGTTTCTGGCACAAGGCTGATTGGATACTAAAACAGGATCCTTAAATAAGAAGTCTTGGGAGACTTCAGAATGGTAGAGACCTCTGGACTGGGACTGGATAGAGCTTCTAGGAGGAAAATTGGATTAAAGGGTCTCTTGATGTTGTATCAACCATGGTTCTTTTAACAGTTGCTTTTTATTTGTTTGTTTCTATGGCTTGAAGTAATTCAGCAAGCTTTTTGGCTATCATTTATACAATTTACGAAGTGTTTTTCATCATCCTCGTCTTTTAGTCACTTTTTTTCTTCCTAGCCAAGTTCCATTAGATATATTGTGAGTAAAATATCTTTGAAGAAAGAACAGATGTCTCAGATGACTTGAAAAAGAGCATCTCATGATAAGGAGAAAGATTAATATTTTTCAGATGCTTTCAGCACAAGGGGCTCAAAGAAACCATGCTAATAAAGGACCTAGCCTCAAGTATAACAAGAATTAGTATCAAGACTTAGTGTATGATTTTAAATGTCGACTTTTTCTCCATCAAAAGATAATATTGGGATTCTATGCCCCTAAGTGGCAAATAAGGCAAATAGTACAATACCAGGTACACTCTGTGTCTGATAGAGACAAATGGTTCTCTAAGAAAAAAAAAAAAAATCATGTTAGGTGTGGAAAAAAAAAAATAAAAAGAGATACGCCTTATTCTCCTTAGAGGGGAGTTCTCTGTGTTACTTTCTGACATTTTCCAAGAAAGAGAGGAAGCAGCTTTCCCAGCTCTTTCTGGGGAGAGAGGCTGCTTCAGCCTTGGGGTTTGTGGGTACTGAGCCAAACATCTTTTATGGTCTTTAGCTCAAGGTGGCAAAGATCATTTCACTTTTGTTGTGGCTTTTGTGTAATTCCTCAGTGGTCCTCCAAACACCCTCTTGAACTTTTTAGAAAGGCAGGCTCCTAGGTAAGTACTTAATAACCACTACCAGCTGAATCAAAGCCAGGGGGGCCCAGATACCTGCATTTTAAAAAAGCTTTGCACTGTGTGATGACGGGCATACTGATCTACTTGAATCCCAGGGCTGGGGTTAGTGCACATACATTATTTTGATGAGACCTTAAACGTTAAGCTTGTGTGTGCTAGGCCTATCGTTTTCTGGGTTGGACTGTTTGGAAGCAGTAGTGGATCAAGAAGGATGGTTTTCCATGAGCATGGAACTTCTTGCCTTGTCTCTTCATCTTCTCAGCTTTCCAGGCCTCCAAGCATTTGTTGCATGGGATGAAACATAAAAACCATCTAATGTTTCCATCTTTGCATGTGGGCATACTTGCCCTGTTGATGTTGCCATGGCTAAACTGGAGTCAGTCTCAGGACTGCAGGACCAAGTGCCCAGGGCCTGTATGCAAGGCATTGACACACGTGCCAGCTAAGAGAACTCAGCTCCAATGGGCTGAGATGCTTGGTGAAACGTAATGAAAAACCCCTGGAGATAGTTAGCTGGGAGCATAGCTCTGACAAGCATTCTATCAAACTCACTGGGGAACAGGCTTACAAAAAATGATATAGGTGATGTAAATACCCATTCAGTAGTTTTTCCAAATATTTACATTGCAAGTTGTAATTTAGTCACATTTCAAAGCCACCAGGAGACCAAGAAAAAGAACCTATTTTTGTCCATGGTTTTGAGAACACCGGTGAGATTATTGAAAATTTAAAGGTAAATTCTGATTTAACTACACATAGAGTAACAAACATTGCTACAGAAAATATTCTGTATTCAGGGCACACTGCTGTTTACCTTCTGGATCTTGATATGATAAGAATCTTATCAATAAGCTGCGGGAGTCTATTTCTGCCCTAAGCTCTGTACTTAGTAAAAAATCCTAAAAGCGGTAATGAAATGGAATATTCAGAAGGTAATTATTTTGTAAAGCACAGAAATGGTCTGATTGTCTTAGAAAGAAACGATGATATTTTCTGTTCTATTTGTAGGTATAATTATATCTAGACAGTTCTGATTAAATCATCTGAGAATAGCATTTTTCATACGCTAATGGGTAAATGGATTGGTAGCAGATACTCTCCTAACATATATGAGCAAGTTATCTGTTTGCTTTGTGTGTCATGCAGTGAATGGCTTTAATATGTAATCGGGCACACTATAAAATCTGTCCTCGGGTTTTTATGTCCGAGTTGTTTTCAGTGCTTAAAGGACTCGGCACAGGCTGGGACTCACTTCATGGGTTTTTCTTCCTCACGGGTGAGGAAGATGAGGCTCCGACCCAGGGAGGGGGCTCGCACCTGCCCTAACCCTCCTGCGTCTCGGTTTCCTCATCTGCAGCCCAGGGTGTGTCGTGGGGTCTGTGTCACAGGGCTCCTGAGGGGCTCTGAGACAAGGCGCGTAGCCCGTGGAAGGTCAGTGTTAGTTTCGAGCACCGTCCACACCGCGTGGGTTCCCTGCAGCCGCCCGGGCCCTCAGGGTCCGCCTTGTCCGACTGGTTGGAAGAGAGCAGCCCTTTAAATAAGGAAACGACCGACGACTTTGCATTTTGTAGTTTTTTTTTTTTTTTTAATTTTATTTTGTCGATATACATTGTGGCTGATTATTGCTCCCCATCACCAAAACCTCCCTCCCTTCTCCCTCCCCCCCCTCCCCCCCAACAATGTCCTTTCTGTTTGCTTGTCGTATCAACTTCAAGTAATTGTGGTTGTTATATCTTCTTCCCCCCCCCCCCCGGTTTTGTGTGTGTGTGTGTGTGTGTGTGTGTGTGTGTGAATTTATATATTAATTTTTAGCTCCCACCAATAAGTGAGAACATGTGGTATTTCTCTTTCTGTGCCTGACTCCTTTAATCAAGACATTTAATGACTTCAGTCTTTTTTTTTTGAATTCGTGGAGATAGAGTTTTCAGTTCATCACAGAGCTAGCTACCTGCTTGTTGCCTTTCCACATGCACTCAACAGGCAGCGATGGGCACAGAAGAGGCCTCCCGAGCCTTCATCCCCGCCGGTCAGGGTCGTGGCCGGTGGAGGAGGCCTTGTCCACCTACACAAAGTACAGGGTGCCGGGCTTAGGAGGTCACCTTCCTCCTGTGCTGAGGTCTTAGACGGGGATGACTTGCTCCTTTCATTAGCTCAGTAGAAATTGCAAAGGAAACATGCAGACCCTGCCTCTGACTTCCAAGTACCTCTGGTTTAGGAGCAGCAAGGGAAGGATTAAAATAAAAGCAAGCAAATGGGGCTGAACCGTCCGTAAAATGAAACTGAAACGCCTCTGTGGAACACATCCGTGCGTGCATTAATGTGGTCTTTAATTCACCAAAGTTTAAGGAGGAGAAATAAACGTCTCTACACCTGTCTGTGGAGGTCACTATTTGGAGCGAAGTTCAACGCTCAGCCGAGATACGTTCCCGGAGAGGCACCTTCAGTGTGCCACCGTCTGAAAGTTACTCTTTTTTTTTTTTTTTTTTTTTTTTTAATTGGTTATGAATATCCATAGATACAAAGCTGGTTATCACCCCTCATGCCCAAGATGTGAGGGCTAGATTCATAGTGACAGCATGCCCATTACCACCAATTGCGTTTGTACCCCGTGTCCCTCACCCAATTTTATCCACAACCTCCCCCCCCCCCCACTTCACTTTGTATCCCTAGGTATGTTCTCTCCCTCTGCAAGTCCAACGCACCACTGTGGTCTTTCTTTCCTTCCTTCTTTCTCTCTTAGCTCCCACTTATGAGTGAGACCATGTGGTATTTATCCCTCTGTGCTTTGCTTGAAAGTGACAGTCTTTAACCTTCATCCGTTTCTACTTCCATGACTGAAAGCATACTTTGTACAATACACACGTATTTCACATGCAGCATAAAATTATTATTATGGAAAGCAATGACAGGTGTTGAAGAAATTATGAACAAAAATATTACATGAAGTGAAAGTTAACAAAGAAGATTTAGTATCTTTTTTTGATCTCATGAAAATATACAGTATATAAAATTATCTTAGGGTGGGTGCATTTTAAAATGCTGGACTCTTTTTCTGTTGTAATTGATGTATTTCTTTCCTTCTCCTCCTCCTTTCTTGTAGACAGCACAGACGGTTCTGGTGGTGGTTGTGGTTTTTGGAATATCCTGGCTGCCCCACCATGTCATCCATCTCTGGGCTGAGTTTGGAGCTTTTCCGCTGACCCCAGCCTCCTTCCTCTTCAGGATCACTGCCCACTGCCTGGCCTACAGCAACTCCTCGGTGAATCCGATCATATATGCCTTTCTCTCTGAAAATTTCAGGAAGGCCTATAAGCAAGTGTTCAAGTGCCACATTTGCAACAAATCACCTCTCAGTGATAATAAAGAAAATAAGAGTCGAATAGACACCCCACCATCAACCAATTGCACTCATGTGTGAAAAAAGGTCTACCAGAGTATTCTTACTGTGGAGTTTCCAGATATGTGAGCCAGACACATACAAGAATACGAGCTACTAAGCAACACTGTAACTTGTTACCCTAACAACAGTTCACATATTTTAATTCAATTCCTCTTGTGTTAAAAAGTACTTTTATCCATTTAGGAAATTCCTAGGTCTAGTGAACATTATTTGAAAATTTTATTTTATTTCTAAATTCTATTTCAGAAATGAAAGAAAATGCTGTACAGTTTTACAGCTCTTAGGAAATGAAAGTTAAAAAGAATTCTATAGATATGTTCAATTCTTCATAGAATAGGAACATAAATATAAATATAGTCAGTAATATTAGCAATCTACATTTTAAAGCAAATTTATTTAGAGAAAAAGTGTGTGCTTTAATTATTCAATTTTAAGAGAAGAAGTAATATTATAAGCTATGTGTTTTAAAAATGATCATGGACACACAATGATGAATTTTATTTTTTTAGCCATTTATGTAGAGGCACATCTATTCAGTGGAAAGAAGACTTTCTGCAGTCTACTGGCATTTGCTCCCAATTGTAAATAGTATACAGAGCTTCTGAAGATCTGCTGCACTTGCCTGTGATCATGAGATGCATTAAGAAGGTCTACAAAGTGTTGCCACAGCAATGCTAGAGTGTTAGCAGTAGGCACTGTCCAGTAAAAACTTTCCTATGAACTTAGGCTTTGTAGAGTTGACTAAACAAGAGCAAAGTGCCCAGTACACTGTTCTAATAGTAGAAGCTGTGAATGAGTTTGTGAGAAACTGGGTACTGAAATTTTATATATGCACTTGGTAAAGGTATAAGCTATGCCTTGAATGGAACCTACATAAAAGAGAGAGTTAAAAAAGAAGTCAGCGTGGACCAAATGTAGTTAATAGTTTCTATTGGGCCAAGACTAGATAGAATTCTAGTCTACATGAATTTTTGTAAGTCACATGTAGTAATGGTCATGCCATGTGGATAAAGCATGCTAAATGTTTGATTCAATAACATTTGAAGAAAATAAGGTATATGAGTGAATATACCTAGAGATATCCTGTCTTGTACAAATTATGCTTTTTCATTAAATTTAATGCACATTTTTCTTAAATATTATTCCATCTGGAAATGTTAATTTAGCGTTAAAACCATCACTGCTTGATTTCATATGCAGTTTTCATGACAATTTTGTATTTATTCATGTTTACAGTGAGAAAGTGGTATGAAAATATTATATTGTTATATTAGAAAAGTAATTTTCAGACTGCAAGACTTTATATACTTTAGGAGAAGACCAAAGCAAGAAGATCTTTTTAAAAGAGGATTTTGTGTAACATACACCTGTGCCAAATCAGAACTCCATATGTAATATATTTTAGATTAAAAGAAACAAAGTCAATGTAAGCCTTTGGCATGTTAACTTCTCTAGCTCATCAATTTATACTCACTAATTATATTGCAGCAGACAGTGTTTACATTCGCAATAGTATATACAACTCTTTGGACAGAATAGGAGAAAATTGTTAGAAAGGATGGGAAATTATGAATTTTTTTGTTTGTTGGCCATGGAAAGAAGTTGTGGATATGTGTAGGTGAGTATTTTTAAGAACATTATAAGTCCTTTGTATGGAAACTTTCTTGCACTTTATTCAAATATAGGAGCAGAAATGTTTTATCCTGAAAATGATACCTCATATTATTTCAGGTGTCAGAATGACTTCTTTGTGTGTGAATTCACACAACTGTACAGAGAAATGCCTCCTGGTTGCGTTTGGACTTGCATAGATGAGGGTGATTTCTTGTGCCATGGCTATTCCCTCGTTTTTGTATTCTTATTTGTAAGCACATAAGTGGAAATATTTAAAAAAATACAGTAGCTAATGCTGCTATTTTCTAAGAGGCATGTTGAGAATGTGCTTCCGCATGATTCATTTACCGATGTTATTCCCTTGGTCTTCTCCAGATGCTGTGGGCATGTCAGAAGCACAGCACTAAAGTAATTACTGGTACTTACAACCCCCCAAATTTGGTAAATGTAAATGTGGCTTGCTACATTTTATAGTTAGGATATTCTTCCTTCACATTATCATTTTAATCAATTTCTCTTATTCGGAATTTAGCTTGAGTCTTCTAAAACAAATTTTGATACTGATAATAACAAACATCTTGTAAAGACCTAAACCTATATAAATTTTCGAAATGAAGAGTTACAAAAGAACTTGAAAGAAACTCAAATTATCCAGGGAAGAGTAGGAGGAGTACCTTGCATTTGCCAAGCATCTCTTCCTAGGTAGTTTTTTACTAATGTATCATTAAAATAACCAATCCTGAAGCACCTTCTCTTCCATCACTAAATAAAGACAGCCTCGCAAACCATGCTTTTTCTTCCAGCAGCCAGGCCAAAGGAGAAATACCGTGTGTGCCTTTGAAGTCAGGCTGCAGGAGAACCGTGTTTTTCCATTTAATTCAAAGAAAATTGATGCTTTCTCCTAAAATTTGGCTGCCTCAGTGTCCCAAGACAGTGATTATTTTCCTACGTCTTTTGCTTTTACATAGGGAGACAGGCCCTGGAATACTTAAATCTCTGAAATGCTTGCTGTGTGTGCTTACACGTATAAGCAACAGTTTCAGTTTCCTACCAATGAATATAGTGACATGGTTGGAAACCCTTTCTTGTCCTGTATTCCCAGGAGATGTTACATAGATTCTCTCTGTGATGTTCTGACCATGTGGATGCTCAGTAGCGTGGGACACTGAGCCCATTTCCTGAGTATTTTAGGTAAATTATTTTTGCTCTTAACTAAATTGCTTTATTTTATACATTGGAAGTAAAACGATCATTTCCTGCCCCCGCCCAACCCCAATCTCTTGTGCTTTTATCTTTTTATCTTAACTTACTCTATCCAGGATTCCTCATGCTAATGTCTACTATAGGTAAATCTCTCCTTTAATCCAGATAGAATGAGTTAGAGGAGAGGAGGGATGACTGCTGAATGGCATGAGTCACGCAAGGCTCAGAGCCCCTTGTGACTCAGCTCTGAATTGTGATGCTGCATATTATTGCACTAGCCAGTTCTCTGAGATGTGCTGAGGCAGTGCGGTGATAATACCATTATGTGACTGAAACCCGAGATCCTGCTGCTTCTGAGCAGGAGGGGACAGTTTATTTCAGCATCCATTTCCTTCCCAAACAAGACACAGAAACCTGGAAGTACCAACATGCTTGTGTCAAAGCAGCATTACATTGAGTAAAATAACAGACTGTACAGCTCCATCATGTTCTAGCCTAAAGGATTTATTAAATACATGTATGTGAATACATAGTCATGTGAATGGATATATCAATGTGGCTACTTCCTCTGGAAACTTACTATCTAAAATTTGTAAACTTTTATGGACACTGGTTGCAAATGTTTCTGTCTTAACTTTGTAAGTGGCTTTCAATGAAAAGCAATCATATTCTTCCTAACTATTAAATATGTTGCAAATTAGGTTATTTCTCAAGTAGATGTTAATGGCTTGTTTAATTAAATTACTTGTTTATTTAAAAGACTATGTTTAGTAAAAGTAACTGACCTAAAATTCTGATAGTTACTTGTTGGTTTGGAAAGAAAAAAATTGCAAAATGTGATTATATCCAATTTTAATTTACATTGCATTTGAATATTTTCTTTTTTAGAAGTGGAAAAGTTGAACTTGAAGTACAACTAAAACTGCTTAAGGTGTCTTTGATGTGGGTTGCATCTACGTATGGCAAACACATCTTAGGAGAGTGTATCGTGCATTGTAATGCATTCATCAGGGTGGTTTGAATATTTACTTGTGAAAATGCCATGGATCCTAGATGGTGATTTCTTTTCTTAGTGTGGCAGTTTCACTCACATTCACTTTTTAACTCCAGGTGCCATCCTGGGATTCTGAGGTCAGCCTATCTGTTTGATTTGATGAGGTCTGTAGATGAGCGGGCCTGGGCACCTCTTCTCTGTAGCACTTTGCCGGCCGCCTCACCAGCAGGCACTGGCCACTCCTCCCCATCAGCCATTCTTCAGAAGCTTCTGCTGGCTCTTGGGGTTGTTCTAGGTGCAGCACTGGTGGGAAGGGCTGGAATAGTGAGTGCTGAATGAGAGGGGAAACAGTGAGAGCAGAGAGTGTGGAAATAGCCCCTCAGCTGGATTTTCTATCTGTCTGTTTTGACATTGGCTATGTTTGCCATATTCAGACAGTTGTGATATGAACAGCTGATCCTACAGCTCAGGGTTGTGATGTCACTTTGGGGGTGGAAAGCCTCATCCATGTTTCTGGAGAACAAATTTCTGGATATCTCCAGGTACATCGTGTAGCTGCAAATTTTCGGCAGTTAGAGAAGTTAAAAGTAAGGAAAAAACCACTACCTGCTGGAGTAGATGCAACCGTGCTCCACTCTTTAAGTTCCTTAGACTCTTAGGTAGTGGTGACCCATATGGTAGTCTGTATGTTGGGATGAATTTTGTCATCTGTAGCAGGTTTTCTGTGGCACCATATGCTATAGTACTGTGCTTCAAAAGATTGGAGACTATTCATTAAAACTGGAACTATTTATGTGTTAGCATTCTAAAGATCATTATGGATCTGTCAAGCTACATTTTTTCCCTTTAGTGAGCTTGTTCTGGGCAATCTAATCCAAGTCCCATACAATGGGTAAACACGTGGAAGGTCCTGCAGCTGATGCTGATGAAACGTGAACATGCCCAGCCTAGGAGTGCTTTTCCAGGGAAGGGCAGATCGCAGCGCCATCGAGGTGGTGAAGGCAGACCTCACTAGGCACACTTCGTGTTTGGGTGGCAAGATGCAAGTGCGCCCTGTGCTGCTGGTGAGCCCAGTGAAGGCAGAGGTTTTGTCATGACTGGAAATATGGGTCAGTCCCCTGGGACTTCTGGAATGGGATACGAAAGATGACATTCAAGGCCTTCAGGATATAATGGACTTATGCCAAGTACCTAAAGGATCACTGGATCATTCCAGAGATCACAGAACATTATTTGAGGTTGGTTCACAGAGCCTGTGCCTTGGGGCTCTCAGATTTATGCAGGCCTCGTGGGGGGCCACTGACAGGTGGGAGAGCGAAGAGACCGCTGACAGACAGATGGAGGAAGCAGTGACAGACCCTTTCCTGCCTGTTCAGCCAGCCGAGGCCTGCTTCTGTGGGCTTCCACATCCCTGGAATAGCTCATTGAGAATCCGTTAGAGAACCTTTAGTCTGAGCAGTATCTCACCCCTTACTTGTGTTGATGTTTTCTGACCATCCCTCGTTCACTGCATCTGATTCCCACACGACGCCTTTTCTCGTTCTCTCCTGCTGCTTTCTTAGGGTGAGTCCTGCTCCTCCTCTTGAGATCTTCCAAATTCTGTCAATGCCTAGGGGCTCGCGGACAGCTTGGCCCCATATCCTCTTTATCATGTCTGAATGTAGGGCTCTTTCCTGGCTGTCCTATCTATACTTCTCCACAGCAAAGTGTCAGAAATGCATGCTTCATGAGCAAATTATTTTTACGAAAGATGAGGCCTTGGATCTCATCTTAGACAAGTGGCCACTTCCTTCACAATCAGATGCGATAGAAGAGGCAACGGGCATGGGCCATCCTGAGGGCCTTATCTAGGGTGCTGGGTGGGTGTGGAATGTTAGGACTCAGTGGGCGGTGAGGGGAACCTGCCTCTGGAGTCTGGGTCCAGCTGCAGCAGGGTCTGGTGGGCATGCTCAACCTGGGCCTGGCTGGTGGCCTCCCTCGGAATTGTCCCTGCATTCGGCCCTCTATGGAGACTGAGCAGGTGAACTGAGTTTCCGTAACCCCTGGGCTAGAGTTCTTCCTGATGTGTGAGTGAAGGTGAAGTACAGGTGTGGACTTTGGGCACATGATGACTATCAGAGTAGGGCTCAGTGACGGAATGATGAGCAGGTGTCTTGTTAACTTGCCATTGTAGGTATCGGTGGTAAGACAACGTCTCCATTTAGAAACAGCAAAGCTCGAAGAAAGCAGAAGGGGGGGGGTGTTGATTTTTGGTGGAAACCTTCCCATCTTGTTCAAAATAGATAAATCAGAGAAAACAAAAGCTGTTTTGGAACATTTTCTCAGGACCACCTAGCTTTGACTATGAGAAAGTATTTTATTTTAAATTTTTTATTAGCATATTCATTGTTACAAATCATACTTATTTTTTATGTCCTTTAATCTCTCCCCTTCCCCATCCCTCTTCCCCTCCCTCTCTCCTTCCCTTCCCCTCCTCCTTCCCCCTCTGATAACCATAGATTTGTTCTCTTCAAGGGAGAAGGGAGGGAGGTTTTGGTGATGGGGAGCAATAATCAGCCACAATGTATATCGAGAAAATAAAATTAAAAAAAAAAAAAAAAGATTTGTTCTCTTCATCTGATAGATTAACTGAAAGTATTTTTTAAAACTGAAAGCATGTTATTTTTCCCTTAAAGAGAACGTCACTGGTATGCAGATGTACTGGAAGAAATAGATTCAGTGTGCGAGCTCAGGGACAGGGAACAGAAAGGGGTTCAGCAGCATCTTTAAGCATTTGTGTCTATGTATCTCCACAGCCTCACAGGCTGCACAGAGGAACTTTTACACAGTAGATGCTGAGTGAATGAACAGATTCCTAGGTCTGAGATATTTTCCAAGTAAGGCTGGTGTGGATAAAGAATTAAACTTAATAATACTCTTGAAATAAAATCAGACTATGATTTACAAATATTCACAAGACAGAAACAGATACATGAATGTTATTTCTGTGCGCTGATTTTCTGGGTCACGGTTTGCTGCCATATATCACATAAAGATTGAAAACTTGACAGTGAGGAATAGAAATCCAAAGTTTTCTTGAATACTTCTTGGGTTTGGTTTGAATCTGTTGGTGAGTTGCTGTTGGTAATGCTGTCTTTGGTATGCTCATACATAACGGAAGAATTTGGAAAAGATAAATGAGAAGACTGCATATTTGCACATTTGAATGAGCTGGGGAGATTTACAGAAAGTTCTGATACTCTGGCCTTTCCTTAGAGAAGAGGCCTTCAAATTTTGTTCAGCATGAATCACCTGAAGAACTTGTCAGAACACAGATTACTGGGCCATACCTCCAGACTTTCTGATTCAGTGGATCTGGGGTGGGGCCCAAGAATTTGTAGCTGGTTTGGAAACCACTTTTGAGAACTACTACCTGCTTTAATTGGCTTGAAGGTACAGGTGGAGGCTGGGCTTTTTAAAAATTTTTTTAAAGGACTCTGTTGACCACTGCTCAAGTTGAATAGATGATCCTTTACAGCTCTAGACTTCCATAATTCTGTGCAAAAGAATGTCTACATGGGATTTAAATCATTTGGATTTTTTATTGTTTACATCGATGAGATTCATGGAATATCTATTCAGTGATTACATTACAGAAATGTATAAGTTTTCAAGAGCAGGTAAGGACTGATAACTGCATGTAAGGATTTCAGAGATATCGTAATTTTTCTTTAAAGAGAATGAAATAAATAAAATAGCTTGGTGGAAAAGAGCACCTGTGCAGTTACTTTGTTCCCCTAAATTACGAAGGGTTAAAATAATATTCAAAATTGTCGTATGTGAATTTTTGAACTCAGTGTTTAAATTAAATATGTGCATGTCTTTATTTGCAGCTGCTAATTTTAAACTACATTATTATCTCTAAGAGATTAATGTAACTTTACCTGTAATTAAGGTTTTTTAAAATTAATTATCTCTTGACTATATAAGTAGCATGAATAAGTAAACAAATCTATGTATACTGTATTTTAATTTTACTAGTGTGATTGCTTAAACACTGATATATAAATAGTGCTGAGCATGGATCTTCTTATACCTGAAGCTGCTACAAATATTCTTTAAAGAGCAGGCCATAAAATTTATTCACCATGTATAGATGTAGCATGAATACCAATAAGCTTATAAAGCCAAAAACCAAAAATTAAGAGTTTATATCAATCCACTTAATACCAAATGTAATCATTCTAAATCACCTTACCTCTGTGTTCTGCATGAAATTTAGCCAGACTTTGTGATTTGAACTAATTTTCTTGAATTAAAAATAAAATTTCTTTCTCAAAGTGTTCTAATTTAAGAGTGTCTTTTTTTTTTAAACAAATCAAAATTGTGCTATTTTATAAGGTATTTCCCTAAGTATAGGAACACAATACAAAGTTGTTGAATTAAATTAGTTTCGTTATTATTGGGACATTATGAAAAATATGGATGAATCCACGTTGGTAGAAAATTGACACATTTATAAATGTTTCCTTCTTCTCTTCCACTTCTCTTTCCCCTTCTATTTTTTATAATAATAACTCTCTGAATGTCATTCTATTTATGAATATAAATAGTAATGAGGATGGAAGGAAGGATGGAGGGAGAGAGAAGGAACTGTATAAAAATGGAATCATACTATGTGTATTATTTATAAATAGAATTATTAACTTAATTTTACTTGAATTTGTCAGAAAGCAAAATAAAGTAAAATTGGAAGGATTGCTAGGTTTTAAGTAGTCAATAACCATCAGCTAAAAAGATTGTGAAAAGTTGAAGGTTATTGGAGTCATCATGTTTAAATTACAGGAATGTTTTAGCTTTAAGCCATATCTCTTTACCATTCTAGTCAATAGTTATTTACTCATAAAAAAAATTAGAGTTCCTTCAAACGTCTCTTTTCCCACCTTCATTTTGTTAGTTATATCATTTTTCCCTTTCATGTAAAGTTATTCATAAGTCTCAATTCTGTATGTAAATTGATACATTGCTTATCATAAATTTTTTTTTCCCCAAGTGTTTTTCTCCTTTTACGAAATCCTTATTTGGATCCATCTCATTAAGTAAATTTTGTTTCCAAAAAGTTCCCAAAGGTACTGTGTTCCTGAGTTATTGCATGTTTGAGAATATTAATTCATTGCCTTCATATCTAAAAAATAGGTCAAATACAGAATTATTTCATTCACTTTGAGTTCATTAGATATTTATAGAATTTCAAATGTTACTGGGAAGAAGTCTAAAGGTAAACTGGTTTTGTACATTTCAGGTAACCAGCTTTTCTACCTTGGATGCCAACTTGCTTTTTAAATTGATGGAAGCCTGGTATTTTCACTGGATATATCTTTTTATTACTCTCTAAAATCTGAGTATGCTTCATAAATTGAATTATGGTTCCCTAAAAGTGAAGAGGATATTAGTGATCATTTGGCCTGGTGATTCCAACCTTTTGGTGTATAGGGTTTCTTCTTTAGACATAAATTGTTTCCAGACTTTTATATGAGAGTAATTGTAATTTTAGAATGCATTGGCAGAGGAAATATAGAATGAAAAATAAAACTGCAAACCAATATCTCTCATGAACATAGACACAAAAATCGTTGACAAAATATTGGTAAATCATATCCATCAATGTTTAAAAAGAATTATACACCATGACCAAGTAAGGTTTATTTCAAGAATGCAAAACTGAATCAACATTCAAAAATCAATTCATGTAATTCAGTATACAAGGGGCCTTCAAAAAATTATGGAAAGATTCATACTATCTTTTACTTCTATTTTTTCCATGAACTTTTTGAAATACCTTCATATCAATAGGCTACTACTAAGGAAAAATGATATGGTCATGATTGTCACAGAAGAACCATTTGACACAATCTAACCTCCATTTATGATTAAAAACTGTCAGCAAACTAGGAATAGAGAAAAACCTCCTCAATTTGAAACATAGAATCTACATAAAACCTCCTACAGCTAACATCATACTTAATGGTGAAAGACTGATGCTTTCTCCCTTATATAAGGAAAAAGGCAAAGATGTCTGCTGTTATTCTATATAGTGTGGAAGTTTTAGCCACTGCAATAAGACAAGAAAAAGAAATAAAAGGCATACAGATCACAAAGGAAGGATTAAACTGTATTTGGAGCTGACATGATTGTCTACAGGGAAAAATCACAAAAATCTACAAAAACTCCTTGAACAATAAATAGTTTCAGCAATATCATAGACTACAAGATCAACACACAAAATACAAAATGAAAATATGCGACAGTGAATCCATTTGCATTTAAATGATTTATATTTTATTAATCAAAGCACAATCTATAGGCATTAAAATAGTGAGATATGTAATGTAATTTCATTTATCTATACACAATGTTATTTCAAACTTAATCATTGAGGAAACTTCAGAGCTCCCTATTTCAAATTACGGAAATTGTTTCACCACCTAAAATAAGGGACCTGGTTAGAGAATATCAGATCTGAGTCCCAGATTCTTCCAATTTACTGTCCTCATTCTGTTATGTTTTCTTTGCAGTTTCTTACAGGAATTATAATTTTGAAGGGCACTGAGATGAAGTCTATTTTAAGTGTAATAATGCTTTTAAAATATTATCTGCCCTATATTAAGTTCTTTTGTCCAAATCTGTAGTGCTGCAGAGGGTTGCATAGTACCAGATTTTTCATTCCACTTGTGTCATGTTTATTATTTTAATCAGTAAGAAGAAGATCCATATTTTCCTTTGGTATATATGAACAAATTTGATATGATTTTCTTTATACAAACTAGAAAAAAGATCTTGGTCTATAAGAGTTGTCATCCACTGTCAAAATAATTCTTTAAAAAGTACAAAAATTACTGTGATTATTATGTGTGGAGTAAATAAAAAGTGAGTCACATATGCTTCGTTTAAGTGAAAATATTTATTTGAAAAATTAATAGACTTGGCAGTTATGAGAATGTTATGTCTTCAGTAAAATGCATATTCTAATATTATCTTCTTTAGGCATAGGTACTATTTGATGACATAGCAGAATATTTAATGTTGGAGAGAAAAAACCCAGTGTTAATGGTACCTTGTAAATTCTTAAACAGGAGGATGTAAAGAGTTAAAGTAGTAAACTTAGGAGTGTCCACTGATGAGGTGGTGATGTAGCATGGTGTGTCTTCTTAGGTCTCTTTTGCTGCCTTCACACTTTTTTGACTCACTGGCCTCTCATCAGATACACCTTTCTCTCCCTTGCACAATGTCCCTCTATCAGCTGTGTCTTCCAGGACTTTGCTGGGTTCTTTTGATCAATTGCCCTCCTCGATAATCAGAGCCTATTATGGTTTTACACTCCACCCCTCGCAGGTGCCCCAGATGCAATCATTTTCTCATCTGTCCTGTGTGTATATGAATTCAGAACTGTTGCCATGCTCCTCCAAGAAACTCATCAATGTGTTGATAGCATGAGAAAGAAGAAAATCTCTGCATATCTCTTCCCATCCACATCTACAACCTTTTTTTTATATAATTGGTAGATTTTGGAAATCCAGACAGATATTCCTTTCTTTGTTCCTAACCCATTAGTAACTATAACAATAGGGATTCTGGAGCCAGTGAAGGGGATATGGGCTGTTTCTGAAGGTGGTGAGTCTTTTGCTCTGGGACATCCTTTAGTCCTGGGGCAGGGATTTTGTAGCCTGTACCCACTAAGATATCTCCCAGCTATAAGAGTCTACAATTTGGGGGGCCAGGCCAGAGATGTTGTGTTCATGGAATAATTTAGTGCAGGTGGTTATTTTCTTCCTTATGCCTAGATCTCTCCTGGGGAATATATTATTCAGTTTTAAAGGTCTTATTTTAAAAACATAAATTGATGCACTAAAAGCTGCTCATTTTCTTTTGTTCTATCAAATTGTAAAGTGTTTGACCTTATGGGGCTAACTGTGAAAGGAGGCAGTGCTTGAAATAATGATATTACTATATATAAATGGCACTCTTCCCTCTGAAGTCCAACTTAATTATATGATATGTATTATGTGTATTATAGCCTCTTATCTACACACAATTTCTGATGAGTGTTTCTTATGAAGTAAGAAGTGGAAAAGAATGAATGAAGTTCTAGGAATGTGTTTTTGCAGAGAGTGATTACACTTGAGGTACACAATATTGGTAGATTAAATATCCATAAATCTTAAGATACATTATCTGAATAATTGTCAAACTAAGGAATATGCTGGTATGGTTCATGCTGAATGTATAATTTACTATAATTTGTCTCTTTCACTAGAAAGCATTTCTTAAATATGAATTCATGAAGACTATATTACCTTAATAAATATTAGGTCCAAAGATAAAAGTTGCTTTAAATTGAACCCTCTTTCTCATCTAGTCAATAAACATTTTTTTTGAACATTTGTATGCAACTTACCATGTTAGGCAATGTCAGGGATAAAAACGAATATATTACATAATCCTGTCCCCTCGCCCCCAAGGAATGTAACCATAAAGTTTTAAGAAAGAAGATAAATTGTTGATAAGACAAATTCACAAAAATATCACACGACAAATGAGTGGTCAGGCAGAAGTATTATAAGAATTGAGAGAAAACCCCCAGAATCGCAGAGTTACCTGAGAGACTTTCTATGATAATTCTTGTTTTAATCCCTGAAAAGACCTGGAATTTTCATCTGTTTTATTTGCTTGGTTATTGAAAGTCACTGTTCTTTGCTGATTGTGATGCATGTAGCCGGTGCCACAGTCATAGCATTTGATCTTGCAAAGTAGGTGAATCTTCTTTCAACTTCAAAGAAAAGGACAATTATTATCCAATTTTGGAAAAGTCCTAGGGACAGAATATAAGAACAGTGAGTAAGAGCCATGATTTGCCTTGTTTCTTTTATGTGTCCTTAAATTATTCAACACACAGACATGTAGCAAAGATCTATTAATTAATGATACTAAGAAATGATTTTTCAAACTTTTTGTATGTCAATTCCACTTGTAGAACTTGTAGGAATAAAGATCCAGGGTCAATTTTAGTTATTTTAGCTTAGGTGGCATAAAGGGAGGCCAGGGTGTTCGTGTTTTTAAAAAGGTCAAAATGTGGTTCCAATGTCCCCAAACTTTTGAGAATTACTAAAAAAATTTGAACTCTTACTTACTGATTAAGATTAAAACATCAAATGGAAAAATTTGGAAAGATGATAAGTGATTAAACCTAAATTCTAAAACCTCATTTTTTAAAAGATAGTACCCTACCATGTTTGAGTTTTATAAGTGAAAGACTTGTTTCAAAATAAATCAAATGCATTAAACGGTCATTAAAAGTCAACACCCATGGGTGAAATCAGAGAAAATGGCAGGGTAAGGACCTCCAAAAATTTACCCCTCTATAAAAGCAATAAAAACTGGCAAAAATGATCAGAATCAAGTTTTTTGAAACTTTGGAAATTAAGCAAAGATTTGCAGCAATCTGGAGAGCATTTATTCAAGAAGAGCAGCTGAATCTTGGGGAATACAGCGAGCTTTATGGAATTTTTAATTACCTCAGTCCCATTTTCTCCTCCCTAGCTCATTGGTAGCTTTGAAAAATAATACCCCAGCTTCCTGATACCGGAGGAAGCAGAACAGAGTTGGAGCTGTTTCAAAGCCTCATTTTTGTCGAAAATAGCCACTTATTTGTCCCGTATTGTTGATCCCTCGAGGACCTCACTTGTAAAGCTTGTTTATATTTGAACTCACATGAACTCCAGTCCTAAATGCCTTTCCCCAAGGGGGCATTTGTCAAGGGTCTTAATGTCATAGTTATCTGAGGCAATGCATAGCAGTTGGGACACCTAATAGACTAACCAAAAAGCTTATAAGAAAAGCTGAGAAATGAGATGTCCATTGGGGCTTTGAAGAGCCCTGACATACCTGGAAATCCAAGATGCCAAGTGTATGTGTGGAGCTGTGTTCATACACAGGCAGTGTAAATGCTCAGAATAAAACTAAGGCCTTCTGTTCCCACTTTTGGCTAACCTTGAAGCTCTGCACAAGCAGGAAGGGAGGGCAAAGGCAGAGTTGTAAACTGCCTGGCTAATGTTGAAGGTGTGCCCTCACATTGACACAGAGCCTCTTGTCAAAGACTGAAAGATTTATTTGGACCAAGTGTTTAAGGAAATCTCTGTCAAGTCACTATCTGACTACTAAGGCAACCAAATAGAGGCTTCTGTGGCCACACATGTTAAAGGTACAGACTTTGATTAATTTAGAGAAATTACTAAACAAACAAAAGACTACAAAAATCAACTACTATAAAAATCTCTGGGAGGGAGATCTGACTTCCAGATTTGCCGCATTATATTATTTAAAATGTCCAGTTTTCAAGAAACAATATGAGACAAAAAAACAACAATGTGTGACCCATGCATAAGAAAATCAGTTATCAGTAGAAACTGTCTAGGAGGGAGCCCAGATATGTTACTTACTACACAAAGACTTTAAATCAGCTATTCAAAATATGTTCAAAGAAAAATTAAAGGAAAATATGCAAACAATGTTTCTACAAATAGAGAATATTAATAAAGTGATAGAAATTATTAAAAAATATAAATTATACAATTGAAAAGTACAATAATTAAATGAAAAATCCACTAGAATGGCTCAGCAGGAGATTCGAGCAGGCTTAAGAAAGAATCAGCAAACTTGACAACAGGTCAATTAAGATTATCTAGTCTAAGCAACAAAAAGAACAAAGAATGAAACAAATGCATGAAGTCATAAAGACTTGTGAGACATAATCAAAGATACAAAATTGTGCATAATGAGAGTCCCAGAAAGAGAAGAGAGATAAATAAGGAGTAGAAATAATATTTGAAGAATTAATGGCTGAACACTTCCCAAGTTAAAAAATAAAGACAGGATTCTACACATCCTAGAAGCCCAACAAACTTCTTGTAGGATAAGCTTAAAGAAATTAATGCCAATGCATATCACAATCAAACTGTTGATAGCCAAATGAAGAGAAACTGTTGAGTTCCAAGAGAGAAGTAACTTATTGTGCACAACTGTATGATTAATAGCTGATTTCTCATCAAAATAATGGTAGTGGGATTACAAACTAAAGATACTGAAAGAAAAAGAAAACTGTTAACCAAGAATTCTATATTCAGAAAAACTAACCTCCAAACACATTCACACATTAACAAAAACTGAGATGGTTTGTTGCTAACAGACCTGTTCTACAAAAAATACTAAAAGGAGTTCTTCAGGCTGAAATGAAAGGATATTAAACAGTAAATCAAATCCACAAAAAAGAAATAAAGAGTACCAGTAAAGGTAAGTATGAAAGAGAGTATGCATGTATTTTTGTTTGTAACTACACTTTTAATTTCCTAAATAATTTAAAAAACAGCTATACAATATAATAATTATAAATTTATGTTGGCAGGTACACTATTCATAAATAAGCAATTTGTAACAATAACTCCATATAAGGGCAAGTCTAGAGTTATATAAGCACAAAGTTTTTGTATACTATTGAAATTAAGATGACATTAACATGGAAGAAACTTGAATGAGTTAAGATGTTAATTATTATTCTCAGGACAACTATATATATATATACATGCATATATATATGTGTATGTATATAAAAAGAAATAACAAGAGGATTAATATGGTACAGTAGAATGTATCTATTCAACACAAAAGGCAGCAATAAAGGTACTAGGGAAAAGACATAAGACATATAGAAAACAATAACAAAATAGCATATGTAAATCCTACTTTATTAGTAATTACGTTAGATTAAATTCTCCAAATACAAGGCAAAAATTGGCAGAATGGATTAAAAATGATCTAATTATGTGCTATCCACAATAAAATCAAATTAGAATTAAGGACACAAATAGGCTGAAAGTAAAAGGAAGCAAATGATAACCAGATTAGCTGGATTGGCTATACTAATAACAGACAGAACCAGCTTTAAGACAAAATTTGTTAAAAAAGACAAACTAAGAATTTTTATAATTATAAATTTCAATCCATCAGGAATATATAACGATTATAAACATATATGCACCTAATAACAGGGCCCCAACATACATGAAGCAAAAACTGACAGAATTGAAGGCAGACAGAGACAATTCAAACAATTGTGGGAGACTTAGAGACATCAATAATGAACAGAAAAAGTAGACAGGAGGTTAGCAAGGGAAAGGAAGTCATGCTTAATAGTATAAACCACCTAGACCTAACAGATATCTTAGAACTCTCCATTTAACAACAGCTCTCAAGTGCACATGGAACATTCTTCAAAATAGACTATATATTGCACAACAAAATAAATCTCATTCAATTTATTTTATTTATTTATTTTTTTGTCTTTTTTTTTTTTTTTAATTTTATTTTGTCGATATACATTGTAGCTGATTAATGCTCCCCATCACCAAAACCTCCCTCCCTTCTCCCTCCCCCCCTCCCCCCCAACCATGTCCTTTCTGTTTGTTTGTTGTATCAACTTCAAATAATTGTGGTTGTTATATCTTCTTCCCCCCCCCCGGGTTTGTGTGTGTATGTGTGTATGTGTGTGTGTGAATTTATATATTAATTTTTAGCTCCCACCAATAAGTGAGAACATGTGGTATTTCTCTTTCTGTGCCTGACTTGTTTCACTTAATATAATTCTCTCAAGGTCCATCCATGTTGTTGCAAATGGCAGTATTTCATTCGTTTTTATAGCTGAGTAGTATTCCATTGTGTAGATGTACCACATTTTCCGTATCCACTCATCTGATGATGGGCATTTGGGCTGGTTCCAACTCTTGGCTATTGTAAAGAGTGCTGCGATGAACATTGGGGAACAGGTATACCTTCGACTTGATGATTTCCATTCCTCTGGGTATATTCCCAACACTGGGATGGCTGGGTTGTATGGTAGATCTATTTGCAATTGTTTAAGGAACCTCCATACCATTTTCCATAGAGGCTGCACCATTTTGCAGTCCCACCAACAATGTATGAGAGTTCCTTTTTCTCCGCAGCCTCGCCAGCATTTATCGTTCATAGTCTTTTGGATTTTAGCCATCCTAACTGGGGTTAGATGGTATCTCAATGTGGTTTTGATTTGCATTTCCCGGATGCTGAGTGATGTTGAGCATTTTTTCATATGTCTGTTGGCCATTTGGATATCTTCCTTAGAGAAATGCCTACTTAGCTCTTTTGCCCATTTTTTAATTGGGTTGCTTGTTTTCTTCTTGTAAAGTTGTTTGAGTTCCTTATATATTCTGGATATTAATCCTTTGTCAGATGTATATTTTGCAAATATTTTCTCCCACTCTGTTGGTTGTCTTTTAACTCTTTTAATTGTTTCTTTTGCTGTGCAGAAGCTTTTTAGTTTGATATAATCCCATTTGTTTATTTTTCCTTTGGTTGCCCGTGCTTTTGGGGTCGTATTCATGAAGTCTGTGCCCAGTCCTATTTCCTGAAGTGTTTCCCCTATGTTTTCTTTAAGAAGTTTTATTGTCTCAGGGTGTATATTTAAATCCTTAATCCATTTTGAGTTGATTTTAGTATACGGTGAGAGGTATGGATCTAGTTTCATTCTCCTGCATATCGATATCCAGTTATCCCAGCACCACTTGCTGAAGAGGCAGTCCCTTCCCCAGTGAATAGGCTTGGTGCCTTTGTCAAAGATCAGATGGCAGTAAGTGTGTGGGTTGATTTCTGGATTCTCTATTCTATTCCATTAGTCAGTGTGTCTGTTTTTATGCCAGTACCATACTGTTTTGGTTATTATAGCTTTGTAGTATAGCTTAAAGTCAGGTAGTGTTATGCCTCCAGCTTTATTTTTTTTGCTCAGCATTGCTTTGGCTATTCGTGGTCTTTTATTGTTCCATATAAATGTCTGAATAGTTTTTTCCATTTCTGAGAAAAATGTCTTTGGAATTTTGATGGGGATTGCATTGAATTTGTATATCACTTTGGGTAGTATGGACATTTTCACTATGTTGATTCTTCCAATCCAAGAGCATGGAATATCTTTCCATCTTCTTGTATCCTCTCTAATTTCTCTCAGCAGTGGTTTGTAGTTCTCATTATAGAGATTTTTCACCTCCTTGGTTAACTCAATTCCTAAGTATTTTATTTTTTTGGTGGCTATTGTAAATGGGCAGGCTTTCTTGATTTCTCCTTCTGCATGTTCACTATTGGAGAAAAGAAATGCTACTGATTTTTGTGTGTTGATTTTGTATCCTGCTACTGTGCTGAAATCATTTATCAATTCCAAGAGTTTTTTTGTAGAGGTTTTAGGCTGTTCGATATATAGGATCATGTCATCTGCAAACAGGGACAGTTTGACTTCATCTTTTCCAATCTGGATGCCCTTTATTTCCTTCTCTTCTCTGATTGCTCTGGCTAGTCCTTCCAACACTATGTTGAATAGGAGTGGTGAGAGTGGGCATCCTTGTCTGGTGCCTGTTCTTAAAGGAAAAGCTTTCAGCTTTTCCCCATTCAGGATGATATTGGCAGTGGGTTTGTCATATATGGCTTTAATTATGTTGAGATACTTTCCCTCTATACCTAACTTATAGAGGGTCTTTGTCATGAATGAGTGCTGAACTTTATCAAATGCTTTTTCAGCATCTATAGAGATGATCATATGGTCCTTGTGTTTGAGTTTATTAATATGGTGTATCACATTTATTGATTTGCGTATGTTGAACCAACCTTGCATCCCTGGGATGAATCCCACTTGATCGTGATGAATAATTTTTCGTATGTGTTGCTGTATTCTGTTTGCTAGTATTTTAGTGAGGATTTTTGCATCTATATTCATCAAGGATATCGGCCTGTAGTTTTCTTTTTTGGTTATATCTTTACCTGGTTTTCGTATCAGGATGATGTTTGCTTCATAGAATGAGTTTGGGAGATTTCCGTCCGTTTCAATCTTTTGGAATAGTTTGTAAAGAATCGGTGTCAATTCCTCTTTGAATGTTTGGTAAAATTCTGCTGTGAATCCATCTGGTCCTGGGCTTTTCTTTGTTGGGAGCCTTCTGATAACAGCTTCAATCTCCTTTATTGTTATTGGTCTGTTCAAATTTTCTACGTCTTCACGGTTCAGTTTTGGGAGCTTGTGTGTGTCCAGAAATTAATCCATTTCCTCCAGATTTTCAAATTTGTTGGCGTATAGTTGTTTATAGTAGTCTCCAATGATTCCTTGTATTTCAGATGAATCAGTTGTAATATCGCCTTTTTCATTTCTAATTTTTGTTATTTGAGTCTTCTCTCTTCTTTTTTTTGTTAGCCATGCTAATGGTTTCTCAATTTTATTTATCTTTTCAAAAAACCAACTTTTTGATTCGTTGATCTTTTGAATTGTTTTTTGGTATTCAATTTCATTCAGTTCTGCTCTGATCTTAATGATTTCTTTCCGTCTGCTAACTTTAGGTTTGGATTGTTCTTGTTTTTCTAGTTCTTTAAGGTGAAGTGTTAGGTTGTTCACTTGCCATCTTTCCATTCTTCTGAAGTGAGCATTTAATGCAATAAATTTTCCCCTCAATACTGCTTTTGCAGTATCCCACAGGTTTTGGTATGATGTATCATTGTTTTCATTAGTTTCAATAAACTTTTTGATTTCCTGCCTGATTTCTTTTTGGACCCATATGTCATTAAGTAGAATGCTGTTTAATTTCCATGTGTTTGTATAGTTTCCAGAGTTTTGTTTGTTATTAATTTCTAGTTTTAATCCATTGTGGTCTGAGAAGATACATGGGATAATTCCAATTTTTTTGAATTTATTGAGACTTGATTTGTGACCTAATATGTGATCTATCCTGGAGAATGATCCATGTGCTGCTGAGAAGAATGAATATTCTGAGGTTGTTGGGTGGAATGTTCTGTAGATATCTGCCAATTCCAATTGGTCTAGAGTCTTGTTTAGATCTTGTGTTTCTCTACTGATTCTTTGCCTAGATGATCTGTCTAATATTGACAGTGGGGTGTTCAGGTCCCCTGCTATTATGGTATTAGTGTCTATTTCCTTCTTTAGGTCTAATAGAGTTTGTTTTATAAATCTGGCTGCTCCAACATTGGGTGCATACATATTTATGATTGTTATGTCTTCTTGATGGAGCAGTCCTTTTGTCATTAAGTAGTGTCCCTCATTGTCTCTTTTTATGGTTTTTAGTTTAAAGTCTATTTTGTCAGATATAAGAATAGCCACTCCAGCTCGTTTTTCTTTTCTGTTTGCATGGTAAATCTTTTTCCATCCTTTCACTCTTAGTCTGTGTGAATCTTTATGGGTGAGGTGGGTCTCTTGTAGACAGCATATAGTTGGGTCCTGCTTTTTGATCCAGTCAGCCAGTCTGTGTCTTTTAATTGGGGAATTTAAGCCTTTAACATTAAGAGTTGTTATTGAAAGGTGTTGATTTATTCCTAGCATTTTATTGGTTGTTTGGTTGTCTTAGGTGTCTTTTGTTCCTTGCTTTCTGATTTACTGTTTGGTTTCTGTGCTTGTTGGTTCCTTAGGTTGTAGATAGTGTTTTTGTTAGCTTGTTTTCTCTTCATGAATGCCATTTTTATTGTACTAGCGGGTTTAGATTTTTCTTAGGTTTTTATGGCAGTGGTAGTTATTTTTCAGGAACCAAACCCAGTACTCCCTTGAGGATTTCTTGTAAGGGTGGTCTTGTGGTAGTGAACTCCCGCAGTTTTTGTTTGTCTGAGAAATATACTATTTGCCCCTCATTTCGGAAGGATAGCCTTGCAGGGTAGAGTATTCTTGGCTGGCAATCTTTGTCTTTTAGTATTTTGAAAATATCATCCCATTCCTTTCTAGCTTTTAGGGTTTGTGATGAAAAGTCTGATGTTAACCTGATTGGGGCTCCCTTATAGGTGATTTGACGCTTCTCTCTTGCAGCTTTTAAGATTCTCTCTTTGTCTCTGAGTTTTGCCAATTTGACTATGACATGTCTTGGAGAAGGCCTTTTTGGGTTGAATACGTTTGGAGATCGTTGAGCTTCCTGGATCTGAAGATCTGTGATGTTTCCTATACCTGGGAAGTTTTCTGCCACTATTTTGTTGAATATGTTTTCAATGGAATCTCCATTTTCCTCCCCTTCTGGAATACCCATGACTCGGATATTTGAGCGCTTGAGGTTGTCTGATATCTCTCTCAGATTTTCTTCCATGTCCTTGATTCTTTTTTCTTTCTTTTTGTCTGCTTGTGTTATTTCAAACAGCCCATCTTCAAGTTCAGAGGTTCTCTCTTCAACTTCGACAAGCCTGCTGGTTAAACTCTCTGTTGTGTTTTTTATTTCGCTGAATAAGTTCTTCAGTTCAGCAAGTTCTGCTACATTTTTTTTCAGGACATTGATTTCCTTGTATATTTCCTCTTTCAGATCCTGTATACTTTTCCTCATTTCATCATGATGTCTAGCTGAGTTTTCTTGTATCTCATTCAGTTTCCTTAGAATTATCACTCAAAATTCCTTGTCAGTTATTTCAAGGGCTTCTTGTTCTATAGGATCTAGAGTATGAGATTTATTAACTTTTGGTGGTGTACTTTCTTGATTTTTTGTATTTCTGGTGTCTTTTTTTTGGTGTTTATTCATTGTGGCAGGGGGTTTCACAGTCCACCGGTTTAAGACTAATGACTAACTAGGATGTTGCTGTGGTTGCCAATTTGGTATGGCTCCCGCCGTGACTGCTCAGTTGGCCTCTAGTGTCTTGTGTGTGTGGTTGCCTCGGGTCTTGGGCTTCTCTGGGGATCCACCTTTCTGGTCAGCTTGTACTCTGCTGGGCTGGTGGATCACATACCACAGGGTGTGTGATCTCTGTTGAGCTTTCACTTTCTGTACAGGACTTCTCCCCGTTCCGTGTGCTCTGGCCCAGGCTGTTAGATCGTGCAGTGGCGACCCCACCGGGTGTGTGGTTTCTGTCGAGTCTCCGCCTCCCTGGCCGCACGTCTCCCCCCTCTGTGCACACTGTGCTGGGTTGGGGCGTGTCTTCTGCACCCCTCGTCTATCAGCTGGGCCTTCAAGACCCTGCTCAGCACCACCTCGCCCAGGAAGTCTACCAGGTTTCTGCTAGGCACAGGCGACCGGTCTCTCTGGGTGCCTTTGTAGCACTGTGTAGATCTTTCTCGGGTCTTGTTCACCTTTGTATCCCCCCGGTATAAACCGAGTCTAGTGCCTGCCTGCAGCCTGCTCTCCGGCAGGTTCAAGCGGACCTGGGAACTCTCCTACCACACTATTCCCAACCAGAAATTCGTTAGGCTTTTTTCCAAACTGGTGGTCGCAGAGATGGTATCTGCCTCCCAGTAACAGGAAGTTTACCGGGGCCGGAGTCCAGGGTGTGGTGGAGTGACAGTCGGCCCGCCCGTACTTCCTAGCCCTCCCAAAACTGGTCGGGACGCCCCACACCCCCAGCCCTGCCAGAGAACCGTGGAGGGAGTGGGAGAGGAGGCCGGCCCGCAGGGTCCGGAAAGCCCCGCGCCAGGCCAAGCAAATGGGCTCAGTGATGGCCGAGCAGGGCGGAGCTGCCCGCTCCTGGGAAAATGGAGGCAGCACGGGGGCAGTGAGTGGCCTGGTGGTGCAGGCGGGGAGCCGCGCGGGCATCCACCCCCCGAACAGAGCTGTGCCAGGGATCACTCACAGTGCTGTGCCAGGTCGGGCGCTCGCTCTGTCTCTGGTTTGTTGCCTTCCTTGTTCTCGGCGCTGCCGCCTCGGGCTGTTCAGTCGCGGCGCCGCTCGGGCGCTCCCAGGAGTCTTCTTTAATGCCGGCCTGAAACCTCGAATCCTGGATAGGGCAGCTGGCCACCTTCAGTGTGGCCCCAGCCTCCGGGATCCTGGCTGCATCCACAGCAGCCCTGGCGCCGTGTTCCCTGTTTCAAGACTCACTTTTGCAGCTAAGAATCAGTTCTTTTCCTGCTCCACACTTCAAAGCTGTTGCCTGTAAATGAGGCAGCCTCTCCTGCCGGGGGCAAAGTGGCGTTGAGCCCCCACGACCGGCCAGCAGCAGCAGTCCTCCCTTAAGAGATGGCCAGAGGAAGGTCCACAAGTTTCCCGGCTGCCCGAGGCCCAGTGGCCACCTTTTCCACCTCAGCTACTCCGCGCCAGCTGCCGCAGCCGCCGCCATCTTGAAACTCCCTCATTCAATTTAAAAGGACTGAAATCACATGAAGTATGTTCTCTGACAAAGGTAAAATGGAATTAAAAATCAATAATATAAAGAAATTTGGAAAATTCACTAATATGTTGAAATTAAACAACATGCTTCTAAATAAATACTTGATCAAAATAATTAAAAGGGAAATTAGAACTTTTTTTTTGGTAAATTAAAGTAAGAAAACAACATACCAAAACTCATGAGATACAGCAAAAACAGTGCTCAGAGAGAAGCTTATAATTGTAAACTCCCATATTAAAAAATAAGAAATATATCAAATCAATAACATAATCTTCAACCTTGAGAGACTAGAAAAAGAAAGGCAACCTAAATTGAAAGCTAGCAGAAACAAGGAAACAATAAAGATTAAAGTGGGAACAAATGAACTAGATAGAAGCAAAATACTAAAAAAATCAATAAAACTAAAAGCTGGTTTTTGAAAACATCAACAAAATTAACAAAGGTGTAAGAAGACTGAGCAAAACAACAACAAAAATTCAAGTGACTAAAATCAAGAATGAAAAATGAAAGGGGGAAGGACATTGCATCACTACCAACCTTACAGATAAAAAAGGATTATAAAGTAATACTGCTAATAATTATATGCCAACAAATTAGATAACTTTCATTAAATGGAAAAATTTTCAGAAAGACACAAACTACTGAAAGTAAGCAAGAAGAAATATGTAATATGAACAGACATGTGAAAAATAAAGTGATTGAGTTAGTAATCAAAAACTGTTCCACCAAAAGAAATTCAGGACCAGATGGCTTCATTGTGATTTCTATAAAAACTTTAAAGAAGATTTAACACCAACATTTCACAAGCTTTTTCACAAACTAGAAGACAAGAGAACACTTTCTAACTCAGGCTGTGAGGCCAGTATTACCTTGACACCAAAGTCTAACACTAAATGGTGAAAGTCTGAAAGTTTTCCCCCTAAGATTAGGAACAAGAGAAGAATGTCATTCTTCCACTTCTGTTCAACATTGTGCTGGAGGTTCTGTATAGGGATATTAGTCAAGAAAAAGAAATAAAAGTCATCCAGCTTGGAAGAAATAATTTAAATTTTCTCTCTTTGCAAGTAACATGATCTTATGTATAAAAAACCTTAAAGCACCCACAAAAATATACTATAGCTAATAAATTACTTCAGTAAGAATGCCAGCTATAAGATCAGTATACAAAAGTTAATTATATTTCTGTACTGAAAATGAAATCAAAGAAACAATTTCATTTATAATAACACCAAACAGAATAAAATACTTATGAGTAAATTTGACAAGTGAAGTGCAAATCTTATACACTGAAAACTGCAATGCATAACTGAGAGATATTAAAGATCTACATAAATGGAATGGTATTTTTTTCCTGGATTGGGAGGCTTACTATTATTAGGAAGCTAATACTTCACAAATTGATCAACCAATTCAATGCAATTCCTATCAAAAGCTCAACCTTGTTTTTTCAGAAGTGGAAAAACTAACTCCAAAATTTATGTGAAAATACATGAAACCCAGAATAGTGAAAACAAATCTGAAAAAGGACAAAATTGGAGGACAGATATTTCTTCACTTTAAAACTACAAAGCCACAGTAACCCAAACATGTGATACTAGCATAAAGGCAAATTTATAGGCCAAGGGAATAGATTTGAGATTACAGATATATATGCATATGTCCATTGTCAATTGATTTTTGACAAGAGTTTTAATACCATAGGGAAAAAATTGTCATCCTTTTCTTTTTTGTACCAAATGATGCCAGGACAACAGGATATTGACATGCAAAAGAATGAATTTGACACTGCTTCACAACCTATGTGAAAATTAATTCAAAATGGATCAAAGACAAACATGTTACTGCTAAAATGATACAATGTTTAGAAGAAAACATAAGTGTAAGTCTTTATGATTTTGGATTAGGCAATGGCTTCTGAAATAAGAGAAAGCAATCAAAGAACAATATAGATACATTGGACCTCATCATGTCTAAAAACTTTGTTCATCACGGCATAGGAAAGCACAATTAAGACAGTGGAAAGATAACCCACAAGATGGGAGACTACATCTGTAGGGTACAAGTCCCTTAGAAGAGACTTGTATCCAGACTATATAAAAGAGTTTTACAACTCAACAATAGAAACAAAAATACTATTAAAAAGTAGTAAAAAATTTTGAATAAACATATTGCCAAAGAAGATATACGAATGTCCAAAAACACATAAAAAGATGCTCAACAACCTTACTCATCAGTGAAATGCAAATCAAAACCACAATGAGATGACACTTTGCACCCTTTAGAGGGTTATAATAATTTTTAAAAAGAGGAAAATACAAGTGTTGGTGAGGATGTGGAGAAACTGGGACTCTCATACACTGGTGGCAGGACTGTAAAATGGCACAGCTTCTGTAACAAATAGTCTGTCAGTTCCTCAAATTGTTAAACACAGAGTTACCAAATAACACAGTGTGGGGAAAATAAGATAATTTAGTCAGGTTCCCTTGGCTCAGGTCTGGTTGGGGGTGGAGCAGCACATTCCTAATTCTTTGTAAACGAGTTGTGTGGGTGGAGTTAGCATGCCTGTGCACCAATGTATCTTTTTAGTTAATTGCTATTGTGTATTCTTCAGTTTGTGAAGCAGGGCTGGCCAGCAGAGCTCAGGTCTAAAAATAGAGCATGTTTACTCTGCTGGCAGCTGCTCAGTTTTCCTTTAGACTTTGCCAGTAGCAGTTGAGTTTCGGAGTTTCTCTTTGTACTGCCTAGCTCCTAGACATGTGTGTGCTGAATAAAGACTATTCTTTCTTCACCTATGGCTCCAAGGAACTTTTTGCCAGTTACCTAGCTCATAGACCTGTGTGTGAAGAGTTTGTGAATGGGCTCTAGGGGTCCGTGAGCTCCAGACCTTAGCCCTAGCTCTACACCCAGAAATACCACTTACACATATAGACCAAGAGAAGTGAAAACATATGATCATACAAAAGCTTGAACAGGAGTGCTCATAGCAATGTTGTTCATAACAGCTCGAAAGTGGAAACAACCAGAAAGTGTCAATCAACTGGTTAAACAAACTGGTATTTCTACACAATGGTATGTTGTTCAGCAACACGTTTTAACATGGATGAGCCATGAAAATGTTATGCTACGTAAAAGAAGCCAGACATGAAACCCACACATTGTAGGATTCCATTTACACAAATTGTCTGGTATAGGAAAATCCATACAGACAGAAAAGCAGAGTAGTGGTTGCCAGTGGCTTTGAAGAGAAAAGAATGGAGAATGATGGCTAGGGGTACAAAGCTTCTTTCTGGGGCAATGAAAATGTTCTGGAATTAGGTGGTGACAGTGATTGCACAACCTGTGATTATAATAAGAGCCAATTAATTTTATCATTTAGAATGGTGATGTAAGGTATGTGAATTATATTTCAGTAAGAAAACACACACAAAAAAATCATACTTGTACTCCAGTCAAGGCTATTTTTCTTTTTTTGTTTTTTGTTTTGTTTTTTCACTGTACCATAAATTTGATTTATTGATCAGGCCCACGAAAATAGAATGTGGCAATATTTTAGCATTTAAATATATAACATATATTTATGTACTATGGAACATCTTCAATGTTTATTGGGCACCCATATTTTTCCACCCACAACTTAACATCATCCGATATCATCTTAGATTTTTAAAGAAAGGTTTTATTCTTTGGAAATTGGTATCAACAAGTTTAAACAGATAGAATGTTTTCCATAAAGATTTTTCCATCAAAATTTATTTCTCTCAGAATCTACCTGTGACCCTGGGCCACACTGTGTGTCTGCCCAAGGGACAGTGATGTGGTGGGTTCCATCTCCCCTAGTGTTGCATTTCTCCTAAAACATATATGGTGGCATTTGGAAGATGTGTTACGGTTTATGTACAGATGAAATATGTTCAGTTTTAGGACTAGGAGCCACTGTATGCCTGATTAGCATGTGTGTTGTCTCAGCTGTGATCTAGTTTAGAATAGATTCCTGCTACATGCACTACTTCATGAGGGCATTTGACTCAGCTGGACATGCTAGTGGTCATCATTCCTAGAATGTTAGCAGAATATAAAACACTTTAGGGTGTCCTTCATATCAAGTCACAGCAATGCAAAAATACAAATATAAGAGTAGTAAATCCTGAATACAATTATTTAACGAAGGGGTGAATAGGACATAAAACATTAGTAGTCTGAAAAAGCACATTGAGCTTTATGATATATTTATTCATCCAATATCTATTGAGAGTTTACTCTTTGCCCAGGATTGTGTAAGACAAGGGGATTCATAAGCAGGTAAAACCCACCTTGCTGGGGGAGCTCGATATCCTTAGACAGAACAGACAACGGCTCGTGATGTTATGCTGTGGGAATACTGCGTACAGCCCTCACCATCTCCCTGGGAAGGTTTGTGTAGAGAGGTACCGGGAATAATTTAATAACACTTTGTGCATCCCTGTAACCCTCCTGAAAAAAAAAAGTGTGGAGGGAGGAATTTCAGGAAAAAGGAGAAAAGCAGAGAAAGGAGAAAGCAGGAGAGCACCAGCCATCTCAGGACTGGGTAGCAGTTCATGATGCTGCAGCTCAGCTGGGACTGGACTGTGGTAGAAAGGGGCACGAGCAGGGCGGGCAGGAACTAGGGTGCAGAAGACCTTTCAACAGGGCCCAGGAGTTTGCATTTTAGCCAGTGAATGAGGGGAGGCTTTGGGAGGTGCTTAGGGCCATGTAGCTGTGCCTTGCAGAAGGTCTGTCTGATCGAAGTGAGGACAGTGCATGTCAGAGAGCTGAGAATGGAGGCAGGAAAGTCAAGTAAGAGGCACACTTTATTAACTCCCTGAGCTGCAAATTATAGAACAGCAAACTACAATGGATAAAACTAATGAGTTCATTTGTTTTCTTTAGAAACGAGGAAGTCTAGAACTACGTGGCTTCTGCCATTGGCTTACAGCTCAATAACATCAGCGCTGATGCCCCTTATTTCTCTTACATTTGTCTTATGGTCACAACATAGCTGTTGCAATTCCAGCCTTTCTCCAAGAAGGGAAGAGAAAAAAGAAGGAAGGGAAGTCCCAGCCATATTACACTTGGTTTCCACTGGACAGAGCTAAGACGGCTGCCCAAGGCTTCCAGGGAGACTGGGAAGCTGGGCGTAGTAGCTACTCCAGGCTCTAGAGTTGAGACGGGCAAGAGGGAGCATAGTTGAGGATGGGTGTTGGGAAGTCTGGTCTAGAGTGGAAGCCATAGGGGACTAACACAGAAGTTGTGCAGCAAATATTGATTTATCCAGTCCTACCCAGTAGTAGATGACAACATTGGGCCTAGAGGAGGAGGATTGGATCTGAGAGATTTTCCATGTAGGATAGGAGATGTTAGCTTATTGGGTGTGGGCAGCACAAGCAAAAAGGAAAGGGATAAAGTCAAGAATCGGGCAGGGAAGACACTGAGACTCCTGGCTTAAGTGGCAGTGCGGTTGGCGGTGCCATGAGCAGTCAGAGAGTGCAGAAGAAGAGGGGATTGGGGGAAAGACAAAGATTGTTCATTTCAGTCGTACTGGGGTTAATCCAGGAGAAAATGTAGAGCTGGCAAATGGAAGTAGAAGCCTACTCAGGGCTGCTCAAGGGTCATAGGAGGTTTTACTCTCGAGAATTATTGAGGTCCCCTTGGAGCTTTTGTTTATATGGATTATGTCTATCTTTACTTACCATATTAGAAGTTAAAACAGAAACGTAAAAGTCTCTATTTTTAAAAAAAACTATTAATTTATTAGAATGGCAACCGTTAACCCATTGAATATTTTAATACTGATAACTACATTTTCTTAAGAAAATGTGGTGAGGGAATGGCTTTGTTTTATGTTTCTTTTTTATTTCTTTGATGACTGCTGGTACATTTGGATGTCACTGCGTTGATTAGTGTTAAGAGCCCACAGTTCTACCGACTGTGGCTATCACATCATCAGTACAAATGTCAACACAGTCAAAAAGGCAATTAACATCTTGGTATTATTATGAAAACAGTTTTGACTTCTGCAGATTACATTTTGACAATGACTGTCACAGGCTCAAGGGAAGAATCTGAGTTGGAGACCTAGATTTAGAAGTCATCGGCTGGCAGGTTTGAACAGGATGGCACAGGAGAGGAAGTTGAGTGTAGAGAAGAGGACCAGGGGCAAATATCTCTGAGACAACTCCAGTTAAGGGTAAGCAGAAGAACGGGTGACCTGAAGGAAATTTGTAAAGGGACAGCCAGAGGCATGAAGAAAATCAGAAGGAAAAGGTGTTCTAGATAAAACATAGTTTCAAAAACATGGATCAGTAAACACCATCAGAAGCCAAAAAGAAGTTAAATAAAACAGTTTTAAAAGTGCCCATTGGACTTGCCATTCAGGACAACATTGACAGGATTAATCAGTACAGTGTCAGTGGATTAGTGGGAAATTAAGCTTCAGGGACTTGGAGAAAAAATGGAAGATAAAGGATGAGTCTTAATTTTAACCAATATTTTAAAAAGCTGTTGAGTGGAGGTACTTGAAGAGATGATTGTGATTAGAAAGGGTTGTACAGGTGAAAGAGAGCTTTACGTTTTCTTTTCTTTTTTAAATATGGTAGATATGGGTGAGAAAGAGCTTGATGGAGTGGTACCTTCTGGGTCCTTCAGTAGCAAACTTAGAAGGTGGGGTGGGACAGGCGGGAAGTGTGTGCTTGTCTGATAACCTCTCATCTCTTGTGAAATGAGAGGTTATTTTGTTTGCCAAAGGATAAGAGTTTGGATTGGATGAAAGAGTCAAGCAAAGTGGTGAAATTTCTTTCTGTATGCTGTGACAAGAGGGAGAGAAAGAAAGATGACCAGGACAAATGAAGAGATTGCCAATGGCAAGGAGAGCCCGGCTTAGCTCTAATGCTACACGAGCGTAGTGGAACTGACGCATGAGGGTGTGCTCTTCCTTCTCAGCCAGTCTCAGCAGCATGGAATGGAAAGTACAGGAGCAAAATGATTAGAAGGGAGAGTGTAAGTTGGGTGTTTTCAGGGTGGACATAGTGGAAGGGCAAGGGAGGGAGAGGCTGAAAGAGTAAGAAAGACATTGGAAGGTGAGTGTGCAATGAAGCCTGAGGTTTGGGCTGAAAAGATAAATAAATGGGAATAGAAGACCAATCATTCACACAAAAATATTGAGGAGCCAAGAGACTCTTACAGAAGTCAAATTAACAGGAATATAGAAAGAAGTTGCAGAGAGGGATCATGAGAGCTTTTAGAGCAATTCTGGGTGTAACAGTGTCCTTGGTATAATGAGTATGTTCATTTTAAAGTTCCTTTACTCAAAGTATTTTCTCCAGAGTCAACTCAAAGAATTCAAAATTCTACCATTACACGTCATTCTCTTGTGGTCCACCAAACTACCGTCTATTGAAGACTGTACTAGCCAGGTTCTCCAGAGGAACAGAACTAATAGGGAGATCGTGTATGGTGCTATACAGATGTACTTCAAAGAGTTCATGAAAACTTTTGTGTTATCTTTTAAGTCTACTATTTCCATGAACTTCTGAGTCCAAGTCCAAGGACAGGAGAAGACTTATGCTCCAGTTTGAAGACAAGCAGAAAGAGAGAATTCTCTCTTAATCTGTCTTTTTGTTTTATTCAGGCATTCAAAATACTGGATGTGGCCCACTCATATTGGGGAGAGCAATCTACTGATTTGAATTTTAATCTCTTCTATAAATACCCTCACAGACACATGCAGGATAATGGTTGACCAAATATCGGGCACATCAGGACCCAGTCATGTTGACACAAAATTTAACCATCACAAACACCCAAGATGATTATTGCTCAGTATTCTGTACATTCATTATTTTATGGTGCAGTAAACCTACGATAGTGCTAATGTTCACTCAGTGGCACCATTCTGCAATATGTTCAGAGGGTGTGGATCGCCTGGTGACCCCTGCAGCCTGGGGATAGATACCATGATTGATTTTCTATAGGGGCCACAGGGAAGTGGGAAGAACATGCCCTTAAAGGAAAACTGAGCAGTACTGCAATCAGAGGTTTAGGGAAGACTGCAGATTACAGCATTTTGCTGTGTTGTTTTTTCTTCTTACTGATTGAATGGCTTAAAAAATAGCAGCAGTGCCATCTTTTTCAACATCCTGATAAGGTATGTTCTTAAAACCAATAGAGTAGACTTGGAACCCAAAATAGGCCCCAGTTGAGTAGATCATTAGCATACATACTCCTGCCTTACTAAACTAAACTAAGTTTCTAAAAGAAACCTTGAGAAATACTTATTCTAGCACTGCTTTCAAATTCGTAGATCACTTAAGGCAGATAAAATGTTATCTCATTATAAACCCCAACCAAAGAAAACAAATAATCAATTGCAAAATCTCAGGGTTGGATATTAGGTTCACCTGGTCAAATTGTCTTATGTCTTAGAGTAGAATAATAAAACCCTGAAATATCAAATATTTTGTTCAAAGATATTCAGCTAATTCTTTTTTGGCCATTTGTGAAAGATGAGGCAAAATTCTGGGTGCTGTGGTTGGAGTGGTGAAGGAACCCTTGTGATATCCATCCTGTGGAGCTGATGACTGGCAGGCATGCCACACACCGAACAGGTGAGCAAGTCACCACAACTGTGACCAGAGTTTCAGGAGGACACGCCTGGGACATGTGGGGTCCAAGGGCAATATAATGTGTCCTAGTTTGGAGAGACAAGGAAGCCTTCCTAAGGAGGTATGAAGAGGCGTGGGGTGCGTGAAGGTGGGGGGAAATTCACAGGCAGAGGGAAGGCTTCTTAGAGACAGGCAGGTGGTAACCCATGGCTCCTGAAGCAACAGGAAATAATCCAGTCATGATCACAAGGCTGGATTGCTGAGAACAAAAGGCAGAGGGGTGAGAAGCAAATGCTGAGGGTGCAGGAACAGAGTGGGGAGGGGGTAGGAGACAAAGAGAGCCCATGGACTTCACCTCTGCTGCTGGTCTGCTTTGTTATGTAACATGGTCTGATTGTTCTCTAACAGGTTCCTGGCTTCATTTTCCATCAGGATGCACGCTGTCTCTCATCAGTCTGACGTCTCTCTCCCCAGATCAGATTGGCTTCAGCTGACAAAGTTTCATTAAACCAAAAGAAAGGAGGACTTTAAGTTTTGAGGAAAAAAACTCCAGGTCAGGAACAATGAACACTAGTATGTAATTTAAGACAAGAGTAGGATGATTGTCTCATATTGTTTTCTAAGCCCTTCTTGTCACACAGAGCCAGGAGTGTGATCTTCCTAAGTCAGCAGGAGTTGATATTGGTGGATCCTGTGTACACACACACGCACATATGTGTGCACACACACAAATGTACACACACATGCAATGCACAGCGCACTCACACGCACATGCACAGAATGCACACACTACACATGCAACACACACATGCACACATGCACACATGCAATGCACACAAGTGCACTCACATGCATATGCACACATGTACATGCATGCACACACAGTGCACATGCACAGAATGCACACACACGCACATGCAATACACTCACATGCACACATACAATGCACACAGGTGCGCTCACATATACACCTGTGTATGTACACATGTGTATACACACAGGCACATGCACATGCAATACACACATGCACTCGTGTTCACACATGTGCACAGGCACACACATTCACCCCAAACAACAACACTCAGAGAATGTCGCTGGGGGGAAAGTTTGTCAGGATATTGATCAAAATTCTTGGAGTTCACAGTCTGAGTAGAGAAGATGTGTTATTTTCATCTTGAGCCTATGTTAAAGGAATCTTGTCATGTTCTGAAATAAAGAACTTTGAATAGTACCATTATTTTTTTCATTTTAAAATCTTAAAAAAAACTTCAAAAAGCATTATTTTATTTTCTCTTTTGGGATGGGGAAGAGAGAATCTACATATTTGCATTTAGTTAAAAATTAATTAGATCCATCAATAAAAATTAGGCATTTTACGTAGCCTGCCAACACGTATTGTATCCTCAGTGTATGACAAAGTCTCAGTGCATTTCTACTGGCTTAGCGGTTCCTAACATAATGGGTAGTTTATGGCTCTGCACAGCCAACTCCAGAAGGACAAGGTGACCCTAAGTACTAGAGCCTTCGAAGCAGAGCTCTATGAAATGTGTAACCTTGGGATAGAGAGGAAGCAAGAGTCCGGATGTTGTCCCTCCCCTTGCCTTATCAATGCAGCCTCCTTCAAACTGCCTCCCACAGAGGCTGTTAAACGGCTCATCTAATTCAGCCCTGCGAGGCCAGTGGAGATCTGCAAAAATACAGCACCATTTCACAAGCCATGCAGTGCCTTTGCTGATCATTGGTTACTTTATGTCTCTCTTTGGACTTTATCTTAAGTGAAATGAGAAGCTGTAGAAGGATTGAGTAGAGGTGTGACATGATCTGGTCTTTAAGCTATTGTCTGGTGCAATGTGCAGAATGGATTGGATACGGCCAGGGGTGGGAGTGGCTGAGACTAGTCAAGAAGCAGCTGTCCAGGTGAGATTACAGAGTAAACCTGTCAAGGCTGAGGGCAGTGCAGATTGAGAAAATGATAGGTTTGTAATATATGCTAAAAGTAGAATCAGAGAGTCTCTGTGAAGGGTCAGGTGAGAGGTAAGAGGTAGAAGGAAGAACCAGAAATAACCTCTAGTTAATTATTGTGCATCTGGATAATAATTCTTTTTATTGGAAATGCTGGTGAAGGACTAGATTAGAGAAAGTTTTGAGTTCATTTTTACATTTTGAGCTTGAGATGCCTGCCAAGTATTTAAATGCAGAGGATGAAAGTATTCTGGAATTCAGGAGAGATTCCGAGACTGAAAATATAAATTTGAGAATTGCTAGCATTTATACAGTAATTATAGTTTTAGGTCTTAAATTTAGGTCTTTGTTCCATTTTGAGTTAATTTTGTGTATGGTGAGATAGCTGAGATAGGAAGAGGGTAGAGTTTGCACAGAAGATCCAGAGAAACACTGACGTTTAAGGATGTCATAGAGAAAGAGGATCCAGCAAAAGAACAGTAAGAGACATGGGTTGAGAATTAAGAAAATTAAGAGAGAGAATGTTTCAAGGATAGAAACTGTATCAAAAACTGGTCAACTGTGTCAGAAACTGCTGACAAGTCCAGTGATATGAGGACGAAACCTCTCCTACGTGTGCATCACAGCAGTAATTAAAAACCTAAGAGAGCAGATGTAGGTGGAAAGGAACGGGAAGTATCCAGAATGGAGTTTGTTGAATCAGAGGTGGGAGTGAAGAAGTGTTTTCAGTGGCTGTAGAGGGAACAACACACGGACTGTCTTCTCTTCTTCTGACCACTGGCAGAGAGCACAATGAGCAAGCACATTTCCGGGTCCCCTTGCGGGTGGGTGGTTCCAGTCAACAGCAGCTCGTCTGCACAGGAGGCTCGTGCTCCAGACGGCTCAGCTGCCTGACTGGGGAAGCATTTGCTGCTGGATGGGTGGATCGCTGAGGAGTGCAGAGCAGAGGCCCATACTGTTTGAAAAATAAACTTTATTGCGGTAGACCGCTGAGGTACAGACGTTGCTCACTACCAAGCTTTACTGTAGCTCCTCCTGAAACTGGAAATGCAGTGCAATTTTAACAAAACCCTCACATATTTGGCATAGGATTAGGGTAGAGTGGTGCGTGGTGTAAAACTGCTATCACTGGCTGGGAAAAAGGCAGTGCGTGCTGCCCAAAGCATCTGCGAGCTGAGGCCGAAGACCGCTGGAGAGGCTGCTGTGTCTCTGACGAATGTACGGCTCCAGGGACAGAAGCCATTGTAAAGACATAACATGAAAGAGAAAGCATTTTCTGATTTGCAAACAGAAATAAAAGGATAGAAAGAAACTCCAGTAATTCTGTGCTTTTCAGGTGTGGAAGAGATAGCTGCTTCTGGCTCTCAAGTGATACAGGTTATGTTGAGAAAGATTTTGAGGTACAGATACCCAATAAAATCTTCCAACTGATAAAACTGTCTAAGGACAAAGAGGAGACTAAAAATGTCACACCCAGTAAATTCTGTTAATTTGATAAAATGACTCAGGGCAAAGAGCCAGATTAAAGTTTTCTGTAAAATCCAGACAGCCTCAAGTTGTCTTTTTCTATTAAGACTGAAAACAGTCTCTATAGTGGAATGGAGAACTGTGGGTGTGACCTGAGTGCTGGCTGGTTGGCTCAGTCGGTCAGAACACAGTGTTATAACGTACAAGTCAAGTGTTCGGATACCAGCCACCAAACCAAGCCAAACAAGCAAACAAAACAAAAACAAACAAACAAACAACAACAACAAAAACCCACCTGAATACAGCAGATAAGAAGCTTACAAAGTTTTTAAGTGATGGCATTTCCTAAGACAATGCAGACCAGAACTGAACGTTTTGTGAGTGTTCAAAATTTAAAGCCTCCTAATTCTTTAAGGGGGAAATGGACTGAGAAAGCTGCATTGCCTTTAAAGAAGAACCTTAAAACCTAGAAGTATTGCTTTTATGCAGCAAAAGTAAGAAATTAATACTTGTCAAGCGAAATCACCGAAATGTTGGGTTGACAGGTTGCATGTAATGAGAATATTTCCACTGATTTGGAGAATACTGAGCAATATTATTTTTTGCCATAATGCAAACAGTATTCACTAAAACCACAGACATTACAATATGGTCTGTGTAACTAGTTTCTTATGGAAGCAGTAAAATGTGCGTCAGGAGTTTCTTTCTGTATTGCTCTAACACTTTATTGTGTGCATATGTTACTATTTGCTTATCCATTCTACTGTGATGGACATGTGGTAACATATGCTTGTGGCTGCTCACAAACACTTTCTTCCTGTTTTCATTTTCATCTGCTAGTAAGTGCATGAAAGGATGAATTAATTTTTTCACAATTCTTGTTTACCCTGTTAGAAGGGCAGGAATGAATTTTATTTTCATAAAAAAATATTGTAAGAAAGGAATTTACAACAGAAGAAAACAAGTAAAGGAACAGATTCAAAGTGAACACTTCATAAGGACTTGTTCACTTTCATTCTCTCTTTGTACTGGCTTGTGGGAATCTGCATTTTTCAACAATTTTCATAGATTTGAAGGGAAACAAATTATATTTTTAAAATAAGTTTTTAAACTGTTCGAGTTTAAAAATGAAAATAGAATGTATTTTTAGATTTCTACATGGTAAGGGAAATCGAAAACAATTTGACCTTTTTACTCAAACCTTAATTAGAAAAAAACCTCTCATTTCTTCAAATATACACACCTATTCCATGATGTATGAATTTCTTTTGCTCGAAACTAGAACTTTTTCTTTTTGTATGTCCATGCAGTGAGTGAATCCTACATGCCAGCACCGTGGAAGTTCTCAGTAGAATGCAGTGGACAAAAGGACAATGAATCCTGGCTTTTGAAAAACTGAAACATAGTTAATTATACATGTTTGTGGAGAACAGAGTTGAAAATGAATATTGTGTGTAACACCTGATGATCAAATCAGGATAGTTAGTGTATTCATCTTTACAAAATATAATCATTCTTTGTGACCCTTAACCAATTTCTATCTAACCCCCTCCTCTTCCGCCTTTCTCATCTCTAGTAGCCATAGTTCTGTTCTCTCCTTCTGAAAGTCCAACATATTATTGTGATCATTGTTTCTTTCGCCTCCCTCCCTCCCTCCCATCCTCCCTCTCTCCCTCTCTCCCTCCCTCCCTCCCGCCCTCCCTCTCTTCCTTCCTTCCTTCCTTCCTTCCTTCCTTCATTTTAGCTCCCACTTATGAGTGAGGACTTGTGGTATTTCTCTTTCTGTGCCTGGCTTATTTCACTTAACATAAATTTCTCCAAGCTCATCCATGTTGCTGTGAATAGCAGAATTTCATTCTTTTTCATGGCTCAGTAGTATCCCATGGTGTATATATACCATATTTCCCTTATCCAGTCATCTGTCGATGGACATTTAGGTTGGTTCCATCTTTTGGCTATTGTAAATAGAGCTGTGATAAACATGAGAGTTCAGGTATCCCTTTGACATGATGATTTCCATTCCTATGGATATATGCCCAGAAGTAGGATTGCTGGATTGTATGGCGGTTCTACCTTTACTTGTTTGAGGAACCTCCATGCTGTTTTCCATAATGCCTGCATCAATTTACAGTCCTACTGAAGTGTAGGAGGGTTCGCCTTTCTCTGCATCCTTTCCAGCATTTGTTATTTGCTGTCTTTTTGATAAAATCCTGGCTTTTTAAATTGTACCTCTAAGCCAAATCATTCCCTGTGCTATTGCAGTAGACTCTTGGATATTATCTTTCATGCTACTGTATTAAAAAATACTCCTCAAAAGTGTAATTGGGTAAATATGCACCTGATAGTAGTTTCAAAAACTCCAATCATCATGAGTCATCACTAGCATTATAAAACTTAGGAGGCTCTTCAGAGAGCAAAATGGAAATAGCCTTTTCAAAGAGATCCAAATGGGAGTCATTGGTAGCAGCTTCTTTGACAGATGTTCTCTGCATATTAAATAATTATAATTATCAACTTCACATAATCTTTTAAAAAATTGGTTATCGGTATACATGGGTTATGGGAAGAAGAAAATGGCCTGTGTAGACTGACCTTGGGCTTGGTTAATCTTTGGGAAGATGAGTAGCCATGCACCACCACTCAGACGAGATATCTTTGCCCTCTCCACCCTCCATGAGAAGTGCAAAGGGAAGGCTGTGTACTTACGCTGATGTACCTAAATTAATTTGTAGAAAACAACTGGACTTTTAAAAAGTGTTTCTTTTTTAATAAACACTTAGGAATGATAAGAAAGACAATAATGGAAAACCTATATTGGATCTTTTCCCCCCAAATTGTGTGTGTGTGTGTGTGTGTGTGTGTGTGTGTATGTGTGTCCTACATGGAATTAGCATTAAGGTGATTATAGAATAATGTTCCTGGTTTACTCTTGTTTAACAGTCTGCACAGAGGAATTTCATGGTATTCAGTTTTCTGGGCAATGCACAAAGCTATTTTCAGTTTGTTCTGTAAACAAAAGGTGAATCTAACAGAGTTCCCAGAGTGAATGCTAATCCCGTGGAGACAAAAACTGGGGCTGAAGAGAATGCAGAACATTGTACGAACATTAGTAAATCAGAGCACAGGTTTGGCCTCTCTTCGCACATCCTCTTGCTTTCTGGCCTCATGCAATGGTTAAGAGGTCCTGAACCCCAGCCCCTTACTGCTTTCCAGCTGTATGACATCATTTCTGCATCTCTTTGTATGTCATTTTTCTTATATGTTAAACTGGGATGATAATATAGAGCTGTTAGAAGGCTTAAATAATTTTTATATAGTCTTAAGACAGTGCCTGCCACATAATATAGGCTCAATATAAGTTAACTACTGTTACTTAAACTGTGCTTAAACCAAAAAGACTATGAGAGGCACCCTAACTGAATGCATTAGATAATCAGATAAGCAGGCACCTAGGAAACAGGATTGTTACAGAATAATTCTGGGGATGCAGATCACCACTCTGTCATGAAGAAGCATGGAGAGGTCTTAGGATTTCAAGGCTCTCCAATCTTCCAGAGCCTCATTAGGATGTGCTCTGGCCCAGACTTAACACAGGCATTTATACATTAAAGCACGTGGGCCATTACATACACAAAGGGCCCTATATTAGTCCCAAAATAAATTTCTGTTTCTCCTCTGATGATTGCACAACTGACGTGAGCATATTTCAGACTGCCTTTCCACATAAAGTTGTTAATGCCACACTTACTGACCATAAAGAATCCTTATCAAATGAGGCATATTAGTATTCCCATGCTACCATAACAAAATACCACAGGCTGGAGGCATAAACGACAGAGATTTATTTCCTCACACTCTGGAGGCTGGAGGTCCAAAATCAAAGTGCTGCCAGGGTTGGTTCACAGTGTGGGCTCTCCTGCTGCCTTGCAGATGGCTGCCTGCTTGTCATGTCTTACACGAGCTTTCCTCTGTTCACAGAGAGAAAAGGTACTCTGGTGTCTCTTCTTCTTCTCATAAGGATGCCAATCCTATCAGATTAGGTTCTTACTCTTATGACCTCATTTAACCTTAATTATCTCCCTAGAAGCCATGTCTCCAAATAGTTCACATTGGAGGTTAAGGATTTGACATATGAATTTGGGGGGATACAATTCAGTCAGTAACATGAAGTATATCTTGCTGAAATAAGGTGTCTCTTTTAGTAAAAACCATCAGGAAATCCAACTAGCATGTTTACAAGGAGGTATGATTCTTGTAAACAAGGTGTCTCTCTCTAGGTGTCTCTGGGAGACAAAGGACATATTACGATCAGTGCTCAATCTTTCTTATCCAACTTGCTCTTGTACAAAATTCTCCATATCAGAGTCTGTCTTTAAGTCTTGTCTTTAATACAAGAGTGTTGCAGGTGGCCATAAAATATTTACTAAGCACCTCTGTGTTTCAGACACTGCACAGGACATAAATAAAACAAGCGGTGGTACAGACACAGGTGCTGCCTTCCTGCCACTTCATCGTTCAGCACAAGAATAATTTTTGAAAAGTTTGTTAAAATATTTAATTCTACAGCCTCATGTTAAAGGGCTACATAGTTTTCAATGCTATTGAATTATGTAGTGAAATTAAATTCCTTAGTTCCTTTCATTACGCATTTATTCTGTTTCCACGTTTTTATTCACACCAGCAGCAAAGTAAAGAGCATATGTGGGCATCCCTCATTATTTCTTTGGGGTGACTTTTGAGAGGTGGAAATCCTGGACGGACAATAGCCATCCATCAGACATTTACACCACTTGACCTCCCCCCAGCAATGTGCACCTGTGTGTGCTCAGCTTCAGCAGGAGAGGAATTTGCCTTTCCTTCTGATAACAAGACAGGCAGAGCATGTTCCCTCAGGGCTTTACTGAGGGCAACCAGAGGCTCTAGTTGTCCCAGGATACCAGTTTACGTCTGGGGTCCCAGGAGCCTGCACTGTTAGTATCTCCTTTCACTTTACACAGTATCCTGGTTTTGTTACTAAACTATATGGTCACCTAGTTTAATTTGCATATCTTTGATTACAAATAATATTGCATATTTTCAGATATTTATTAGTCATTTGTATTCCTTCTTTCATGAGTTTTTTTTTCCACATTCTTTGTCCAATTCTACTGTTAAAGGGCTTATATATTTATTGATTTTTTAAAAAAAGAATTAAGGATCTTATTCCTTTGATGTATGTTTTGTAAATGTGAGGATATAACATATATTGAGTGCATAAAATTCATTGATTAAGAGTCAGGTTGATCTACAAGTAGATTTGTCACTAGCTCTGATATCATGGGTGAGTTACTTACCAGCTGTAAAATGTAAAAGCATAGTAGTTCACTCAACAGTCCTGCGAGGATTCAATGAGGTAATGCACATACAATGCTTCACATAGTGGCCATAGTGACTGGCACGTATCAAACATTTAAAAAATCATTTCTTCACTGTTCATTCAGAAATACTGAGAACTCTCCATGTGCACAGCCGTGTTCTGGACTACACTTGCAGAGTCCGATAAGCAAAAACCAGATCCCATCTAACCTTCACAGAGCTTGCAGTCCAGTAGGAGACAGACACTGAACAAGCACATAAATAAATGTATCATTACAAATTTTGGGTAGTGCTAAGATGGAAAAACTTAGGTGGAAAGAAGATGATTTTTCTTCAATTGCAAGATGAAGGAAGGCATTTCTAAGGGCATCACAGCCTGAAGTTCAGACGGTAAGGAGCCAGTCACGCAGAGTGTGGGGTGTGCTTTTGGCAGAACTAACATCAGCAAGGAGCCCATTATATTTAAGGAATTTCTTTGGGTGTGTGGATTATGATGAGCAGGTAGAAAGTGGTCAGAGTGAAGTTGAGGAGGGAGGCCAGGTTGTCCAGGGCCTGACAGACCATGTTAAGAATTGTTGCCCCATCTAAGGGAGACAAGAGGATGTTGAAGTTGTAAGGTGTCATGGACAGTGTGTCCGGTGGGGATGGAAGGTGTGAACAGGTCCAAGGCTTTGTCATGAGCTGAATGTGGCTGTCTCCTGACATTTCAGTTATTATTACTCTTATTGTGACATGTGTTTTAACTTGATTGTATGAAGTTTTGATTAAAACATCATACTTTTATGCAGTAGAATTTATTAATATTTTTCTTCAGTTTCCTTTGTCTTTGGTATAATGCTTCAAAAGGCTTTTCTTTACTGAAACTTAATCAAAGTTCACTGCATTCTGCTGCAGGACTTTTATATTTTTAGCTGGCTTACATTTACAATTTTTGTATTCTTGAATTTGGTTTGTTTAAAACTAGGATGCAGTAATGTAGCTTCATGTTTTTAAAAACTTGTCCTAACATTATTTACTGAACCATCTAACACTAATGATTTGCAACAACATGCTCACTTCTTAAAATTTTCTGGTTCTGTGCCATCTAATTAAATGGTGCTCACCTAAACAGATAGTCATGTTTTGCCACATGTAATGAGGTCATACAAGTTGGAGAATGGAGGTGACAGTTCCAGTTAGTCAAGTGTGCACTGAATCCAGGGGCTCCGCACCTTCCAACTTCCTGCAGTTGTGGCGTCTCTGTCTGCTCTCTGAGGCACGTCATCTGTTGCCAGGACCACATGCTCAGCATTTACATGTCATGTTGAGTTGCTGGTTAGCTTCTCATACACATTTGTTCTGCTTCACCAGCTGTACAAGTAATCATTTGTATTAGTCCCCATGGTCAGCCTCCATGTAGTGAAGGAGAGGACCATCCAGAAGAGACTGAAATGAGTAGGAACAAGACATAATCATTCAAGTGTGCTCTATTTGCTGAAATGCTGACATAACTGGGATAGTCTAACGTGCACCTCTTAAATGGACTGGTTTGTACTCCCTGTCACATGCTTGAGGCTCCTGCATTGTAATTGTGCATACAAGAAAATACTGTGGCTGTAACCCCAATCTTTTGCAGACATGTGAAACAGTCTTGGTGCAAGCTCCAAGCCATTCCCCGTATTGCCTTTTCTGATGCTCCACATTCATTTATCCATTCAACAATTTTTGGGGGTGCCCCATGTGTGGTAGAAGCAGTGATAAACACTGGACACATAAAGGCAAATAGGACATCAGGATTTACAGCCTCATAGAAGAGACAGGTGTGTAAACAAACAAAGAATGCTGTTCTAGAAATAGACAACAGGTGTTACAGGGCATGAAAGATGCACACAAATTTAGATGTTAGCAGTGCATTATTAAGAACTGATTGAAAATAGATATGTATACGCAGGTTCTCAAGTGTGATTTTTCATGTGGTCTGAATTAAATTTTATCATTCCAAGTGGAACATTTGGAAACTTTTTTTATTACATTTGCAAATTTTTGCTATTTCTCTTATGTGAATTTTTCTTTTCTGGGGATAACTGGGAAAAAATCTTTTGAAAGCTTTAAAGTGCTGTAAGGCTCATTCAACACTAGGCACAACACTAATATAATCCACTAATTATGCAGTGTGAGGAAGGCTAAGTACTAGATAGATTTTCATTAAAACAAGGAGAATTGGATTACTGCTCTCCTTTGGCATTCCCAGTGTGTGACAATAATCACCTGGTTTTGCCCGTGGTGATGTGGCCAACGGAGACACCAACACCTGCCTGGAGCCCGAGCCTGAGCTCCCCAGGCCCGTGATCTATTGAACAGAATGTGGAGGAATAGCTGTCCCTAGGAACCAATTTCCTTTGAAATTGCTCCAGCTATATCCACACTGCATTGCTTTTGATAAAACCCAATCCTTCTACCAAAACCTTTCAACTGCTATGTTCCTGGAAAATTAAAATGTTCTCATGTGTGTCTGTGAATTAAAACAGAATAGTTAGGAGACTGTTCCTATTTTTACAGTAGATGCCGCTCATTACAGATACTTGGTCCATTTGAAGAAATAAAATAATGACAGAATGTAGGGAAAAATCATAGAAAGTTAGCCAAATAAGACTTCAGAGATCACACAATTAAATCTTTTTATTTTAAGGTGAAGTGGTAAAATCTCACAGAGGATAAGAAAGTTGTCCAGGGTGAGACAGACTTGCAGGTAATGGACGAGCCAGAATTGCCCTATGCACTGCTCTCCATAGACTGTTGGGGTCAAAGCCAGCTCACCAAAGTCTACTAACAGAAGGAAAAATTACTTTTTTTAATTGATATATTCTCCCTTCACTCACTGTTGTAGTGTTGACTTCTCTAATGTCAACAAAAAATTAATAGAATTGGGACATCATTAAATCCTTTTTAGACGGGCTATTCTTAGTTTTTAATAAGTTATTTAGATATTTGTAATTATCTGCAGTGTAATGTATTGCCCTAAACCAGGTGAAATGAACAACACACAAAGTGGGATTACTGCTTTGGTAGTCAATTCTGATTGCAATTTTTCTTATTTGCCCTATAAAATGATTAAGACCTCCCAGAAAAAGCTGGTTAGCCTCCTGGTGCCAAGTCCAGGAGGAATCTTTGCTACCTAAAGCAGCTAGGCTGATGAGAGCGCATCCTGGCTTCCCATCCTTGCATTATCCTGGTTTTGTGTCATGAAGCAGAGACTGTCATGCAGGGAGGAAGACTTGTCTCTCCCCTGCCATGATCTCTGTAGATACTCAGAGCTGGCAAGATGAGTAATCTGTCAGTAGGTATTCTCTCTCCAACCTAAATATGCAACCATCTGTACTCTCTCAGAGTTAATACATCCTGAAAACAATTAGATAGAATGAAAGGAGGCAAACTCAAGAATCAGTTTCTTAAACATTTTAGGAAACAGGAATTCTTAATGGAATTGAGGAGAAAAGCATAAGAAATGGGTGATTGAGTTAAAAAGACAATACTATGAGCTGAAGAGGAAAGATGAGAGGAAGAGCTGGAAGGAAATTAAAATATTGTGAGAATTAAAACAGTGTTGGGCAGATGTAATGTTCTGGATGTGGGATGTGGAGATGACTTCTGAGGAGTGCTCACAAAATGATGCAGCATTAAAACCAAACGACGAGAGCTAGATGATAAAGTGGCAATCAGAGCATAGAGAGACAAGAGAGTGCTCCCGCAGGAGAAATCAGAACGATTATCTAAGAAAGAGGAGAAGAAAAGTTTTCTGATCCAAAGGAAATCTGAGGATTGAGCTGGTTTTGTATATTTCAGGGAACTTTAATAAAACAAACCGACACCTAGACAAACTGAAAAATTACATAAGACAATAAAGAATAAGAAAAATTTATGTAAACATCCAGTCTGGAAAACAGGTTACCTTCAGAGGAACAAAGATCATGCCGGCCTCAGCCTATCCTTCTGCAGCATTAGCTTCCAGGACATGAGAGAGAAATTGCAGCAGGCTCTTGGAAGGAAATGGCTGTGACCATTATTTTGGCACTTTACCAATGATCTCTCCATTATCTCAGTATCTTATTTTTGCGTGTGCCTGAAGGCCCCATAAAGGCATTTATGAATCATGTACAAACTGGAAAACATTACACACATACACTTAACTCTGGTAACAGGAGTAATCTTTCTAGAAAGCAATGTGATATCTGTATCAAAAGTCTCATTTGGGGGCTTACATTTTGACTCACCCTTTACCCTGAGGATTTAATCATGGACATCGACAAGGTTTCCTGCTATGAGGTTATTATTGTGCATCTATTTATAGCAAAACTTAAAAACTACCTAAATGTCCAATCTCACAGGGATGAGGACATTAATTGTGATATATGTCTGAGATGATTTTCAAACATCTTACTGCAAAATAATATTTAATAACATAAAAATTACTGACATTATCAATAGTAGTTACTCCCTGCTGTTGTGAGATGTTGGGGGCTGGCTTGTGAGGAAGGTGGACAAGTGTGACCTTCATTGCACCTGGCGGGGCTTCTACAGACACAACAGCCATTCGCATGAGATAGCGAGTTAGAAATGTACATCTCTTTGTGTGTGTGTCTTCACACACGTGCTTACAAACATATGCATTATGCACGTATCGTGTACAGTCACCCCAGTATCCGAGGGGGGTTGGTTTCAGGCCTCCCTGAGATACCAAAATCCACGGATGATCACTCAAGTCCCTGATCTAAAATGGCACAGTATGTGCACATAACTAACGTATATCCTCCTGTGTACATTAATGTACATCCTTTATCTCTAGATAACTTGTAATACCTAATATGTCATAAATCTTATGTAAATACTGTATTGTTTTTTAATTTGTATTATTTTTGCCATTATATTGTTGTTTATTATTGAATCTTTTTTTCCCTAATATTTTCCACCCACAATTGGTTGAATTCACAGATGCTGAGGGCCAAATCCTATGTATTTTAAAAGTCCAGGGGAAAGGAATTATGGATCATTGTTATGTTCTTTTTTGTGCTTTCATGCATTTTTCCAAACTAATTAAGTTATTAAGTAACAACTGTCTAATCAGAAAAACATCATATCTGCTCCTTTTTAACAACAGAAAGTAAATTCAGAAGCCTAATTTCATGTTTTGATCCTTCCTGTCACCAACTCGGTGTGTGACATTGGCTGGTCATATAGTAACTTGGGACTTCAGTTTACTAGAAAATAAAAAGGTTATTTCCAAGATTCTTTCCAGCTTTAACATTGAAGGTCTGTATGGTTTATTTACTGGAATAAAAACAAAATTCTCAGGATGGGGTGCCCTAAATATTGCTTTATTATGTTATTCATTTTTTGACAAATGCACTTGGACATTTAATTTTGTTCTAATAGCATGTAATCATTATTTGATGGTACAAGACACAAAGGAAGGCCTGGTCTCTACCAAGGCAACGAGCTGTAACTGAGCTTCTAGATTGCCCTCCCCATGGCACTCCGCTTTATTAGTGATTTTTAATTTGATAGCAGCCCTGGTTGAGTATCTGTATTTTTTATTATACCCTTATTCATTTAAGAACTTTCCCCTTGTACCCATAGGCACATGCCTACTTCTTTACTTCATGAATAAAAACTAAATTAAAATGCAAATAAACTGTTGACAACCCCCTTTGGATATGTTAGTTTGCATAATTGTGAAATTCCAATGTATTTTACCAATTCTTTGTTACATTTTAAGTTTGCACAGTTGCTTTGCCTTTCTGGGTCCGGTATTCCTCAGAGTTTTGCATATCGTAGCCAACTCACTCTCATTTGGGGACCACATGACAATAACCCAGGTAAAATTCAATTACAAAAGTATTTGTAAGTAACATGTCAATTTGTTCCCAGGATGTTCTTAGAGTGTTTTAATTTTCTGTGCTCTTTTTACAGTTTGTGTCATTATTGGAAGTTTTTCCTCATGGCTTCAGGTGTCTGCTGGACGCTGTCAGCCGTTCCTCGTTTTGAGGGACCTCAAGCCTTTGTGGTACAGGCAGGACCTCATGCCCTATTCAGGTGAATGTGTAGCCCTTTAGAAAAGAAAAAGAAGTAGAACAAAGGATTGCGACTTACTTTTTGTTCATCTCTCCTCTTTCCCTTCCTCGTCATCATCTATATTCTTGCAAAACAGTTTTACTAAAAATCTGTTTAATGTGCGGCTATCACTTAAGGAATTTCACCTTAAGTGAATTCACCTAAGGAATCTCCTAAGGAATTTCATTTCTCACTGTGAGATAAAAGAGAAAAAGCAGGGATATGCATGCTTATGCACAGAGTATTTACTTCACAAAACCAGTTTAAACTTCCAAAGCACATTCTGGCCATGAATTTCTGGAAGGGTGGAAACATGGGATTCCTGCTGGAACACACCACTCTGGCTGGTCCCACCCACCACCTCAATTTCAGTGAATACAAAGCAAAACAGTGAACGCGTGTTTTGGAATATTTTGCCTCTACTGCACCACACAGTGCTATAAAACAGAGATTCTGGTCAATATGAGATGAATATGTGCACCCCCCTGACGTGAGATCCTACAAACATTAGCAAGAAGAATGACCATTGAGTGCTGTGCAGGCTGCCATCCAACAACTGTGCCTGCAACGGCCGTGCCACTCTCTCAGACTCCTGATGTGGCCAACGGCACCTGCTAATCCCTTGGACACCTGGTGTTCGTAAACCCAAGTTTATGACCCTATTCCAGTTTGACTGCCTATTTTCTAAGATCCTCATAGAAACACACATGTAAGTTTCTGTTGTTGTTAACCGAGCTCTAGAAAGTCCTTGAAGGAGCTGTAATCTGTGAATAAAATGCTACTAAAGAAACTTAAAAAGACCAGCACACTGTTATGTATCTCTCAGCATAAATATTCCAAACTTCTGTAGAACGATATTGAGAGCAAGGTCAAAGAGAACCTTAGGAAAACTTAATAGCCAAATTTTTAAACATAAAGAAGAATATATTGGTATATTTATTACACATTTAAATATATTCAATATACTAAACATATTCTATGTATTAAATATATTATTGACATACATTTGATATATTAAATATTAGTTATTTAACATATTAACATATTACATACTAATATAATATTAAATTCTTTCAGCATATTACTTAATAAAATAAACGGTAATTATTAATGATTATTAATATTTGATATTTAGCAATATTTAGTATATTAAATATATTTTAAATGTGTATATACACATATATTTCTATGTACATATGCATACTCACATAGAAATATATATGATATACGTAGGTATACACAAACACAGATTATATATGTGTATACACATGCACAAACAAAGAAATCTTGTTGATCCTGTTCTGTGCTCTGGGGCTCCCACCTTGCTGAGATATCTGCCTCCCTCACTTTCTAGCAACCCTGACAGCCCCGAGCTCTGTCCTCTGACCTCCCAAGTCTGAGCATCTGCCCTGAACCCAGCTGCCCCCCACCCCCACCCCCATGCCCTAGGGAGGGCTCTCGGATGGAGGATGGAAACACACATAATGTGGCCCTACCTTGTAAAGCCCCTTTCTTCAGCTGTGGCTCACCTCCAGTTTCTGCCTGCTGTTCATCACTCTCTGGTGCCTTTGATGGTTGTTTTCTGTATTTCGTTCTGAGTTCATAATTGTCATCTGCAAAAGGCTTGCTCCAGTACAAGCAGCACGGCCATTCTCAGAAGAGGACACTGTATTTATTACATGTAAAAGAGAGCCGAGAGCAAGCACTCAGAGCTGTGGAGGTAAGGGTCAGTGGGTGGGATGGGCTCTTCGTGAGCAGCTGTGCAGTGTTTCCTCCAGTGCCAAGGAGAGGGAGAGGTACAGTACACCTGGGTCAGGCCAGCTCTAGATGCAGCAGGAACGCAAGCGGGATCTGCATCCAGTGAGTCGGGGATCACTCCATGTGGCCACTGCGGGGAGTCTGGATTTCATTCCGAGTGTGTACTCGAGGGTTGGCCATTGGAGCAGGGGAAGGCGGTAATCGTACATGAATTTTTAAAAAGGTTGCTCTAGCTGCAGTGTAGAGAATAGACTGAGGAAGGGCAGAAACCTGTTAGAAAACTTTAATTTTAAGCCAATGATAATGATAGTGGCAAGGATTTGGTGATGGTGATTTGGGCAGGGAAAATGGTTTATTGTCCCGCGCTACCGTCTCGCCAGCAAGAACGACGCGGCACACAAAGGATCCTTCTGCAGATCAGCTTTAATGCATCTTGAGAGGGAGAGCATAAGCTTGCCAAAAATGGAGACCCCGAGCGAGGGAACCCGCGCCCTTTATATAGAGACTGCTCCTCGCCTAGGACGTGCTCCTACCTTATTGGTGGCTGCCTAATCGGCCCAGGCGTGTTACCGAGCAGCCCTGCCCTCCACCGGAAATCAGCGCCATCTTGTAATGGCGATTTCGGGCAGCTCCTCACATCTCCCCCTTTTTTATCATTTAAAGCGGCTGGTACAAGCTCGGCGGTCGCGGACAAATTAGCCAGCGTTCCTGTCCTAGGTCGTCCCTCCACAGACTTTGACCTTACCCGTCATAGGTTGACCCTATCGCCACCGGGCACCATGTCTTAGGTTGGTTCAAGTCTGGGGGAAGTTGCCCGTCTCTGGACACACTGGAGCCTGTTGTTACACATAGACCTGTTTGAGCAAGGGCGAACTCCTCTGAACAAGCTTCAGGGAGGCCAGCCAACAGGAAGGGGGAAGGGGAGTCAGAGCAGGCTAATCCTTAAGCATGGACAGCCAAACGTCAGGGTTGGCCCCCTGTTCCAGGGCTAGAAATGCCTGGGCGATGACTACCCTGTCTCTCTGGGTCTGGGCTTTTAATCTGCAGACCAACCATAGTAGGAGCACAGTTCCCCCACATAAGAACATGCCAACCCCAATCACTCCTGCCCACTCCTTGAAGTGGGACACGGCCGTTTTAATCCATGAGGACAGTCCGGCTGCGAAGGAGACATCCACTCTTGTTGAATTCACGGACACAATGGCCATGCGCAGCTGGTTTATCAGGTTGTCAAATTCTCTCGTCCAACCTGTTGAAAGATGCTGGGATAATTGTTTAGACAAATTTGCAGCTTTGGTATACTTTTTATATTGGATACTGGTGACACATAACCCTGAATATTTCCATTGACACCCCAATTGAGCAATTTGCCATAAAACGTCTATTTGTTCCTGCACAAGATCCACCCGCTGGTTAACCACCATTAATCCTCCCTTCAGCTGAGCGTTTAGCGCAGTCTGTGTTTCTAGGGCCTGTGTTACCGCGGAGGACAAATTATTCAACGTGGTGGCAGTCTGTACCGTGGTAGTCAAGGAGACGGCAGCAGCTGTGGCTGCACCCGCCGCCAGGGATACGGCGGCGACTATTGCCGCAGTGAGACCAAAATCCCTCCTCTGCCTGAACAAGACCATAGTATTGGGAGCATGAAAGGAGGATAAAGGCAAACTGGTGTTGGCGGGACAGAGTAATTTGTTCCAAGCTGTTTTATGGACACAGTGGATTCAAAGGACTCAGTCACATTCCACTCAAAAGAGGCATTTCCCCAACCACCGCCTTTTGAAAAGGCAAACGGTGAAAGGTCCGTGCAGCTGCCATTTACCCCACACAACAGCCAAACATCAAATGGGTTGGAACGGATCGCCATCGTGGGGTTTTGATATGTCCAATTTAGGCCTGAAGAGGTAGCATTATACTGGGTACCCATATAAGGCGAAAAGGTAAAGTAATTTTTTAGTGCCCACCCCGCCTTTTTAGACTGGCAGCCCGTCCAGGGCGGGGTATCTCCCTCCCTTCTGGGGCTCAGGCAATCCTTTTTTAAATGTCCCGGTTGACCGCATTTAAAACAAACTCTCTGGTTCCGCCCCTGTCTTGGCTGTCCCTGTCTAGGCAGTCTCTGCGACTGGAGGATGGCAGCTGCCAGCCCTGCATTGGTCAGGGGTCCCCCGAGTTCTCGACAAGTTCTGAGCCAATCCTGTAAACCTTTACCCTTTCTGGGCGCTATAGCCGTGCGGCATTCCTGGGTAGCCTGTTCAAAAATCAGTTGCTCAACAAGAGGCGCAGCCTGATCAGGGTCCCCAAAGATGCGCCCCGCTGCTTCTGTCATTCGAGCCACAAAATCTGAGAATGGTTCCTGAGGTCCCTGAATGATCTTAGTAAGTTGTCCAGAAGCTTCCCCTTTTTTGGGGAGTGCCTTCCAAGCCTTAATGGCAGTGTTAGAAACTTGAACATAAGCACCCCATGGGAAAGCCGTCTGATCAGCGGCAAACGGGCCCTGACCTGTTAACATATCAAAGGTCCAGTCTCGCTGCTCAGGAGTTAGTGCAACAGCGTTTGCCCTAGCCTGAGCCTGTGCAGCCTCATGCCATAGTGCCTTCCATTCCATGTATTGACCCATGGTAGGGAGCGCTGCCTTAGCCAACATTTGCCAGTCAGCGGGTGTCATAGCCACACCAGCAAACCTTTCTAGCATTACTAGAGTAAAATTGGCATTTACACCATATTTTCTAACCGCCTCTGCTAGATCCTTAATTTGGGTGTACTCGACGGGGGCATGAACTCTCCCTCCGCCCTCAACCTCAAAAACTGGGAAGGCAGCTTGAACCTTTTTCCTCACTTTATCAGAGAGGAATGAGAAGGGATTAGAAGACTGCACGTAAGGAGGAGGCGCCGAAGGCGCAGGCCGTGCGGGGGCCACTGGGGGCGGCCGGCATTTCCACTCCCCGAGTGGTCTCCGCCGCCTGTCAGGATGATATCTCTCCTCCTCGTACCTGGCAGCTTCCTCCTCCAAATCGGATTCCTCACTAGGGCTGAGGGGATCGGAGTCGGACTCATCCAGATTTAAATCTTCTAATTCTTGTTTTAAGGCCCCCAGCTCTTGCATAGGGTAGAGGCCTCCTTCTTTCCCTTCCAACTTTTGTCTGGGTTTTGAAATCCCTCCTTTACCGGCAGATGTGCCGGGAGTGTCACTTTGTTGTTTTAGAATCTCTCCCTCGTCCGTAGACTTACCGGGAGGGCCCTTTTTCTTATGGGAGACGTCTCTCCTCCTGCGGGTACCCATCCTCTCACTCCGTTCAGTTTCTGACATGCTGTCTTGGACCTCCTCTAATGTATTTTGCCCTACTATCACTACCGGTTTACAGCCCTCATCTTCTAAGCAATTTTTAATAAACTTCCAAATGGTCTTGGTGCCCTGACGGAGGTCTCCCTCCGCGTACTTGCGGTCAAGGTCTTTGCCCAGTTTGTTCCAAGAACTCAAGGTTAAAGAGCCGGAACAGGCATACCATGGCGCCACACGATCTACCTCTTTCACAAAATTCCTGAGTACACGGCCCCCTACCTTGATATCACGTTGTCTCAGCACGGCTTCTAACGCGGTAACCACAGACTGTGTGGAACCCATAACGCGCCCTACTTTAGGAGGCGCAGTGAGACACGCCACTCCCTTATGTACGAGAGGCTCACACGGGTCTCGGGTGCAGCTGCTTATCTACGTCAGTCTGACCACACCAACGGGCGATTTCAAAACCTTTTAAACCAACCGGATTAACCCCAGACCAAGAACAGGCATACCTCTCCGAACTTACCCTCCTGCAGTTCTGAATCCTCCCTGTCTCCAGGGGGTCTCCGAAGGTGCTGACGATGACACAAGTTCCCGGTTTCGGCACCAAATGTCCCGCGCTACCGTCTCGCCAGCAAGAACGACGCGGCACACAAAGGATCCTTCTGCAGATCAGCTTTAATGCATCTTGAGAGGGAGAGCATAAGCTTGCCAAAAATGGAGACCCCGAGCGAGGGAACCCGCGCCCTTTATATAGAGACTGCTCCTCGCCTAGGACGTGCTCCTACCTTATTGGTGGCTGCCTAATCGGCCCAGGCGTGTTACCAAGCAGCCCTGCCCTCCACCGGAAATCAGCGCCATCTTGTAATGGCGATTTCGGGCAGCTCCTCACAGTTTATTTGGGATGTAACTTGACATTAGAGTCAACAGGCTTGGCAGTGAAAGGTAGGAGAAAAAGAATACAAAATAAAGTCCAGTATTTTTATCTGAGCTTCTGAAATGGGGAAATTTTATGCAGGTTAGAGGTGGGAGAATGGGGAATAAATGCTATTCATTGGACCTTTTAAAATTTCAGTTGCTTATGAGACATGCAAATGGAGAAGTCAAGTAGTTGAAATAAATAAGTCTGGAGTTCAGCAGAAAAGTTGGGATGGAGATATGAATGTGGCAATCATCAAATCAGGAATCAATTGCATTTAGAGTCATGGGTTATGCAAATGAGTGTGCACAGACAGGAGGGATGGAGACCGAGCTCAGGGCGCTCCAGTACTGAGAGGGCTGGAGGTGGGGAAGGAGTGAGCATCTGTGCCTAGGATGTGCATCAGGAAAGTGCCACGCCTGGAGCCAAGGGGAGGAAGTGTTCCAGGAAGAAAGGTGGGGCCAGAGCTCACAGGACGAGGACTGGGAAGTGACCACTGGTCTCCCAGAGGCTAGTTCACATTTAAATTTTATAGCGTATGTGGGCATTCTATGCTTTGCCATAGCCGTCTTTACTGAGGTCATTATGATTTTTAAATGTATAAATGGTTTTTGATAAGTCTTCCTCCCAGTAGAACTTAAGCTTCGTGGGAGCTGGACCCACACTTTTCTTGTCCATACTTACAATTCCTCGCGCAGTGGGTGCTTAATAAATGCTTGCCAAGGGAACACACACCAGGGTGTCACTACTGGATAAGTCATGCTGTGTTCTGATGCACTGTTAGAAAACTGACGATAGTGTGTGATGGACATCTGCTTCATCCTGCAGGTTGGGAGAAGGTGGGAGTAATGAGCTATTTAAGTGGAAATTCTGAACTGGAATTGAGTTAGTCTCTGGGAACTGGAAAGAGCGTATCAGTTCCAAACTCTTGGGCACCGGACGTTATATTTTCCCAGTAAACTCTTTCAGAAGTGTTGCCATGTATTTTCTGCAATATTGCCAACTGCTGAGAGGACATTGACAACATAACAGACAACTTACATAAATGCAAACAAGAAAATCATCACTTGAAGAGAAGTACAGCCAAATTAGAAAATGTAGATTAATAAATTGCTAATGTGCCATACATATTAACCCAGTAAAAATAAATTAAAAGGATAAAATCCAAGGTTGTTAAGACTATTTTGAAACAGTTTGTACTGTCATACGAGCTATAAATTGGATATACTTTTTAAAAGTATGTGGCAACATGTAACAAGAAATAGCACTGCTGTTAATTTTTGATTTGAAGTTCAATCTCAGGTGATGAATCTCAAGGAAATAACACCTTATGAAGTTAGACAAATATAAGGGTACTTTAAAGAGTTAGTGGAAAGATTTGTATTATCTTTCAATTCTATTTTTCCACAAACTTTTTGAAGTGCCCTCGTATATCCGTGGTAATACTCTGTAAGGGCAAGAATTTGGAAACCTCCTCAGATATCCAGCCAAATGGCATTTTTAACAAGTTATATCTTGACAATACAGTGTACTGCTATAGGGCTCACAAGTAGTCAAATACGAGAGCTGTTTTTCATGACTGGACGTATATATGAACTTGAATGCAAAACAGAATAAAAGAGTACATCTACTCTGAATAAAATTTAGAACGTCTTAGGTACATAGGAATGAGAGAAATTCATTTAGAAAAATTGCTTATTTTAATAAACAAATATTATTTTTAGAAAGGTTAAAGGCAGTCAGGAAAAATTCTGTGTGTTTGGGGTTCCATTCATAATGTAAAGCAGGTAGGGTAGGGATCTTAAAAAACAGCCCGGCTGTTTTTTACAGGAGCTGTACCATTCTGCACTCTCATCAGCAGTGTACAAAAGGTTTAGTGGCTCATCTTATACTCCAGTACTTGATATTGTCAGGTTTTGTTTTCTTCCATTATAATATCTGTATAGTGGTAACTTGTAGTTTTGATTTACATTTTCCTGAGGAATAATGATGTTGGCATCTTTCCATTTTTTTTTTTTGTCATTCATATATCCTCTTTGCTGAAATGCCTGTTCAAATCTTTTGCCCAATTTTTAATAGTGGGTGTTCTTTTTTTAATTGTCAATTTTGAAAGTTCTTTATATATTTTAGAAACAAGTTCTTTTCAGATACTCAATTTGTAAAGATTTTTCAGTCAGTCCGGCTATTATCTTTTCATTTTCATCACAGTATCTTTAGAAGAGAAATATGTTTTAATTTTGAAGTCCAGTTTTATCAGTTTTTTATTGATTGTGTTTTTGTTGTAATTTTAAACAACTTTCTACATATCCCTAAAATCACAAAGATTTTTCTCCTATTTCTAAAAAAGTTTTATAATTTTATGTTTTTCACATGGAATATACTAACATATATAAAGCAAATGTATTTCACAGGGCCTATTTTCCAAGGCCCTGTAGTTTCAGGCTTAGCCTAATCTTTTGGAATTACATATAGAAATGTTAATCTCACAAAAGACAGGAAACTTTCCTCAAGCTAAAGTCTTTGTAACACAGCAAAGGACAGACAAGTTACTTGATTGATATGTAAAATACTGGAGAAATTGTTGTAGAGAAAAACAGTGATTGCTAAGATCAAGCTTTTGTTGGTGGATCGACTTAACTTTTTGCAAATTTCATTATGGAATGTCATTTTGCTTGTTTCACTGATGTTACCAGACCTTATTGTTAAACTATACTTAGCCATAACCCCACCTATGTTCTTTTCCTGTAACTTCCTGGTCTGGAGAATAAATGTGGGGAGAGAACCCCCGTTTGTGGTTAATTATCCAAGGAATGCCTCTCTCTTGAGGGTTCGTGGAAATTAACCCCTTTGTGGCTTCTCACTACTCAGAAGAAATGGGCTTTGAGTAATCCTTTTTGCATCTCTGTCACCCTGAGGGAGAGGTGACATTTTCATATATTTATTACCATGTCTAAGATCTATTTTAAGTTAATTTTTGTATAAGGTAGGAGATATATATCAAGATTTCTTTTCTTTTTTTTTTTTTTTTTTTGCATATGGGTATCCAATCATCCAGCATCATTTGTTGAATAATAATTTGACTTTGCGTATTTGTGAAAAATCAATTAGGTGTAAGATGTAATTGTGTGGTTCTATCTTTGTACACTCTATTCTTTTGAAATAATTGATATGTTTATCCCTTTGCCAATACCATGCTATAGTGATTTCTTGAAACCAGTAGGAGTCCCCTAACTTTGATTTTGTTTTTCAAGATTGTTTTAACTATTTCAGTCGTCTGACTTTCCGTATAAATTTTAAAATAAGTTTATTACGTACAAAAATCTTACTGCGATTTTGATTGGAATTGCATTGAATCTACAGATGAATTTGGGGACAATTAACATTTTAACAGTTGAATCCTCCAAATCGTGAACACAGTATATAGCTTCATTTATTTAGATATTCTATGATTTCTCTAACAGTATTTTTTTTTTCAGCATTTAGGTCCTGCACATTTTTTGTTATAATTATAACTAAGTATTTCTTTCTTTCTTTCTTTTTTTTTTGATACTATGGCAAATAGTACTGACTTTACTTTCAATTTTTCTCTGTTCTTTGCTACTATACAGAAATACAATCATTTCGATATACTGATTTTTAAAAAAATCTGTAACATTACTAAACTCATTAATTAGTTCCAGAACCATTTTTGTAGATTGCATGGAATTTTCTGTGAAAAAAAATCATGTCATCTTGATATAGAGACACTTTTATGTCTTCTTTCACCAATCTGTATGACTTTTATTTCTTTCTCTTTTCTTATTATACTCAGTAATTTTTCAGTATGATGTTGAATGAGAGGGTGAGAACGGACGGACTTGCGTTGTTCCCTGTTTTAGGGGAAAGCACTCAGTTACTCAGCATTAAGTGGGATTTTAGTGCTATGTTTTTTGTAAATACCTTGTTACCAGAGAACAGGTCAGTGATTTTTAGAATGTCCTTCTGTGTAGTGTCCCAGTGACCAAGTTCATCTGCTCTCTGCTCAGAAACAAAAATCTTGTAAGTCCCAAATGTTGGTGTGAGGTGGGAAATTTTTTTCTCAGACCTCAGGAGACATCCAGGCTAAAATGTCTCCTCTGGCCTGCAAACTAAACTCCTTACTTTTCACCAGCATTTAGGACTTGTGAGTCTTTTGTTTCTGAGCAGAAGGCAGCTGAACTCAGGCACTGGTAATTGCCTTGATGAACCAGCCAGGAGGGATTTGCCCCTCAGAGGCCTGTGTTTTCCTTGGATTCTAAGGTCTGGAGTAACTGGCTAAGGCAGTGCACTGGAACTTACCTAGTCATGCTTCTGTGTGACTGCCTTATGTCGTCCAGGTTGCTTGCTGCTCTTGGCAAGCAGGCCCAGTGGCTGAGACTTTTGGGACTTTCCCAAGTGGCTGCTGAGGCCTGTTTGTCTTGGGGATTCTCCCTACATCTGTTGGTTGAGGCGTTGACTGCCAGTTTCACTTTGTTGGTGGAGGAGGAAGTATTAGGAAAGAGGTTGATGGCCTCTGAGCTCGGGTACGTGATAGCTGGTGTACATACTGGGAGTCCTCTGTCTGTGCCATTTGTTAAAAAGGGTAGCAGTGGTGCAGGACAGGACTTTTCTGAAACTGTAACTGACCTTTTGTTTGGGGAAGCACTTCAATGAGGGCACATGAATGAGCTACCTGTGTGTTTATTGGTTGTGCTATGTTGCCCACTTTACCTGTTTTCGTGGTACTGTTTGGGAGGAATTTAGGCCCCTCTCATGTGTGTTAACCTTGAGAACTCTTGGATGGCCTTTATCTCCTTTAAAACTCTCCACATCCATTATGGGTTTGTGTTTGGGCAAGTTAGCTGTCCTTGGGAATTGCATCCCATGACACTTCTTGGGAAGATTTTGCTGTCTTAGTGCTTTTGCAGTGAAGGATTCAGGAACTGGGCATTCAGTACTATGGTGGAAATCTGTTAGAGCAAATTTTTTTTTTTTTTAATTCTATTGCAGTGCTGCCTGGTCAATGTATGTGTTAAATTCTGAAGCTCTGTGTTTGTTAAAATGGGCAATGAGAGCTCCATCCCCTTTAGGATGCCTCCTATGGAACTGGCCTGAGTTTCTCTTGGCAAGCTTGGGAAACAGAAACCATGGTCCATAAGGTTATAATTGGCTAAGTATCTGGACAAAATTTGTCTATCTCTGTGCACAGTTTATCAAAAACTGAGACTGTCTCAAAGCTTAAAATTTCTTCGTATAAAGTAAAGCCAGAAGAAGAAAAAATATTGCTGAAAAGCTTTTCTACAGAAAGTTGTTTGGTTTAACATGTAATCTTGCAGGCAAAGAAAGGATGAACTAGTTCCAGATTATAGAGCTCATTTAGAAACACCGTTTATAGAACATCCTAAGCCTCTTTATCTTTCTTCCTTTTTTTCCTCTGTCTACTTTGCTGACTTTTCTGCAAGTGTTAGAAGTTCACTCTTTATAAAATTTCAGCCAAGATAAGGAAGAAGAGAAACTTGAAAATCTACGACCACTTGGAGATTCTGTACTGAAAAATTTAACCCTAAATTTTCTTCATTTGAAACTGAAACTGAAGGAAAAAAGGGGGTGAAAAGATTTTTCTTTAAAAATCAGACTTCTATGAAAATTGCTTTACCTGCGGTTTAGTCCAGACTTTATTGGTGCAGAAAAAGTTTAGCCGTGTAAACAGGCACCAATATGACTGAAGTATAATTCGGAATCAACTGCCTTTTATTAACTGCTGAGTTTATGTTGCCATCTCATGACTAAAATGAAATCTGTAAGATCTTTATTTGTATGTATGAGTGTATAGGTGTACTTACACATATGTACATGCACTATGCTGTGTGTTGTGTCTACATAGTAAACTTTGGCATAATCAGCCAGAAATGCCTTTTTAGTTCACATGACTTAAATAAACCTTAATAAATAAGCTGGTTTCAAATTAATTAATAAAATAAATGTAGAAATGTCTTCAGAATTGTCAACATACATTTCCCTCTGGATTTATTGTTCAGACATAGCTATATTTGTCTCTACTAAGAAATTTTAAGTTAAAATTGTAAATCCAGCCTGAAACAGAATGATCTTTGATTGTATAGTTCTTTGATAAGTGAAACTAATATAATATTGTTGGTTTAATGAAAGCAACTGTATCTTCTGAATTATTGACAAAGTACCCACATGTTTAACTTTGAAGTTCATACTTAGGTGAGCACCTGATATTCACAGGTTATAAAATGGTTAACATGAGATGATGACTGGCCTTGTTTAATATCTTGGTTTTCATAAGTAATCTAGGTGCAGTTCTTAAAAATACATAAACTGGATAAATTAAATGATGGATATTCACTGAATATCTTAATCATTTCCCAATAAAATATAATACTAAGACATTAATTACTAAATATAGATTTAAGCTTATGTGCTTTTGACTTCTTATTTCAAAGAAACAGAAGCCATTTAGGTTTGTTAATGACTATGTTCTGTTTCCCATTGAAACCTATGTTTCTAAACATTATAAAATATGTATTCATAGAATGTTTGGTTCATTATAGGCATTGCTTGCTTCCTAGGTTTTTACTAAAATTTCATTAAAAAGTTAAAAGTCAGAGTTCATTAAGAGTTATTTCAAAAGATAAACAGGAAGGAAGTAGAAAAAAGATAGAAAAGAACCAGTAAATAGAAGAAAAAGAAATGTGAAGAAAGTTATGATTATTAAGATGTAGTTTTGGCTAGGAAGGTTAAAAAGAAAAGACAATATGTATGCATGTGTGTGTGTGTGTGTGTATATATATATATATATATATTTTTTTTTTTTTTGATAAAGAAACTTGTGTAGTAAGTTTCTGTCCTTAAAGTGACGGATTATTTACAAAAGAGTAAATATAGGGCAAAGCAGAAATTCTAAAACATGCTGTGAACATTTCTTTTTTTAGTCTAATTTTTAAAAAATTTTATTTTAATTTATCAATATGTAATGTATACAGTGTAGTTGATTTTCATGTCCCTTTACCAATTCCTTCTTTCCCTACCCCTTTCCTTTCTAAGTTGTAATAATGATTTGTGAAGGGTGAATTTATGAAAGAAGTTCGTGTGTGATTAAATTGGCTATAATTACAAGGGAATAATTTCTTAGTCTTTCTTAAAACTGAGCTTTGAAAGGGTTAAGGTTTTTACATCTGTGTAACTTTCTGAGTTGCTTTTGAAGTCATCAGTTATCACTTTGGTTTAACAAATGTCTATTATTTCATAGTGCCTTGTGATCCTATTTTGATATAGTAAGTCTTTATTAAATGATTAAGCTTATTTGGTAAATTGTATGGGAACTATTGTCAAATAATAAATGTTATTAGATCCTCTTTCAGTTACATTTATGAGTACATTGTTGATATAAATATTGTAAAGTTATATAAAATTCTTAAAATATGATGTTATCAGTCATATTTTGATTATTATATTAAATCTTCTTTAAGGGAATATTTATCTGAATATACAGCTGATATAAACACTCTAAGGATTATATAAAATTTATAAAAGTCTGATGGGATGGGCCTGGTGTGACACTATCAGTCATGATTTCGGTTGTTATCTTAAGATATGATTATTAATAGAAATAATCATATGTCCTGGTCAGATTTTAACCACTATTCTAAGTCTTTGTCATCCATAGTTTTGATTTTTTTCTAAAGACATCTGCAATCAGATTCATGAAAAAAACTAACAAGTACTCTTAAATACAGGTTGCAAACAACTTTAAGGTCAATGGACAAAATAAAAGTTTTTCAGAGCTCTAATAAGAAATCAAATGGGTTTATAAAACTGCTAAGCAAAGCGAAAATCAAGCAAAGCAAAAATTAGTTACATAAGGTTAAATAACTGATAAAGATAATGCTTTTATGACTTTGACTTAAAACATTGTTGGTTCTTTGCTTAAAAGTTTTATTTTCCAGATGTGAGGAAAACTTCTCTCTTGAGCTATCTGTAACTTGGCATAATTTGGTAAAATATATTTTTATGTACAAAGATGGAAACATTTGGGTTTTTCCCCGTTTGATTCTTCCAAATTTGAAAACTGTTTGTGAGTCTCCGAATGATTTTTATGGCAATATGGTTATGTACGTAAATTCAGTAAGAATTTGGTCTCTCTTTATAACAGGATATAATGGAAACATTGGTTATATTGCTGAGGCCTTGACTGAAATAACGTATTTGAGAATGTGCATAAAATGCCTGATTTCAAGTGTTCTCACCTTTACAGTGAGTAAATAAAACCGTCATTGCCTGTCAAACCCAAGAACTTTAAGGCCAAATATAAAATTTAATATCTGTCTTGATTTGGCTTCCTAGCCTGAAGAGATTTTAAACCTGGGATTCCTATGTGCTCAATGTAGAGAAAAAAATCATATTTCTAATGAACAGCTATAATACACCTGTCATAAGATTGTAGCTCTGTGCAGATTTTTTGTTATCTACCTCTGGGTTAGACAGGATCCTAAAAATCCTAAGTTATTCTGTGTTCCTCCAAAACACCTTTCTTCCATAGAATTAAGAAAATTGAAAACTGCTCTATTCCTGAAGCCCTACAGGCTGAAACTAAATGAATTGTAGGGGGCAGATCTCATATCTGATGTACGGGCCACACAAAAAGTTCACCAAACCTCCCAATGCCATAATGAGACTCTTACCCCTCTGTTGTTTATCTTATTCACTTGACAGGATAAGGGTCATTTAAATTATTCAGTTGGTTATAAAATGGCATGTCTGTTCAAAGTTTCTGATCCCACTTTGTAAACAAACTGTCATTTTTCAACTTTCTGAAATTACCCAGTTAATGTAGAGAAAATCTATAGTTTTTGATGTATTGACATGCTGTGTTAAAACAGTATAAGTTAAATAGAAAACCATGTAAAATTACAGCAGTGCAGTTTTCTCACTTTGAATAGGCCCATTTGGTTGTATAACTACTTTCCTAGTGGGTTTTGTCTCTAGTTTCAAACCTTTCCTTATATATCTATTTCATTTATGTAAAAAGACTTTCTTTGTATATCTATTTTGTCTAAGCAACAATTTTTGTTTTGTTTTGTTTTGTTTTAGTGGCTGATCAGTACAGTGATTGAACCCTGAACTTTGGTGTTGTCAGCACCACGTTCTAACCAATTGAGCTAGCAGACAGCCCTAAACAACAATTTTTAAAAACCCAGTTCAGAAGTTTTTCATTTTTTTTTATTCTTTCTATATGGCAGAATAAAATAAGTTTGTTATATTACTTTGAAAATAAATTGAACTTAATTTTCTTAGTTCTAGTTTTGTTTATTTACCTATTTTTGATGAACAGAATTTATTTTTTAGACCAGTTTTAAATTTGCAACAAAATGAAGTGGAAAATACAAAGAGCTCCCCTGTGCACCCTCCAATGGACACCCACAGCCTTCTCCACCATCAACATTCTGTACATTTGTTGCAGTCCATGAACCAATATTAACACATGATTATCAACCAAAGTACATAGTTCACCTAGGAGTTCACTCTTGGTCTTGAACATTTGCATGGGTTTTGACAGGCAGATAATGATATGTATTCACCATTTAGTATCATACAAAATAGTTTTGAACTTAAACTGAATGTTTTTAAAGATACATAATGCCCTCTTTTAGAAACAAAGACAAAAACAAAATAATTGATGCAAAATTAGATATAAAGTAAATGTCTCTTTAGAATAGAGAAAGAACACAACAGATTACAAATTATAAAAAGTTAACAACAAAAATATAAGAATACCAAAAAAAGTCAAAACATTTTTATTAACTAATCATCTGTCCCATGTTTGTAGCACTTTTTTCTGAGTATTCAGGCTGCATGTTCTGTCCCTTTGTAGACAATATTTTCTAAAATGTGGTTATTGAGTTTAGGAACTTATTTCAAGTTTCACAGGTCACCCATGGGCTGTGTGAGTTATTTCTGGGTGCATTGAGGCTGTTTCTGGTCAGTGGACTGAGTGAAGCCGAGTCCGTCCCTCTGGGGTCGCTGAGGCCTAGATGGAACGCAGGCGAAGGAAGGGCAAACTTGGCCCTTTTTTCCTGCCTTTCTTCTCGAGCTGGGATGTTTCACCTCTCTTCTGCCCTTGGACTGGGATTTACCTCACTGGCTTTCCTTGTTCTCCAGTTTGCAGATGGCAGTGTGGTACTCTGCCACATCCATATTTACACGAGCTGATTTCTCGTAATAAATCTCTCTCTCTTTCTCTTTCCCTTTCTCTCTCTCTCTCCTCCTACTGGTTCTGTTTCTCTGAGAAACCCTGATGAATGTTACTGGTGGTCAAGTTCAGCTGCTCTTCACTCAGAAACAAAAGACCGTTAAGTCCCAAACGTTGGTGCAAGGTAGGAAATGTTATTTTCAGGTCTGAGGAGACAGCCAGGCTAAAACCATCTCAAAGCCTGAGGTTTTTAGAGAGGTTTATATAAGGCAAAGGACAAAAGGACAACTGTGTTAAAAATGACGTGGGGGTGGGGGTCAGCGACCGTGTGCGGGTCATTGCATTCCAATCTCTTTCTTCGTGCTCAGTACTGTGAGGCTGGAGTCAGGCTTCTGGGCTCTGACTTTATCTCCCACCCAGGACATCTGCAACTTCAAAGAGAAACTACTAGTTCTGCAAATTACTGACACGTGACCAGGCTTTATTACTCCTAGAACCTGCAGTGGTTGTCGATTGTTCAGGCTGAACTCTTTCCTAAGCATTAGGTTCTAACATGGTGTGTTACTGTCTATCAGTCCTCCACTGTCAAGAGTTGCATCCACATTTATGGATATGGGCAGTAACTCTTCAAGCTACTTTCTTCTATCTTTTCATGACAGTATTTCAGTGTTATTTCAGGTTTAAACTTTTTTCTCTCTGGATTAAAAATATTCAGTTATCTTTTAACCTAGTTTGTGAATCTTCCAATATTACCTGAAGAAAAGGTATAGTCCTAATTTTCAGGATGTAGCATTTTATATACATACATAGACCACACATGTAACTTAGATTCATGTTTTTCTTTCTCTCTTTCTTTCTTTCTTTCTCTATTTGATAATTCTTGGTCTAGGGGAAGGTAGTTAATTACATTTTTGACCATTTTTATCATATAACTGAAGTATTTGATTTTATGATTTTTAGAACTTTATTTATATATTGACTCATGACAGTTTCATTTGTTTTGTGCATTATGCTGATATAAAAGTATACTTGCTCATATTTAATGAAATCCCATTATTTCTGCCTTGATTGATCTTATACTGGTATTTCTGACTTTGTTTTATTTCTAAATCTTTAAAGTGTGATTTTATGAGAATTTTTACTTTGATTTTATGAGTAATTTTACTTGCAACCTTTCAGTCACTGTGTTATAAATGTGTTTCTTACATAAATCTTATTTTTTTAATAAAAATTAAATCTGAGATTTAAAAAAAAACGTGGACCAGTTAGTTTCAATTCTGTAAATTAAGCATATTTTCTATTATCTGATTTTCATTGCTTATTTTGTTTTGTTTTTTGGTGTTTGTACTCATGTGTTTTGTGAATATGTGTGCGTTTTTGCTTTACACTTTAAATAGAATTGAAAATTTATAATTTATTTTTACTTCTAATATTTTTGTTATAAGCTCAAATAATATTTTCCTTCTATTTTTCTATTTATAATCTTTACAGAGTATCTTTTCACTGTTATTAAGAAAAATTAGAAATTTCTTCTCCTTCCCACTAAATAATTATTATAATATTCTTACTGTTTTTACGTCTCTAAGGTTTTATTATCTATATTTTTTCTGAAACAGTAACTCCTATGGGTTTTAACCTTGGTCCTCTTTAGAAATTGGCTCAGTGTCTGTCGCTAGCTTTGTCTTTTGATGACTCTGCTGCCAGACTGCTTCACAAACTGCAGAACACACAAAAGCAATTAACTAGAAAGATACATGAGTGCACATGCACACTAACTCCACCCACACACAACTTGTTTACAAGAAATGTGCTGCTCGACCCCCAAGCCGGACCTGAGCGGAGGGAGCCTGACTAAATTATTCTATTTTCCCCACAGGGGGGTAGAATCATGTTCCATAGGAAGTTTCCTTATAAAATGTAAATCTAGAATAAGGACTTTAAAAAAGTAGACTCTCAATGGACGATTGAAAGTTCTGAGAAATTTGAGTGAAAAACTGATGATTTTGAAAATATGCTGGGGAGAATATTGCTCACATCTAAATAAAATGCTGTAACAATGTCCAAATCATAAAACTCATGAATTCTCAGCCATAATTATTTAGTCTCTAAGCTCACATCCATCAATGCATTTATATTTTGCCTGATTCATTTCTACAAGTTCACATCCAGTTAATTTGCTTAAATTGTGTTGCATGTCTTTATGTCATTTCCATTAGTCTCTCAGGGAGGTAATAGTGGAAGGAGTTCTGCATTTGGAGTCAGAGATGCAGGTCATCATTTGGCTCTGATGCTGGGATATGTGGACCTCCAGTGTCTCCATTGTCTCATTAGCCCAGAAGGATGTGGGTAATGTGGACCTTATCTTACAGGGTGGTTATAAGACTCAAGTGGAAACTAAGGTGGATGTACTTTAACATTCACTGGCATTGGTTACTCCAGTTTTTTAACAGATGACTCAGCTCACAGTTGTTGATTAAACACACCAGTGCACGTCATTCTGACTGCTACCACCTCAGGCTGAGGATGCTCTGAGTGCAGAAGACAACATCCTGTCCTTTGTGGGTTCTTCCCAGATGAGGTACAAGCAGTAAAGGGGAGGAGTCATCTTCCACCCCAACAGCAATGCAGGCACTTTGTGCTGCTCTGTTTGAAGTAAGTTCTTCAGGGGCTGATGAAAATGTATTCTTCCCACCTTATGGCTGCACTGTGGTTTTTTGAGCTGAAAGCTGCTGCTGTGACATCGATCACCTTACTAACATGGGGTCAGCATGGTCACTGGTTAGCTTATGAGCGTGAGAGATTTTGAAGACATGAGATGTGAAAAGTTGAAAAGCTGATTTCGTCACATTCGAGGAAACTACCAATTTCAAGCCATGTTTTCTCCCATTTCCTTTGACTGGAAGAATAAGGTAACATAAATTGATCCACAAAGTCTGGGAACAACAGAACACTGGGATACACTCCCGCACACTCCACTACGATTGATCCCAGGCCTCAGACCCCATTGCAGAGCTCACAGCATGGAGAGGTGCTTGCCATAAAACAGGGCAGGGATGACTGATTCACATACCTGCCCACATACGACTCGAGGTGGATACCACATACACACAAAATTCTCAATAGGTGGAAACCACCTGCATACCTTATGTAATCACTACTTCTCTAGAAAGCAAATTACTATTATGTAAAATGCTTTAAATTATGAGGTGAAAAAATGGTCATACCTACAAAAGAAATAAGCTTTAGTATCTTGTCTGACAGACTTATCCTACTGTTGAAAACAAAACTGATGATGATATAACTGGAAGAATGTATCCTTTTGTAATCAAGAACTAAGAAAGAACTACAATGGTTGACTTGCTGAATTGTGTAATTCTGTTTCACGATTGTAAACACCTGTCTTTTATACTCATCATGATTGAATTCAGAATAAAAAGACTGGTGGCAAGAGTCTTTTCTGAGATATGGTTTTCATTCATTCATTACTTGAAAACTTAGTTCTTAATAGGTACATGAAGGAATGTGCTGGAAGTCAGACATTCAGAGTTCTTGATAAAGTATCATACATAGGACATTTAGCTAAAGAACGTTTAATTTGGTTATCAATATCAAATCACCATTTGTTTTTGTTACTATAAACCTGAATAAACTAGCCACCAGAAGTTATGTTCTTACTTGTCTTTATACGTCTCTCTTAAATATTATAGTATTTATATGTTTTTGTGTCTCTTCACAGTGTATATTACATTGTTCATTCTATAGTAAAATCTCAGTAAGTGTTGGTTAATTGGTAAAAGCAAAACAAAACAAAAAAATCTCAGCATTAATTTGGGAAAAAATTCCCTTCAGAAACCTTTATATCATCAGGTTTTACATTCTCAGTAGAGAATTTTTACTACTGAAACTTTTAAGTACCTTAAGAAGAAATTGAAAATCATTCAGATGATTTTTTAAAAACAGAAATGAAATTTCGCGAAACTGTTAAATAGCCATTCCAACTATGTACTACAAGTTATGTGGAAAAGATACATACACACACACACACACACACACACACACACACACACGCACACACACTATAGAGAAGACAAAACTGTATCAAATTCTTTGTTACTTTAGGACTGAGGAAAACGTTATCAGTTAAATTTATATCATACCTACAACTAAGTCTGGATGTATCAAAACCAAATATAATTTCATCCCAAAGGACCTAGAAAGATTGACATCTTGACCCTTCCTTCAGATCTGGCTTTATTTTGCATGTCTTCTCACAATGTATGCATAAATTAAAAGGACTTTTTTTTTTTTTTTTAACCTACTGGTGCTATATTTACTGTGTATGGAAAAGGCCCAAGTGACCGAGTTATGAAATAAACCACTTTTCATTTTATACACCACAAGTTTTCTTCTCATTCACCAAATGTGACTTTTTTTGGATTAGGTATCTTTTGGATTTTAGTGTCCAAGAGGTATTCAGTTCCTAAGAAGAAAGTGCATGTGTCCTGAATGTGGAAATTAGTTTGAGTCGGTTTAGGTCAGTGGTTTCAAAATGTGGCCCTAGGACCAGCACCATCAGCGTCAACTTGACAGACCTCCCAGCCAATTTGCTGAGTCAGAGTTTGGGGTGGGTCCCACCGTCTGTGTCCTCACTGGCCTTTGGGTGAGGCTGATGCCCACACAAGTTGAGAACAACCATTTGAAAGAATCAAGCAGGTACCAGTGACCTGAGTGGAGAGCATATATAACATACAACAGTGCCTGGCCCAGTCCTTATAAATGCTTTTTCCAGCTTTCCTTCAGGACTGCCTGTCTTCTCTAGATGAAATCTTCCAGGCATCAAATATGTGAGAAGGTGTTCAACTTCTCTAGTACTAAGGCACATTTTAAAAACAATGAGATACCATTTTTTACCACCAGATTGTCACAGTTGTGAAAACACACACACACTCATAGTCTGTGTGAGTGGAAATTGGTGCAGTCTTTTGCAAGCAGACTTCTTAAACTGTATCTATAAAACTTACGTATCTATGTCCTTTGATCCATCAACTGTGTTTTTAGGAAGCTCTCCTCCAGAAACGGCTACATGCCCAGAGAGGTGCAGACACCTTGATGCTCATTGCAAAATTACTGGTGTTAGCAAAGAATTGGAAACAGCTTGAACAGAGAATTCTGAATATCACACATGTATACACATACAAACAAAATGACATATTTGGGAACGCATGTTGCAAATATATTCAATATTTGAATGTGTAGAGAAGATATGGAAAGAAAAATTTCCACATAGACAACAGCAATTATTTTCAGGGCCTTTCCTGAAAATAATGAGGAAGAAAGGAGATAAATGGGGGATTTTACTATTATTCTAAAAATTCTGTGCTTTTAAAAAAGACCTGCAAGAATATATGAATTTTGTAAGTAAAACAAGCAACTAAAGTGAAAATAAAGGGGAATCTGTTGCGGCTATATTTCCATCAGAATGTTATGACTTGGACTCCAAGTTAAAAAAAGAACGCAGGCCCCAAATCGGTGGTCTGGTGTTCTCACACGAAGGGAACGTGCGCAGGAGCACTGAGGCAGGAGGGATTCACAGAGAGATGAGTTTTGGTTGCAGACTAGAGGCCCCTAAGGGGCTGCCATAAGGTAGAGAAGGACTCTTGCTGAGTTACACCATGAGACCCTGCTCCAACTGACATCCGTTCAGCCTGGATTTCTCCAGAGGTAACTGCTTGGCTAACGTATAACAATCACCCCCAATCAATTCACAATCTAATTGGGAAGATAGATGTTCAAGCACATAACTCAGTGAATATAAATGAGATGATGGAGGTCTTGAGAGCATAGGGGAGGGATGCATGCTCTTCACAAAGACCTCAGAGAGAACCTAGGGGTTAGCCCTCAGATCTGTAATTTGGAAGGCAGAAGATGCAGGAGGAATTGGAAGCAGGGAAAATAGAGTTTGGGAAATTAGCTGTAGCTGTTGCAATAGTCCAGTAAGATGGAGTAATTTGAGAGGTATTCTGGAGGTGTAATGAACTGTCAGTAAATGAAGTAGTACTGGCCAGTAAATAAATTATAATGTTTCTCCTCTATGCCAGTCTGCTTCATATGGGAATGAGTCTTGAGTCAGGAGATATGGGCAGTAAAGATTTTTCTAGGGCCACCTTAACTCACTGAAAATTTTCTTATTGACCCTAAAAACATGTTTTCAGGTGGACACAATTCTTTGGAAAATGAGTTGATATCAAGATACTATTTCCTAGAATTAGCCTTTATTGATAGCTAATTAAAGTGCAAAATGCTGAGATGCTTTCATAATGACAATTTGCTAGAAGAAATCATTAGGAAAGATGTAGTAAGGTAGCAATAATTCTACTTCCTCTTCTATTCTTTTTTTTCTATTCTCAAGTTAGAGTAAATCTAATACCTAATATCCTTGTCTAAGAAAATACAAATTTTCAATTTAATTTTGAATCTCAGATTTGCTTATTGTGATGGTTAATTTTAGGTGTCAACTTTATTAGATTGAGGAATACTTAGAAACCTGGTAAAGCATTACTTTGGGGAGTGTCTATGAGGGTGTTTCCAGAAGAGATTCACATCTGAGTCAGAATGGACTGGGTGGGAAAGATTCACCCTCAATATGGGGAACACCATCCAATCCGCCGAGGGCCCAGAGAGGACAAAAACAGGAAAAGGTGAATGAATGTCTTGTATTTGTCCGGGAGCTGGGATTCACTCTTCTGTCTTCTCCATGGACGTAAGAATTTGTGACTCTTCAGCCTTTGGGCTCCAGGACTGACACAAGCAGCACCCCCAGCTCTGAGGGCTTTGGCCTCGGACTGTGAATCACACCATCAGCTTCCCTGGTTCTGAGGCTTCCAGACTTGGACTGAGCCACGCGACTGGCATCCGGTTTGCAGATGGTTGGCTGTGGGACTCCTTAGCCTTCACAATCGCGAGAGCCAATTCCCCTAATAAATCCCTGTTATATTTATATGTGTATCCTATTGGTTCTGTCTCTCTGGAGAACCCTGATTAATACACTTACATATGAGGGAAATTCTCATTTGGTTGATTCCCAGAATATTGTCAGTACAGATGACCCTAACTGACATAGGAATCCAAATAACTGTTCACCTTGGGAACTCCATCAAATTTTAAAAGGGAACTGCTCTATGCTGCACATAAAATGATAAGTCATAAAATAGAGGCAAACTACTTCTCATTCAGGCACCCTTCCTGACTTCCACATGGTCATAGCCCCTCTGCCTCAAATCCCCATCATGAGGACGGAAGCCCTTACCCAGGGCACTGCCCACTGGAATCAACCTACCCTCTGTTGGATTAGTAAATTCCTGTTGACTCACCCTTCCTACTAAGATTGTCAATATAGCTCAATACCAATTAGAACACGGTCTCTTCACACAGAACTTACTAACAGGAGGGGGATAACTCTCATGGATTCTACCTTCATAGTCAATTTGGACCAAATAAACGGCATTAACGTGGACTGATCGAGGCAGTCCACCATCCGTTCAGGCCCCTGTGCTCAACACCACTGATGTGATCAAGGCTATTCAACTGTCTTTTGGAAAATACCTTGTAGTCTTTTATAGATTAGTCTGCTGTGTTTGATCTAGCTCCTATTCTGGTGACCTCCCATCTCAACTTGCTTTCACCTCCAGAGAGACACTGTTGATTGCTCTTTGAGCTGCCCCCAGAGCCTTCCTGACATCCCGAAGGGGTCACTTTCCCTTGCTGCAAGCTCCACCAAGATTTCCAGCTCTACAGGAGACTCATTTACTAGTATTCATAATGATTGTACTCAGAGAGCAGAAGTCATTGCTCAGGACCCACAACAGGATGATGGCAGAAAGGGGGCTGAGAAAAGTAACTTGGCTTTATCTTAAAGCATCCTCATCCTCCCCTAAGGAGTGTGAGGAGTGTGGCTGCCCGAGACTGTACAGACCTAGAATGAAGGCACCACCCTGGTCCCCCAGGCTGCGGCACCCACCTGTGCAGGTGTCGCTGCTTGGCCTTCTGGCTCTTTACAGCCTGGCCCTGTCACTCTGGGAAGCAGCCCAGGCCTAGGATGCTTCATCCATCAGACACACCCCATGTGACATTGCTGGGCTATTTTTTATTTTTTTTGGCTTCAGTCCCACTTCATTTGTTTGGCTCTTCAACAGTTTGGCCATCTTCCCATCTCCTCTGGGGGTGCCAGACCATGCTGGCTCCAGGAGGCAACCTGTCTTGCAATGCTCGGAGCAGCCCTAGTTGGTCATTGTAATTCATGAGGGAGTCACACAGCCCAAGAGGCCACCTCAAGGCTAATCCTAAGCCGTCCCAGCTATGGCCCTTTGCTCAAATCTGGCCACATCCACAAACCTTCATAATATTCAGAGGGTGTTGTGAAAGTTCAAAGTGGGGTTGGACTCTCACCCCAATGTGATGCTGAGACTGCAGCCTTCTCACCTGCCACTGGTGCCCCTCATCATCCCCAACATTGTACATCTGTGCGCCTCCCCGACCACAAAGGCTCTGTGCCTCCAGGCTTGCCACCTCTGTAAGCTCCCAAGGTTGACAACCTCACACTGGCCCACCTCCAGGCTGGCGTGGAAGACCCGAGATGACCTCAGCCCAGCAGACCTGGGCATCTCAGACAATGCTCTTGCCTGGACTCAGATGATCACAAACCTCCATCTCTACTCCAGATGCTAAGCCACCATGCATCTGGCCAATGAGCACCCCCCCCAAGGTCTCCATGTCCACTGTCAATATGCCATAACCATGCAGTAATCCATCGCTGATGCCTGATTAAGTAAGTGCCTGCTGAACAGTCAAGGGGTCTATGGATTCCTCTGTCAAACTAGAGCCCCACACTGGCACTGTCCCTCCCTTGGAGAGACAGTCTTATCTCTCCCTTCTCTTATACGTCTACTCTGGTGTCAAGTTTTCCTTCTGAGCATCTTCTCCTGAACCCCCCTTAGCCTCTCTCAACATAAACTGCTACATTTCTGCCAATTCTGCTTTCTTTATGCACTGCCTCAAGGGGTGTGAGGCCCCCAAAGACATCCCCATCCTCATCCCTAGAACCTGTAAATATGTTACCTTCTCTGGCAAGAGGTACTTAGCAGGTGAGACTGAGTTAAAGATTTTGAGATGGTAAGATTATCCTGGATTATGTGGGTGACCCCAATATAATCGAAAGGGTCATTCTAATAGGGAGGCAGGAGGGTTGGGGTCAAAGAAGAGACACGACAACAGCAGCAGAGGGAGACAAGTTGTAAACGCTGTCCTGCTGTCCTGGAAGATGGAGGAGACAGTGTAGAACCAGAGGACACGGCAGTGTCTGGAAGCTTGAAGGCCGGAGACGTGGCTGCTGCCCCACAGCCTCCAGAAGGAACCAGCCATGCTGACACCTTGACCGTAGCTCAGTGACACTGATTTTGGACTTCTGGCCTTCGGACCTATAAAAGAGAAGAAAACTGTGTTGTTTTAAACCATGGTGTCTGGAGTAATTTGCTATAGGACCATGGGAAACTCAGACACGGTCCCTTAAGGAGCAATTTATATGAACTTAAATACAGTCTGTCGAAGAACTCTAAGCTGCTGACAACCTTGATGGAACTGTCTTGTAGCAGAGCATTTCTCTGTGAGGTGTGAACAGCGTCAAGGACACCATGTGTTCACTAATGAGGGACTGACTCTGCATGCCTTCATCCGCCACCACTCCTCCAGTACCTGCCACTGTCCCTCGGCCTGAGGTGCTTCCTGCAGGGGGTCCTCTGGGGACTAGAATTTCAGCTTCTGAGGGAGTAAACTTGTCTGCACAATCACACCTCCTGTATTGTGGGGCAAACATGACCACAAATTTGGAGAAAAGACTTTTCTAGCATAGTTTTCTGTAACACTATCTAGAAAACCTCCAAACCTCCCCAAGGCAGGTCATCGTTCCTGAGTCGACAGTAACCCATCCCTATGGTGCGATAGCCATGCAGTCCGAGGAAGCGCTCTCCAGTTTGAAACAGGGCTGCAGCAAGGAGAGAGGGACAACACCGGTCTCCCTCCTTTCCCTTTCTTTAATAGGACAGCTCAGAGAGGAACAGCTTTCTTTTTCTACCATGCACCCCTCTCTGGTGAGATCTTCCTCCTCCTCTTTATCGGTTTGGAGGTGACTGCTTGTTAAAGATCAAAGTGACTGTGTCAGTGAGTTACAGGCAGATGAAGTGGTCAACTTAACAGAAAAATAGGCTTTGAAGTACATCATAAGAGCCGAGATGCAGAGTGTTTCTGTGTTTTCAGAATCGTGAATGTAGCACACTGAGTCTTTCTGCCAGGCAGAGATAAAACTCCTGAAGAAAGAGCCATGGCCTTTTTTGGGATGTGCTCTCCCAGAAAGTCAGTGGGGCTAAGCAGCACTTATGGGACACTTTGAGAAAAATCCTCATTTTTCCCCTTCCAGCTTAAATGTACCCACCAGTGCATATTTATTAACGTCGATGTGCTGCTGTCTGTGTTTTCTACTTTCTAATTTCTCATGTGGAAATATACAGATACTTCAATGACTTTAAACAATATGCCATCTGTCTGTTCTGTGTGGACACAGAAGGTCACAGTGGTGAGGTACCTTTACTCCAAGCTACTGCTCTTTATTCAGTGGACATCTGAGTGTTTGACCGTGAAGTGATTAAAGGAATCTTAGCGACTCTCTGGGACTGTCTCTCCTTTTCTGACAATTGTGATTAAGTAAACTCGTTGGTAAACACAATGTAACCATAGAAATGCACCGAAAAACAGGAAAATGTATCCAAATATACGCAAACAATCCCGGTGAAACATTGAGACAGGAATCCAATGTTTACAAAAGGAACAGAAGAACAAGAAGAAATCAGCAACAAACTGTGGAGAGTATATAAAATACTTAGAGGATTAAAAATAAAGAATTGTTGATTTTTATTTATTTATTTATTTATTATTTTTTTTAATTTATAAAGAAAAGAAGTTTATTTGGCTCACGATTCTGAAATAGCTGCATGTTATGTGGGCCTCCGGCTTCTTCTATTCATGGTGGAAAGTGGTAGGCTGCCAGCGGGTACAAGCAAATCACATGGCAAGAGGAAATGAGAGAGAGAGAGAATTGTTGATTTTTAAAGTAATGCCAACAGTGTCATCAAAAGTCATGTGCCTAACAGACTTCTGTGTTTTCACAGAATAATCTTGAGGAAAGGAAAAGACTAGGCATTCTACTGAAATAAGCAAGGCACTGATTGAAGAAGCTGAGTAACTCAGACACGCTTCAGCATTTTTATTTGTTCAGAGATGAAACATGACAGGCAAAGCGAACTTGCTGCCTTTGCTTCGCCGTGGGCCCGGCTGGAAGGGCTGGCAGGTGAGAGGGTTTTCAAGAGGGGATCCCCAGAGGGGCAGAGGGTGAGAGGAGGGACAGAGGTTGTGGGAGGGGAGGCTGGGCCCTGGGGTGGCCCAGGCCCTGCTGAAGGGCGTGGTGGGGGAGCCTCCTGCTGGACCGGAGCCAGGCCGCGGCGGGGACCCCTGAGTGGAGAGTGCAGGACTCACCCTGGGAGAAGGCGTCGTGGGGGGGTCCCGGACACCTGCAGGGATCTGCTCAGGAAGCGGATTAAGCATAGGTTTTCCCATTTGTCCCCAAGCCGAGTCACAGACACTGGAGTCACCACGTTGGCCGTCGTCAGGGCTGAGCGTTGAGCTGGGACGTTCCCTGGGTGATCCTGGAGCCACTCGCGAGGCCGAGGCACCTGCGGTCCCGGGATGGGCACTGTCCCTGGCGGTCGGGGGCTTCACCGCTGTATTCTCACTTTGTGCCTTGATTTTACCTATGCCCCCATGATCCCAGGGCAGCCACACAGAGCCGAAGTCACCTGGGGTGGTGGCTTGAGCTCTTAGAAGCTGTCCCTTTCCCCCCACCTGACCTCTGTCCCCCTCACTCTGGTGATGGCCCTCTCAGAAGGGGTTTTCCCTGCCTGGAGTTGTTCCTGCTCCTTCCTCAGTGGGGACAGGGTATGAGAGAAATCGGGCCAGGTGGTCAATGCCACCAGGTGTGTGAGAGGCCGAGGGGCCGGGTCTGAAGGAGAACATGGGAGCTGTAGGTCTCGCACACAATGGATCCCCAGATTAGAAGGTTCTCAAAGACTCATGAGGAGCTGAGGGGGAGGCTACTGGGCTTGGAGAGGACAGGAGAGTGTGGCCAAGGAGTGGCAGGCCAGCTCCAGGGGTCTGACACTGCTGCTGCCTTCCAAGCACATGATTAGGCACTGATGCGGTGGTCCCCATAACCTGACCGTGGTGGCCTCCTCGGGGTGGCAGGGACCAGAGGAACAGGTGGATTCGGCCTGTCTGTCCATCTCCTGGGGGGATCTGGGAAGGCCCTGTGTCCAAACAACCCCACCATATGTCCTAGAGACACCTCTGAAGTTCTCAGCGTCTTTGGATCTCAAAAATTTCCTATGAAAATGCTGATAGTGCTGGGAGGATTCCCAGCTCATCACAGAACGCCCCAGGGGGATTATGTTCTTGAAGGTCTGTATTACACCTGCAGAATTTGAGGGTGCCTGCTAACTTGACGCCTTTGTCAGCAATAATTTAAAGCACTTATTGCCTCTCAGATACTTAATTTTGGTGGAACAGAGTTAATTGAATTCTAGAGCTGAAAGGACTTAAGAAATCTTCAATTCCTCATGTCTCATTTCACTTGTTGGGAAACAAGGAATTCCCAATGCAATGGACTAATTGTTTCCCCCTCAAATTTTTATGTTGAAATGCTCACCTCCAGGGTGATGGTAGTAGGAGGTGGGGTCTTTGGAAGATGATCAGGTCACGGGTGTAGACCCTTTATGAATGGACTAGTGACCTCATGAAATACAACCCAGAGAGCTCCCTTGCCCCTTCCAGCTTGTGAGAAGACAATGAGAAGTTGCTATCTATGAGCCAGGACCCTCACCAGACACTGAATCAGCCATGCCTTGATCTTGGACTTCTGTGAGAGATAAGCGTCTGTTGCTTGTAAACCACCTGGTCCACAGTATTCTTTAGAGCAGTCTGAACAGACTAAGGCAGCAGCCGGCTGCAGCTGCGTAGAACATAGGCATCGATTTGGAGCCTCGGCCACTCTCCCAGGCAGGAGGTGTAGAGGCAGCAAGGCTGTGAACCTGCTGGTGACCGTGGCAGCTGAGCCTGTCCCCTGAACCTTGCTTCAGCTCTTTCAGAAGCTGTGGTCCTGCCTGCATTATCTGTACTGAGGGAATTCGAGTTTCAGACCATACTGCGGTGGAAGAAAGACAGGATATTATACGTGTCTTTTACATGAGGAGGCTGAGGCTCAGAGAGATTGATTCGGCAATGAAAACAAAACCAAAACCAAAAAATGCTAGAAACCACATCTCCTGGCTTGTGATCTGAAGGTGCTTCCATGACAACTGACTCAAATTACCAGGATAAATATCCCCCAAGCCTTGTCCCTGTGGGCCTCGGTTCTGTGGCCCTTCAGGAAATAATAAACAAATGTTCCCTCAAGTCAAGGTAGCCAGGGGCTTAGAACAGGGCAGTTAAAGCAGAAGAAGTGTAGACGGTTGAGAGGACAGGAAAGAGCGGTGGGTGTCTTTTCCTTCCCCGCCCTGTGCCCAGCCGCTCTGCAGGTGCCCAGGTGGTGATGTCAACATGTTCAGCCAGTTCTGGGTGTGGAAGGCTCCAGGTGGGCACCTTGTCCCTTTTGGTCCTGGAATGGCTCTGTAAAAGGCATGTCAGGTGAGGCCCAGATGGTCACCAGTCCCCTGCCAGGTGTGGGCTAGAGGATTGCCCCCTGCACTGCGCAATGTTTGGGGTGAATTCTTCAACATCACATAGCACTGGGTGAGGAATATATTTCACGGGGAAATTTTAGTTAGGCCATGGTTTCTGCAAGAGAAGGCTCTGGTCACCCATTTCCCATCTTCCATCAGGGATGGGCAGGGACTGAGGGTCTGCATTCCAGGGGAAAGACCACCCCTCCAGTGGGAAAGTAGCCTTGGAGGTGGGGGAACCTCTAGGCTGTTGGTTCTGGGTGTCAGCTACTGACAGATGTGTGGGAGGGTCAGGTGTTCAGTTCTTACAGATGTTGGGCCCTGGGGCTGTAGCAGCCCCTCTTGTTGGGGGGAGGAGCCCCTAGCCTTGGAAAGTTCAGTGATGGGGGAAGAATAGGCTCCTGCTGAGAGGGGGAAGCCATCCCATCTTCACCCACAACCACTGTGCACCAGTCTATCAGAGTAAGCTTCCAGCATCATTTCAGAAAACCCTTCTCATTTCAATAGATATTTAGTTTTCTGGACATTGATAAGACTTATAAACATAATATTACAGGTGCTTGCAGAGAAGCCTGCCATTACCATAGACATCTGATTAATTGGATTTGATCTGGACCATAAGTGTCAGAAATGGGGATGAACTACCCCAAAGAGAGTTCACAGAAGACTGTCCCCTGGCTTCCTCTGTTAGTAGGGTGGGAGGTGCTGTGATTTGGCGATGGCCCTGGGTAGAACTGAGAGGCTACAGAGCTCTCTCCATCATGTTGAGAAATTGAGTCATTTCATAGTTCCATTTTTCACACATGCATTGCTAAATTCGGAGATGGATAGAAACTCCTCTGATTCCGTAAACCAGAATCTCACTGCTCTGCATGATTCCAAAGCCCTAAGCAGCCAAGACTGGGGAGGACCCTGGGAAGGGGCCCGGAGAAGCTACAAAAGCTCCTGAATGGCCGGTTGTCCCATGAGAGATGGATGCGGAGAAGCCGTTCCCTGAGGCATGGAAGTGCGGGAGACATCCTTGGATGTAGGATTTATTAAGTGCTTACTGACTGCAGGCTTAGCACTGGGTGCTTTACAAACCTTGTGTCATTTTACAGCAATTCTACCAGGCGGGCATTTTAGTCCCCTTTGTACACTAATTTACCAAAAGTCTCCTTGCTGGTAAAGTACAGACCTGAGATTTAAGCAGACATCTGTGTTCCCCAAGTTTATGTACTCTACCTCTCCAGGGACAAGCAGCCAGGTAGAAATACTATCTTGATTGCTGAGGAGATAAGAAAAAAAACATGTATGGGTCTGGGATATCAGAGCATGAGATAGGTTTCATGGGGAAAGGATTTCATGTTAGTAAAATGGAAGTTCAAAGATCAAATTTTTATGAGACATATTGTTTCTAAGGACGTTTTAAGTACGATGAGAATATTAGTGGAACTAGAAGTTATTGGTATAAAGATATATGAAGAAAAAAGGGCCAACCAATTTTGGTCACCTAAGAAATGATTTTTCTTGAACTCTTATTAGTTGTTGGGCCCTCAGGAAAAGCAAAGAATGAAGACCAAAGTTTTAGAAGTCTATTTCTTCCTCGGATGGAGCCAACATACCCAGTAGTCTATAAGCGATAATAATCAGCAAACAAAAGCGTCTCAAGATGAAAAGCTCATCAGCAGCGCTGGGAAGTTTCGTATTCTGTGAAGCTGTATTGTGTTAGTTGGAAGAAGGAAAATGGGTTGTGTAAGGTTTACTATGGAGGGTTTGGGAGGTTTCTTAGGCCTCGCAGGTGCTTACAGTTGAGATCCTGGCCTCACAGTGTCTGTCAGAAAATGAGGCCACCAGCCTGTTGAGCACCTGGGGAGGATGCAGGTGCCAGCCTCATGCTGGCTTGGAGCCCAGGTGACAGCAAGAGCTGGACAGGTCTTGGCTGATCCCTATAAACTCATTTCAAGAGAAGCGATTCTTACATAATGTATTTAATAGAATACTTTTTTTCATGCCTTAATTCCTATGTTATATTTAAAAATATATGTAGGGATGGAATTTGGCTTGTAGTGAGAGACTACATCCTGGTGTTTATGAGATGAAGGTTTTCTTTTACAGGTCATCATCATTTCGGCTCTTCTGTGAAGGTAGCCTGAGGGGTAGCAGAAGGGACCAGCCCTGTCATCGTTCTTCCTAGAGACTGGGCAGAGGACCCCTGCAGTGCACCCTTGGGGTGTGCTCAGGGCAGGGAAGGCCAGCCAGCAGGCTAGGACAGGCTTCTCCCCAATAGCCTTCTAGACAGGAGGATGCAGTGGCCCTAGACTGTGCCCCAGGAAAGGTGGCCACAGCCCAGAAAAGTCTCAGGGAGTGTTCCAGTGACCCACTCGGGGGAGCTGCGGCAAGTGTGTGGCAGTCTGCCACTGGGACCTGGAATACAACACCCTGGTCTGCACACAAGTGCCAGGATATGTAAGACTATTTTTTAGCCAACTTAATTGATGGTGACTCCCGGTCTTCTCCCATCCTCTCGCTGTAAGCAGGCAGGAATAGCTGCTGTGCAGTCCTCAGGGCTCTGGCTATAAGGTCTGAGGTGCTGAGTGTCAGGTAGTGTCTGTGTGTTACTGCCTACCTGGTCACGCCGGTGCCCACAGAGAAGGTGCCAGTGTCCTCAGCCCACATCACCCCTTCTTTGAGATTTAGGCTGGTTGACTGGTGACACTGGGGTCTCGAGCCTGGATCCAGCTTTCTTGAGATGTTGCATTAGCATTCCCTCAAAATTTCTTCATATACTTGGGACCTGCAAGAAGCTGCACCTAGCTACATGTGCTCATGGGACCACCAGCCTGTTCTCCATGCTTTATCCAGGGTCTGGTCTTGTGGCCAGTCTCTCTTGCATTTTTCCCAGATGCACTGTCTTTTTCCTGAATGTTCTAAGGTTTTACAAAATAACCTCTCCTAGATAAGGAAGCACAGAACCTATAACTTATTTAGGTTGAGAAAGGGGGAAAATGGGAAAAATAAGATAAATTAATATCTCAAGAAGTTATCTTCCTAATAGGCCTGTGCTTACCTCTCTCTCCTCTCTGAGACTGGCTCCCTCCCATAACAACAAATTGAATCCCTACAGTAGATGTGATGACAACCTCATGCATCAACTTGACTGGACTGAGGGATGCCCAGGTAGCTGCTTAACATTACTTCCGGGTGTGTTGGTGAAGGGGTTTCTGGAAAGGATTAGCACTTGCATTGGTAGACTGAGTAAAAAGACCACCCTACCCAGTGTGAGTGGGCATTATTAAGCCCATGGAAGGCCTGAATGGAACAAAGGGACAGAAGAAGGGTGAATTCACTCTCTGTGCTCTTGGACATCGGCTTTCCTGGTTCTCAGGTTTTCGCGCTTGAATTGGAACCACACCACCTGCTTTCCTGGGGCTCCAGCTTGCAGACGGCAGATTATGAAACTTCTTGGTCTTCATAATTGTGTCAGCCAATCCCTCTTAACAAATGTTTTTTATATATTTATATAGATCCTATTGGCTCTGTTTCACTGGAGAACTCTGACCAATGCAGTAGATTATAATCAAATTGGGACCAGGGACTATGCCTAACAAATACACTGATATTTCTATTTGTGATTTTTCTCATTGCTTCTATTGCTATTTGACAACACAAGGAAGCAATTTTGTCAAAAAGTTTGAGAAAGAAAATAAAAAGCCAAGCAGCAAGCTAGGGAAAATTTCCAGATATGTCACAGACATTGGGTTCACAGCCTTAAATTGCAAGATTCTACATCTTGGCAGGAAAGGCTCTGCATCAGTGATTCAGAGGAAATGGAAATGTATAATAAATGAAAAACAAGGTTTTATTTCAATACTATCCAAAGAAATATTGATCAACTAATATTCAGTGTTGGTCTGGGACAGAGAGACAACCATTCCTCTCAATGCTGTTGGAGGAATAAACTGATGCCCCTGTTTTAGAGAACTGTGTTATCAGATTTACCAGGACATACACAGATATTCACATCCTTTGATTCAATAATTGTACTTCTAAAAACATATTCCTAGGAGTCAGTTCCAGATGCAGATAATAAATTATGCATGGAGATTTTTATTATAGCGATATTCATTATATTGGAAAATTGTAAATGTTATAACTAGGAGTAGGAACTTGTTAAATACACTTTGGGAAATCCTTACAAAGGAATATTTTATAACCACTGAAAGAAATTTTTAAAAAGCTTGTGAAGAAATTAAGTTCCAAAAAGTAAAAAGGTTGCATATGTAGTATAATTCAATTACGTTTAAAGAATAAGGATGCGATTTAAAAAGGCTGAGGTAAGATATGCCAAAATGTTAACAACAGTTATCTCTAGGTTGTGGGATTATGGATAACTTTAATCTATTATTTATACTTATTTTCACGTTTTTTAAGTGAGTGTACATAAGGCTTATTTTGAAAAATTACTTGTGTTCTTAAAGCATATAACTCTCACATCCCATCCTCTTTCCAGAAGTCATTAGTTAGGTATCTATGCAGCTATGCACATTAAGGGCAAACAAATAAACAAACATAGTTCTGGTTATTTTTTAAATGTGGTTGATATGATATTGCATCTTACATTTTGTTTTTCTGAATATCTTGAAGATATTTTCATGTCATGACATGTAGTGTCATTTTATTTTATCTTTTCTTTTGGATATGAGAGGTTTGATCTTTATTTGTGAACACTTCAGCATGATTCCTTCACACGGCTAATAAAAAACGAGGTAAGAGTGCCCTATGTCAGGACATCTTCATGCATGGAATGAAGGATATTTACTTGAAAGTTCATTTCTATGACTGTAAAATGTTACATTAGTTCAATTATAATGTACTGATCACCTGCCATGTAACAGGCAATGAGACAGCTGATGGGAGAAAAGGCAAACACGGCATGACACCAGGAACATTACGGGATGCAGAAGATGTTCTCTCCCTGATTCATTTCTCCTGTAAAACCAGAAGGCAGTGGCTGACACAGGTGGCCACTCCTTTTCTTTTGAAACATTCCTCTTTCTTTGGCTTCCATAACATTGTCTTCTCTTGGGCTTTTACTAATTCTCTGTGGTTCCTTCCACTGTCCCTTTACTGATCCTTCCTCTCATACCACCCTTAAATATTGGAGCTCCTTGGTGCTTGACCCCACACTCCCTTCTCTCTCTGTACTTTTTCCTCTGGGAAACTCACCAACTCTATCACTTCAAATAAGACCCCAAAAGCACAAAGAACAAAGAAAAAACAAACAGGATTATATCAAACTAAAAATCTCCTGCATAGCAAAGGAAACAATCAACAGAGTGGAAAGAACTCATGGAATGGGAGAAAATATGCAAACCATACATTTGACAAGGGCTTAATATCCAGAATATATAAGGAACCCAAACAACTTAACAGTAAAGAACCAAATAACCCAATTAAAGAATGGACAAAGGAGCTGAAGAGACATTATTCAAAGGAAGATATAAAAATGGCCAACATCACTAATCATCAAGGAAATGCAAATCAAAACCACATTGAGATATCATCTCATGCCAGTTAGATTGACTGGCATCAAAAAGACAGACAATAACAAATGCTAGTGAGGATGTGGAGAAAGGGGAACCTTCCTACACTGTTGTGGGACTATAAGTTAGTACAGCCACAATGGAAAACAGTATGGAGGTTCCTCAAACAACTGCAGAGAGAACTACAATATGATTCAGCAATCCTACTGGTGGGTATATACCCAAAGGAATAGAAATCATTATGTTGAAGGGATACTTGCACTCCAGCATTTATTACAGCTCTATTTGCAACAGCCAAGAGATGGAACCAACCTAAATGTCCATTGATAGATGACTGAATTAGGAAAATGTGGTATATACACACAGTGGAATACTACTCAGCCATAAAAAAGAATGAAATTCTACCATTTGCAGCAACATGGATGAGCTTGGAGAAAATTATGTTAAGTGAAATAACCCAGGCACAGAAAGAGAAATACTGCATGTCTTCAGTCATAAATGAGAGCTAAAATAAAGAGAAGGAAGGAAGGAAGGAAGGAAGGAAGGAAGGAAGGAAGGAAGGAAGGAAGGAAGGAAGGAAGGAAGGAAGGAAGGAAGGACCACAATAATACTTCGAATTTTCAGAAAGAAAGAACAGACCTATGGTTACTAGAGGTGGGAGAGGGAGAGGTGGAGGGGAGTTAGAAAGAAATTGGGTAAGGGTCACAAAGAATGATTATGATTTGTAATAACATGCTAATAACTGATTTGATCATCACATATTGTATACAAATACTGATAGTTATCTCTGTACCCCATAAATATGTATAATCAATTATGTTTCATTAAGAAATAAATTTAAAAACTAAAAATAGATATAAACAATATTCTTAAGACCCCAAATTGTGTTTCTGAACTTTAAACCCTATATCCAACTGCCTGTTAGGAACTGCCACGTGCAAGTCTGAAGAGCATCTCGAACATAATGCTCTCTACTTTTCTTACTGTTTTAATCATAAATATCGGTGGTTTTAGATAGTCAGAAGTAGATGCTGGCTGTGGTTTCCCCTCCCCAGCTAGCTACCATGTGGATGTTACAACAGAAGCAAGAATTAATTGAATTCGCCCAGTGGAGAAACATCACCTAACAACAGCAGCAGGGCACACTGGGTTATCCAACCTGCTCTTGATGGAGCCTGACCTCTCTGCATTCTTTCAGGCTCTTTGAGAAGGTCCTTGCATGAAAGGTTTACTTGAGATAGATGCAGCAATATTAGGGAAGAACTTAGTGAACCTTCTAATAGGGCTAGATGAGTGAATTTTCCGAGCAGCAGACATAGGACTGCAGGGATCCTCAGCCCAGGAGTTGCTGCAGCGTATAGCCTCCTGCGATGGTCAGACTCTCACACCCATTCATGTGGGGCAGGGAGTGCTCAGCCAGCATGTCTCCCCAGCTGGCGTATCCTGAGCACACTTCATTTCACCAGCGAAAAATTATTTCTGACATCTGTTATGCTAATGAACAAAACTCTCATGCTGATTCTACATGAAACAAGTTAAAGAGTTTGTAGACGCTCTAGCGTGGGTTTTGGAGTGCGCAATCTGGATTAGAATAATTGATGTATTTACTAACACCATAGGATGTGCAGACTGAAACTAACCCTTAGGCACATAACTATCATACTGTCTCTAAGTGTAAAAATAAACGACGGCGACACATGACTCTCCCCACTGCTCCCGCCCTACGGTATTTTTGGTAAATTCTGCCTTTGTCTTCCAGGGGTTTGGGCTCAGTGCGTGCTTTCCTGGATAGGACCTCTTTCTACCTCCACCCTTAGATATCCGTTCTTCTACTAAAGAAGTTTTCCTCTAAAATATTCCTCCGGTGTATTGACATTATTTCACCTCCCTTTTCACTGAGCCATCTTGTCTGGGCCACGGCGGTGGCCGGGTTTGTGTCTCCACGTCCTCTCTCCAGCTCATCTGCTCCTGCATGTCCCGCCCTCCTCCCTAGATGACAACAAGGCTCACCCTTAAAGAAATTCTTGCCAATTTGTAATTTATGCTCTGAAAATGACCAATTCATACCCTTTGACCATTTTCAGTGCCTATTTTATAATGGGTTTGTAGGTTGTCTTTGCCTGTTTTTATATTGATCATTCATCTGCTATGAGTACAGTAGTGATTTCCACCCATTCTGTCACTACATTGTAACTGCCAGTGCCATCTTTTGTGGTACAGAAGATTTACATGTAAAAATGTAAGAGTTGAGTCTGTCAGACTTTTCTCTGTTCGTTTTCCCCCCAGTGATTTCATAGCTTGTTTTGCTTTCTTTACATTGAATTATTTAATTCATTTGTAATTGATTTTGGGGTGTGGTAAGAGTGGCGATTTAATTCTGCCTAGGTAGCTCATTGTCTCAACATTTCTGATGTATTGGCCAATCAAAGGAATTTCAGGGCTACTTCCTCTAGGACTCTGCCATTAATGTAACACCCCAATGATTCTCAGTCTCTGGGTCTCTTTATTCTAAATTTTAAATTATTGGGAAAGAAACTCTGATCGACTCAGTTTTGATAATGTAACTGTCTTTGGATCAGTTGTGAGCACCAGATTGGCCAGCAGGGTCCCACCCTGCAGCACAGCTCTGCTGTAGAGGGAGGCTGTGGTCAAGGCAGCCACCAGTCTTACTGTCCGCTGTAAGAGTGAACTTAAATTTATGACCAAAACTTAGTGCATCGCGCATTGGTTCATGGTGTCTTTTAACAAAGGAGGAAATGCTCGAGGAAGAAATACTCTTAAAGCTAAACTTCTACCATATTCGCACCAGAAAAGCTCAATCAATGACCCCAGATTTATCAATTCTTTCTCTGTTGGAATTATCCAAGATTTACTGTTTAGAAATAGCCTGGAAGAGATATTTGAAGAAAGATTTTCTGTCCTATCCGTGAACCATCACCATGGATATTTCTGTGAAATTTAGACAATGAGAATAAAGGTAATTTCAACCTAAAAGCCTTGAATTTAGAGGGGAGATGCTTTCTATTATACAGGAAATACAGTGATGGAAAGTAAGAAGTAGGGTCCTGGGCCCAAGGATCATATCCAAGTTTAGTTCTTAACTTGCTGAGTGCATTTGACTAGCCACTTCATTGCTACATTGCATTCTGGGGTTCAGTGTGATGGTCGGAAAAAGTGAGGCCATTGTTCTGAGGGTTAGACATTTCTTTGAGTCACTGACACTGTATGGATTCTTTACACCTTTCCCCATGAGTGGAAATGAAAGACTTTTGTGTCCTTTGATGCTCCCACTCATGGTTTGATGTCAGGAGAGAGGAGGACAGAATGTTGGACTTACCAAAAAGTCGATATAACAAAGGCCACAGAACCCTATATCCCAACAGAAGTTAACTTGGACCCTGGAGTAACATAGCTCAAATTCTTGACAAAATTTCAATCTCTGTTTTGGGTATTAAGAATACTGATCTGAGAGCATTCTGACAGTTTAGTTTAACAGGTATTTTATGGATTCAGAGACTGCTTTGAATCAAATTTTGACTGATTCCTGCTGTTGTTTGCTTGTTCCTAAGGTTTCAAGAGGAAGATCACCTCTTTATGCTATTTCAGAGAATATCACAATATAATCATTGACACATTGACTCTTGTGTTATGAACCTGGATTCCTCAAATTCTTTGAAACTAAAATAACAAAATCTGAATTCAGTTCTGTGAATCTCTCCTGTTGACTTGAGGGCTGCTGTTGGAGAAAGTATCGTTCAATTTTGTATAACTTTAGTGCTACTTAGTTCCTCAAATCTATGAAAACCATCCGGATTTATTTATGATTCTGGTGAATTAGTATCATTAAATCAGAGGGAAGAAAGGAAAGGAAAGGAAAAGAAAGAGATGTTGCTGAGTGATGGACCTTCTCTGATCGCTTCCAACTCTCAGTTCATTCACCGCCCCTGCCAGCAAGCCAGCAAGCGCTCAGGAGGAGCGAGCTCCCTCTCTCTGAATCCTGCTTCTGTGAAACTCTATTTATACCGCAAGCCTTTTTCGAGTCCATTCCCTTAATGTTGGAGAAGCCACCCAATCTACTTTCTCGCATAGGCGCTGGTTGACTGGAGCTCTGGTTTTGCTCCAGGTCCTACCTGCAAACAAAACTGCCTGTTCATCATGTCAATTGATCTCTGCTCTTCACTGTACTTTTTGACTTAAACCAATAGATCTGATCAGTTTCAAATCCTACCTGTTAAGGTTCCATTGAGAACTTCTATTATTTTCTTTTGAGAGTTTAAAAATTATTTCAAGAAGTCCGGATAGCTGTGTAAATGTTTTTGCTGCTCTGAAGTTTGTGTTTAAAACAAAACAAAAACCTTCATTTTGTTTCTGAATGTTGTTTGAATGGATAAGTGTATAGACCAAAGTGGAGAAGCTCCAGAAAATGTGACTTCTTATGAATATATTTAACTTCAATTATAAGAAATTGAGCTAAGTATATATTACATTAGTCCACATGATTAGGGGCACTTTTACAGTAGGCCAATTATGTCTATATCTAGGCAAAGACAGATAATTGCTTAAGGAATAATAAACTATGTACTTATAGGTCTTGAGTCCAAAGGTTAGCTCTTGGGGCTCCACCAGACACACTGACTCAGTTTATGGCAATTAGATATAGCAAGTGGCAAGCTTTGCTGCAGATAGAGCTATTTTGAATGTTGAACATAGAGAACATGAGTTTCCTCTCTTGTATAGGAATACACAACCTAGAATCCTTGCAGTGTGTGGCTTTCCCCTGATGCTTAAAAATATTCCAATTTACATTTGTAGAAATTTTCGATTACCTGCCGCAGTGCATGGAAGAGATGCCTGATTGACATGAGGTACAGTAGTGATGTTTCTCAAGCAAAAACCCCTGTCTAGGTAGGATGATTCCTCTGCACCAAAGCATCTCCCTGTTTCATTCAAAAGTAGATTAAAACAAAAACAAAAACTAACACTGTGGAATAGGAGCATTTATAACCTTTTCTTAATCCAATCTGTCATTGTTTATAGCTTATGGTGATGACATATGGAGAATTGTTTATTTTATAATGACAATATTTTTTTTTTCTGGTTAAATTTTATCTATTTATTTATTTATTTTTTAAATTTTATTTTGTCGATATACATTGTGGCTGATTATTGTTGCCCCTCACCAAAACCTCCCTCCCTCCTCCCTCCCCCTCCCCCCAACCAATGTCCCCTCTGTTTGCTTGTCGTATCAACTTCAAGTAATTGTGGTTGTTATATTTTCTTCCCCCCCCGTTTTTTTTTGTGTGTGTGTGTGTGAATTTATATATTAATTTTTAACGCCCACCAATAAGTGAGAACATGTGGTATTTCTCTTTCTGTGCCTGACTCGTTTCACTTAACATAATTCTCTCGAGGTCCATCAATGTTGTTGCAAATGGCAGTATTTCATTCGTTTTTATAGCTGAGTAGTATTCCATTGTGTAGATGTACCACATTTTCCGTATCCACTCATCCGATGATGGACATTTGGGCTGGTTCCAACTCTTGGCTATTGTAAAGAGTGCTGCGATGAACATTGGGGAACAGGTATACCTTCGACTTGATGATTTCCATTCCTCTGGGTATATTCCCAGCAGTGGGATAGCTGGGTCGTATGGTAGATCTATCTGCAATTGTTTGAGGAACCTCCATAGCATTTTCCATAGAGGCTGCACCATTTTGCAGTCCCACCAACAATGTATGAGAGTTCCTTTTTCTCCGCAACCTCGCCAGCATTTATCGTTCAGAGTCTTTTGGATTTTAGCCATCCTAACTGGGGTTAGATGGTATCTCAGTGTGGTTTTGATTTGCATTTCCCGGATGCTGAGTGATGTTGAGCATTTTTTCATATGTCTGTTGGCCATTTGTATATCTTCCTTAGAGAAATGCCTACTTAGTTCTTTTGCCCATTTTTTTAATTGGGTTGCCTGTTTTTTTCTTGTAAAGTTGTTTGAGTTCCTTATAAATTCTGGATATTAATCCTTTGTCAGATCGTGATGAATAATTTTATGTATGTGTTGCTATATTTTGTTTGCTAGTATTTTAGTGTGGATTTTTGCATCTATATCCATCAAGGATATCAGCCTGTAGTTTTCTTTTTTGGTTATATCTTTACCTGGTTTTGGTATCAGGATGATGTTTGCTTCATAGAATGAGTTTGGGAGATTTGCGTCTGTTTCAATCTTTTGGAATAATTTGTAAAGAATCAGTGTCAATTCCTCTTTGAATGTTTGGTAAAATTCTGCTGTGAATCCATCTGGTCCTGGGCTTTTCTTTGTTGGGAACCTTCTGATAACAGCTTCAATCTCCTTTATTGTTATTGGTCTGTTCAAATTTTCTGCATCTTCATGGTTCAGTTTTGGGAGCTTGTGTGTGTCCAGAAATTTATCCATTTCCTCCAGATTTTCAAATTTGTTGGCGTATAGTTGTTTATAGTAGTCTCGAATGATTCCTTGTATTTCAGATGAATCAGTTGTAATATTGCCTTTTTCATTTCTAATTTTTGTTATTTGAGTCTTCTCTCTTCTTTTTTTTGTTAGCCATGCTAATGGTTTGTCAATTTTATTTATCTTTTCAAAAAACCAACTTTTTGATTCATTGATCTTTTGTATTGTTTTTTTGGTTTCAATTTCATTCAGTTCTGCTCTGATCTTAAAGATTTCTTTCCGTCTGCTAACTTTAGGTTTGGATTGTTCTTGTTTTTCTAGTTCTTTAAGGTGAAGTGTTAGGTTGTTCACTTGCCATCTTTCCATTCTCCTGAGGTGAACATTTAATGCAATAAATTTCCCCCTTAATACTGCTTTTGCAGTATCCCACAGGTTTTGGTATGATGTATCATTATTTTCATTAGTTTCAATAAATTTTTTGATTTCCTGCTTGATTTCTTCTTGGACCCATATGTCATTAAGTAGAATGCTGTTTAATTTCCATGTGTTTGTATAGTTTCCAGAGTTTCGTTTGTTATTAATTTCTATTTTTAATCCATTGTGGTCTGAGAAGATACATGGGATAATTCCAATTTTTTTGAATTTATTGAGACTTGATTTGTGACCTAATATGTGATCTATCCTGGAGAATGATCCATGTGCTGATGAGAAGAATGAATATTCTGAGGTTGTTGGGTGGAATGTTCTGTAGATATCTGCCAACTCCAATTGGTCTAGAGTCTTGTTTAGATCTTGTGTTTCTCTACTGATTCTTTGCTTAGATGATCTGTCTAATATTGACAGTGGGGTGTTCAGGTCCCCTGCTATTATGGTATTAGTGTCTATTTCCTTCTTTAGGTCTAACAGAGTTTGTTTTATAAATCTGGCTGCTCCAACATTGGGTGTGTACGTATTTATGATTGTTATGTCCTCTTGATGGATCAGTCCTTTTATCTTTAAGTAGTGTCCCTCATTGTCTCTTTTTATGGTTTTTAGTTTAAAGTCTATTTTGTCAGAAATAAGAATAGCTACTCCAGCTCGTTTTTCTTTTCTGTTTGCATGGTAAATCTTTTTCCATCCTTTCACTCTTAGTCTATGTGAATCTTTATGGGTGAGGTGGGTCTCTTGTAGGCAGCATATTGTTGGGTCCTCCTTTTTGATCCAGTCAGCCATTCTGTGTCTTTTGATTGGGGAATTTAAGCCTTTTACATTAAGAGTTGTTATTGAAAGGTGTTGATTTATTCCTAGCATTTTATTGGTTGTTTGGTTGTCTTAGGTGTCTTTTGTTCCTTGCTTTCTGATTTACTGTTTGGTTTCTGTGTTTGTTGGTTCCTTAGGTTGTAGATAGCATTTTTGTTTGCTTGTTTTCTCTTCATGAATGCCATTTTTATTATACTAGTGGGTATTGATTTTTCTTGGGTTTTTATGGCAGTGGTAGCTATTTTTCAGGAACCAAACCCAGTACTCCCTTGAGGATTTCTTGTAAGGGTGGTCGTGTGGTAGTGAACTCCCGCAGTTTTTGTTTGTCTGAGAAATATACTATTTGCCCCTCATTTCGGAAGGATAGCCTTGCAGGGTAGAGTATTCTTGGCTGGCAATCTTTGTCTTTTAGTATTTTGAAAATATCATCCCATTCCTTTCTAGCTTTTAGGGTTTGTGATGAAAAGTCTGATGTTAGGCTGATTGGGGCTCCCTTATAGGTGATTTGACGCTTCTCTCTTGCAGCTTTTAAGATTCTCTCTTTGTCTCTGAGTTTTGCCAATTTGACTATGACATGTCTTGGAGAAGGCCTTTTTTGGTTTGAATATGTTTGGAGATCGTTGAGCTTCCTGGATCTGAAGATCTGTGATTTGTCCTATACCTGGGAAGTTTTCTGCCACTATTTTGTTGAATATGTTTTCAATGGAATCTCCATTTTCCTCCCCTTCTGGAATACCCATGACTCGGATATTTGAGCGCTTAAGGTTGTCTGATATCTCTCTCAGATTTTCTTCAATGTCTTTGATTCTTTTTTCTTCCTTTTTGTCTGCTTGTGTTATTTCAAACAGCCCATCTTCAAGTTCAGAGGTTCTCTCTTCAACTTCGACAAGCCTGCTGGTTAAACTCTCCGTTGTGTTTTTTATTTCACTAAATAACTTCTTCAGTTCGGCAAGTTCTGCTACATTTTTTTTCAGGACATTGATTTCCTTGTACATTTCCTCTTTCAGATCCTGTATACTTTTCCTCATTTCATCATGATGTCTAGCTGAGTTGTCTTGTATCTCATTCAGTTTCCTTAGAATTATCACTCGAAATTCCTTGTCAGTCATTTCAAGGGCTTCTTGTTCTATAGGATCTAGAGTTTGAGATTTATTAACTTTTGGTGGTGTACTTTCTTGATTTTTTGTATTTCTGGTATCTTTTTTTTTGATGTTTATTCATTGTGGCAGGGGTTTTCACCGTCCACCGGTTTGAGACTATTGACTAACTAAGATGTTGCTGTGGTTGCCAATTTGGTATGGCTCCCTCCGTGACTGCTCAGTTGGCCTCTAATGCCTTGTGTGTGTGGTTGCCTCGGGTCTTGGGCCTCTCCTGGGAGCCACCTTTCTGGTCAGCTTGGACTCTGCTGGGCTGCTGGATCACGGGGGCAGTACTGCAGGGTGTGTGGTCTCTGCTGAGCTTCCACTTCCGTGCGGGACTTCTCCCTGTTCTGTGCACTCTGGCCCGTGCTGTTGGATCGTGCAGTGGCGACCCCACAGGGTGTGTGGTTTCTGTCGAGTCTCCGCCTCCCTACCCGGACGTCTCCCACTCTGTGCGCACTGGGCTGGGCTGGGACGTGTCTTCTGCAACCCTGGTCTATCAGCTGGGCCTTCAAGACCCTGCTTGGCACCGCCTCGCCCAGGAAGTCTACCAGGTTTCTGCTAGGCGCAAACGACTAGTTGCTCTGGGTGCCTTTGTAGCACTTGCCACTCCGGAGCATTGCGGTCCAAGCCCCTTCTTCTTAAATTATATTTAAAAGTTAATAAATATGGATTGAGAGGGCCAGATAAGCCCACAGGCCTCCGGCACTTTGGACTAATAAGTATTCTGTTGCCTTCCTTTTGTTTTCACTGTAATAACCTTCAGATTTTGTTTGCTATGCACAGATGTCATCTTTTTCTTTCACACATTCTTTCTTCTGGATTTCTCATCAAAGCCTGCTCTTTCGCGCCTCCCTCTGGCACGCGGGGGCTGCCGACCACTACTTTGTCTCGGCTGCGCACCACACGGGACCTGCGGACCGGCTCTGCCTATAATGGCAATATTTTAAAGAGGCACATGAGGTTTTCACATTTTGAAGGTTACATATCTTTTGCTGTTTTAAAATGTTACACATTTTACATATGTTAAGTGTCTTTTTTGTTTATCTTTTCGCTTTGTCATAGAAACCCATCTTTATTATTGAGTCTTGTGTATACTTTAAAAACTTTTATCTTCTGGGGAATTACACAAGTGCCTTTTCAAAATCTAGCACTGGATTATTTCTGTCATTTTTTATAAAGCTAATGTCGAGAAAAATTGCTTCCAGGCTTATCTTTAGGAGGGTGGATTGGGAAAGCTTTATATCAGGGAATTTGCTAACCAGTGTTGTGGGGAAAAAGCCCACGCACGTGAAGAGCAACATCTCTTTTCTGCTCAATGTGCGCTCTGACTCCTTCCTCACCACTCTCCAAAAAGTGGTCACTTAAGGCCTATATTTTAATTTACTTTTCTGTTTGTTTGCTTTTTCAAAATGAGGTAGAAAAGACAATAAGTATTTAGGAAATAGGCTTTAACTTTTTTATAAACAGCTAGGGAGATCACTCTATGTTTCAACTCCCTTTACTTATAGAAATTTAACTTGAATGCATTCTAGTTTTATTATGTAAAATATCTTTTTTAGTGATTTTTTTCTAATTGTTTTTTCTAAGAAAAAGTATCAGTGAGATATTTTTCTTTTAATTAAAGATTAGAGGCACAGAAAGAGAAATACCACATGTTCTCACTTATTGGTGGGAGCTAAAAATTAATATATAAATTCACACACACACACACACACACACACACAAAAAAACGGGGGGGGGGGAAGAAGATATAACAACCACAATTACTTGAAGTTGATACGACAAGCAAACAGAAAGGACATTGTTGGGAGGGAGGGGGAGGGGGGAGGGGGGGAGGTTTTGGTGATGGGGAAACAATAATCAATCACAATGTATATCGACAAAATAAAATTTAAAAAAAAATAAATAAAAAAATAAAAATGAAAAAAAAAGAAATTGCTGAGCTTAAACTAGGAGAAATAATTTAAAAAATAACTGATAGTATTATTAAACACATTCTGCATACCAAATGATCTTACTGTAACATCCCTCGAGGTGAGTATGATTGTCCCCATTTAGAAGTGAGAACACCAAGGTTCAGAAAGGTGACTGGCCTTGCCACATAGCCTTTTGATGACAAAGCCAGGTATCAAATCCATGTCGATCCAGTGACAAGGCTGCACTCTCTAGGGGTAGGCGGAAGTTGTTAGAACTGACACTAGGATATGAGAAATTCCATTACTGAACAATTGCCAGTTGTTAAGAATGTTTCAATGGATGTGTTTATTTTGTGAAAGATTCGGCCAGATAACTTTAAAAAACGCACCTTTTTGCTATTAATTTGTGATCAAGTACCTGGTAGTTTCAATCAACAATCAGTTGACATGGAGTGAGTTCTATTCACTAAAAGTACAGAAAACATGAACAAGAAAAAGCAAAATAAAACAAAAATTCACAAATGTCCAAACCAACACCATCAACACTTTGGTATATATATAGATCCTTCCAGAAGGTTTTCTATGCACTTTCACAACAATAGGATATTATTGGCTATGGTTCTTTTAGTTTCAAGAGACAGAAAGTTAATTCGAAATAGTCTAAGCAAAAAGCAAATTCATCAGCTTCTACAGCTGAGTAGCCAGGTGGGAAATGTGGCCAAATCCAGGGGCTCAAATAAGTAGACTCATTACTAGTCACAGCAAAGATGGCGACTTTCACAGAAGCTGGACTGGCCTTACTTGATGCTATCTTCGCATGAAGAGAAGGCCACTTTCCTGTGAGCACCAGCAGAAATACCAGAGATGCCTCTCACTGATCCAGCAGAATAAGCACAAGCCCACTCCTAAGCTGAGTACGGGGCTGGGGGAAACCTATTTGGTCAGGGGTCTCTCCCCCACCCCCATACAACCTATAGGACCATAGGGAGAAAGTCCCCAAAGGCATGATGGCAGACAAAAAATGTTCATCTCAGCAATCCTACCAGAATCATATTTTTTAACACTGTTTCTGTCATTAAATAAGATATCAGGAGTATCTTTCCGTGTCTATAAACAATACCCTTAGCAACTCCAGTCTTAATGATTGAACTATAGTTAAATGTGTACAAGAGATAAGTAAGGACAGTTATCATTTACTGAGTATTTACGAGGGGGAAAAGCATTGTACCGAACAATCTCCATTGTCACCTCATCCTGATGTGACTTCTCCAGCCTCACCCTACGTCCCTCTCAGCCTCACACACTGCACATATCCCTGAGGACTTTCCCCTCAGTCACACTTAGCTTGTTCTTAAGCCAGTTTCTTTTCTTGGCCCTTTGCCTGGAATATTCTGCTGTCAGCATCTGCATAGACACTACCTTAGTATTATGCACATTTCTACTTCATTATCAACTCCATGAGGAAGCCTTACCTCACCGCCTGTTCGAAAGCAGCACTTGCTTTCCCCACTCAGCCCTGGTCCATCACCCCAGTGTATGGCCCTCATAGCACTCATTACTGCCTGAAATGATTTTGACCATTTATGTGTGTTCTGAATGTCTGTTTCTCCCATTAGAGCATAAGTGGGGAATTGTATCCTTTTCTTTCTGTGTCCCAGCACCTGGAAATTGATTGATCCCCAATAAATGTCTATCTCATGGGTTAACAAATGAATGGGTGAATGACCTCAGTTACCCAGGTGGAAAACCCTGAAGTCCACCTTGACTCGGGTTTTCTTATCATTAAGATTGATTGATTTGATTTTTTTAATCTGAATTCTCTTGAATCATTCACATCTTCTATGGCAGTAGCCCTAGCATAATTCTGCATCACTTGTGCCCTGTTTCAGTTTCTTTTTTTTACTAATTCTTTCTGTAGACCACTACCTAATTACTCTTTCTGTAAAGGCGATGGAGAAAATGTCATTTATAAATCAAAACTAGTTATAGCGGTTTCTGTCTTTCTTGAGTGGAGGAAATCATTTCAATAAGGAAATAAATGGATATACTGTCCCCTTCCGCAGCAGCAGCAGCTCATAACAGCCAGTTGGGGAGGGAGAAGGGACATAAGGACTTCTGAAAGTGTCTGTCAGCCTTTCGGTTCTGTTAAACGGCATGGTCTGATGTAGATTCCTCTCCATTTGGCAGCATGAATGATGAGAAGCTGAATAAGCAATGTCAAGGCCAGAGCCCTGTAGGAGGTGGGAAACTGAAAATCTTTGCATCATAAAATGAGGGTAATTAAGTAAGAAAGCCTGAAGGAGAAGAGTTGGTTATGGGAAAGAAGAGTTTGGGAGGGGGTCAAGTGGACAGAGCAGCATAGTGATGGAGCCTTACATTGTCAAAGACACTCAAGAGCTGGCAGCACCCACAGGTGCGTTGTATGGTGGAAGCTTTATGGGCAAGGGAAGGGGAGGGATCCTTCTACACAGCTGATGTGAGGTCGTGCAGAACAAGGAAATCATGTGTTAACCAAGGAGATGCTATTATTAAGCAAACTCAGCTGAAAAGCGATGAGAGAATGTGCCAGCCAGTCCTCGCTGCTTCTTAATAACTGGAGATGAATCTTCACATGAGGAATGGCATTAGAGCCAATCTCACCTGACCCATAAAATCTGATCACAGCCTCCCCCAACTTTATGAGGCTCATGCTATTCCCATCTACATCCCGGTTTATATAATTCTCTCTCCTCGTTGACGGCTGTGTAACATTACCATTTTATATCATGGGCTGGTCCTACAATTCACACTCACTGTGACCGAATTAAGAAAGAGCCTTATTTTCTAAGGAAATTGAACATTCATTCCTCTGAGCAATGTCCCCTGGCAGACATTCAGATCAACTAGACTGGTGTTCTTTCAAGTCCTATGGTTTTATTGTATTTAGAAGTCCTATAATAGTGGATCTCTGGTAGTTTCCCAGATGTTCTGTGTTTTTCTTGTCAGATATCATGGGTCAGCTGTGCTGGGGTGTCTGGATTTTATCTCAGAACTTTTATTACTAAATAGGCTTTCCATATCACACTTGCCAAGAGTACAGTTTTTAGGTCCTGAGATTTTCTGGAAAACCATGGTTTCCTCCAGTACCTTCTCCGTGGCACTAGCCTCGATGCACTGCCTGCTTCTTTTTGTTCCAGAACATTCACATGCACGTCACTTAACATAGAAAGTGCTTCTTCCATTGCCCACATGAGTCCTTCACTTTTGTCACTACTCATATATATGACCTGTTTTTCCTTGAGGACATGAAATTTTTCCCAGAGCTGGAAACATTAAGAGCACACGCTCTCCCATCAGTTGTTAGCATGAGTTCAACAGTGCCCTTTGAACACACGCCACGCGTGCTGTGGATGAGCTGCAACAGAGGACAACATCATGACAAGTCAGGTGCACTTCACAAGGTGAGGTAGCTCAAATTCCATTCTAGCCTTGTCTTTCCTACACTGTGGAGCCTGGAAAGCTAAAGTGAACACTTCCTGGATCTCTCACAGGTAGGCACCTGTGCAGAAGCTCTTGCCTTGCATGCAGGGTCACGGGTGGAGGCCCTTGCCTTGTGTGCATGGATGCAGGTAGAGGAGATGCTGTTCTGAGCCCCCGTCCCCCGTCCTGATCTGGTGCTCCTGGCCAGGGCCACCCTGCCCTTGCCTCTGGGGATGCTGCAATCCTGGGGCTGGGAATTGTTCCTGAAGATGATTTCTCAGCCACACTGATGATTTAGAAAGCCACCTAATCCCTGCTAATAAATCTTTGTTTGCTCATTCTGGCTACAATGGGTCTTACTGTCTGCAGTTGAACCCTAAACTAATATAATTAGAGGTCATTAAAATTAATTAAATTTAATGAATAAACCAGTGAGTTGTGTTTCAGCTCTCGAATAAGTTTTCAGCACTGAAGAATTTTCCCAGGGAAGCCCTTATACATTTTGTAAATGAAATATTTATTTCCCCAGACATGCCCAGGTCTCACAGAACCTCTGTTTCAAGTGGGAAGCTGAGGCTGTTCTGGCTGCACCTGCCTCTCACACACGCTCCTGCTGTCTTCTGCCCAGCTGAGGGTGCTGGAAGCTTTGCCCAGAGCTGGAACCAGCTCAGCTCCAGGACAGCTAGAGCCAGATGAAGAAGGTCTCTTTTGGGGGTTAGGAAAGCCCCCGGAGATGAGGAAGCAGCATTAGCCTCAGTCTCTCACCCGAGGGCAGCACACGCACACGTCGGAAGACAGAGGGACAGAGCACCAGCTGGTAGACGTCTGCCCTCAAGGATGCGTGAGAGGGAGCAAGCCCCGCCAGACCGTGTTCCTTCTGCTTAGGGAGCAGCCCTGCTCTGTTAAGTCATGTTTGTTGAGGTATAATTTACATAGCTGTTTGATCCAGTGACAGGTGTGTGCAGCTGTGTGACCTCCCCCCCCCCCCACAGAGCAGTTTCCTGTGCATCCTGGGGTCAGTTCTCTTCCCCAACCCCCAGCTCACGGCAGCCTGAGTTGTGCTTTTTCCAGAGTGTCATGCAAGTGGATCACACATAATTTAGCCTTCTATGTCTGGCTTCTTTCACTTAACAGCATGCACTTTGGAGGCTCACCCACACATCACTTGATCCATTGTTCCTCATCTGCACTGCTCAGTGGTCCACAGTGTGTGCATTTCATGATTTGTCTGTCCACTCACCAGTTGACAGACACTGGGGCTCTTTCTAATGTTTTAGAGATGATGAATAAATATTTGCATAAAGGTCTTTGTTTTTTGTGTGTGTGTTTTTATTTCTGTTGGTGGATTGCTGAGCCATGTGGTAGATGCATGTTTAATTTTTAAAGAAACCTCCAAACTGTTTTTCAAAGTGTTTGTATCACTTTGCATTTCCAACTACAGTGTATGAAAATTTCGGTTGCTTTGAATTCTTGCTAGTGCTTGGTATTGTTGGGTTTTTGGTTTTTAACTTTTTAAATAATAAAAAAATGCCACTGTAATAGTTGTGTAGTGATTTTAATTAACATTTTTCTAATAACTAATGATGATGAACAATTTTTCATGTGCTCATTTGCAATCTGTATTTCTTCTACGGTAAAATGTTTATTGAAATATTCTGCCCGTGTTTTAATTTGATCATTTGTCTTCTTAAGTTGTGAGAATTTTGTATGTATTTATGTATATTCTGGATAAATCCTTTATGAGATAGTTTTGCAAATATTTTCTCCCAGTCTTCTGTCTTCTCATTTTAAAAATAATATACTTAGATTTACTAATTAAGTCCTTCTTATGATTCCATATTTTCTCCAGTACTGGCTTACTATTATACCTCTTTAAATTTTTTAATGGTTGCCCTAGGGTTAAAATACACATCTGTGGTAGGAAGAGTAGTGCCTAGTCATATCCTGTCTTCAAAGAATATCATACCACTTCATTTATAGTGTAAAATCTTATGGCAGATTATTTGTACATGCCCACTGCGTGATTCTTACATACTCATATTGTACTTTTACATATTAGTCGTAATATTAGTTTTTATAGAAAATTACTGCTGTAACAAATTGCTACAAAATAACAAATTTACTATCCTATAGTTCTGCAGGTCAGAAGTTCTGCAGGGGTCTCACAGGACTAAAATCCAGGTGTTAGCAAGGCTGCACTTCTTTCAGGAGGCTCTAGGGGAGAATCCCTTTCCTGGGTATATCCGTTAGCAGACATGTTTCCATCTCCATCAGCATTCTTTGGCATATGGCTTTTTCTACCACCTTCAACACTAGCCATGGAGCGTCTCTCTGGCTGATCCGTAGTCATAGTCTAGTCTCCCTCTGACCACAGCTAGGAAAAGTTCTCTGCTTTTTAGGCAAATGTGGTCAGATTGCTTACACTTCAACAATCCAGGATAATCTTTCCATTTCAAGGTTCTTAATTTAATCACATCTGTAAAGTCCCTTTTGCCCTGCAAGATAACACATTTGAAGGCTTCAGGGTTTACAAAGTGAACATCTTTGAGGGTCTATTATTCTACCACAATATGTTAGAGACCAAATAATGCATTATTACTGTTTTCATGTTAGATATCAATTATATTAAAGGGAATACAATTAAGACTTGTTCCACATTTACCTGCATTTTTACCATTCCCAGGAATTTATCTCTTTGTATGATCCAAATAACCATTTGCCACCATCCTCTTGCCTGAAGAATTTTCGCATTTTTTGTAGATCAGATCTGCTGGCAATGAATTTTTCTCAGCTTTTATTTTTTGCCTGAAAAATTTTTGTTTTACATTTTCTTTGAAATATATTTTCTCTGAGTATAGAATTCTTTCTGATAGTTATTTCTTCTTTCATCTAAAAGACGTCACTATTGTCCTCTGGCTTACATTACTTCTGAGAAGAAATGTGTTAAAATTCTCACCATTGTTCCTCTGCATGCAATGTGTAATGTTTCTTTTTTTGTTTTTTGTTTTGTTTTTGTGACCAGTAAGGGGATCGCAACCCTCGGCACGGTGTGGTCCGCACCACGCTCAGAGAGTGAGCACACCGGTCATCCCCATATAGGATCCGAACCTGCGGCCTCGGCACTACCAGCGCCACACTCTCCCAAGTGAGCCACGGGGCCGGCCCGTAATGTTTCTTTTTTTCTCATTGCTTTCAAGATTTTTTTTTTCTTTATCTTTTTCTCCGCCAGCAATTTGAAGGTATTTTTGTTTGTTTGTTCACCCTGTTTGTGACATCCTGAGCTTCTTGGATCTGTGGCCTTTTTCTTTTATTAATTTTGGAACATATTTCTTCTGTTTTGTTTATTTCCTGCCCTTCCTTCCAGGGTACCAATTACAAGTATGTTAGACCATTCATAGTGTCTCACTGGTCTTGTATTCCTTTTTTTTCTCTCTGTTTCTTACTGTCGTTTCTCTTTGTACTTTAGTTTGTGTGACTTCCATCAATCTTGCTTTAAGTGCACTGATTCTTTCCCCAGCTGTCTCCAGTGAGAAGAGGAGCAGGACACCTCAATGTGAGATACAGAAATACAAGGTAGTTTCTCTGCCTTCACTCAAGAGCAATGAGAAAGCCCCACCTACGTGGACAGGTGCATGAGCCTGCCCAGCACAGAGGCTGAACCAGAAGAACAGAAGGGCCTCATGCTCCTGCCTTTACTATGGTTGATTCCAGCACTGAGCAGTCAGCAAGGACCACCCACCACTGGAAGAGGAGCAGGAGAGTGGAGGAAGGCCTGTCTGTGTTGAGGTGTTGAGGGCTTGCTGAAGCTGAGGGTGCAGCAGTAACACTGTGAAGAACCCTCCCTCATCTTGAACCCACTCTAAGCCCAGAGTAACGGCAGCCCACTGGCTTCCTACATCAAAAGCAGGAGCAAACTTCTGTAGCATAACATTTTAATTAAATAAATCATTAGCCACAAGACTAGAAGTGTAAAAAACCCCTGCATTTCAAGATTTTGAAATTTGTGCATGCATGCAGTACTCAAGCACTTTGTATCCTAGGATTGACACTCCAGTTTCTCATTATTTTGAATTTTGTACTTTGGAATTCTCTTTTCATTATTTTTCCTTTTCTGAGATTTCCAAGTGAGCAAAAAGTTTTTAAAAATGCTATGGGCTTTCACATATGAAAGGTCAGGAAAATATATTTGTTAGATGAATGTCACAGACATAATAATTTGCTCCTGTTCCTTTAATGAAAATGTCAATGGTTATTCAGTAAGTAGATGACACATTAGTTCTTAAAAATGATATGATATAGTGGTTTAAAGGAAAAACAGCCACATAGGTTCAATAATTTGGCATAAATACGCAAAATAACTTACAATTCTCATTATTTTCCTCACCCAAAGAAAATGTTACCTTAATGCAGTACATATGTATATATATAAAGTCTTACTATCAGAATAAAGAAGATGGTTTAGTGAATATTCTGGATAATTTAATGATACTTTTTTTTCACTCCAGGGGCTTTCTAAAACTAGAATTATGTTTGAACTGTTTCTATGTCCTTGTCACTCAATACAGAGATTATTTTATCATACTTGCATATGCAGGTTTTCTAAGCTGCATTACCTTTCTAATTACAACAATTATCTGCACATAATTTATGCCAAATCTGAAGCCCTTTTTATCTCACAGTTTCCAGATAATTACCGGCACTGCATGATCCACAAACAAGTCGGGTTCTAAAAGTCCCTGTGTGAGGGAGTCATGTAATTTTGATTTTGCACTTTCCCAGAGCAGCACATTGTGTGATGGTTCTATCTCTAGGCCCTCCAGAAACATTCTTATTAACCCATCAGGTACCCAAAGCAGAGCATGATCATGAAATTGTACTGTGGAGTTTGATCATTTGTATAATACTATGATGTTAATGTTAAAATTACAGTAGGGTATTTGTTAATCAGATCTCATAGAGAGATGGCTGGACCACAGCTCTCCTACATTTTCTCCTAGATGGTTATCACCTCACTGCTGCCAGCATCACTGATTACTGAGTGATACTGATGCACTAAAGATAAGACCCGGAGAAACGCTATGTTCCTGGCTGGCCCTTTTGGCTTGTAAGTTCGATTCAGATCTTAGCACTGGAGAGCTGGTTGGATCACGGTATTGGTAAACACTTCCAGTGCTGGAAACATTGCAGGTGGACTTTGGGGACCTCTTCCTGAGAAGAGAGTTGCTTCCCAAACATGGGATGAATTCTTCTGGGGGGATCAGCACTATGCCACAGCTAACCATGGCACATCATTAGAGAAAGTCCATTTAATTTAGTAAACAGCGTTTTATATTCTCTTTATCTTTAAATACCTTTGGATTAATGGAAAAATTGCCCTGGGGAAGATAGCATATTCATCCTGAAGACCTAAAGCATCAGGACTAACACATTTTCTGTAGACCCCCTGTCCCCTTTGTACCCACAGGACCGTCAAGGGGCTTTCTAAGGGAGAGGAAGCTGGGGGTGGGGGACCTTGGATTTCTAATTAATCACTCCAGTCAAAGAATGTGCTAAGAAGGACTTACTGGACAAAGGAAACATTTTAAAATAGGGCCTGCTACGTAGAAGCCAGAGCTTCATCACTCTCCCTGGATTTGTGTAACTGTCAGCTTTCTGCATCTGGTCCCAATAATACCTTTCATCCTATCCAGGCCAGGAGTCCTGGGAAAGAGCAAGAGAGGATAGAAAAGTGTAGTTTTTCTTATGGGCAGTATTCTCTCTAATGTTATTCATGCTCATGTGAAACGATGATTTTACCATGCAGGGATGTAGTTAGTGGTGCTGCTGCTGTGTTCTTGGAGTACAGCACAGAGTCTATAAGGGTAAGGGGCAACACTAATTTTTATTCAATGTTTACCATAGAAATTGTCTCTTCCCAGTAGAGAAGCCAGTCTAGGGAACCCAATAAAAACTAGATACTATGTTGCTCTCAAATGGTAGTCGAGGAGGGATGGTCGTGAGATTATCTGTTTGTTCTTTCTCACCCTCTGCTTGCAGAATATCTCAAGCCAAGGGTGGTTTACAGTTTTAAAAGACTTCTCAGGTGATTCCTGGATATACTCTGGGCTTGTGGTGTCCTCCATCCCCACCCATGTCAAGCCCAGGCAGGGGAGGAGCTCTCTGTCTGGTGATGGGCACCCTAGTCCTGAGCTCTCTTGGAGAATTCCACCCCTGTTATTTTTCTCAATGTGGACAGGATAAAATTTAGAAAAATTTCAAAGTGCCTCAGTGTTCTCCTAGGGTAGAGGGAGTGTGATGGAGTTTGGATGTGTTGTCTCCATCAAAACTCATGCGGAAATCTGATCCCCAATGTGGCAGTGCTGGAAGCTGTTTGAGCCATGGGGGTGGATCCCTCATGAATGGGTTAATGCTCTCCCTGAGTGGGGGGATTAATGAGTGAGTTCTTGCTCTACTTGTTCCCGTGAGAGCTGGTTGTTTAAAAGACCCTGGCACCTCCCCTCTCTCTCTTGTTTCCTCTCGCCATGTGATCTGCTGGTATCCACTGTCACTTTCCACCATGAGTAGGAGCAGCCTGAGGCCCTCACCAGACGCAGCTGTCCCAGAATCGCAAGCAAATAAACCTCTATTCTTTATAAATTACCCAGTCTCACGTATTTCTGTTATAGCAACACAAAACAGACTAATACAGAGGGGAAGGTGAAGGAGATTCTTTTTTTTACATTCAGAATACAAAGAAGAAAAATAGGATAATATTCAGATTCTTAGGATTATTTTCACAGATCAATAGGCTTGAGAGGCCAGTATTGTTGAGAGAGAGGATCATTTAAGTTCCTTCAGGTCCCCATTTAGTGCATACACAACCAAGCCTGGGGACCCACACTCACGGCATTCCCTGGACACCTTGGCCCCCAACACCAGCATCTTAGGAAGAAGAGCAGGGGTGGGGAAGCAGAGATGGGGCATTTCCATCCAAGAGTGAACATCATAATCTCTTAAATTATTTTAGTGATTCCATAGTAAGAAATAGATTTTGCATTAAGAACCAACACACATGCACATGTACACTCAACTAAAACATGTTCCATCATATAATGCTGACGTTACATATAGTACACTCTGATTTTTTCTGTTTTATTATATTCTCTCTCTCTCTTTTAAACAAGTGAGGTGATAACTTACTAAACTGTGGGTCATGGCCAGCTAATGGGTCATTCCCCTTGGTTCACAAATACTGATTTAAATTTTGGCTAACTCTAAGCTGCAATTCATATTTGGTGTTTAGACAATTTTTTTTCCTGCTAATTTCCATGTGGGAGCTGAGAGGCAATACCTAAAGAAGTATAGGGAAAAATAAAGAACCAGGAAAGAAAACTGATGTTTTTAACACAACCAAGTTTCAGTGTGAGTCAAAGAACAGAATTTCTTTTTGAAGTGATAAAAACATTCTAAAATCGACTGTGGTGATCGCTGCACACACCTGTGAATGTATTAAAAGCTATCAAATTGTACTTCAAATGGGTGCCTTGTTGCTGTGTGAATTATATCTCAACAAAGCTTTTCAAACAAACGCAGACAGCTAACCTTTGTGAGGCTTTTCTACTTGCCATGTGTCCATTCGCTACAGAACATCAGTCTCTGGCTGTTAAAGCCCCCAAGGCTTCCATGACTTTCTTTCTTTAGAGACATTGCTGTCTCTTATGAGGCACTAGTGTGTTTTTACTTTCTTTTCTTTTAATTTTTTAATTATTTTTTTATTGGTTATGAATATTCGTGGGGTACAAAGCTGACTGTCACCACCTGTGCCCAAGATGTGATAGCCAGATCCACACTGGCAGCATGTCCATTATCACAAATTGTGATTATACCCTGTGTCCCCTACCCAATTATCCCCAACCTCCCTCCCCATCTCTCTTTCCCCCACTCCACTCTGTATCCTTAGGTATGTTCTCTCTCTCTGTAAGTCCAACGCACCACTGTGGTCTTTCTTTCCTTCCTTCTTTCTCTCTTATCTCCCACATATAAGTGAGCACATGCAGTATTTATCCCTCTGTGTTTTGCTTATTTCACTCAACATATGTTTCTCCAAGCTCATCCATGTTATTGCAAATGGGAGAATTTCATTCTTTTTTTATGGCAGAGGAGTATTCCATGGTGTATATATACCACATTTTCCTTATCCAATCATCCATTGATGAACACTTAGGTTGGTTCCATGTCTTGGCTATTGCAAACAGAGCTGCAATGAACATGGGAATGCAGGTATCCCTCCAACGTGATGATTTCCATTTTTCTGGGTATAAACCCAGAAGAGGGATTGCTGGATCATAAGGAGGATCTATCTGTAGTTGTTTGAGGAATCTCCATACTGTTTTACACAGTGGTTTTTACTTTCTTAAGGGATACAATTTAAAAACAATAAAATTCATGACTTTAAGTGTACGTTTTTAAAAAGTTTTGACCGATTTATGACTATGAGTAACTACCACTCCAATCACTGTATAAAACATTTCCATCTCTCCAGAATACTTCCTTGGTTCACTGTCCTGCAGTCCCCTCCCATGTTTCTGATCCTATGTGCCCAGTTCCATGTGGCCAGGGGAGAACCCAAGGGCAAAGTCCTATGTGGTCTCCTCATTTCATGGGTGGAACATCCTCCACTTTGTCCCTGTATTTTGTAACTCTCCAGTATCTTCAAGCAATAATTAAAAAAAAAAATACTTTTCCAGACTTTTGTATTGTTATCAGCAAGAGGATAATTTCATCGGAGCAATTCCAACATTATAGGACACTGTACAGAAATGTATATTTAGTTTTGTCTCCAGAAGTCTCCAAAATTTCTTATATCACCTAAATTAAATGAATTTTGAAATTTTATTATATACCAAGATAAAAATGTGCCACTGTTATATTTTCCATCTCAAATTGTACTCAGCTATTTTATTCAACCAATTTCCTTAGTGTTTGCTACGTAATAAAATACACAATCTAACAAAATAATAAAGATATGACTAATCTAAAGTTTATGTTTTCCGTCATCCTACAATATTTAACTATGGTGATAACCGAAAAAACTGCTCTGACCAGGTCAGCTAAATTACATTGCCTTGGGAGATCTGGGATAAGTCTGTAGTCATATCCACCTGTCCTGGAAAACAGTATTATAAGACCATTTTTACTTAGAAGCAGACTTAATGGCACCAGAAAGCCACAAAATAATCTAGAATGCTTCTTGTAACCCTTATGTAACCTAATAACAATCCCAAATCTAAATGTTGTGTATCATAAATAGAAAGCCTGATAAAGTAATTAGATGGAGCTGTCCCTCTCTCTCTCCTTGGACCCTTATCCTCTTCTTGTGATCATGAAATGCTAAGCTCTTAGCCTCTTTTGAAGGCATTTCTCAGGGTGACCTGACTATGTGTCTCCCTGGTTGCATAGTCACATTGGTTCAATAAATCTTTGCTATACATATCTGGTCTCAGTTTCTTTTTAGGTCAACAATGCGAATGTCCTCTTACTAATAGCCACATGGCCATAATATTTAGATATTATAACTAAAATCTTGAAACAAAAGCAAACACTGAATTGTCTTACAGCAGTACTTTTCAGCCAAGGGCACTGGCAAGGTCTGGAGACAATTTTGGCTGTTATGACTTGGGAGAGGGGTTCTACTTGCAGATAGTGGCTGGAGACCAGGAATGCACCAAACATCCTACAGCAATCAGAACGGCACCCAACAGCACACAGTTATCCAGTCTACAATGTCTGCAGTGCTGTGGCAGAGAAGCCCCACCTTATCCTCTAAGCATACATTCTCTTACATGACTGTGCTTTTTGGTGGATGGGCCAGGTGGGCAGTAAATATAGCAGTTAAAAGTTAGAGAAGTCAGTATTCCACTCTCAGGTGTACCACTTACTAATATTTGGATCTGACGAGACACTTAATTTCTTAAAGCCTTTATTGTTTTTCTAGTGTTTATTTTATTATTTTTTTATAGTAAAACTATGTGGGTTTTTTTGTGTTTTTCCTCCTAGGTGATAAAGGAAAACTGGATGGGGCCCAAGTGGGAGGAATTTTTTATTTTCTCCAGCTGGGATAATGCCCTGGAATTATGTTTTCTTTGGAGAGTAGGTCTTTGTTATGAAGAAGACTCTGGGTTTATTTCAAAATGCTTACTTTTTCCTCCACCTGTGGAGCCATGAAGTCAACTGTCTTGGAGTTTTACTGTGAGTACCTGCTGGGGTTCTTGAAGGTAAAGCCCATGAAAATGCAGAGATCCTGTACACTACAGCCCACTCTCCAGCAGTCTACACTCAGCCTCGGGCAATTCATGGAAATCTTCATGAATCGAAGGTTTCCCAGGAGGGTTCCTGCTGGTTCACTGCTTCAGGTGCTTCTGCTCAGCTGAGCAGATGGCCGCTGTGTCTCTGAGTGAGCCTGCCTCCCAGATTTTGAGTTGGCAGTTTGTGCTGAAAACTCAGTTGTCTGATGACCCAAGAAAAATCATGAATTTTCAGTTTGTCCAGTTTTACTATGCAGGATGGGGTTGACAGCTTCCAAGTCATTACATTTTGGAGCTGAAAACAGAAGCCTCAGAAATATTGTCTTAAAATTTAGAAATGTTCTCCATTGGACCCACTGGTCCCAGCCTTCTTGATATCTCCCCTGAATGTGAATACTTAAAATTCTAGACTTCACTCTCATTTCCTTATTCTAATGAGCATTGAATGTGGGCTTTGTCCGGGAAACAAGCATACTCGGGGGATCTAGTCTCAACACGCACTTTCCCCAGGGCATCCTGCTCTGATCCATGCTGCGCTCCTGGTCTGGCAGTGCTCTCACGGGCCAGCCCGCAGGGACTTTGTCTCCTGCAGACATCCATGGAAACAGGGACAGAGCCTCTCACAGGGAGGAGTTTACTAGATTGCACAGGCCAGGAGAGAGGTAGTCTCACCATCCAAACTGAGCCCCTGGTAGTGGGGCCGCAGATATGCAGCATCTGGCTACGTGATCTCAGCACGATCAACAGGGCTGGGCGATTCCATTTGTATTTGAATGGGAACGTGTGCACGCACACACTGGGGTGTCAGGGATGTTACATGCGTCCCCTGTTCTCTTGGGGGCAGAGGTCTCGGGATTAAGATGAAGGGGTTAGCTTGTGTCATCAGAAGGCCAGCTGCCCGCTAAGCTGGGCTAGTGTGTAAACTCCCCATCCCGGCCCAAGCCGGCTTGGACTTCATGGTCACTTGGGGGATGTTACTGCGAAGTGGCCTTCTAGCCCAGTGAGCACACTGTTAAGGAAAGGGGAAGAAAAGAGAAAGCCTGACGGGAGAGAGCAAGCCGAAGTGTGGCCTCAGCTGCCCTGCACACCTGCTGTCCCCCGCGGTGCTGGTGGGGCCCCACGACATCACCTCCCGGCCCAGGGAACCAGACCCCTTGCCACCGCTCCTCATGCCCTGTCCTTTCTTCGAGCGGCTCCTCAACGCAGGACATAGTCTCTGAGCCGAGGGCTTCCTGCCAGCAGCACTCAGCAGATACATCTCTCAGAGTCATTGAGGAAAGCAGCAGAGGAAAGGGCCACAGGCCACGCCCTCATGCAGAGCCTGTCCTGCTCTGGGTGAGCCCGCCTGGCTCCTGGGGGATGATGGCACGGCACGGGGTGCAGGGTCCCCCATAGGTGGGCATCTGGCTGGGCCAGCACTCTTCAGCTCAGATTCCTGAGGAGCCTCTGCCATCCCGGAGTGAGTCCTTAACATGCCAGTTCTGGAATCACACTTCACAGAGGATGCGGATACACTGGCTGCCGGAAGTGTAGGACTAGGCTGACCTGACTACTCCCATGCAGTGAAACTGTGGTAGCCAGAGAGAGATTCCAAGTATGACACCAAGCTGTCAACTTTGGCTGCACATTGGATTCAGGGAGCTTGCAGAAATCTGTATAGCCAGGCATCACTAGCCAGTGATGTCTGTAGTTTTAAAGGCTCCCCAGGGGATTCCAGTGCACAGCCTGTGTGGAGCCATGGTCCTAGACCTTCTCCAGGACAGCAGAAGAGCTTTCCACTTGTGCTCTGCTCAGACAATGAACGCTCAGCACACAACAATGCACACTTGTTGACAATAGTGCACGCTGTGCACATAGTGCATGCTTGTCTCAGTACATGCTTGGCTCACAACAGTGTATGTGTGGCTCATGACAGTGCACACTCATCTAAGACAGTGTACACTCAGCTGAGACAGTGCACGTTCAGCTCACAACAGTGCAACCTCAGCTCAGAGAGTGCACACTTGTCTTACAATAGTACACACTGGCTCACATCAGTGCACACTGGCTCATGATGGTGCACGCTTGGCTCTGAACCATGCATGCTCAGCTCAGATAGTGTGTACTGGACTCATGATGGTGAACACTTGTCTCACAGTAGTGCATGTTTGGCTCACAGCAGTGTACACTGTCTCATGACAGTGCACGCTCAGCTCATGACCACACACTTGGCTCAGACAGTGCATGTTTGGCTCATAACAATGCATACTTGGCTCACAACAGTGTATGCTCAGCTCCCAACAGTGCATGATTGGATCACAACAGTACATGATTGGATAACAACAGTGCATACTTGACTCAAACAGTGCACACTCAGATTGCATTAGTGCATGCTTAGCTCCCAACAGTACATGCTTGGGTCACTATAGTGCACATTTGGCACACGACAGTGCACACTGCTCACAACAGTGCCCACTTGGCTCAGACAGTGAATGCTTGTCTCATGACAACCCAAGCTCAGCTCACAACAGTGCACACTTGACTCACAATAGTGCATGCTGGGCTCATAACCATGCATGCTTGGCTCACAAAGTGCATAGTCGGCTCAGACAGTGCACACTCAGATCACAACAGTGCAAGCTTAGCTCACAGGGTTCCCAAGTGCTCTGCCCTCTGAAATGGATCCCATCCCTACCAAGGTCAGATTTCTGTGTGGAATGAGAGGAATCTTCTTGCTGAGCACAAAGAGTTTGGTTCCCCTCTGAAGGCGGTGCTTCAGACTGCCCTTCTGCTCTTGTTAGTCTTGCTGCACAGGTGATGCCTGCCCCCTGACCACACATCCACTAGAACACTTTCTTCAAGGTTGGCTTCAAAATGGAACCCCCTGGGTAGCTTTGGAAATTCCTTATACCAGGGTCTCATCCCGAAAGTTTGACTTTATTGGTTTGCCTGTGGCCTTTGCTTAAATTTGTTCCTGGGATTTTCCTTTGCAATCTCTTCTTTTGTGTTGTTGGTGTGATAACAGGATAGTGTTTCTCCCACTTGAATTGAAATTCTTTGCCTGTCCTCCTAGAAAGCCAGTTGTGACCTAAGGTGGGGCACAAACACAGAGGAGACTAGGGGTGGCTGGTGAACTGCTGGAACCCTGTGTTTTTCCTTGATGTAAAACTGACTCCTCTGCTTCTTGGCCTCTCCTTGCCATTCCAGTAGAAAATTTCAAGACTCAAAGTTAATGTATTAGCATGCGTATTCTTGGCAAAAAGAAAAAAAAAAAAGCTGTTCACTTCATAAAAAGTGAACTTAACTGGAAATAGGAAGTTGGCATTGCACTGCTTCAGATCTGTGGTCAGGCACCTAGGGTTGAGTCCTATTTTCAGTACTTACCAGTAACGTGACTTTGGCTTACCATGCGTGCCTTCCCTCATGCTGTTTGTAAAATTGTGATGATGATAGTTGCTGTCCTCTGGTGTTGGTGTGAGGCCCCCATGGCTAACACACAGAGCACGGCTCAGTGCTTTAAGAGTTTAGCAAATTTCATCATTCTCTCTGCCCTACTGCTTCTAGATTTGGCCTCTTCTGTCTTTGGTACCTGGTTAAGTCTTTGGGGATTCTAGACCTCAGACATGAGCAACAACGTCCTTCCATAACCCTCAGCTGCAGAGTAAGAGTGTGGAACGTCCTCTCTACCTCTCCTCTGCAGCCCGTGGGAACACTGGGTTTCTCTCATACCCACTGCCCCTTCTCAAGCTTCAAGTCATTTACCTTGGAATCGGGACTATGGAAGGAGGGCATTAAGGAGAGATGCTGGAGGCTAATCCAAACCCAGGAGGTCCTGGCAATCAAATGTCATGGAAGAACAAAACAGAGCTGTTGTTTGTCTATAGATTTTTTTTGTCTGCTCTTTGCTGGAGAAAAATCCAAACATGCAGAAATTTTACTTCTCTTGTCTTAGAAAAAAAAGGGACTTTCATCCTTTTATAGATTTTTGTGTTGTGATTTGTGACATATTTGGCATGTCATGAGACTATCTCCTGACAGTTGCAAATACCACTATGATGAAATTAGCATTTAGAACTGTAATGACTTGATACAGCATTCACACCAAGATGCCAGGTAAAGGCAGCTCCCAGGCACAATCAATGTCTAGTAAGCTCGATGCTCTTCATTAAAGCAGGACGATTGAGGCGTTGTGAGACAGGAAGCTCTGGGGGCACCTGGCAAGGGAGCTGACATGCTGCCACATTTCTCAGAACTGGTTAAAAGAATGTGTAGCACTTTCCTGATAAATAACAATTAGTGGAGCCACAAGTGTGCACCAAAGAGGTTTGGGATTAATGTTCTTGTATTTCAACTTCAGACACCCACATGCCATGTAACGTTTTTAATAATCACTCCAGCACATTATTAGCAGAACGCAAAGTGCCCTTGTCTTTAAGAGAAATCCTTATTTCTCCTCACATTTGAGAGGGGCAGCAAGGGAGTTTTGAGATCAAATTGTCTTCCCTTTCTGCTCATCTTGGGTATGACACAAAAGTGACTCACTCATTTGAAAAGCTTATGCTGAGCTGACATCTCATGTCAGCACGGGAGGGCCTGAGACAGGTGCATAAAGATGTGGATAATCATTGTTCTGACATAAACGGATCAATTTAAGGTGAGGATGCTCTTTGAGAGATGGTTTCTTAGAAGAATGCGATTTTCACATGGCTTATAACACAGCTCAGTGTATTCCCATCCTGCCAGGATCCCCTCTCTTTTCCCAAGCTCAAGAGTTACCAGGGTTAAAGAATTCTCTTTTCAAGATTATGTAATTGAACTTATTGATTTATGTAACTGAATTCAACCAGAATCAAAGAAAAGTTGACTATCCTGATAGGCCTAGATGCTGAACTGCATTACAAGGATGCTGGCAGAATTATGGCTGACTGTGGACACACCCAGTGTGCAGTGAACTCAGACAATTCCTGCCCTGAAGCACTGTGTTCCCATAAACCAGGGAGGGAACTGACTAATGCTTCTGATCAGACACAGAGAAAAGCAGGGGCACCACGGAAGGATGCCCAGAGCCTGGGACTGGGAGAATCTAGAACGCTGGCAGTGGAAACCCTGCAGACAGATCAGGGCAAACATGTTAAATAGCTATTTGTGCAGCAGGCAAGTTCCAAGCTGATATTTGAGGCTCACTCAAATTTCCATCATTTTAATTGCTGTAAAAATGATTTCTACATTTTTCTTAAATAGACTGCGTGTGCTTTTTCACACATGATAACCTCACAGTAAGAAAGGCTTTCCTTGCAATAACCTTGTGTGGTTGATGCAGTAGCCAGGTAAATTGAGGTCCAGCTGAATAGTGAATATCCCAGGGTTGCACAGCTAATTGGAAAGTCTCAGAACTAAATGCAGGTCTCACTGACTCTATAGTCTGGGTCTTCCCCTAAAACCTTCATCTCTCATTAAACTATAACAGTTAACCTTGGATCTCAGGCCAAGTGCTGCAGGCAAATACCCATTAGTCAAGTAATATAGTGCCAGAGAGGTTTCTTTCTCGTGTTCAGTGTGCTCTGTATTTTCTCATACCGCCGTTTTGTATATCAGCAATTATCTTGTCTTACATCTCCTGTCCCCAAACTGGCAAATTCAACTTATCTAAGGGCTCAGCACGATAAATGTCCTAAATTAATCTTTACTCCATTTATCTGCTCAGCATTGGGGGCTGTCTACTATAGATATGAAGACTGATTTTCAGACTTTTATTTTGGTTTCCTTGACTGATAAGAGGGTCACGGATTGAGATAAAATGTCTAGGATAAAAAACAGGGTTGGGGGAGTAAGATAATAATAGAGCATTTTTAACATCAAAGAAATATTCTAACACACAATGTAAACAAAATGCAAACAGTAGAAAATCAACTCCGTAGATCCCTCACCCAGCCCCCAAAATGGTTTTGCTGATTTTATTGAACCTAGTCTCAAACCCATAACTGTTTTTCAAAAACTGAAGCTAATTCCAGATAGCATATGATTTCAAACATAAATACTTCAGTATTTATTTTTAACGAAGGGATGTTTTTAAAACCATAATCATTACACCACTTTATGCCTAAAAAAATTAACAACAATTCTTTGATGTCATTTAATATCCAGTCCATATGTATCTTTCCCTCATTGCCTTGGGACTATTATTTTTACAATTGTTTTCTTCAAACCAGTGTCCAAGAGGTCGACGCAAGTCTCTATTAATCTATGACCATGGTCTTCCTTCTTTCCTGCCAATCATTTGTTGATGAAACCCATCTTCTTGTTCTGTACATTTCTGTGTCTGACTCAATCTTTGTGGTGCCATAACATGTTCCTTTTCTATCATATTCCCTGTGGACTGGAGAATTGATTAAATCACATTAAACTATTTCTGCAAAAACACTTCACGGTGTGACAATATGCCTCTTCCAATGTTATTTTATTGACATTTAATACTAAGGCTGGTCAGTGGGTTTAGGTGTCATCCTGAGTCATCTGTTATAAAGTTTGTTCTCCTCTTTCAGTGCTGCAACTTCTCACCTGAATCCTGAAGCCCTCACGAAGGTATTTTTGTCTAGCAATGGTAGTTAAAACTGTGTTCCTATGGACGGTGAGAGCTGGAGACCTTCTGTTCTGTCATCTTGCCACCGTCACTTCACCTAATGAATTTAATATCCATTGATGAGTATCTGCTGGATCTACAATGTCCTTGGAGGTTGCAAGGTATGATTTTCCTAAGTACAATTCCTTCTGAATTTATTGGCTGAGTGTGTTATATAAGGTCTTTTTCATCAACTATTTAGTTTTTCTGAAGCACGTTTAATACAGAAAAACAGCATTTATTTACTGGTCATCAGAAAAATGAGTAGGTGTCCCACCCATCTGCAATATGGTGTGTGTGTATGTGTGCATGATGATGAATTTCTGAATTTCTACATGTTTGATGTGACTCAGGCCTTTGCATCACTATCCTTTGCTGCCCAAATTTCCTCCTCTCTCAGTGGGAGCTCTTTCAAGCCAGATCCCAACCTGGTGGCATGCCTTAGTCATCTTTGGGAGGTTTCTTACTCCCTGTCATCTCATCTCATTATGTGCTCTAGACCTGAAATCAACCAGAACTCCATGGCTCCTTTTAGTGAAAAATGGTTTAGAGATAACTGGTGTGTTAGGTGTGTTTGCTACTACTAGGATTCTGTAGTGAACATAGTTAAAAATAAATGTCATTGAAAAGAGAATGAATCCTAATTGTGTCCTGGAATTCCAATTTAGATTTAGGACAAAGACATTTTATTTAACTTCTTCAAATAAATATTTATATTTCTTTTCTCTTATGTTGAAAACCTGGCTTCTAATGCATTACTGCAATTGCTTATTAAGCAAATAGAGGTATAGCCAACTCTCCTCAAAGGGGGATTTTAGGGCCGAGCTCGTGGTGCACTCGGGAGAGTGCGGCGCTGGGAGCGCGGCAACGCTCCCGCCGCGGGTTCGGATCCTATATAGGAATGGCCGGTGCGCTCACTGGCTGAGTGCCGGTCACGAAATAGACAAAAAAAAAGGGGGGATTTTATTTGCATTTTCACCAGCAATGTTTGAGAATTCTTGCACTCCTGACAGCCAAACCAAAAATCTGTGTAGTCAAACCTTTTGATTTTTGCAAATTTGATAGACATCAATTGTAATTGCAGAGGAGTTTTATTTTATTGTTCAAGCATCACTTGTGAGTTCATATTTGATCATTTTTTTATGTTTAAGATCTCATGACCATTCTTTTTCTGTCACATTGTTGTTACTTTTCTTCCTAATCTTTAGAAGCTCTTTACATATGTGGGCATATTAGTCTTTGATAGATTCATGTGTGATTCTATTGATTTGGGATACCTATCGGCATCTAGGTGGGACTTTCTAGGAGGCAGTTGGAGACATACATGACTTTGTAGCACAGTTAAGAGATCTGCTAGAAACCCCAGTTCTGGACTTGTCACCATTTTCGTAGTATTCAGTCATCAGAGTACACAGGAGACCCAAGGGAGATGAGGAAAGGAATAAGCCAAGAGACAATCTTGGGAACTCTGTGATTCTGAGAGACGAGGGAACGCGTCAAGAGCATACGGACCAGCAGACAGAACGTCAGTCCCTCTAAAGAAGCGAAGGGAGGAGGGTGTATAGGGAAGGTGGTGGACTTGCCGGTGTGGACAGTGTGCTGAGATGAGATCTAAAACATGTTACTGGATGTAGCAACAAGAGGTCACTTCAGGTTTTAGTGTGAATATGTTTGGTAATGCGTTGAAGGTGAATGCAAGATCACAGTGGTTTTTCAAGTGGATAGACGGATTTGGAGAGGATAAGGGTTGGTGGTGGCTACTCTTTTGAGGAAGTTTAGATGTAGAAGAAAAGGTGAGATGTTACTGCAGTTAGAGGGGTGCCCGCCTCCAAGGGTGAGGAGTGTCATGTTGATAGAACCATGAACATGCTTGCAGACTGAGGGAGTGACATGCAGAGGAAGCCAGTGTGGAGAACTGGAGACAGAGGAGAATGATAGAGGACGGCCTCTGAGGAGAGAGCAGGGCTGGGATCAAGGGCGTGAGTGGACGGGTTGTGGGAAATCCTGAGATGCCTTATTCCCTGAGGCTTCTAATGAATCCTCATGGTTTTGTGTCAGATTGGGAGACTGAACAGGGCCATGCAAGGCAGATTCACTATTTGTCTGGCCAAATTAGGCGTCAACATTGGCAGATAAGAGTAGAAGATGACGCAAAGAGGGTTTGCTAATGATGACACAGGTTTTAAATAGTCATCCATGTTATGAGAGAAGGGGCTGATTAAAGACAAGGCTCAGTGCCCTGCACACGCCAACCTTGCTGAGGCCCTGGGTTTGCACAATCAGTTGCCAGCCGGGACACCAGCATGCACATTGCTAGCCAGGCTCACGGAACACCACCACGCAGAGTCAAAACTCATTTATCATGTACTGTAGCTGTGCTTCATACATTAGGAGATCCTCTTTCAGTACCCCAATCCCATTCCCATCTGGTCCTTTTGGCCAGGAAGGAAAGAAATACTGCGTCTCATGAAAGCTTCATTGTCTTCTTTCCAAGGAGACTTCAATTTCTACCCCAGATAATAGGACTAAATTATGCATACCCTATATATTAGTCTGTTTCTCTTGCTTATAATACAATACCTGGAACTGGGGGCATTATAAAGAAATAAAATTTATTTCTTATGGTTTTGGAGGCTGGGAAGTCCAAAGTCCAGGGAAAGCATCTGGAAAGGGCCTTGTGGGTGGTGACTCTCCACAGCATCACAGGGTGTCACATCATGAATGAGCTGAGCATGAGAAATCTCACTTGCTCACCTGCTCTCCTTAAAAGCCATCAGAACAGCACCCATGACCACCCATTAAACCATTAATGGATCAACTCATTCACGAGGGTACAATCCTCAAAATCTAATCACCTCTTAAAGGCCCTACCTGTATGACCATAATTAGATTTCCCACCTTCTTAGCACTGTTACAATGGGGATTAATTTTTAATGAGTTTTGGGGGGACATGTAATCCACAGCACCCCAACATCTGTATTTTCACTGGACTTTTTGCAAATTGCTGTTCTCCAGCCATCCATTATCCCAAATAAGCTCATTCTCTTGCTACTCAGGGATCCTCAGGCCCTAAATCAACATCCCCCTCTCTAAAACTGTTTCCTGTGCCTTCAGGAATTTGGGTCCCAAATCTTCACGCTCTTCAAAATTGTTTTCCAGACTTCTGGCATTAATGAAAATGTGGATCTGGACAGAGGACAACATGACCTCTGCAGCCTTACCAAGTGCTTTGTATTTATCCTCACTCATCCCACACACCATAGCACTGGTTACACCTCGTATCCCAGGGAGAGGTGAGATGTGGCTCTTCCTGCATCTTGGAAAGTCCCTGCTCCTTTGAGGCTCAGTCCTAACAATGACACCAGCTGCTCTTCTGCCTTTCCTTACCATGGGACTTCCATCTGCATTCAGTGATGACTTTTACAGCCAACTCGCTGTCTTCCTGTCTGCCAGTTGTGAAGTTGTCACTGGACTGGATGGCACATCTGACACTCTTGACTGTCAAGTTACTGAGATCACCATTCTTTTGGCTTTTATCTTTTCCTCTACTAGGTGAATACAATGATCATTTTCCTATTTAGCTGGCATGGGAAGGAAGCTGTTGAAAATCACACACCTTAGTAGACTGGAGCCACTATAGAACCATGATCTTTCCATTCATCTGGTTTGTCACTGACACTCAGCAATCCTGTCCTGTCTTTGTACTCCTTACTCAAACCTTCCCACTCTTCTCTCTCTCTCTTTCACCCTCAGCAGAGGAACTCATATCCTATTTTATTGAGTAAATTAAAAATGTTAGGCAGGAGATCCCTCAGCCTCTTTCCAGGAAATCTATCATATTTCTCTCTCTCCTGCTTTTTTGTGATAGGAGCATGGTCAGGAATGTGCATTTTCAGTAACCACTTCGGCTCTCTCCCTTTCTTTTCTGTTAGCTCCTCATCAATATCTGAGACTTTTCTATATTTAAACAAAATCTTCCTTTTAGCTCTCTAATTCCCTTGGCTATCCTTTTTTTTTTTTTTTTTTTTTTTTTTTGATCTTCTTTTTCCTTTTCTTGAAACCCACATTTCTCACAAATAGCATCTGTAGTCTGTCTCATTCCTCATCTCCCTCTTTCTCTCTGTCTCTTGCTTCTCTTGTCATTCCAGGACATTTTCCCCTTCATCCCTTTACTGAAACATCAGGGTGACCAAAGGTTCTTAACATTTTAAGTAGCAGTGTGCTTTGGTGATCACATCAGTGAACCCCTTAGCTTCCAGAATGTTCTAAGTTCTCTTCCCTTGTTTCCTTTACACTGTGCTCTTGCATGACTTTATAAAGCATGTTGTGAACCATCCATTATGGGCTGTACTGTCTCTCTAGTTGTTTCTTCTCCTTTGTGGATCCTCATTTTTGTAGGATCTGCTCCACAGGAAATCATCCACTTTCATCTCTGTAATTTCCCTCTTCATTCTTTTTGCTTTAGTTAGCATCTACTAATGAATTGCATGTGTGTGTCTTTCCCCATACCTCTCCTCTGAGCTCCTCACCCTGACTGCCTTCTTGACCTCTCTATTTGGATGCCTCATAGGCTTCCAAAAATGAACATGACCACAGCGGATCTTACAGTCTCTGCCACACCTAAGCCCCCGCAGTGAGCCCAATCTCAGTCACTCCCTCTGCCACTCACACAGCTGAGTGAGTGTCCATGGAAAAAACACTGGTCTGAGCGCCCGTGCACCTCCCTGGGCTTACTTTGCTCCACTTTCCCCATGTCCCCCTGCTCTAGGCCCTACTGCTTCTCAGTGTCCTGCTCCTCACCACCCTGTGTCTTCATGAATGAGGTTCCTCTGTCTGCGAAGCCTCCTACCTTCTCTTTGCCTTGTTAATGTTTAATACATCTTTGGATCTAAACTCAAAAAATTGTTGGTAAAGCTAACCTTCACTGACCTTGGAGTTAGATTAAAAACCAAAAAGACATAGTTCTGAGAAACTATGAAGTCTTCTTTTAAAGCATGTTGCCTTCTCATAATCATTGAATCAATATTTTATAGCTATTCACCTTATGTCTATCTTCCCCACCTAGCCACAAGTCATATAAGGTCAGGGATTATGTTTTATGCCACCACCATTTTCTTAACACCAGTGCCTGGAATATTATGGGCTTTCCATTTGTAAGTGTTTTTGACTACATTTTGGTGCAGGCGTGGGAATTTTTTCTTTTTTTACTAGATATATAGTTATAGAAGATATACAAAGGTAAATTATGGCACTGATTTGGAATAATTTTTTTTCTTGAGCAGATCAGGTGGAAGAAATGGGGCTATTTTAGCATGTTTCAGAGCAGTTCAGATGATGAAGGACACAGAGAAAGGCAGGTTGAGTGATGAGTCATGGTCTGATGGCCTGGGGAAAAACAGAAGGATCAAGGTGCTGGAGAATCCATAAATTATGAGGATTAGAGAGGGTTACAAGAAGACAAAGTGATTTCTGAGAATAGTTACTGGAGCTTAGCATTTTTGAGGAGTATTTCCAGGTAATGGCATGACCCAGGGTTTGGTATTGTGATTGAGTGAAGCAGACTGAAGTTAAAAGTCTTTAGACTTAACATGGTCTGGAAAGATTGATGCTCCATGTGACTGTTGACACACCCCCAGATCATTGCAGATTTGGGGTATGTATTAGTCTGTTTCCATTGCTTATTACAAAATACCTGAAACTGGGTGATTTATAAGAAAATGAAATTTATTTGCTTACAGTTTCTAAGCTTGGGAAATCCAAAGTGCAGGGAACACATCTGGTGAAGGCCCTGGTGGTGACAGTACCACAGGGGTCTCATATGGCAGAAGATGGCTGAGCAGAGAGAGTGGAAAGAGCAGAGAAAGCAAAAGAGAGCGAGAGAGATTCTCTTCTCTCTTCTTTTCAAGCCCTCAGAAGCACACCCCTGACCACCATTTTTAATCCATTCATTACTGCACAGTCCTACAATCCAATAACCTCTTCAAGGCTCCACCTTTCAATTACCATAATAGGATTTCCCACCCTCTCAACAGTCACACTGGGGGCTAAGTTTCCAATACATAAAACTTGGGGGACACAATTCAAGCTTCAGTGAGTTTTGGGGGGGACATAATTCAATCCACTAAAGGGTACAAAAAAAAAATAGCAGACTCCTGTGAATGGAGGAAAGTGACTGGGAATCCGTGATTGGAGCGTGCTCCAGCCAAATGCTACAAGCCTGAGACAGGACAGTGTCTTCTGGAGTCAGGACAGTGCAACTCCACTCCCATAGAGAAGTGCCAGGTTTCAGTTAAAGTGAGGAAATGGAGAGATTTTCTGAAGAAAAAAAAAAAAAAATAGAAGATAAAGTGGATTTTTTTAAAACAATGTAATGATTCCAGGAGGCATAATTGGGGCATGTGTGTCGATACTAAGCAGACCCAGGGATGAGAAAGTAAAGATCAATAGAAGGATATGGGGCTGAGAGGTTACTAAAGGAGGTGGAGGATTCACCACATTCACCGACAGAAGTGTAGGCATGTGATCTGTTCGGATGTAAGGAGCTTCACGACTTGTGTTTAGCACGAGGAATTGATTGTGTGTGTCTGTGTGGGTATAATCAAACCGAGGGGCCGGAGGTTATGCTATCAGAGTGCGAGGATTTCTTGCAAAATTAAAGAGGGAAGAGAGGGACCCAGCTGGAGACAGCAGGCAGTATTCTCTCAGAGCGGCAGCAAGGGCTCTGTGTGGCGGGGTGAGGACATCGGCAAGCAGAGGGTTGGCGAGCTCTGTCTAGCCGGATACCTACCTGCAGAATAAATGCGCACGCAGGAGTCAGCTCCAAAGGTGCTGACAAGAGCCCTGGTGTGACGGGAAGGAAAGAACCTGTGCCACGATGCGCGGAGAAGCCGTGACAGCTCTGTCGCCAGCGCTGAGCCTCTGCTCGCACGGCAGCACCGTGTGAGGTCACGCGTGCTCGCTCGGCGACGCTTCTGCTGGGATGTGCCCGCATTTCTGTATGCGGACAATGAACGTGCAGAAATGAAATTATAAGCACAATGACATTTGTACTTACCACAAAGAAAATGAAATACGTAGGGAAACATTTAACAAAACATATACAAGATCTACATAAGAAGATTGTAGAAAGCTAATACTGTCAGCTTTTGAGAAATTGTAATTCATCCCTCGTCTACATTTGACAACAATGATGTGGACTCCTAGACAAACCTATGCAGCACCCCAGAAAACACCTTACACTTCAGAGTAAAAGGGAAGATATTTAACCTCACATAGATATTTTTCAATTTCCCCTGAGTAAAGATTTTTATATAGAAAATTCATTCATATAGTCGTCTATCTATTCAATGATATTTATTCATTATTCATCATATAGTCCATGCTATGGGAAAACAGCAAAGGTGAATAACAGGACTTCTTGTTTTGACAAGCTTTACCACCAAATAAGAAATGTAGGTAGTAACAAAACCAACCCTAAGAAAACCATCCTTCGTTAGGAATTTAATTTTGCATTCAGAATCCCAACCTATATATGAATAGCTATACCAATTTGCATTAATATAAGCATAAATGGTGAACATTATATGTTCATAGTCTGCTTGGCGGTTTCTCTACATAAACCACAATTGACAAATTTATCTTTGCATAAATATCTGCATATATTTCATCTTTATTCATTATGTGCCCATTAACCCAAATTTATAATTATTGCCTTGTGCATTTGACTATCTCCTATCAGACAGGAGAAAAAGTGTTACCAACAAAAATACATTTTCAATGTCTTTTATTTTTACCTATGTAATTACCTTTACAGATGCTCTTTATTCCTTTGTGTGGATTTGAGTTACTGTGTACTACCTGTTCATACCAGTCCAAAGAACTCCCTTTTGTATTTCTTGTAGGACAGGTGTATAAGTGATCAATTCTCTGTTTTTTAAAAAAATATTGAAATCTTAAATTCACCTTCATTTTTGATGGACAGTTTTGCATCATATAGTATTCTTAGTTGACCCTCTTTTTCTTTCTGCACTTTGAATATGCCATTCCATTGCTGCTGGCCTTCATGGTTACCAATGAGGAATCAGATGCTTATCTTATTGACCTGACTCATTAGGCAATGTAAAATTTCATAATGATATTGAAGATTCTATAAAATATTTTGAGGGTTAGTATCACTTAAATAGTTCATTTTCTCTTGCATAAGTTTATGAATTTATTGACTATAAATACTGCCCATTTTTTTAGAATTACAGTGGTCCTTCAGTATCCTTGATGGATTGTTTCCAGGACCCCACGTGGATACCAAAATCTGCAGATGCTCAAGTTCCTTATATAAAATGGTATGGTATTTGCATATAACCTTTGCATATCCTTTTTTATACTTTAAATTATCTCTAGATTACTTGTGATACCTGATACAATGTAAAGGCTATATAAATAGTTGTTATACTAGATTCTTTTTACTATTTTATTGTTATATTGTTATTTTTTATTGTTTTATTATTTTCCAAATTTTTTTAATCCATGGTTGGTTGAATCTGCAGACAGGGAACCCATGGATAAAAAAGGATAACTGTATATTTTAAATATTTATTGCTTTATTATTATTTATTATACAATTTCTATAATCACTCTAAATTTTACTTAAAGTTGGTATGGCAATTATTATACAAATAATAAAACCCCAGATAAATACACATATTCCCATTCAGCTTAAGTGTTACTTACACTCATTCTATTATTATTATTTCTGAGAAAATGCACTATTTTCTTACTTAGCAAAGGAAGCAAGTTGACATTGCTCATCTTAAAGGAATTTGGTGTATCCTTTGGATGAATTTTGGGAAAGGGGATTTTAATTGCATGGGAGACACTATCTCATCATCACATTGCAGAGTCAAATAGGGACAAAGGCAATAGACAAAAGACTGTAAAAATTGTCTCCTATGAGTTGTTAAGAACAACAAGCACTTGTAAAAAATGACATATTTTGGAAATCGTCGCACTATAAATGTGTTTGTTTGATAAACTTTGAGTTAATTAGTAAATGTATAACTACTATTGACATTATTTCTTCCTTTGAGTATCCAGCCCTTCAAATGTAAGCACCTTACACATGACAGAGGATGGCATAACTGTTAATTGATGGGATGGTTAATTTTAGGTGTCAACTTGATTAGATGGAGGAATACCAAGAGACCAGATAAAGCTATCTTTTAGGTGTGTCCATGAGGGTGTTTCCAGAAGAGATTAGCATGTGAGTCTGAGTGGACTGGGTGTAAAAGACCTGCCCTCAATATGGGTGGGAATCATCCAATCTGCTGAGGGGTCCAAGAGAACAAAAATGGAGGAAAAGGCGAATCTCTCTCTCTATCAGCTGGAGCTGGGACACACTCTACTCTCCTGTTCATGGACATCAAAACTCAAGATTCTTCAGCTGTTGGGCTCCAGCACTTACGCAAATGGCACCATCACCATCAGCTGCCTTGAAGCCTTTGGATTTGGACTGAGCCAAGTTACTAGCATCCAGTTTTCAGATGGCCTATCATGGGACTCCTCTTCACAATTATGTGAGTCAATTCCCCCAATAAATCCCCTCTCATATATTTACATATACATATCCTGTTTGTTCTGTCTCTCTGGAGAACCCTGACTAATATAGTTGAGATGTCCTGCAGTACATTTATGTACATCAGCAGAATACTACTACAGGGTCAAGAATACAGTGAATCTACATGGGTTAATGCATGCTTGGTGGTGATAAATGCACACTGGAGATAAAGTCGTGCAGCTTTCTGTAAGGCGCAAAGGCACCTGACCCTATGTATTCTGGATATTATAACAGTAAGAATTCATTTATCTAGAACTCATGTGGGCTAATTGATTTTCTTCTCTTCTCTTCATGCTGGCCCGAGGTATGGTTGCTGTGACATGATTCCAGGGCAAGTTAGTTTACCAGAGCTTCTATAACAAAGCTCCTCAAACTGGGTAGTTTAAAACAACACAATTTATTTTCTCACAGTTCTGATACTAGAAATCTGAAATCAAGGAGTTATCAGGGCTGTGGTCCCTCTGAAGGCTCTAGGGGAGGGCTCTTGCTGCCTCTTGCATCTGCTGGTGGCTCTGTCCTTTCCTGGCTTGTGGCCGCATCACTCCAACCTTTGCTTATTCTTCACATGGGTGTCTTCTCTTCTCCATGTGTATCTCTTATAAGAACACTTGTAATTGGATTTTAGATAATCCAAGATAATAAAAAATAATCTAATTTTGAGATCTTTAATGTATTTACATCAGCAAAGACCTTCCCCCCACCCTAAGTAAAGTTACATTTATAGATTTTTGGAGCTAGGACATGGACATATCTTTTTAACTCACTGCAGTGTACTGTAAGTGGTATTTCTTGGCTATAAAATTAGCAATAGCCAAAAGGCCAGCAAAGGCAACACTGCATGTCACTCAGTGGTGAATAGTATCAAGACCCAAGACACTTTCCTAATCTCCATGACAATAATAGCTGGGGACTCTTCAGAGACGCTGGCAGGACAGGACTTTCTGAACTCCTGCAGCAGCAAGGCCCAGGGGTTATTGGGACCCTGGGACAACTAATCTAAAACACCTGGTCACCCTAGAGACAAGACGAGCTCAGCACAGATGCAACACTCATCAACCCTATGGCAAGGCTCACCTTCAAGGAAACAGCTTACACTGCCTTTCTGAAAGAAGCACCTGTAACTCACCCATACTGAATACAAGTATGAGAAAGGGAGAGGAATCCCCAAAACTCTGAGAATGTCTTTCACACAGAGATTCTTCCAGTGAATCAGTCATCTGACCCCTGACTGTACCTGGCCCAAGCCCTGGCCTGCTCTAGCTGTGCATCTTGTAAGAATGCTGCCAGAATAAACTGCTTGAGCATCACATGGTATCTAAGACTCATCTTTGACATGAATGGGATAGAAGGGAATAAGTTGCCTCTGGGGAAGCTGGTTAACTAGAACCACCTGAGACTCCCAAACAGGACACACTATGCCAACCATCATTCAACTCACGGCACCGGCCAACCCTTAAACTAATAACGAAGGTAGAATATACATATCTTCCACCAGTATATGATCTCAAAACCAAAGTCCCAAAACAGAGGCTTAGGAGAAAAGTAGCCCTAGGATAGGGCAGCTGTCACTATTTCAGTAACTGGCTCCTCAATCACTGCCTGTATCTTTGGAAAGACAAAAATTCCAGGTTAGAGCCACCATGAATTGGCAAGAGAGAGGTAATAAAAGAAAGTTTGCAACTCATAGCTAATCATGTTTTAATTACTCATATCCAAGCCAAGTCTTATTTCATAAAATGTTCTAGTTTACTAGATTTAGCTATTCATTGAAAAATAATCTGAGAAATAATTGCTTTTATAGACCAATTGACTTACAATGTCTCCAACTAAAATTAATCTAAATGAGAGGTGAGCTGTAGCAGTGGCAGAAGGGTGTGCTGTGTCTCTGTGGAGATCTATAATACCCAGGGATATTTTAAATCACTCAAACAATATTTCTGGCCAGAAAAGTCATTAAGTTCATTAATTTGTACCAGTATTAAACAGGTAATGCATTTTTATGCATGCCTATATTACAGATAGAAATATAATTTTTAAGAAAATTTTTGCTAGAGTCAACCGTGCCATTCATACCATATCTCTAAAAAGGAGACACTTTTTTCCATTTACAGAATTTCTATGTTTAAATATTCCCTTAAATATGCTGATTCCATTTTGGTAATCGTTGGGCTTCATCCAATTACTTGGTGAAAATTCAAAACTCTGCAAGGATTAATCCATAAATCTGGCGATCCACATTGCCTAGGCAAAGATGACATTTGCACAATAATTCAGTGACTCTAGGACAATTTTAAATGCCAGTCCAGTAGAACTGATTTTTTAAATTCCCAGGGGCTTTTGTGAGTTATCTAATTTAGCTATAAAGGATGCCATGAAATTTGGCTCATGTATAATTTATAACTTATGTGATAAAAATGGATTAATTTTGCTTAGCATTTATTTGCTTTTCAGTATGATAAAATATTGTGGTTCTACTACAATATATCATTTTGCTGAGTCACACGGGTGCCTTGCTCAGAGAAAATTTCTGAAAGTGGGAAAGGCAAATGGTAATTAAATCATTATAGCTGCAGGCATTTGCATGACGTGATCAAAACTAAACTGAATGTGCACAGAACAAAATTTATTTTCTCTCATTTTCATATCCCAACCTGCTCCCTCAACTGTAGAGGGACTCAAGAGGTATGAATCACAAGCCAAATATGCAAGCCAGAGCTGTAAATGCATTTCACACATTTTGCCTTTTTTTCCCTCTTATCTTTAATAGCACATTTAACATTTAAAAAAACAATTTTAATAGATTTTACTTTTCAGAGCAGTTTAAGGTTTACAGAAAAATTGTGCAGAAAGTACAGAGAATTCTTATAAACTGCAATCCCTCTCCCTTGCCCCACAATTTTCCCTATTATTAACATTTTGCATTGAATTGCTACATTTGTTATGATTGGTGAACAAATTTTGATACATTATGATTAACTAAAGTATGTACCATACATTAGGGTTAACTCTATTTTGACAAATGCATAATGTCATGTACATACCATAGCAATAACACTTAATGTGAGAGATTTACCCTCTTAAATTTTTAAGTGCACAATACAGTACTAACTATAGGCACTATGTTGTAGAGCAGATCTCCACAGCTTACTCATCTTGCATGACTGAAAATTTATACCCATTGAACAGCAGCAACTTCCTCTTTGCCTCTTCCCCCAACCCTGGCATCCACCGTTCAACTTTCTGCTTCTGTGATTTTGACTATCTTTGATACTTCTTATAGCTGGAATCACACATATTTGGATGTACCAGGAGGGCGTTATGCTAAGTGAAATAAGCCAGTCACAGAAAGATAAAGCCATTCACTCTTTGTGTTTATACCCTTACAAGAAATCGTGGGATATGACAGGCATAGAAGAGCTGTTTTCTGAGTGGATAAGTAATAACAGCAAACATATATGCATGTCAGATACTGTTCTGAGTGTGTTAGAAATATTAATTCATTTATTCCTCACAATAGTCCAAGTGGCATAATACTATTATTTTTCTAATTTTGTCAGTGAAGAAATTGAGTCTCTACAACTTCCAAGTGCTAAAATTCTCATTCATGTTGGTTCCAGCCTATGTGGCTGACCCCTTCCCTACAACACCTACGATGAATTAAGAGCGTATCATGCTCTGGTGGGCTCTGTGAAGGGCCAGCAGTGCCCCCTCCAGGACTGACGATGCATCCCCCACTGTCCTTAGCTGTCAGCCCTCTCCCGAATTTCCCCTGAGGAGAGTTGCTTTGCCTAAGGTCATGGCCTTCCTGCGGCAGCCTACACTTCATGGCAGGGTGTGTAAAGTCCTGGCCCCTCATGCTAACTCAGGACAGCTCTGAACACCATCCCGGTTCCCCAGGAGGGCATGAATGGTTCTTCTTCAGCCCACGTCTAAGCTCGGCTACCCACTATGCCTTTTGCTCTCCTTTCCCATAAGTGGTCCCAGCAATGCTCCCTTTACTTAATAATCCCCCTCACACACTGATCTTCACCTCAAAGTTGGCTTCTAATCTGTGACACAGGCTTCCACTACTTTGCAGGAGAATCAGGCTCAGTCATAATTACGTAACATTCTAAAGTCATTCTGCCAGTAAGTTGTGCGTCAAATTCCAAACATCAGGCTCTTTCTGTTATATCACATCATCTTCCAGCTTAATAAGTAGCCAAGTGTTGTTTGTTTATGTGATTTCCACAATGTGATCTTCAGAACTTCAACAAATTAAGGCAAAGATGGCTAACACAGAGTTCTTAAATTTTCTATAATTCCTTTTTGGCGGGTAAAGGTAAATGAATTGCTGCATTGTTGCTAATATACAAGTGTCATTATTTTTAAATCACTGATGAGTGCAATTTTCAAAGGGCCTTATTTTTCCCTGTGTGAAAGTTAATGTGATCAAGCCGTTTTCTGATGTGTCATTGAACACTGACGTACACTTCAGATCAGCAGGAGGAAAGGAGATATTCTTGGGAAGACTAAGTAGCCTTTTCAGAACACACCATAAATCTATATAAAAAGAACAAAATGTAGACAGGGATCTGGAGGGCACAGCTAACAGTGAGTCAGGTTGCTACCATTGGAAAATGGCTTTTAGGCTGAGTTTCAGAAGGGCTTATAGGATAACATTCATTTAAAAATGCATCCTTTTCTATGCTCTGGTCTTATTCATTTATTTATTTATTTATTGAAACATAATTGATTATAAATGTTTGTGGTATATAGATTTGAATATGAATACCTGTGTACAATCTGTGGTGATCAAATCAGGATACTTAGCATATTCATCATAGAAAATATAATCATTTTTTGTGTCCATTAACCAATTTCTTGCCAATCCTTTTCTTAACAGACAAGAGTAAGTCTATTTCTCAGTGGTAGACACAATTTATCCAAGCTTGCAATTCTAATATGTAAAGACAGAATTTCAATATGTTTATTTGCTATGAGCCCTCATGATCCATCAATCTTTCAATATCATAGATCTAAATGGAAAGCTACTTCTCATCATAATTAGAAGCCACTTCAATTTATTAAAATGAAAACTCACTGTTACAGTGATGAGGTATCTCTCAACGCCCATAGACTAGTACAAATTTTTGTTGCAGGAGAACCCTTTCAGTTAAGTTTCTATTAGTTTAAAATAATCCATTGTAACTATGAGACATCTTCAAATATTCATTAGAAATATGTACTATAAAAAAAACTATGCATGAATTTCAATATTCTTTGCACCAAAATAGACTTATACTAACTTGTTATAAAATGTCTGAAGAGGGTCTAGTTTGTGACACTAAAAAGAGTCCCCATCAGAGCAACATAAATTCTGCTAAAAATCGAAGCAAAAAGAAACATCAAATTTATGATAATGCTTGGGTGCAAGAATGGTAAAGTCATTGATCCTTTATGAAAAGTTTATGGGGGGCCGAGCCGGTGGCACACTCGGGAGAGTGCGGTGCTGGGAGCGTGGCGACGCTCCCACCGCGGGTTCAGATCCTATATAGGACTGGCCGGTGCACTCACTGGCTGAGTGCAGGTCACGAAAAGGACAAAAAAAAAAAAAAAAGTTTATGGGAACAAGGCCTCAAAGAACTCAGCAGTTTACAAATGGATAACTCGTTTTAAGAAGGGAAGGGATGATACTGAAGGTCAAACCCCCAGGGGCAGACCATCCACATCAATTTCTAAAAAATAAAATTAATCTTGTTTGTGCCCTAATTGAAAAGGACCAATGATTAGCACCACAAGCAATAGCCATCATCATAGGCATCTCAATTGGTTGAGCTTACACAATTCTGACTAAAAACATTAAAGTTAAGCAAGCTTTTCACTTGATGGGTGTCGAAACTGTTCAGCCCAATCAGCTACAGACAAGAACAGAACTTTCAATGAAAATTTTGAAAGTAAAATCAAGGTATTTTTTTTGAAGAATTGTAACAGGAGATGAAACATGGCTTTACCAGTATGATGCCAAAGACAAGACACAATCAAAGCCATCGCTACCAAGAGGTGGAAATGGTCCAGTCAAAGCAAAAGCAGACTAGTCAAGAGCAAAGGTCCTGACAACAGTTTTGGGGATGTTCAAGGAATTTTACTTTTTGTTCTCTGGAGGGCCAGAGAACAATAACATCTGCTTATTATGAGAGTGCTTAAAGAAAGTTAGCCACAGCTTTAGCAGAAAAATGCCCAGTAAATCTTTACCAGAGAGTCTTCTCCACCATGACAATGCTCCTGCTCATTCCTCACATCAAACAAGGGCGATTTTGTGAGAGTTTTGATGGGAAATCATTAGGCATCCACCATATAGTCCTGATTTGTCTCCTTCTGAGTTATTTTTGTCTCCTAATCTTAAGAAAATCTTTAAAGGCACCCATTTTTCTTCAGCTAATATGGTAAAATGATTGCATTGACAAGGCTTCACCTACACAGCCTTACTCCATCCCCAGCCTGGCCAAATGTGTGGATCAGAGAGGCATACAGCAGAAGAAGCAGAAGTTCCACAGAGACCACATGCCCTGCAGTGCCAGTGCATGACCCAGCAGGTAGGCCTCGCCGCTGCCGCCTGACTTCATCCTCAGCCCAGCCGAGTGCGCATGGATCAGAGAGGAACCCAGCCAGAGAAGCAGAAGTTCCGTGGAGACCAAATGCCCTGCAGTGCCAGCATAAGGCCCAGCAGGTAGGCCTCGCTGCCACCACGCAACTCCATCCCCAGCCCAGCAAAGTGCATGCTGACCAGAGAGGCACCTACTGGGAAGGCCCAAGACCTGAGGACCATGCACCCAAGGCACTAATGGGCAACCGAGCAGACACTGAGGAAGCCATACCAAAATTGAAAGCCCCAGCAGCATCCTAGCCAGAAAATAGTGTCAAACCAGTGGACTGTGAAATCACCTGACACAATGACTAAACATCAAAGGAAAGATACCAGAAATATGAAAAATCAAGAAAGTACACCACCAAAGTGTAATAACTCTCAAGATCTAGATCCTATAGAACAAGAAGCCCTTGAAATGTCTGACAAGGAATTTCAACTGATAATTCTAAGGAAACTAAATGAGATACAAGAAAACTCAGCTAGACAACACAATGAAACAAGAAAAAGTATACAGGACCTGAAAGAAGAAATGTACAAGGAAATTAATGCCCTGAAAAAGAATGTAGCAGAGCTGGCCAAGCTAAAGAATTCATTCAATGAAATAAAAAACACAGTAGAGAGCTTAACCAACAGACTTGTAGAAGCAGAATAGAAAACTTCAGACCTTAAAGATGGGCAGTTTGAAATAACAAAGGCAGACAAAAAAAAAAAAAAAAAAAAAGAATTAAAAACATTGAAGAAAACCTAAGAGAGATATCAGACAACCTTAAGCACACAAATATCTAAGTCATGGGTATTGCAGAAGGGGGGAAAAAGGAGATTGCATTGAAAACATATTTAGTGAAATAGTGGCAGAAAAGTTTCCAGGTATAGGAAAAGACACATATGTCAATATTGGACAGATCATCTAGGGAAAGAATCAGCAGAGAAACACAAGATCTAAACAACATACTAGACCAATTGGACTTGGCAGATATCTACAGAACATTCCATCCAACAACCTTAGAATATTCATTCTTCTCATCAGCACATGGATCATTCTCCAGGATAGATCAAATGTTAGGTCACAAATCAAGTCTCAACAAATTCAAAAAAATGGAATTATCCCATGTATTTTTTCAGACAACAATGGATTAAAACTAGAAATCAATAACAAATGAAATTCTGGAAACTACACAAACACTTGGAAATTAAACAGCATTCTACTTAATGACATATGGGTCGAAGAAGAAATCAAACAGGAAATCAAAAAATTTATTGAAACTAATGAAAATAATGATACATCATACCAAAACCTGTGGGTTACTGCAAAAGCAGTACTAGGGGGGAAATTTATCACATTAAATGCTTCCTTCAGAAGAATGGAAAGATGGCAAGTGAACAACCTAACACTTCACCTTAAAGAACTAGAAAAACAAGAACAATCCAAACCCAAAGTTAGCAGACGGAAATAAATCATTAAGATCAGAGCAGAACTTAGTGAAATTGAAACCAAAAAAACAATACAAAAGATCAATGAATCAAAAAGTTGGTTTTTTGAAAAGTTAAATAAAATTGACAAATCATTAGCATGGCTAACTAAAAAAAGAAGAGAGAAGATCCAAATAAAAATTAGAAATGAAAAAGGTGATAGTGCAACTGATACATCTAAAATACAAGGAATCATTTGACACTACTATAAACAACTATATGCCAACGAATTTGAAAATATGGAGGACATGGATAAATTTCTGGATACACATAAGGTACCAAAACTGAGCCAAAAAGATGTAGAAAATCTGAATAGACCAATAACAATAAAAAAGGTTGAAGCTGTTATCAGAAGGCTCCCAACAAAGAAAAGCCCAGGACCAGATGGATTCACAGCAGAATTTTACCAAACATTCAAACAGGAATTGACACCAATTCTCTACGAATTATACCAAAGGATTGAAACAGAGGCAATTCTCCCAAACTCATTCTATGAAGCAAACATCACCCTGATACCAAAGCCAGGTAAAGTTACAACTAAAAAATAAAACTACAGGCCAATATCCTTGGTGAATATAGATGCAAAAATCCTCAATAAAATACTAGCTAACAGAGTACAGTAACACATATGCAAAATTATACACCATGATCAAGCAGGATTCATTCCAGGGATGCAAGATTGTTTCAACATATGCAAATCAATAAATGTGATACACCTTATCAATAAAATCAAACAAAAGGACCATATGATCATCTCTATAGATGCTGAAAAAGCATTTAATAAAATTCAACATTCATTCATGACAAAGACTCTCTATAAGTCAGGTATAGATGGAAAGTATGTCAACATAATTAAAGCCCTATATGATAAATCCACTGCCAATATCATCTTGAATGGGGAAAATCTGAAAGCTTTCCTTTAAGAACAGGAACTAGACAAGGATACCCACTCTCATCACTCCTATTCAACATAGTGTTGGAAGTACTAGCCAGAGCAATCAGAGAAGAGAAGGAAATAAAGGGCATCCCGATTAGAAAAGATGAGGTCAAATTGTCCTTCTTTGCAGAAGACAAGATCCTATATATCAATTAGCCTAAAGCCTCTTCAGAAAAACTCTTGGAGTTGATAAGTGATTTCAGCAAAGTAGCAGGATACAAAATCAACACACAAAAATCAGTAGCATATCTATTCTCCAATAGTGAACACACAGAAAGAGAAATCAAGAAAGCTTGCCCATATACAATAGCCACTAAAAATATAAAATACTTAGGAATTGAGTTAATCAAAGATGTGAAAAATCTTTATAATGAGAACTACAAAGCACTACTGAGAGAAATTAAAGAGGACACAAGAAGATGGAAACATATCCCATGCTTTTGGATTGGAAAAATCAACATTGTGAAAATATCCATACTACCCAAAGTGATATACAAATTCAATGCAATCCCTATCAAAATTCCAATGACATTTTTCTCAGAAATGGAAAAAACTATCCAGATATTTATATGGAATAACAAAAGACCACACATAGCCAAAAAAATTCTGAGCAAATAAATAAATAAATAAATAAATAAATAATAAATAAAAATAAAGCTTGAGGTATAACACTACCTGACTCTAAACTATACTACAAAGCTATAATAAACAAAACAGCATGGTACTGACATAAAAACAGACATGCTGATTAATGGAATAGAATAGAGAATCCAGAAATCAACCCACACACCTACAACCATCTGATCTTTGACAAAGGCACCAAGCCTATACACTGGGGAAGAGACTGCCTCTTCAGCAAATGGTGCTGGGATAACTAGGTATCAATATGCTGAAGATTGAAACTGGACCCCTACCTCTCACCATATACTAAAATCAACTCAAAATGGATTAAAGAATTAAATATTCCACCTGAAACAATAAAAATTCTTAAAGAAAACTTAGGAGAAACACTATAGGAAGTACAACTGCACACAGGCTCCATGAATATGACCCCCAAAGCATGGGCAACCAAAGGAAAAATAAACAAATGGGATTATATCAAACTAAAAAGCTTCTGCACACAAAAGGAAACAATTAACAGAGTTAAAAGACCACCAACAAAGTGGGAGAAATTATTTGCTAAATATACATCTGACAAAGGATTAATATCCAGAATATACGAGGAAATGAAACAACTTTACAACAAAAAACAAGTAACCCAATTAAAAAATGGGCAAAAGAGCTAAATAGGCATTTCTCAAAGGAAGGTATACGAATGGCCAACAGACACATGAAAAAAATGCTCAATATCACTCAGTATTCTGGAAATGCAAATCAAAATCACACTGAGATACCATCTCAGCCCAGTTAGGATGGCTAATATCCAAAAGACTGTGAATGATAAATGCCGGCAAGGTTGCAGAGAAAAAGAACTCTCATACATTGTTGGTGGAACTGCAAAATGGTGCAGCCTCTATGGAAAATGGTATGAAGGTTCCTCAAACAATTGCAGATAGATCTACCATATGACTCAGCTATCCCACTGCTGGGAATATACCCAGAGGAATGGAAATCATCAAGTTGAAGGTATACCTGTTCTCCAATGTTCATTGCAGCACTCTTTACAATAGCTAAGAGTTGGAATCAGCCCAAAAGTCTATCATCAGATCAGTGGATACAGAAAATGTGTTATATCTATACTATGGAATACTACTCTGCTATAAAAAAGAATGAAATACTGCCATTTGCCATGACATGGATGGACCTAGAGAGAATTATATTAAGTGAAACGAGTCAGGCACAGAAAAAGAAATATCACATGTTCTCACTTATTCGTGGGAGCTAAAGATAAGTAAATAAATTCACAAACAACCTGGCGGGTGGGGGAAGGGAGAAGACACAACAATTATAATTCCTTGAAGTTGATGTGACAAGCAAACAGAAAGGACATTGTTGGGAGGGAGGGGTGAGAGGGAGGAGGGAGGGAAGTTTTGGTAATTAACCACAATAATCAAGCATATTGTATATTGACAAAATAAAATTAAACTAAAAAACAAAAGAAAAACCCCAAAACAAAACAACAACAAAAGACTGCATTGATATAGTTAAAGTGCCAGGACCTTCAGTTCTTTAGAGATGGTCTAAATGATTGGTTCATCACTTACAAAAGTGTCTTGAACTTGATGGAGCTTATGTAGAGAGATAAAGTTGATAAATTTAATTTTATCCCTTAATTTCATTTTTTTCATGATCTTGTTGAAGTTTGCTCATATAACATTTTTTGTAAGTCTCATGGTAACCATAACACAAAATTATAATAGATATACTATAAATAAATAGTGTAAAATAAACGTTTACTACTAGCGGAAATCACTTAATTACAAAGGAAGACAATAATACAGACAAAAGGACAAAAGGATCTACAAAAAAAAACCCAAACAGGAAATAGCAACAAAATGGCTGTAATAAGTCCTTATCTATCATTAATAACTTTAAATGTGAATTGATTAAATCCCCAAATTAAAATACAGAGTGGCTGAATGGATTATAAAACATGAGCCAACAGTGTGCTGTTCCAAGAAACTCACTTCACCTATAAAGACATACAGTCGATGGAAAAAGATATTCCATGCAAATGGAAACCAGAAAACAGCAAGGGCAATCACACTTATATCAGATAAAACAGACTTCAAGTCAAGAGGAGTAAAAAATGGTAAAGAAGGTCATTATATAGTAATAAATGGATCAGTTCAGTAAGAGGATATAACAATTCTAAATATGTATGCAGCAAACTTTGGAGCACCAAGATATGTAAAGCTAATATTATTGGATCTAATGGGAGAGACAGACTCCACTAAAATAATAGCTGGGAACTTCAACACCCTTCTTTCAGTAATGGACAGGTCATTCAGACAGAAAATCATCCAAGAACATCACAGTTAATCCTTGCCCTAGACAAACTGAACCCAACAGACTTTTATAGAACATATCACCCAAAAACTACAGAATGTACATTCATCTCTGCAGGGCTTGAAACATTCTCCAAAGACCATATGTTGGATCACAAAACAAGTCTCAAACAAATTCAAGAAAACTGAAACTATGTCAATTATCTTTTTTGACCACAATGGAATATAAGAGAAAAGACATTGGAAAGTGTAAAAATACATGGAAACTAAGCAACATGCACCTAACAAATGAATAGGTTAAAGAAGAAATTAAAAAAGAAATTAAAAAATTCCTGGAGGCAAATGAAAATGAAAGCACAACATACCAGAACCTATTAGATACAGCAAAAACAGTTCTAAGAGGGAAGTTTATAGCAATAAATGCCCATATAAAGAAAGTAGAAAGACTTCAAATAAACAACCTAATGTTACATTTCAAGGAACTAGAAAAAAAAAGAACAAACCAAATCCAAAATTAGTAGGAGGGGAGAAATAACAAAGATCAGAAAAGAAATAAATGAATTAGAGATTAAAAATAATTCAAAAGATTAATGAGACAAATAGTTGACTTCTTGAAAAGATAAACCAATTTAGTAAACCTTTAGTTAGACTAAGAATAAAAGAAAAAATATGAAAATAAAATCAGAATTGAAAAAGGAGACATTACAACTGATACCACAGAATTAAAAAAAGGGTCATAGGAAACTATGGTGAATGCTATGTGCTAACAAACTGGAAAATCTAGAAGAAATGGATAAATTCCTGAACACATATAACTTATCAATGTTAAATCATGAGGAATTAGAAAACCTAAACAGATCAATAATGAGTAATGAGATTGAAATGATAATAAAAAGTCTAACAAAGAAAATCACAGTACCAGATGGCTTCACAGTCTAATTCTGCCAAACATTTAAGTTAGAAGTAATATCATTTTTTTCAAATTCCTTCAAAAAGTTGAAGAGGAAGGGATACTTCCAAATTCATTCCACAAGACCAACATTACACCCATACCAAAATTGAAAAAGAACACAACAAAAAAAGAAAAGTATAGGCCCTTATTCCTGATAAACATATATGCAAATGCCTTTAACAAAATACTAGTGAACCTAATCCAACACATTAAATAACACACTAAAAAGATGATTCACCACAATCCAGTGAGATTTATTCCAGGGATGCAAGGATGGTTTAACATATGCAAATCAATAAATGTGATATATCACATCAACAGAATAAAGGATGAAAACTATACAATCATTTCAATAGATGTAGAAAAAGCTTCTGATAAAATTAAATACCTCTTCATGATAAAAACACTCAACAAATTAAGTACAGAAGGAAAGTATCTCAACACATTTAAGGCCATATATGACAAACCCACAGCTATATCACACTGAGTGAACCAAAGTTGAATGCTTTTCCTCTAAGATCTGGAACAAGACAAGGATGTCCACTTTTCCCACTCTCACAGTACTGGAAGGTATAACCAGAGCAATAGGCAAGAGAAAGCAATAAACAGCATCCAAATTAGAAAGAAGGAAGTCACACTATGCCTATTTGCAAATGACATGATCATATATATATATAGAAAATTCTAATGGAATACACCAAAAAATGCTAGAACTAATAAAAGGATTTAGTAAAGTTGTAGTTAACAAAATTAACATACAAAAGTCAGTAGCATTTCTATATGCCAATAATGAAATATCTGAAAGAGAAATCAAGAAAGTAATCCCATTTACAATAGCTACCAAAAAAACGAAATACCTAGGAGTAAATTTAACCAAGGAGGTGACATATTTCTACAATGACTGTGATAAAATATTGATGAAGAAATTGAAGATGACAAAATTAATAGAAAGATATCTCATGTTTATGGGTCAGAGGAATTAACATTATCACAATGTTTATACTCCCTGCTATTGGTCAAATGTTTCCCTCAAAAGTTCATGTTTTAGAATCTTAATCCCCACTTGCACAGTGTTAAGAGGGTGGGAAATTTGACTGTGATGTTTGAAAGGTGGGGCCTTTAAGAGGTGGTTGGATTGTGAGGATTGTGCCCTCATGAATGGATTAATCCATTCATGGAGTAATGGACTGATGGTTTAATGAATTGTTATGAGCATGGTTCTGATGGATTTATAAGGAGAGCAGATGAGAAGATTAGCTCTCTTTCACAGACTATCCTCACCATGTGATACCCTGGTTGCTATGAGACTCTGTAGAGAGTTCCCAGGACCATGGACTTCCCAGTCTCCAAAACTGTAAGAAACAAATTTCATTTCTTTATACATTACCCAGTTTCAGGTATTCTGTTATAATCAACAGAAACAGACTAGCACACTACCCAAAGCAATCTATAGATTTAATGCAATTCCTGACAAAATACCAAAGATATTCTTTACAGAAATAGAAAACACAATCTTAAAAACATGTATGGAACCACAAAAGACCCCGAATAGCCAAAGCAATCTTGAGCAAAAAGAACAAAGCTAGAGGACAAGTCACTACCTGACTTCAAGATATACTATAAAGCTATGGTAACCAAAAGAGTTACCAAAAGGCATAAAAACAGACAAATAGAGCAATGGAACAGAATAGAGAGCCCAGAAATAAATCCATACATTTCCAACCAACTGATTTTTGACCAAGGTGCTGAGAATATACAAGTACATTGGGGTAAGTACAGCCTCATAAATATATGATTCTGGGAAAACTGGACATGCACATGCAGAAGATTGAAACTCCATCCCTGTCATCATCCCCAAAAATCAACTCAAAATGGATTAAAGACTTAAATTTAAGACCCCAAAGTATGAAACTACTAGAAGAAAACATAGGATAAATGCTACATGACATTGGACTGGGCAACACTTTTTTGAACAAGACTTTGAAGGCATAGGAAACAAGCTCAAAAACTGAAAAATGGGATTACATCAAACTAAAAAGGTTCTTCACAGCAAAGGAAACAATGAACAAAATGAAGAGACAACCTACAGAATGGGAGAAAATATTTGAAAACTATGCATCTGAAAAGGGGCTAATATCCAGAATATATGATAGTCAAACAACTCAGCAAAACAAAAACAAACAAATAACCCAGCTAAAAATGGCAAAGGACCTGAATAAACATTTCTCAAATGAAGACATACAAATAGACAACAGACACCTGAAAAAATGCTCAACATCACTAATCATTACAGAAATGCAAACTAAAACCACATGAGATACCATCTCACTCCATTTAGAACAAACTATTCTCAAAAGCACAGAAAATAACAAATATTGGTGAGGATGCATAGAAAGGGGAATTGTTATACACTGTTGATGGGAATGTAAAAATACAGCCATTATGGAAAACAGTATGAAGGTTTCTCAAAAACACTAAAAATAGATCTACCCTATGATTCATCTATCTCACTACTAGGCATATATCCAAAGGAAATGAAATCAATATATGGAAGAGACATCTGCACTACCATATTTATTGCAGCACTATTCACAATAGACGAGAGATGGAATGAACCTGAATGTTATCAACAGACGAATGGGTTTAAAACTGTGGTGTATATACAAAATGGAATAGCATTCAGTTATAAAAAATTAAATTCTGTTTTTTGCAGCAACATGGATGAAACTAAAGACCATTACATTAAGCAAAGTAAGCCATGCACAGAAAGACAAATATTGCATGGTCTCACTCATATATGGAATCTAAAAAAAAAAAAAAAAAAGAAAAAAGTTGTTCTCATAGAAATAGAGAGTAGAATGGTTACTAAAGGCAGGGAAGGAAGTGTGGGCTGGTGAAGGGGGGGAGAGGTGGATTAACAGTTACAAAATTACAGTAGATAGGAAGAATATATTCTGGTGTTCTAGGCTGACGACAGCTAATAATATTATATTGTGTATTTCTAAATAGATGGAAAAGAGATCTTAACTGTAATCATCACTGAAAAAACATAAATGTTTAGATGATGGATATGCTATCTACCCTAGCTGAATCATTGAACATTATATACATGTATTAAGGCAGCACACTGTACTACACAAACATGTATGATTTTTAATTTAAGCGGAAAAAAAATTTCAGGTAATTAAATCCATTCAGAAAACTTCTTCATAATCTTAGAAACAAAAGAAGGAGATTAGTTTAACTGATTGCTTCAAGTGTTACTCAAATTTCAGATTTTCCTTAGCCTCTTCTTTGGATTTCTCCAAAATAACAGGTGATTTGCACAAACGCATTATTAAGCATTACCACGGAGGATGTGGGAAAGACAGAGATGTAATCTAGAACACGTCAGCTGTAAAACTCCAACTGGACTTGTTTGCTCCACATCTTAAATCTCTGTGGCCAACAGCCACTTGCTCTCTCAAACTCTCCCCAGGAAGCTTCATTTCCCTTCTCTATAACCTCTCAACATCCCCCTTCTCTTTTTCAGAATGTTTTAATTCTGTCCTACCTTCTCCAAATAGTAATCTCCTTTCTACTACTTAATGTCCTATAGTGTATAAAAGGGTATTATTTCCTGACTTTGGGTCCAGGCACTACAGCCAGATACATAATGTGTTACAATGCTGCCAGTCTTGCAGGTTCTAGATTCTAGAATATTGATGCTCAGTGGGTAAATTCACTAGATCTATAGCCACAATAAGAATGGTTTCATCAAAGGTACTGAAATACTAAAAAACACCAGCTCAGGCCTCCTCAGCTCTGGACAGTACCTACATCAGCCTGGCCTGGCTGGCCTTTATGCCCCATCTCTATTCTTCAGTGGCTGGTGGGTCTCTTTTTTGATAGATGCAGCATTTCGTACTCCACATTGGATCCAACTGTTGCAGCCTTGGAAGACATGCTGTGTGTTAAGATTATTTGTAAGTTTTTTCTCTCTACTATGTGTCAATTTCGTAATTTAACTTTAAAAATGAAACAACCTTTTTTTTTCACTTTCAAGTTATGGTGAGGCTTCACATCTTAACAACATAACTGTGGTGCCTTTAAAGACCAGCAAATACCAAGCTTATTTTAGAAATAAATTAGTGTGATCCCCTTGATAGCCTCCTTGTTCAGTTGCAGTTTGATGAAATATGGGAAGAGTAATCTTACTCAAAATTGATAGCATAAGCAAGCCGTCCTTCTGCAGTCGTTCTTACGTTTTAGGAGGAGGTAGTGCACAGACCCTTTTGAGCCCCTGATGACAACTAAGGACTCTCTCCTGGGAAAAAAGCATGATGTCCCTCTCCTGCCTCCACACACACACATAAGCATGCACAAATACACAGTCAAACACACAAGCACTCACACACATACACATGCACTCTCTCTTTCACACACACATGAGCATACAGATGTATACACACGTGGACACACATACACACACTACACATATATGAACACATACATATACCCACATACCCACATACATACCCACATACACACACACATTACTGCAGGTAGTTTCAGAGAGTTCACAAACCCCCATAGTCTATCCACAGATCTCAGAGTTCAAAACCCCTGCTGAGGAACTAGAGCACATAACACGAAAAAAAAAAAAAAAAAAAAAATAGTACCTCTTCTGCAATTTGGGTTCATTAGAGGAAGTATTTAGTGATTTCTTACTCTGAGGCATAATGAAAGTAACAGCAGAGCTGTTGAGGGCTTAGAATATGGGATTTATTCATATGAGTGTATGTTTGAAGTGAATGTTGTAACTCTCACAAGTGGGGAAGAGTATTGTGTCAAGAGTTTATGACTGTATAAATGGCACACGACAGACAGTATAATAACATTCAGCCTTTATCACTACAGACTTTTCATTTTTTAGTATATTCCCAGGGTTCAAGGACTGTAAAGCTGATGTACAGATTTTTAATTCTTTTTGGAGAAAATGATTTAGTTATGAAAATGCATGAATAATTTCACTAAATCAGAGCATTCTCTATGATTTGAGTTAAGTTCATGTTTTTGAATTAGAACTGTAGTTCTAAGTTGGACTACCCATTTTGTTCTTTATTAATTTCTTGACTGTTACTGTAGTGTTAGGCAGCTACCACAGGGAAGGTTGGATTTCTTCTGAAATTTTATCAGATTTGATACCCGATTAGTTGAAAATTCAGACTCAATGTGCATTATGCGGTTATTTGATATTGATTTAATTGTATCTGTGTTTACAAACTGAAGTATATGCCACCTTTTACAAGTAAAAATAAATCTTTCCTAGTCCACTCTCATAATTAGAAAAATATACCCATTCTATGTTCACTGTAAAGCTTGGCCATTGACATCTCACCGGTGCACAGACCCTCTCAAAGCCACAGGGTTCAGCTTGTTAGGAGATGTTGGCAAAGGTTATAAATTTGTTTCCTCTAGAGAGATTATGATATATAATCTCTTTATTATTTCGGTGGTATAAACCACCATTTATAATCAACTGTGCTGCAGACATTAAGTGAGGTTGTTCCTGTTCATCATTAGCATTTGAAGTAGTATGATTTCATACATTTAGCCCTGGAGAATTTGAAACAATTCTGTGGCATTTTACTTACCACCATGAGATTAGTGAGCATAATCCCTTAAGCGGTAGTTTTCTGTCTTCAAATGTGTGCCTGAACTATTATTTTTTCAGTTTCTCTACAGATCAAAACAATTTTTTGAAGATCCTATTGAAGGGTGATGATAGTACCATTAGGCCTTGCTCTATTCTCCCAAGGACTTGAACAGTAGAGAGTATTTTCCATAGTATTTTCACCTTCAGACATTTCTCATTTTGCATAGTTTTCATAATGAAAGTATAATTGACCAAGATCAACTAGCTAGAGTATAGAGTATATGTTGCATAGATTGCTACTGTTTGCAACGTGATCTCCGGTGGAAACAAGTTACACGTAATGAAGGGTTGAAGCTAAAAAGCTGTTTCTCCTCAGGATAGGATTCAGAGCTGCTGTGTTTGAGTGCTAGTTGTGAATTGTAGAACAACTTGTTTTGTTAAGGTGTACTTTATGGATCTGAATATGATCAATCTTGATGAACGTTCCATGTACATTTGTGGAGAACGTGTATGCTGCTGCGGTGGATGGAGTATTCTATGTTAATTAGACCAACTTGATTGATAGTTCAGGTCATCTATATCCTAACTGATTTTGAGCCTGCTGGATGGATCAGTTGCCTCCTATATTCTGATGCTGTGTTGTGAGGCGCATACATGTTCAGGATTGTCTTCTTGAATAGTTGGCCTCTTCATCACCGTGTAATGTCCCTCGATATCCCTGTAATACTACCTTACTCTGGTCTGCTTTGTCTGAAGGTCGTAGGTCTGCTCTGTTTTTCTCCTGATTAGCGTTAGCGTGACATCACTTTCTCCAACCCTTCACCGTAGGCCTGTCTGTGTCTTTACACTTCGAGTGGGTTTCCTGAACACACATGCAGTTCAGTCTCCTTTTATCATCCATTCTGATAATCTGTCTCGTAACTGCTGTGCTTAGACTGTTCTCAATTACATGATTATCAGTGTAACTGAGCTAAAATCTGCCATCTTTGTAACTTTTTTCTGTCTGTTGCATTGTTTCTGTGTCCTCCCCCTACAGTGTTCCTTTTCTGCCTTCTCTGGTTTTAGTTGAGCATTTTACATAATTCCATTTATCTCCCCCTTGGAATATCATTTATACTTAAAATGTCTTTTTAGTGGTTGCCCTAGGGTTTACCATATATGTTTAAAGCACTGTATGTCTAACTTTATGTAATTCTGTGCTGCTTCTTGCGTGGCCCAGCAGTGCACCTTTCCCGCCTCTGTGCCTTGTGGCATTGCTACCGTTTACTATGCACCTGCCACATCACCCAGCACAGTCACACTGTTGCTCTAAACAGACAGTGATCTTTCAGATCAATTGAGAATAAGAATTTTAAGACTTTAATTTTACTTTCATTCATTCATTCATTCTCTAGCACTCTTCCTTTACACAGATACAAGTTTCTTACTGTTACTATTTTCCTTTCGCCTGAAGAATTTTTTTTTTAACATATCTTTCAGGGTAGGTCTGCTGGCAATAAATTCTCTCAGTTTTTTATTACCTGATAAATTCTATTTTTCTTCACTTTTGAAGAATAATTTCTGTGTGTATCATTTCAGATTGGCAGTTTTCTTTTATCACTTTAAATATTTCATTCCGACTTTCAAGATGGCGGTGGCTGCGGCGGCTGGCACGGAGTAGCTGAGGTGGAAAAGGCGGCCACGGAGCCTCAGGCAGCCGGGAAACTTGTGGACCTTCCTCTGGCCATCTCTTAAGGGAGGACCGCTGCTGCTGGCCGGTCGTGGGGGCGGACCGCCACTTTGCCCCCGGCAGGAGAGGCTGCCTCATTTACAGGCAACAGCTTTGAAGTGTGGAGCAGGAAAAGAACTGATTCTTAGCTGCAAAAGCGAGTCTCGAAACAGGGAACACGCCGCCAGGGCTGCTGTGGATGCAGACAGGATTCCGGAAGCCGAGGCCGCGCTGAAGGCGGCCAGCTGCCCTATTCAGGATTCGAGGTTTCAGGCCGGCATTAAAGAAGATTCCTGGGAGCGCCCGAGCCACGCCGTGACTGAACAGCCCGAGGCGGCAGCAGCCGAGAACGGGGAAGGCAGTGAACCAGAGACAGAGAGTGAGCGCCCGACCTGGCACAACCCTGTGAGTGACCCCTGGACCAGTCCTGTGGGTGGCAGACACCCACCCGACTCCCACCTGCATCACCAGGCCACTCACCACCCTGGGGCTCCCTCCATTTTCCCAGGTCCAGGCAGCTCCGCCTGGCTCGGCGCCACTGAGCCCTCCCACTTGCTTGGCCCGTCGCGGGGCTTTCCAGAGCCTGCGGGCCGGCCTCCCCTCCCACTCCCTCCGCGGTTCTCTGGTGGGTTGGTGGTGGGGGGCATCCCTGGCCAGTGTTGGGAGGGCAAGGAAGTACGGGCGGGCGACTGTCACTTCACCACACCCTGGACTCCGCCCCCGGTAAACTTCCTGTTACTGGGAGGCAGATACCATCTCTGCGGCCACCAGTTCGGAAAAAAGCCTAACCAATTTCTGGTTGGGAATAGTGTGGTAGGAGAGTTCCCAGGTCCGCTTGAACCTGCCGGAGAGCTGGCTGCAGGCGGGCGCTAGACTCGGTTTATACTGGGGGAATACAAAGGTGAACAAGTCCCGAGAAAGATCTACACAGTGCTACAAAGGCACCCAGAGAGACCGGTCGTCTGTGCCTAGCAGAAACCTGGTGCACTTCCTGGGCGAGGCGGTGCCGAGCAGGGTCTTGAAGGCCCAGCTGATACACGAGGGTTGCAGAAGACAATCCCCAGCCCAGCACAGTGCGCACAAAGTGGGGAGACGTGCGGCCAGGGAGGCGGAGACTCGACAGAAACCATACACCCTGTGGGGTCGCCACTGCATGATCCAACAGCCTGGGCCAGAGCACATGGAACAGGGAGAAGTCCTGCACAGGAAGTGAAAGCTCAACAGTGATCACACACCCTGTGGTACGTGATCCACCAGCCCAGCAGAGTCCAAGCTGACCAGAGAGGTGGCTCCCCCGGAGAAGCCCAAGACCTGAGGCAAACACACACACAAGGCACTAGAGGCCAACTGAGCAGCCACGGAGGGAGCCATACGAAATTGGCAACCACAGCAACATCCTAGTTATTCATTAGTCTCAAACCGGTGGACTGTGAAACCCCCTGCCACAATGAATAAACATCAAAAAAAAGATACCAGAAATACAAAAAATCAAGAAAGTACACCACCAAAAGTTAATAAATCTCAAACTCTAGATCCTATAGAACAAGAAGCCCTTGAAATGACTGACAAGGAATTTCGAGTGATAATTCTAAGGAAACTGAATGAGATACAAGAAAACACAGCTAGACATCATGATGAAATGAGGAAAAGTATACAGGATCTGAAAGAGGAAATGTACAAAGAAATCAATGTCCTGAAAAAAAATGTAGCAGAACTTGCTGAACTGAAGAAGTTATTCAGCGAAATAAAAAACACAATGGAGAGTTTAACCAGCAGGCTTGTCGAAGTTGAAGAGAGAACCTCTGAACTTGAAGATGGGCTGTTTGAAATAACACAAGCAGACAAAAAGAAAAAAGAATCAAGGACATGGAAGAAAATCTGAGAGAAATATCAGACAACCTTAAGAGATCAAATATCTGAGTCATGGGTATTCCAGAAGGGGAGGAAAATGGAGATTCCATTGAAAACATATTCAACAAAATAGTGGCAGAAAACTTCCCAGGTATAGGAAAAGTCACAGATCTTCAGATCCAGGAAGCTCAACAATCTCCAAACGTATTCAACCCAGAAAGGCCTTCTCCAAGACATGTCATAGTCAAATTGGCAAAACTCAGAGACAAAGAGAGAATCTTAAAAGCTGCAAGAGAGAAGCGTCAAACCACCTATAAGGGAGCACCAATCAGGCTAACATCAGACTTTTCATCACAAACCCTAAAAGCTAGAAAGGAATGGGATGATATTTTCAAAATACTAAAAGACAAAGATTGCCAGCCAAGAATACTTTACCCTGCAAGGCTATCCTTCCGAAATGAAGGGCAAATAGTATATTTCTCAGACAAACAAAAACTGCGGGAGTTTACTACCACAAGACCACCCTTACAAGAAATCCTCAAGGGAGTACTGGGTTTGGTTCCTGAAAAATAACTACCACTGCCATAAAAACCCAAGAAAAATCAAAACCCACTAGTATAATAAAAATGGCATTCATGAAGAGAAAACAAGCAAACAAAAATGCTATCTACAACTTAAGGAACCAATAAACACAGAAACCAAACAGTAAATCAGAAAGCAAGGAACAAAAGACACCTAAGACAACCAAACAACCAATAAAATGCTAGGAATAAATCAACACCTTTCAATAACAACTCTTAATGTAAAAGGCTTAAATTCCCCAATCAAAAGACACAGACTGGCTGACTGGATCAAAAAGGAGGACCCAACTATATGCTGCCTACAAGAGACCCACCTCACCCATAAAGATTCACACAGACTAAGAGTGAAAGGATGGAAAAAGATTTACCATGCAAACAGAAAAGAAAAACGAGCTGGAGTAGCTATTCTTATATCTGACAAAATAGACTTTAAACTAAAAACCATAAAAAGAGACAATGAGGGACACTACTTAAAGATAAAAGGACTGATCCATCAAGAAGACATAACAATCATAAATATGTACGCACCCAATGTTGGAGCAGCCAGATTTATAAAACAAACTCTATTAGACCTAAAGAAGGAAATAGACACTAAATACCATAATAGCAGGGGACCTGAACACCCCACTGTCAATATTAGACAGATCATCTAGGCAAAGAATCAGTAGAGAAACACAAGATCTAAACAAGACTCTAGACCAATTGGAATTGGCAGATATCTACAGAACATTCCACCCAACAACCTCAGAATGTTCATTCTTCTCATCAGCACATGGATCATTCTCCAGGATAGATCACATATTAGGTCACGAATCAAGTCTCAATAAATTCCAAAAAATTGGAATTATCCCATGTATCTTCTCAGACCACAATGGATTAAAACTAGAAATTAATAACAAACGAAACTCTGGAAACTATACAAACACATGGAAATTAAACAGCATTCTACTCAATGACATATGGGTCCAAGAAGAAATCAAGCAGGAAATCAAAAAATTTATTGAAACTAATGAAAATAATGATACATCATACCAAAACCTGTGGGATACTGCAAAAGCAGTATTGAGGGGAAAATTTATTGCATTAAATGCTCACTTCAGAAGAATGGAAAGATGGCAAGTGAACAACCTAACACTTCACCTTAAAGAACTAGAAAAACAAGAACAATCCAAACCTAAAGTTAGCAGATGGAAAGAAATCATTAAGATCAGAGCAGAACTAAATGAAATTGAAAACCAAAAAACAATTCAAAAGATCAACGAATCAAAAAGTTGGTTTTTTGAAAAGATAAATAAAATTGACAAACCATTAGCATGGCTAACAAAAAAAAGGAGAGAAGACTCAAATAACAAAAATTAGAAATGAAAAAGGCGATATTACAACTGATTCATCTGAAATACAAGGAATCATTCGAGACTACTATAAACAACTACACGCCAACAAATTTGAAAATCTGGAGGAAATGGATAAATTTCTGGACACACACAAGCTCCCAAAACTGAACCATGAAGACGTAGAAAATTTGAACCGACGAATAACAATAAAGGAGACTGAAGCTGTTATCAGAAGGCTCCCAACAAAGAAAAGCCCAGGACCAGATGGATTCACAGCAGAATTTTACCAAACATTCAAGGAGGAATTGACAACGATTCTTTACAAACTATTCCAAAAGATTGAAACGGACGCAAATCTCCCAAACTCATTCTATGAAGCAAACATCATCTTGATACCAAAACCAGGTAAAGATATAACGAAAAAACAAACTACAGGCTGATATCCTTGATGAATATAGATGCAAAAATCCTCACTAAAATACTAGCAAACAGAATACAGCAACACATACGAAAAATTATTCATCAAGATCAAGTGGGATTCATTCCAGGGATGCAAGGTTGTTTCAACATAGGCAAATCAATAAATGTGATACACCATATTAATAAAGTCAAACACAAGGACCATATGATCATCTCTATAGATGCTGAAAAAGCATTTGATAAAGTTCAGCCCTCATTCTTGACAAAGACCCTCTATAAGTTAGGTATAGAGGGAAAGTATCTCAACATAATTAAAGCCATATATGCCAAACCCACTGTCAATATCATCCTGAATGGGGAAAAGCTGAAAGCTTTTCCTTTAAGAACAGGAACTAGACAAGGATGCCCACTCTCACCACTCCTGTTCAACATAGTGTTGGAAGTACTAGCCAGAGCAATCAGAGAAGAGAAGGAAATAAAGGGCATCCAGATTGGAAAAGATGAAGTCAAACTGTCCCTGTTTGCAGATGACATGATCTTATATATCGAACAGCCTAAAACCTCTACAAAAAAACTGCTGGAATTGATAAATGATTTCAGCACAGTAGCAGGATACAAAATCAACACACAAAAATCTGTAGCATTTCTTTTCTCCAATAGTGAACATGCAGAAAGAGAAATCAAGAAAGCCTGCCCATTTACAATAGCCACCAAAAAAATAAAATACTGAGGAATTGAGTTAACCAAGGAGGTGAAAAATCTCTATAATGAGAACTACAAACCACTGCTGAGAGAAATTAGAGAGGATACAAGAAGATGGAAAGATATTCCATGCTCTTGGATTGGAAGAATCAACATAGTGAAAATGTCCATACTACCCAAAGTGATATACAAATTCAATGCAATCCCCATCAAAATTCCAAAGACATTTTTCTCAGAAATGGAAAAAACTATCCAGTCATTTATATGGAACAATAAAAGACCATGCATAGCCAAAGCAATGCTGAGCAAAAAAAATAAAGCTGGAGGCATAACACTACCTGACTTTAAGCTATACTACAAAGCTATAATAACCAAAACAGTATGGTACTGGCATAAAAACAGACACACTGACCAATGGAATAGAATAGAGAATCCAGAAATCAACCCACACACTTACTGCCATCTGATCTTTGACAAAGGCACCAAGCCTATTCACTGGGGAAGGGACTGCCTCTTCAGCAAATGGTGCTGGGATAACTGGATATCCATATGCAGGAGAAAGAAACTAGATCCATACCTCTCACCGTATACTAAAATCAACTCAAAATGGATTAAGGATTTAAATATACACCCTGAAACAATAAAACTTCTTAAAGAAAACATAGGAGAAACACTTCAGGAAATAGGACTGGATACAGACTTCATGAACAAGACCCCAAAAGCACGGGCAACCAAAGGAAAAATAAACAAATGGGATTATATCAAACTAAAAAGCTTCTGCACAGCAAAAGAAACAACAGAGTTAAAAGACAACCAACAGAGTGGGAGAAAATATTTGCAAAATATACATCTGACAAAGGATTAATATCCAGAATATATAAGGAACTCAAACAACTTTACAAGAAGAAAACAAGCAACCCAATTAAAAAATGGGCAAAAGAGCTAAGCAGGCATTTCTCTAAGGAAGATATACAAATGGCCAACAGACATATGAAAAAATGCTCAACATCACTCAGCATCCGGGAAATGCAAGTCAAAACCACACAGAGATACCACCTAACCCCTGTTAGGATGGCTAAAATCCAAAAGACTCTGAACGATAAATGCTGGCGAGGTTGCGGAGAAAAAGGAACTCTCATACATTGTTGGTGGGACTGCAAAATGGTGCAGCCTCTATGGAAAATGCTATGGAGGTTCCTCAAACAATTGCAGATAGATCTACCATACAACCCAGCTATCCCACTGTTGGGAATATACCCAGAGGAATGGAAATCATCAAGTCGAAGGTATACCTGTTCCCCAATGTTCATCGCAGCACTCTTTACAATAGCCAAGAGTTGGAACCAGCCCAAATGTCCATCATCAGATGAGTGGATATGGAAAATGTGGTACATCTACACAATGGAATACTACTCAGCTATAAAAACGAATGAAATACTGCCATTTGCAACAACATGGATGGACCTCGAGAGAATTATATTAAGTGAAACAAGTCAGGCACAGAAAGAGAAATACCACATGTTCTCACTTATTGGTGGGAGCTAAAAATTAATCTATAAATTCACACACACACACACACACACACACACACACACACACACACACACAAAACCGGGGGGGGGGGAGAAGATATAACAACCACAATTACTTGAAGTTGATATGAGAAGCAAACAGAAAGGACATTGTTTGGGGAAAGGGGGGGAGGGAGAAGGGAGGGAGGTTTTGGTGATGGGGAGCAATAATCACCCACAATGTATATCGAGAAAATAAAATTTAAAAAATAAATAAATTAAATAAATAAATAAATAAATAAATAAATAAATATTTCATTCCATTCTCTTCTTGCTTATTTGGTTTCTTATAAGAAGTCCATTGTAATTCTTATCCTCATTTCTTTTTAAGGTGCGATGTTTCTTTTATCTCTGGTTTGCCATGAATGGAGCATTAGGTGTGATTCTGGTGAGGGCTCAGAAGAAAAGAGCTATAGAAGAAGCTTCAGACTTGGAGATTATCTAAGTGGTCATGAACAGAATGCTGATAGAAATATGGACATTAAAGGCTATTCTGATGAGGTCTTAGAAGGAAATGAGGAATATCTTATTGAAAACTGGAGGAAATCCCATCCTTGCTATAAAGTGACAAAGAACTTAGCTGAATTATATCTGTGTCCTAATGCTTTGTAGAAGGTAGAAATTAAGAGCAACAATCTAGGATATTTTGCAGAAGAAGTTTCTAAGCAAAGTGTTTAGGGTGTTTGTGTTTTCTCTTAACTGCTTAAAGTAAAATATGAGAATAGCAAAATTATTTTAAAAATGGAATTTACAATTAAAAGGAAAGCAGAATGTAAAGGTTTGGAAAATTCTCAGCCTGCCCATGTAAAGAATTAAAATGTGTGTTTAGGAAAGAACACCCATGGTGTGGCCAAGCTACCATTTGGTGTGGGAATTAGTATGGATAGTAAGAAGCTGGATACTATTCATCAAGATGATGGGAGAATGACTCCAGAGGCATGTCAGGGACTTTAAGGCTGCCATTTCCATTACAGGCCCAGAGTGCTAGGCCCTTGAGGGAAGATTGTGCCATGGGATGGCCCATGGGACCTTGGGGCTCACTGCCCAGGGCCACCCCAAGTCTCTACTCCCCATATCCCAGTGCATTGTTCCTCAGTTGTCCCAGCTGTGGCTCAAGCAGGCCCAGGGCTCGGGCTGCCACTCCAGAGGGCACACACTATATAGCACCGAAGCATTCATGTGGTGTTAACTCTGCAGGTGCACAGAGTGCACAAGCTTGGGGGATAGCTACCTCCACCTAGATTTCAAAAGATGCCTCAGAGAGCCTCAGGGCCCAGGCAGAAAAGTACTGCAGGGGCAGGGCCACTCCAGAGCCACCCTAACCAGGGAAATGCCCCGTGGAGACCTGTGAGCAGGGCTGTCCCTTAGACCTCAGAACTGTAGAGCCGACCAAATGCAATCCCATGCTGAGAGCCACAGGCACCTGACTCCAACCTATGAAAGCTGTAGCAAGAAACTTTGCCCAGAAAAGCTATGGAGGTAAGGTCTCATGGAGCCTTGGAGACCTAACTCCCATCCCAGTGAGTTTGGAAGGCTTATTGGATGGTTCATAGAGTCAAAGAAGATTATTCTCAAGCTGTAGGATTTAATGCTGTTTGGGATTCGACTTATATGGAACTTGTTACTCCTTTCTTCTTTCCTATTGCTTCCTTTTGGAATAGGAATGTCTATCCAATGCCTGTCCCACCATTGTATTTTGGTAGCACATAACCTATTTGATTTCACAGGCTTTCAGCTGAAGGTGAATTTGCCTCAAGATGAATTGCAACTTGAGTCTCATCCATGCATGTTTAGATGATACTTTGAACTTAGACTGTCAGATAGAGTCTGCGTCTTGCAGCACTTTCAGCTGGAATCCTTTGATATTATGCTGGAAACTTGTTGGTGTGATGGAATAATGAGGGAGAAGGAGAAGTGTTCTAGAACTTTCTTATTATGTCTTTATCTCTTGGGGTCCTATGGCTTGGGATGTGACCTTTACAATGTTTTCATCCCTCTTTTAGGGTCCTGACTTTTCCGAGTCAACTCCCTTCCCTTTCTGCAGCATTCTCAGCCTTTCTCCTTAAAGACTCATGTCCAAGAAGACCAGAGCAGACTGAGCAGGACTCTTTCTTCAGGTGGGATGATGTTTCTGTGCATCCTCTTTCCCTTGGAAAGTTGGTCTGTGTTGTATAGAGAGGCATCTCTCCTCTCTTAGTCGGGGTCATGAGGGGCTTTTTCTCGGGTCCTCTCTGTGAGAACCTCTTGGGTTCCTGGAGGAAAAGGCCCTAAATGTGAGCACCCTCCCCATATATGACGGCAGCCCTGAGGAGTTTCTCACTCTCTTGCTAATCTACACCCAGCCTCCAATAACTTGCCAAAGTTCCTAGTACAATATGAGATCCCGCTGCTTATGGACTCCAGTCGCTTCTCCTCCAGGATAAGAAAATCTCTGGTGCTACATTTCTTTAGTTTCTCCTGTTTCTCCAGATTGTGGGGTGGCAGTCTGCTTTGCAACCTCAGCTCTTTGATGAGTATAAGATAAATCATTAATTTTCAGTTTTCCCACAGTTTCTTGTTGTGATGGTGGGAGTGACCATTTCCAAGCCCTTTACGTGTCAGAGCTGCAAGAGGAGTTGAATAATTTATTTAATGGCTTAGAAACTCATTGATTTTGGTTTTGTTTAATATGCCATTATGCTGGGTGTCTTTAAGACCATCCCTAGTTTCAATGATTTGTGAGGACGACTCACAGGACTCATTGTATGATTACTCATGGTTATGATTTATTACAGCAAAAAGATTCAAAGCAAAATCAGCAAAGGGAAAACATGCATGGGATGATGTCCAGAGGAAACTAGGAGCAGGTTTCCCAGACCCTGAGTTACCCCAGCAATGAGTTGTGAAATGTTCATCAGGGAACTCTTTAGGGACTCTTCCCCCAGGGCGATTATCAGTGGCTGCCATGGAGGCACCTCTGTCTGTCATGGACTGAATTCGAGACCTCTGGAAGGATGGCAGGTGTTCAGCATAAGCTATGTAGTTTGCATAATGTATTGTTAGGCAGGTGAGACACTTGTCATTTAGGGAAAGTTTTGTGTCAGTGTAGGCAACTGTTTACCAGCTCAGTTCCCAGGTGTCAGCTCCAAACTAACCTGACAAGCTGGCCTTTCCAGAGTAGGTAGTCTCTGGCCTGCTTTGTAACTCTTTTTTCCATAGGTGTTAAGGATTTTTCTATTACTATGAGCTGTTATTTTCACCTTTTTCACTAGTCATCAGATAAATGCAAATCAAAACTACATTGAGATATCATCTCACCTCAGTTAGACTGGACAGTATTTGAAAGACAGAGAATAACAAATGCTGGCAAGGATGTGGGGAAAGGGGAACTCTTCTACAATGTTGGTAGAACTGTAAATTAGTACAACCACTATGGAAAACTGTATGGAGTCTTCTCAAACAACTATAGATAGAACTACCATATGATCCAGCAATCCCACTGCTAGATATATATCCAGAGGAATGGATATCATGAGGTTGAAGGGATATCTGCACTCCCATGTTCATTGCAGGTCTGTTTACAATAGTCAAAATATGGGAAGTGCCTAAGTGCCCATCAACAGATGACTGGATAAAGAAAATGTGGTATATACACATAATGGAATATTACTCAGCCATAAAAAAAGAATGCAATTCTGCCATTTGCAGCAACGTGGATGAGTCTGGAGAAAATTATGTTAAGTGAAATAAGCCAGACAAAGAAACAGAAATACTGCGTGTCCTCACCCATAACTGGCTGCTAGGAAGGAAAGGAGGGAGGGGGAGAGGGAAGGAGAGAAGAAGGAAGGATTGAAGGAAAGAAAAACAAGACCACAACAGTAAGTTGAACTTTCAGAAGGAGAGAACAAACCTAAGGATACTAGAGATGGGGGGAGGGAGGGAGGGGGTTTGGGAAGTGATAGCTTGGGCAAAGGGCATAAAGATATACCACCATTTGTAAGAATGAATATGCTAAAAATAAATAAAAATTTTAAACAAACACAAAAACAAAAAAAATTATCGAACGTTTTAAACATACACGTGGGTGGGGTGGGTAGAAGATTGCAATGGCCTGTGAACTGCTTTAACTCTTTATCAACTCACATCCAGTGTTGCTCCATTTACAACTCCGTCCTCTTCTGGCTCACACAATTTCTCCAACACTGGATTATTCTGAAACAGATTCTAGACATGGTTACATTTTACCTGTAGTTACTAACCTCTTACAAAAATCTGTGATTTATTACTTTTAGGAATAGATAACAAAATAAACCCATGGTTTTTGTTATGTGTATTATTTATTCAAATATATTTGCCCATGTTTTCTTGGGAAGATTTTTCTTCACTGCCCTTTTCTTTGCCATTAGACCTCTTCGTATAATTGCTCAGACCAAGTGACGTGGTTAGAAGTGAACTGTGTTACTGCCAGGGAGAGCTCTCACAGTCAGTGAGTGTTTAGCTATTTCTGCATTTTCCTTTCCAAGGACCGGCAATGCTCCACAGAAGAGCTTCTCCACAGCATCCCACAGACCACGCCATGGAACAGAGCTGTGGCTAACCCTGAAGGACACATAGCATGAGGGAGGAAAAAGCTGTGTGTGGTAATATTTAATATCCTATCTAGCAAGAGCCCCTTACTGTTGGCACTCCTGAAGGAACACAGCAACTTACTATTGTGACTCAACAACATTCTGTGTGAAAATCACCCTTGAATCACAATTTTATAACCCAATTTTGAGAGCACAAGTATCTTAGAAAGAGTACACTGATATTAGAGAAGAACCTATAATACTGATTAGCAATTAAAAAATCTATTTCAAAATGTTCTTTCACATTGTCTGGACATTGGATAATAAACTGTTTTCCTAATATTAGAAACTTCTGTGTGTCATTCTGAAACAAAGGTTTAGATTCTGTGGTACTTAAATATGTTAATAAATATCATTGATGTAAAGGAACTGAGCATGGATCATTAAAACACATTTCATTTTTACTTTATACTGAAGTATTAAATACTGCCCAGAACACATCTATTGTAAGCAAAATAGAACATGCCTGGGTAATCAGAACCCAGACCAAGGAAAAGAGCACTGCTCACAACAAAGAAGCCCTCCTGCAGCTTTTCTAGCCATTAGCCCAGCACGAGGGTCACCCTGCCCAAACTATATAAATTAGGTTTTCCTGTGTGTGTATTTTATATAAGTGTAATCACATAGTATGTGTTCTTTTGTGTCATGTTCTTTCATTTAACACTATTTCTGTGAGTTTCATCTATGTTGTTGCATGTACCCTTAGTTTTTTCTCTCTTTTCATTGCTGTGTAGTATTTTTTCTGTGTGAATAACCATAATTTATTCTTTCCATTGGTGATGGGCATTTAGTTAGTTCTAGGTCTGTTTTGGGTTACCACAAAAGAGTGCTTCTATGAACATTTTTGTACATGACTTTTGGTTAACTTAGGTTTGCATCTCCATTGGTTATATGCCTAGGGGTGTAATGTTAGTCATGGGGTATGCAGATGCTCAAATTTAGCATATGTGGGCAGACAATTCTCCAAAGTTCTTCTATGAATCTGAACTCTCAGCAGCAGTGCAGGTGAGTTTCAGTTTCTCCATGCACCCACCAACACTTGGAGTTGTCTGTCTTTTTCATTTTGGCCTTTCTTATGGGTGCATAGTGGTGTCACCTTGTGGATTTAGTTTATATTTCTTTTAAAAAAATTTTAATTGACGTGTAATAATTGTATATATTTATGAGATACAGTGTGTTTTGATATATGTATACATGGTATAAAGATTAAATCAAGCTAATTAACATATCCATCATCTCACCTGCTTATCGTTTTGTGGTGAGAATATTTAAAATTTATTGTTTTAGCAATTTTGAAATATGCAATATGCTATTATTAACTGTAGTCACCTTGCCTTGCAATAGATCACTAAAATTTATTCCTCCTATCTAAATAAAACTTTGTACCATTTAATTAACATCTCCTCTTTCCCTGCTCCTGATGACTGGTGAAGCTGCATATCTTTAAATATTATTATTGACCATTTGCTGTCATGTTTTATGAAGTCAGTTCAGGTTTTTTGCAGATCATTTTTCTAATGAGTTGTCAATTCTGTCTTATGTAGTTAAGATGTATCTGATATATTTGGGATACAAGTTCTTTTCTGGAAATGTGTTTTGAAGTTACAATTTTGCTCACTCTTTCAAGTTTTTGTTGTTAAATACAAGTTTTTAATTTTAATAGAATCCAATTTATCAGCTTTCTGATAAAATAGTGCTTTATCTATCTTGTTTAAAGAATCTTTACCTATCCCATGAAGGTAAAGAAGACATTCTCCTGTCTTCCTTAGAATTTTTTTTTTTTGAACTTTTCACATTTAGATTTGCAATTACTCTGCAATGAATTTTTGTGTATGGTGTGAGGTAGGAGTCAAGATACAAATTTATTTTCACATGGTTATCCAATTGATTCAGTACCAGTTACTGAAATTATACATTTTTCCTCATGGATTAAACTATCACCTATGTCATAAGTCAGATGACATATGTAGTACTGTTTTTGAACTCTCTTTTTTCTCCCCACTGGCAATGTTGTCTACATTTTCACCAATATCACACTGTTTTAATTACTGTGGCTTTATATTAAGTCTCAATACCTCTTCTATGAAATTGAGTGAGACTTACTCTGAGGTATATATGCAAGATTGGAATGTTTGACATAAGTCACCTGCATATATACTTTCTGTAAGTACTTGCATACAGCTTTTCAGAATATCTATAAGAATTGTTGCATTATCAACGTGTTACTCTAGAATGAGACTCTTATCCTATTTTATCAATTTGTTCATGCCAATGGGTACCTTATGATGGCAAATGCTTAAAGGACAGATTAAAGACCAACACATAAGGATTATGTACCATTGGCATGAATTGACTAGTTTTCCATCTGTCTGTCTCATCTTTACTCTCTGAGACACTAACAATTTTATTCTTCCTGTTTCCTGAAAAACTAGAAGCATTTTAGGCATTCCTTCCATTTGAGAAATTAACCAAGAATTGGGGTTCTCTTCCTGCATTTATTCTTCAGGCCAGAAAGTTACAGGAAGAGAACATAGGTGGGGTTTTTGTTAAATATAGTTTAAGAAGTTTAACAATAGAAGCTGGCAGCATGCAATTAAGTCAATCCATTAACAAAAGCTTGATTTTAGCAAACATTCTCTTACAACAATTTCCGAGTATCGAGTATCTTTACATATCAATAAGTAAGCTGTCTGTCTTTGAGCCAGCAACCTTGCTGTGTTACAATTCTTTATCTTAGAATAGAGACTAGATAGCCTGGGAAAAATTTCCTGTCCTTTGCAAGGTCAATATTTGAAACTGCAAGGCTTTGGAAAACCCGGCCCTATGAAGTACATTTGCTTTATGCATACTCCACACACACACACAAAATGCAATGACATAAGGTAGAAAGTTTCAAGTGCAGTAGAGAACTATAAATAGTGATGCGCTAAGAGTACTTACAAATTATCCATTTCTGATATCTGCTTTTATCATTGGGTCATGTTTCTTTAAAATTCATTTTTTTAATTAAACACAAAAACATTTATTCTTTTCAGTTCTTTGAGTTTTGACAAATGCACAGTCATGTATCTGTTACCACAGTCAAAATAAGGAAAGTTTGATCACCACTGAAAAAACTCCCTCGTGGTGGCTGACTGGTAGTCAAATTCTTGATCACTGATGATCTCTGATCTGCTTTAACTTTTTAAAAAATGTTAGCATTTATTTGTACTATTTGTGGAGCACAGTGTATTGATTCAATACATGCATGTACTGCACAGTGGCTCACTTAGGGTCGATAGCAGTTTTGTACCCATCAGTCCACTACTTTTTCTGCCTTCCTCCCACCACGAGTAACTATTGCTCTACTCTCTACTTCTATGCGAACCACTTTTTTTTTTTTAGACTCCACATATGAGTGATATCATGTGCTATTTGCTTTTTGCACCTGACTTACTTCACTTAACATGATGGTTTCCAATTCTGTCCATACTGTTGCAAATGACAGGATATCATTTTTATTAATAGCTGAGTAGTATTCCTTTGTGTATATATACCACAATCTTTTAATCCATTCATATGTTGATGGACGTTTAGGTTGAGTCCATCTCTTGGCTATTGTGAATAGTGCCTGATCAGGCATTTGATGAATAAATCCACAATAGAAAATTACATTATTTTGTTTTAAAGAGAATGTAAATGTGTCTCAAAGGTCAACTTGTTAGCTTATAAGTAGGGTGATATACTAAAACCTGCACATTTCTTGAAGAGTATGGGCCAAAACCCAAGTAGATACCATAATTAAAAGATGAAGAAGGCATCATACCTGTCTTTGAAAAGATTGACCTGTAAACTATGACAGTCCAAGTTACGCTATGAGTAGTAGGTGGGGTGGCGAGATCACAGAAGGAAGTTTTATATCTGCTGACTTCTGGTGGGGGATGATATGTAATGAAGGTAAGTATTCTTTATCTTTTAGCCACATCACATTTTTTTTGCAAAAATAAATAAACTATTAAAAACTTGAAAACTAGCAGGGCCAATCAATGAACAGTGTCTTCTATAGATTTGTGGCTTTTGGTATTAATGAAGACGTCTTATCTTCCCTATTCTCTACATAATGGTTTAGATGTGCTCATCATTTTGAATCTTTATTAAGGTGGGTTTTTGTGGGGTATGCATGATTCCTCCTAATTTTGAATTGTAACAATAAAATAATTGTGTTATGTTTTCCATTGAGAATTTTCCCACCTGTTTGAACATAAAAGGTATTACTGGAGATTTTTAGTTATAACCAAGGAAATTCAATTAGGTCACACCTTTTAATTTTTAATGTTGTTCACGTTGGCATCATGAAAAGGTCAGTCCAAGCCCTTGAAACAGAAGCATTCACTTCAGCTCTTCCCAACTTCCTGGAGCCCATGCTCTGCTTGTTTCCAAGGAACATGGCCATGCTGCAGATCAGAGTGAGTGAGAAGTTAAAACAAGTAAGAAAACCTACCTGGACATTCTGCTTCCCCAAACTTTAACATTAACATACTGATGCAATAAGAGCTTTGATCCTATTTGCTCCTATTTGATCCTATTTGATCACACACCTCCTGCACCCCTTCTCCCCTCTTACTCCAGCTGTTAATAGGCCCATCACGACCAGAACTGTCACCTGTCTGGCTGTACCCTCTGCACCTACTTTCCACTGGGTGTGACCATACTGTGGCAGTATGCAAAACATCAGGATGCCTTTCAGCACTCCTGGTGGGTGAGCAGACTTTGAAGTGCCAAGGGACCAATTCCTGAGGGAGATGTCCTTGGCCAATGGCACACATGAGCCTGTGGAAACAAACCCCTGCTCGGTGCTCAGGTGAATGAGTGAGATGCCTGCTCATGGCCCACCAGGTGCCCTGAACAATGGAACCCTCATTCCTTACAGAGAAACCAGATCAGCCACACACCCCTGGACTGTCTTTCTTCCTTTGCTGTTTCACTCTTTCTCATCTCCCATTTATCAACCCCTTGAGACCAGCACATGCCCCTGGGCCTTTTCACCTGCTATTCATTCTTTCTAGAATCCTGTATCTCTGCCCTCCTCCATGAATCAGCCACCCACAACCCACACATGGACTGATCACACAGCTACAGGTCTCAGGTGAAACATGATTTGCAAGGGGATATTTCCCTGATGTTTTGTAAGCAGTAGCCAGTGTTTTCATCTTATAGCATCCTGCACATCTCTCTCATGGAACTTGTCACAATTTATGGAAACAGGTCCCATGGGAGTGAGTCTGTCCTGTTGCCTCTCTATCCACAACACCAGATACTGTCTCTCCTGTCACAAGGTTGACTATGAATAACTACTTATCTAATGAATGGATAAATAGCCTGTCAGTTTGACTCCCTCTCTCTAGTCATGCCAACAATAGTTATCCTCTACGTCATGGCCAGATTAATCCACTCAAAATTCAGATCTGTCCACATGGCTCCCTTGCTTAAGTTCCTTCAGGGCCTCTCTCTTGCCTATCAAATAAAAATCTTCTCTCTGAGAAGCCTGGGACCTGCTCATGTCCCTTCTCCCCTGTGCCTCAATTTACCTGGGCACTTATAGATGTCTTGGCTTGCTCAGTTTTATCCTCTGGAAGACTTTTGTTAGCTTTTCATTTCCTGGTTATCCTCGATCACTCAGCCCCGTAAATCTCTCTGACCCTTTTGTGATGAGACATTCATCCCTACTCTGTGATTCTCTAGTATCATTGGGCATCCTTCTCTTATCTCTCACTGAATTACCTGGAAATGATTGGTTTATCTGTTCATTTCCCTAATAGGTGCTGAGCTCTCCAGGGTGGAATCTTTGTTCTTTTACGCATCTGTCCCCATTATCTAGAATGACACAGGGTGGGCTCTCGGTAAGCATCTTTTGGGTCAAGGTCTAATCCAGGTTGATAGTGAATTGGGAAGAATAGGAGTGTGGCCTCCAGAGTAGTAGTGTCAGGTTCCAGGTGATCAGCAAAGCAGGAGCTGAGTTTATTGCATTGAGAAAGAGGAATTTTTCCAGCATTAAAAAGGGTAGTTTTCCCCAGAGGATGTTCTACTGCCCATTAGAGTCAAGCATGTGTGATTGGGATTCTACAGCCTCAGGAAAAAGAGCTGCACACAGCTCAGTAGTGATGACTGAAATTGGTGTAGGGACTTAGTTGGAATGCCAGAACATTCGGAGCACTCTGCCATTTAAAAATGACATGGTTTTCTGTGATGGCATCATGAGGTTCTAGTCTCTGTGTCTCTCACACATTGAGATGGGACTAGACCTAACTAGTCATTTTAAATGGGACAAAATAGGTAGGAAAGCCCCACGATCAGGAACAAGAAGTTCTGAGTCAAGAGGGGCCCTTGGAATGACTGCTGTGGATAGAGATAACAGCGTGGTCATTCACCCTGCTGGATACAGCTTTATGTTCAGTGGAGATGGCAACAGCAGGGCACAAGAAATCCTAAAGAAAGGGACCAGATGTGCCAAGATTTAAGTAGAAGACAGTGACCAGGAATCAAAATTCGCAACTGTGGCCAGGAGCTGGGCTGTTTCCCCCACTGGACACTCGGCTGCCCGCTGAACACTTGGCCACCTGTGGTCTGTCATTGCTGGAGCTGCCAGGCAGCAGGGGCATGGCAGGGCTGGGAGAGACACTGTTCTTGGAGGCATGGCAAGGACAGATCCAAGCAGCAAAGTGAAAAAAACAGCTGCACAGCCAGTACAGCACTTTAAAATCAATAATGCAATATAGAAGACCTACTGGTGAAAACTCACCATGAGAGTGCAAAGACCAAATTGCTGCTTGCGGGGGTTGCGGGGAGAGAAGTGATAATCTATTTTCTACTAAAAGGTTTGAGTCCAAACTACCTGATTCCAAGGCGACCTTTTTTCCTTTAACATCGTGCTGTCTGCCTCGTAACTGGTGATTCACTATGCTCACACCACAACCACCCGACCAGTTTCCCATTAACATTTAGACAGTCTTACTCTCCTATTGCTCTTTCCTCTTCTTTCTCCCTTCCAGAGCACCAGTTGTTCTGGCCAGCTTTCCCGACACATTAAGTCCTCACATGCCTTCAGTATTTCTCTTGTCTTGTAGTTTGTATAACCCTATGTATATATTTCTTTTTATTATTATTGTTATTATTTTTCCCTTGACATTTAAAAAAGACTGATGAGAACCTCTTGCTTCTTTAACCTTGTTCTTACCTGAATTTTCAGACTCCTGGTGGGAAGGAAGATTTCAGTTTACTGTACACTTCTGTGGGTTTCATATTTTATTCTCCTACCATCAATAAACCACCCAGGAGCACTTGGAAATGCCGTGGCTCAGATGGGGAAGACAGTGCCAAGGTTGAATTGGTGGAGACACAGGCAGGAAGGAGGAATTCTGAAATCCTGTGGTTCTGAATGTCTCACATTTCCACAATTTCTTTATAAATCTCCCTTAAATCAGGAAGGCTCAACAACAGTAATGGAACTAACATGGGGCCAGACCTTCACCCTCAGCTTCTTCCATCGGCAGCTCAGTCAGTGAAGCTGTGGGGTGTGAGTTCCTGTCTTAGGGCGAGGCTGACCTCACTGGCACTACTTCACTGGTACAGACTTGTGCATGCGTGTGCACATGTGTGTGCATATGCATGTGCATTATGTGTGCATACACGTGTATGTGTGCATGTGCATGCATGGGTGTGTGCATGTGTGTGCATGTGTATGAGTGGGCAGGTATGTGCGTGTGTATGTGTGTGTGTGTGTGTGTGTGTGTGTGTGTGTGTGTGTGATTGTAATGTTCCTCCACCCTTAGCGATGATACTGTGTCATGGTTTGCTGGCAACAATTCCAGTCTTGGTTTGCATTTTTAAAGCTTGGGTATAATAAGGACAGTCTCTCATCTTAAAAACAAATCACTTTATTGAAAAACTGGCACATCAGCTCCATTTTTTCAATTTTAATTAGATTTTGGCTTATTGAAAAATAATAGAGTTATGAGTTTGAGTGAGGAGGTGAAATAAAATTGTGAGGGCAAAGTAGGAACTGCATTTGAATTACTTTTGAGTTGTACTGTCTTCATAAATGGTTTTTAATTTATCTGTAAAACACTCATAATTTCAGGTATATTTTATATTTAATAATGGAGTTACTAAGGCAACTTATATCCTAATAAGAATACTCATTCTTTAATTTTTCAGCGATGTAAATACAAAGTGATACATTCATTTTTAAGAGTGAGTTTAAATCATATAAAATGTACCAAGCCATTGGGTGGCATAAGGTGAACTATATTGTAACTTTTGGATCTCCATATTTAGGAAGCAAACACTTATTAATCCTAAGGGTGTATTTATGCATAAAAGTGTCAGGGAAAAAGACTATCTGCTTTTCAATAACACAGGTGGGAAACTTAAACTTTCAGAGTGTATAAGGCTTCTTACAGATTATTTCAAATAATCCTGAGATGAACTTTGGAGGTGTGAATTATAATTATATGACAGCTGCATCTTTTATAGTACACCCAGAGAAATGGACCACCAGTAGCCCCATTCTCTACTACACTGTGCGTTAGGTGTGTAACTCAGGCTTAGTTACCCTCTTTCTGAGATTTTGGTCTCCTCTGGGTGCAATGGAGACAGTATTCCCTTCCCCAGGGTGAGTTTTATACAGTAACTACTCAAGCTAATGAGTGTAGGGCTTCATGTTGTCGGCACCCAGCTCATCGTCTCTGGTCTTTCTTGATTATAAAGTTTGTGTTTACAAAGATAATATGTATTTGAAAGTAATGCTAAAGAATCTCTCGGAATTATTAACATTTCAGAGGCATTTTTGACTGTAATGAGTAAGGAATTCAGTATGTCAGGAAGGCAAGGGGAATGAGAAATTACTTATTTTCACGATGAATCAGGGCATGTAATTTACTGTTTTAACCTGATATATAAGTACCTATATATGTATATATGTGTGTATGTGTGTGTATATATATGTAATTTACATATGTAAAATATGCGACAAAAGCCTATTATATAATAGAAAATCACTTTGTCATTTCAACTGAGTTTTAGTGTGAAAGAATTCTTAATGGGTTGGCTTAAAATTTAACAAAGAATCTCTAAGAAGGCATAAAAAGTATCTAAATATTTAAACTCTTTTAAAATGAGGACTATACTAGAAAGGGCCTAAATACAGCTAAAAAGCTATAAAAATTACTTGTGGCGCACACTTGACTTTGAACACGTTTGGCCTTAGGGGACGGCGGGATGGCACCAGGCAGGCTGGACATCTATTAGCCACATAATTAAGGTGTTTGAACTTCAGTTTCCTCATATGGAAAGTGAGGGTAATGACAGTTTCTATCCCGTTGGATAGTTGTGAAGATAAAACTAAATAATGCATGTAGACTCAGAATATTACAAAAGAATGATAAAATGGGAATTTGGGATGAGACCCTGAGATAAGAGACATCGGTTGCCAAGGAGGCTTGAGATCAGTGCTGGTGACCACTCTATAGGGTTTGCAGAAACAAGTGGCTCAGAACCTCTCAGACAATCCCAGTGCTGCCCCCTCAGCAAATTGATGACAAGTATTTGAGAGGGGATTAAGAAAACGTGTCTCATGTAATTGTGCTTAAAGTACCAAAAAACCAAAATACTTATAGTCTATGAGTAAGGAATAAAGAATAAAAGTGCATTGAACACACATGAAACACCCAATTAAAGGAAATTGCAATGAATTTTAAAGTCCTTTTACATTTTCCTTTCTCCTCATTCCTATATAAACAAAATCCTAAATTTTCTTTCTTTGCCATTTCTTTATGGTATACATGTGTACTTTGTTCAATGAAAGAAAAGAAAAAGCTAGTTGTTTCTCTATTTATAGTGAGTGGGCTTTGTATACAGTCTCCCCTTCTATGGACATACTCCAACTGGCCTATTCATCCTCCCCTTGATGCAACCGTCACCCGCATTTCCCTGTGACGCAGTTCTGCCACTGCTGATACTCCTGTGCGTGCCTCCCAGCACAGCAAGAGCTTCAGCAAAAATCAGCAGGAGCTTCTTTGTGTTTCACACCTGGGAGTAGAATTTCTGAGTCACAGGATGTGAACATCTGCAACTTTGCAACAATAACCCAATTAATGTGGCTATTTTTGCCTTTTCCCTGAGTTGAGTGGAAATATTTCTTTTCATTCCACAGTTAAGTGGCTTTTCAGTTGAGATATACATATACATATGTAATCTAACAGCTTCTTTGATAATTTTTTAAAATCACGGATAGTTGTGTTTTGTCAAAAGCCTTTTCAACTTCTATGGAGATCATAACATATATATATATGTGTGTGTGTGTATGTGTGTGTGTATGTGTGTATGTGTGTGTATATATATAAAAAGGACAGAAAATGACGGAAAGACATTCCATGCTCTTGGAATGTTAATTGGAAGAATTAACATTTTACTACCCAAAGCAACCTACAGATTCAATGCAATCCCCATCAAAATACCAATGATATTCTTCACAGAAATAGAAAAAAAATATATAACCTTAACATTCATATGGAACAACAAGAGACCCTGAATGGCCATAGCAATCTCTAGCAAAAATAAAATAATGCCAGAGGCATAACACTACCTGACTTCAAATTATACTACAAAGCTATAGTAACCAAAACAGCATGGCACTGGCATAAAAACAGACACTCAGACCAGTGGAATGGAATAAAGAAACCAGAAACCAACCCAGAAACTTACAGCCAACTGATCTTTGACAAAGGCACCAAGAACATACATTGGGGAAAAGATTGCCTCTTCAATAAATGGTGCTGGAAAAATTGGACATCTATAGGTAAAAGAATGAAACTATACTCATATCTTTCATGATATACCAAAATCAACTCAAAGTGGATTGAAGACTTAACTATAAGACCTGAAAATATGAAATTCCTATGAAAACATTGGGGAAACTATTCAGGAAGTAGGACTGGGCAAAGTCTTGATGAATATGACACCAAAAGCACAGGCAACGAAATGAAAAAATAAACAAATGGGATTATATCAAACTAAAAAGCTTCTGCACAGCACAAGAAACAATTTATAGAGTGAAGAGACCACTTACAGTATGGGAAAAAATATTTGCAAACTATGCATCTGACAAAGGTTTAATATCCAGAATAAACCAGGAACTCAAACAACTTAACAATAAAAAACAAGTAACCTGATTAAAAAATGTGCGAAGGAGCTTAATAGGCTTTTCTCAAAGGAAGGTACACAAATGGCCAACAAACACATGAAAAAATGCTCAACATCACTCAGAATCAGGGAAATGAAAATCAAAACCACACTGAGATTTCATCCCACCCCAGTTAGACTGGCCATTATCAAAAAGACAGAGAATAACAGATGGTGGTGAGGATGCGGAGAAAAGGGAAACTTCCTACACTGTTGGTGGGACTGTAAATTAGTGCAGCCATTATGGAAAATGGTACGAAGTTTCCTCAAACAACTACAGATAAAACTACCATAAGATCCAGCAATCCCACTTGTCGGTATATACCTAAAGGAATGGAAATCTTCATGTCGAAGGGATACCTGCACTCTTATTTATTGCAGCTCTGTTTACAATAACCAAGAGTTGGAGCCAACCTAAATGTTCCTTGACAGATGACTGGATAAGGAAAATGTAGTATATATACACAATAGAAAACTACCCTGCCATATAAAAGAATGAAATTCTGTCATTTGCAACAACATGGGTGAACTTAGAGAACATTATGTTAAGTGAAATACGCCAGGAACAGAAAGAGAAGTACCACATGCCCTTACTTATAAGTGGGAGTTAAAAAGAAAGATACAACAATCACAATAATTCATTGAACTTTCAGAAGAATTGAACTTAACCAAGGCTACCAGAGCGGGGAAAGAGGGAGGTTGAGGGGGATTAGTAAGAAATTGGTAAGGGGCCACAAAAAATGATTACATTGTATAATGTTGAATATACTAATTATCCTGTTTTGAGCATCACATGTTACACAAAGGTATGGATATTCAACTTTGTATCCCACGGACATATACAGTTAATTATGTTTCAAAAATTTTTTAAAATTTCATACTCAGATATGTTAATATGAATTATACTGACAGATTTTCTTTCTTTCTTTTTTTTTTTTTTGTGTCTTTTTTGTGACCAGTACTCAGCCAATGAGTGCACCGGCCATCCCTATATAGGATCCGAACCCTCGGCAGGAGGGTCGCTGCTCTCCCAGCGCTGCACTCTCCCGAGTGCGCCACGGGCTCGGCCCATACTAACAGATTTTCTAACACTCCTTTGCATCTCTAGAACAGACTCTCTTTGATCATGACAAGTTTTTCTCTCATGTGCCTTTGGATTCTTTTGCTACCATTACAGGAGGTCCCTGTGGACATGGACGTGGTCAGAGAAGCATGGGTGCTGCTAAGTCTCATCCACCTCTGAGGACACAACCAGTCTCAGGAGGTCCCTGCCCCCCTGAAAAGTCCCTCATTTTTAGAAGGTACATTTTACTGTTTCTTTCTGATATCTGCCAGATCCCCCACCCCAGACATTTCCCACCTCACCCTTTTCCCTTCCCTCCAGACCTGACCCCTGTCCAAGCTGTAGCCGTCCTTCAGGTTCATCTTCTCAGTGTGACTTTCTCTTGGATGTGTCTGCTCTTGACAGCTGGTGAGATCTCCATTACCCCTTTTCCTCCTTGCTGGACTGTCACAGCCTCCCTTGGTAATGTTTGAAAGCATCCTTGGTCTCTGTTGTTTTTGGCAACACTTACATTTGATTTAGATTTCAGAGGTTTTCTGCTTTTTTACTATCATGAAAATGGGATTTTTTTTTCTTTTGTTCTTCCTGTTGCTTGTGAGGTTAGAGAAGAAGTGAGTAGATTCAGAACTATGCCTCCTGTGTGTTCCCAGTGGAAACTTGTGGCTGAGAAGTTGCCTTCAGGGAGGACCTCTCTGGGGATGTCTGAGTTGAGTTCCTCTCTTTGGTGGTGGGAAGGCTTCTGCATCCTCCTTCAAGGATGCTGTTTGAGTGCAGTAAGAACCCCAGGGAAGAGGCTAGAGGGCTCTTCCTTCCCCATGGGTCAAAGAGAGGGGTTTGCAAGAGAGTGTTGGAGCTTGTTATGGGCCCCCATGGGCAGAGGTGTACACAGTGGATGGACTGGGGTCTGCCTCCTTTCCCAATGACATAGATACACATCCCTCTGCCTCACGTGCTCAGCTCTCTTCTCTTTTAGCTGCCACATTACTAAATCAAATCTGCTCAATTTTCTGAACTCTGTCTCATAGCTTCTGCTATTTCATGAAATCCATTAATTCTGTTACTCTGATTTTAAAAAATAGCTCCTTACCTATTCATAACTTAAATATCTACTGTGTATAATTTGAAAGAGGTTTGGATTTTTCCCTTGGGTATGTAAACATGTAAGTTCTATTTTTCTTACAAAGAACTGAGAATTGAGTTCATATAATTTAATCATTCCCATAAATCATAGAGTACTACATAGATACCATACATGCTGGCTATAAAATGTAGAGTGGTCTAAATGTAAAACATCATCCTTAGAATTCCCTACCAGGGCTCTAGCTGATTTCTCTGTTACTTGCTGCTAGCTGTGCTTGTGGTGCAAACAATTTTCAAGCTGATCCTCATCACCACTGTGTCACTCACCAGGGCCCAGCACATGGGCCTTAGACTACGCCTTACTAGATGTGAACATTTCCATCTCCTTATTGTTCACCTGGGGTTATTTATCGAGATTCAAACTATGTTATGAATAGAACTTAAGATAGAGATAAACAAGAGAAGATAGTATTTCTGGTTCTTTTCTTTTCTTTCTTTCTTTCTTTATTGGCAGCACAAAGAAGTGATTATATATAACTTGAAGTAAAATTTTCACTCATTGTCACTTGTCCCACTTCACAATGTGGTCCTCCTGGTGAGATGACAGGAAAGTCTACGAAGTACATATTTGGCAAATTGCAGTGTTTCCAAAAATAATCAATTTACCTTTACTTTTATTCAGAAAATTTACTCATTTCTTTAATGCAACTATTCACATTATGTTACTTTTATTTCATTTTATGTTCAATAATATAAAGGGGCCTCCATATTATTTCACTCACATTCCATGTCATGAGACATTGGGAAGAATGAATTATCTTGTCTCTAGAGTACCAAAGCTGCTCAGCCACTAACTTTGGTAAATTAGAGAAAGTGCATAGAAATCCTGAATATATATGATAATGAAAAGTCATTGTGTTTAGGGTATTTATTACATGTTGACCTTTTAGATAATAAACTTTTTATTCGTGCAAAGTATTGGTTAATCTTTTCGGAAATATGAATAATGCTATTTACATAATAAGGTATACATTTTGTGTTAAACATGTAATTCATATGTGCAATAATTTGGGATGAGAGGTCAAACTTAATGTTTCATAATAATAGCAAAACACTTTTGCTCACTTGATGTGAGCTGATAAAGGAACGTGGTTTTCAGCCTTGCTGGGCACTCATCCATTCTCTAAACATTTCCAGTAACAGAGAGTTCACTGCTTACTCTGTTCGACAGCTCTGAGGTTTAGGAAGTTCCTACTTTACTGACCTTGAGCCCGTCTTCCTGAAGCTTTTACCCATTTTTCCTTGTTTTGCCTTTGTCGCATCACATCATTTCTAACCCCATTTCTGTTGGTCAACGCTTCAAGTAGTTGGGGTGGGCTACTTCTGCCAAGTCCCTCCGTTTTCCCTTCTCCAGCCTGAATTATACTATACTCTGCTTCTCCAGTTATTCCTCCTATAAGCCGCTTCTCAGACACCTCCTCTCATGGGCTACCAAATTTAAAATTTTAATTTTGAAATGCAGAATTGGAATGAAACACACCTTCTAGATATGTTCTGAATATGACATTTCCTATTTGCCTTTTCTGAAAAGTTCACCAGCGTTCCACTTAATGCAACACAGCAGCAATGTAGGGTATTCCCAGCCTAACTTCTCCAAGTGCTTCTGCAATGTAATTGTTAATCAAAACAATTTTAAATATAAATTTCATACTTAACTCTAAAAATTTTATTTTATGGGATTCAAATTGTGTTTTCCACCTACTAAACTTTCTGAGTTAACCAGTATTTCAGTTTCTTGCCAGATTTCTCTTATCCATGGATTTGATGCATTTAAGATTACCACAAGTCATATGTACTTGTGTCCCCATAAAGATATATCCATGTCCTAAGCCTGGTACTTGTGAATGTGATAATTTTTGGAAACAGGGTCTTTATGAAGTCATCAAGTTAAGCTGAGGTCATACAGGAGTTGGGTGGCTCTACATCCAATAAGACTGGTGTCCTTCTAAGGAGACTTGGAGACACAGGTACACAGAGGAGGTTAGCATGGACTGAGAGAGATGGAGATTGGGGAGATGTAGCTACAAGCCAAGGAATGCCAAAGATTGCCAGCACTACCAGAAACTGGGAAAAGCAAAGAAGGATCCTCCCCTAGTGCCCTTGGAAGGAGTGAGGTCCTAAAGTCCTGCTGACACCTTGATTTCAGACTTATAGACTCCAGAACTGTGAGAGAATAAATTCCTGCTCTTTTAGGCCACCCAGTTTGTGGTTAATTTGTTAGAGCAAACCTCGGAAACTTTAAGAGTACATAAGATGAGAAAGAAAAATAACAATTAAGGGATCATGCAGGAGTGATGAATATTGTGCAGTAATCTCAAATAGAGGATGGTGCTGGGCGACAGCAATGATGCAGGAGACAGAGAAGTATCTGAGTTCCAGAGCTGGGAGAAGCACTGACACACGTGAGCGCTGAATAGGCATCCTGAGGGAGGAGGAAGGGTTGGAGGTTTCTCCTGATGGTGCTTCTCTCGTCTTGTGCTCAGATTCTACTTGCAATGGAGCCGCAGGAAGCTCATTCGCAGATGGGGCCGGGGCAGGCCTTCCACGAGCTGCGCTTTTAAGTGGGCGAGCAGCAGGGATAAGGTTTTGGAGGAGAGTTTGCTTATCTTCTCTGCGGGATTATGAGAAATCCAGGGCTGTTCTTGGGGTTGGATTTACACAAAGAGCCTGATATTCAACGTGGGGATGTGAGAAAGATTTGGATGATTTTCAAGCCTGTGGGGAGGGATCACAAACCTCTCTAACCCATACTGTGCAGGTCCTGACCAGCCCCTGGCAAAGTGGACATGCTTTATTTTTAGACCCAAGCTCTGCGGACCAGCGGTTCAGACCCCCTGCCTTCCATTGGAAGTGCGAAAAAAGGGCCAGGAGACAAAAGGTACCTGGGAGCCCATGCACTAACTTTACTCACATAAATTATTGACAAAGGATGTGCTGAATCATACCCAGCTGGATATGAGGCAAGGGGGCCTGACCAAACCAACTTCACTTTCCTCACAAAGCCCTTTGCCTATTTGGACCGGTAAGTTTCAGAAGGCAGTGGTGCACCTGTTGGTATAATGTCCCTGGGAGCCAGGCAGCCTTCCCTTAGCCAAGGAGGAACTGAGAAGCTGCACACTGTAGTGAAGTTTATTCCAAATATTTCTGACATTATTACACTCACAGAAAATCACAATATGCGGTTCACTGGAATAATTTGAAGTGCCTATATGGTGCTTGGTGAAAAAAAGATCACTTTTCATAGGAAATTAAAATTATGATATAAAAGTAAAGTACAATGCATTGTACTAAATGGTAAGTGTTTGAGTTTGTACAAAATTTCTCAATGAAACACTATAAGACATCAGTCTGGAAACTTGAGCTTGCACACACAAAAATGTATACTTAAAAATATCAATAGTATTTTTTTCTTATTGAGAAATATTCTTTTTAAAAATTTTATTCAAAATATTTTAACATTTACTTGTACCTGTGTGTGGGGTACAGTGTGTTATTTCAATACAAGCGTATAATGCACAATGATTCACTTAAGGCAGACAGCACAGTTTTGTACCTGTTAGTTCACCACTTTTCCTCCCCTTACCCTCTTCTCCTCCCAGCCTCTATTAACTGTTATTCTACTCTCTACTTCTATGAGTACCACTTTTTTTTTTTTAGATTCCACATATTAGTGAGATCATGCGGTATTTATTTTCCTGTGCCTGACTTACTTCACTTAACATGATGTTTTCCAGGTCCATCCACGTTGCTGCAAATGATAAGATGTCATTTCTTTTTATAGCTGAGTAGTGTTCCATTGTGTATATATACCACAGTTTTTTTATCCATTCATCTATTGATGGACAGTTAGATGGTTCCATTTCTTGGCTATTGTGAATAGAACTGCAATGCATATGGGAGCGCAGGTGTCTTTTTGATATATTGATTTTATTTCCTTTGGGTATATATATGCCCAGTAGTGGGATAGCGGGGTTGTAAGGCAGATCTATTTTTAGTTCTCTGAGAAGCTTCCATACTGTTTTCCACAATGACTGTACAATTTACACTCACAGAAGCAATGTAGGAGAGTTTCTTTTTCCTTCACATCCTCTCCAGCATTTATTATTTTCTGCCTCATTGATAATAGCCATTCTCACCAAGGTGAGATGATATCTCATTATGGTTTTAATTTGTATTTTGCTGATGATTAGTGATGTCGAGCATTTTTTCACATGCCTGTTGGCCATTTATATGTCTTCTTTTGATAAATGTCTGTTCAGTTCTTTTGCCCATTTTTTAATTGGGTTATTTGTTTTTCTGCTGTTGAGTTGTTTAAGTTCTTTATATATTCTGTATATTAGTCCCTGTCTGATGTGTGGTTGGCAAACACTCGATCAGTACTACAAAATTTTCATAGTTACCTTACCTTGGAGTTTTGTTCAAACAACTGGGTGTAAAACTTTGTTTTAGACATTTTTTACTAACCATGAGAGAATTTACAAAATTAATGTGATATTTAAAAAAATCTTTCTCTGGCAAATGTAATGTTGACAGTTTTGTGATAATAGGGGTAGATTTCAAATCCAGTTGAGCTTTTGCATATAAAGTATTTCAACCTAATGATAAGCTCTAATTTTCAGAGCCTATTATCACTATGGAGCAGACACACTGAGACACTGAAATAACATCATACTATAAATGGAGAACAGCACCCAGTATATGTGAATACAGATTTAGTGTTACCACCTGGATTGTCCCTCCAGGTGTGCATGCCTGGCCTCTCCTAGCTCTCTCTTCCAGACGTGGCAGTCTGAGAGAAAAATCTCTCTCACGAGGAGTGGTAGTCTGCTCTATACATGGCTGCTGACGTCAATATTACTCCTGGCACAAGAGCCCCTGCCTTGTGAGTGTGTTACAGCAAAGTCAGGAGCCTTGTGCTCACTGTGCTTGCTACCAGCACAGGCCACCAACACTCCCTCAGACCTTGCTCTGCTTGTTCACCTCTGGTGAGGCATGGAAAGGGATGGCCAGGGTCAGAAGCAGCTTGGGGGCTCTGGTGCTCCAGGACCCACCTGCCTGCTAGGAGGGCTGGAGGCCACCTTGCACACCTGGGGCCCAGTCATGGCCCCGCTTGAGAGCTCAACAGACACCTGAGAGACTGTCGAGGTAATATTTATTTTCTAGTAGGGCTCGAATGGACTGGAAACACGTTCCTTGGAATTGTCCTTTTCCCTCCATGAGCTGCCATTAAAAGATGGGCAGAGGGAGTTTACACTGAATTATCACAACAGTGAGGAGCTAGGAATTGGTGAAATTAGCAAAAGACATTGAGATGACACTGAGGATCTTTTAAAAGGTCCTTCTAAAAATAAATTATAAAAAAATAGCAAACCTGGCAGAAAAAGCCATTGAAAAATTATTTTACTATATTACTTTTATTATTCTCTTTCTTATGTTTTCACACTAAACTGAGTTTTTTACCTTCCCTGAGCCTTGATGATAAGAGCTCTCTGGCAAGGTTACTGTGAAGGTTGAACGAGATATGGGCAAAGAATGTAGGCTGCTGAATCTTGCTTATGATAACAGAAATAGAAATAATTTGGCTGTAAATAACACAATATACATTTTTTGGCAAACTGGGTACAAACAAGCACTCTCATACATTGTTTGTCAGAATGCAAAATGATACAGTCCCTAACAGATTCGGGCATTATCTAACACACTTCCCTGTGATCCAAATTCCAGGAATTCATTCCAGGAAAATGCATGTGCATGAGATTATTGTTTGCAGCATAGCGTTTAACAGTGCAGGGAAATGTATCTCACTGTATGTGGTTCCAGGATATATTGTTAAGTGAACAAATCAATGTGGAGAAAGGTGTGTATAATGTCCTACCTTCTATCTTAAAAACAATTGAAAGGAAAACCTAAACCTAGAAGTGATCACTTAAAGAACAAGGAAAGAGGGGCAAGGGACAAGAATAAAAGGGAGAATTCAACAGAGGTTGGTTACGTAGATGTGTCTTGGTATCATGTAAATATAACTGCAAAATAAGCTTTACAAAAGATTGCAGTATTTTAAGACAAAATTAACTTTAAAAAATCAACCTCTAAAAATCAAAAACAAATGAAACAATTTAACCTAATCTATTTTAGTGACAAAATTTAGAGAGAAATTATTTCAAGGAATTTTAAATCATAATAATTGAACTGTACATTAGTGAGATATACCTTAAAACAAAACAAAACAAATCTTGAATTATATTCATTAACTCCATTGCTGGTGTTAGTAATAGTATTGTTCTTCTGAGACTTTTGTATGGATACTGTGGGATGAAGAAACTGAGTTAATATGTTGGTTAACGATCTTATCAAAATGTATTAGCCTTTTCAAGATAGTTACCCCTGCTTCTGACATTTCATATAGTAATTATTTAGATGTAATTTATTTATGGATTTATGGCAAATGTTTAAATAACTACTGTCTAATTGAAAAAACAAACATTTTTGGGAAGCATTTCACTAAGACATTTTTTTAAAGTTTTAGTTTTTTATATAATTTAAAAACATTTTCTCTATAGGATACTAATTCAAATAGCATTTATGGATATTCTTTAAAAATGAAAACACAAATGAAGCTATTTATCAAATCTTTGCAATATGCAATTTTAAATTACTAAACCTCACATTTTTATGTTAAAAAATGGTACTGCGAAGGAGGTGTCTTTCCTCAAGTTGAAGAAATATTTTATTAGAACCGACGTTTCTTTGAAAAAGTCAATGTTAAATTCCTTTTGATAAATACACATATCAAAGTGAAGATGGTCAATAGAATTGTTTATATAATATCTAAGTATTCTCTGGATAAAATGTTAAAGATCAAAACTGCATATTTGATTCATGATATTCTCAATCAAAATGTAGACATTGTTAGGGTCACCTAGTAAGTTACACGTGTACTTCCATCCTTTGTATTTTAATGGTGATTGTGATAATGATGGTGATGATGGTGATGATGATAATGATCATGATGATGATGATTATGGTCATGGTGGTCATGGTGATGGTATGGTGAAGATGTCTCCTTTTAGGATTTTATCTATTTTTAGACAGTGCCTCCTCAAACTTCCACTGTCAGATTCACAGTCCCTCATGTGAACCAAGTGTAGACTTAACTTGTTTTCAGTTAAAAATTTTTTTGTGCATATTAATTATATTTGTCCATTTAAAGTCTAAGTGTATTTTCTTAAAGAAAATAAGGGTAAAATATTAGAATGTACATATCCAGTCTTCTCCTCAAGTAAACTAAAATAAATGGTAACGTTTGTTTTAATAAATTAGATTTTTTCTACATAAACATTTTAGCTTATGCAAAACCATTATAATTTGATAATTAGGCAATTAGATGAAATAATAATTGCTATACTTAGAAGCAATACTTGGTCAAGCAAGTTTAGAATCCTTCACAGCAATTTGAAATATTGAATTTTGGTGGTAAATATATGATCTTGCTGTGACAATTCCATCCTCAAAATAACCCTTTAAAAATTACAATTAAAGATTATGTATTCACACAAATGTGTATTTTCTCACATTTTTATACACATTTACCAAAAATAATTGCTGATACATACTAAGTGTCAGGATTACAGATGTGAACAAAATAGACACAAATCTCTGCCCTCATTGAAAAATGCTAGTGGAGAAAAACAGGTAACAGACACACAAACATAAATAAAAACATACAGTTTTCCACAGGGTGATATGGTCTCAGGAGAAAGTCGTATATCCTGGTAACAGGACAGCAGCTTCCCATGATTGGAATTTCTCATATTTCCTGAAAAATACCTACGGGTTCCCAACTCAGAAACCAAAGAAGGGTAAAGCAGATTCCCTGTCTGCTACTTTGTTCAGATGATACAAAATACAAATTCGTAGAATTTTCCAGTTAATGATTTTCTTTTTAAATGTGAATTGTATCTATGTTAAAATAAGTACATAAATCTTTTTTGTGTTTGTTTTTGCTGATTTTTTCATAATATCAGAGAGTACATGTGAGTAACAAAGCAGAAAAGGCAATTTTGATTCCAAGGATAATTGAACTCTCTGCTGAGTGTTTTCTAGACAGAGGACAGACTTTCATAGATTATGTATTTCAGTTGCAGTGGTTTTCAGTCTTCCTGGTGCATCATAGTCCCCTGAGGAGTTTTATCAAATGCAGACAGGACTTTAGGTTCGATTGTTCTGGTGGGAGGCAGGTGCATTGGAATTTTTTCAGAGCTACATAAAGGATTCTAATATGCAGCCAGAGTTAAGAACTGATGTGGTAAGATAAATGGAAAGCCCAGCCACTTCAGTGTTTATGTGGCCATTGTCTTGACACAGAGGATCTAAATTATTAACATCTTTGTATACAAGAGTGTAGTGCAGTTGTCTTAGATATTATGTTCCTTTTAGTCTTTTCTTACTTATAGAATAAAGCCACGATAGAGATGTATCCCCATGTGCTAGTTCATTTTCTGTTACTGATAACAATTCCTGACCCAGGGTAATTTATAAGAAAATTAAATTTATTTCTTGTAGTTTTGGAGGCCAGGAATTCCGAGGTCCAGGGGTTGCATCTGTCAAGGGCCTTCTTCTTGGTGTGGACTCTACAGAGTCCTGTGGTGATGCAGGGCATCACATGGCAAGAGGGGGTGAGAGTGCTTTCTAAAAAAAATGTAATTAAATTTTGTCAGTTAACAAGGTGGTTGATTATTGTGGACAATTACCAAAACCTCCCTCCCTCCTCCCTCTCCCCCCTTCCTCCCAACAACCTCATATCTGTTCGCTTGTTGTACCAACTTCAAGGAATTGTTATTGTTGTGTCTTCTTCCCTCCCCCCAGCCCCAGTTTATTTGTTTATTTATTTATTTATTTTTAGCTCCCACAAATAAGTGAGAATGTGATATTTCTCTTTCTGTGCCTGACTCATTTCACTTAATATAATTCTCTCTAGGTCCATCCATGTCATTACAAATGGCAGTATTTCATTCGTTTTTATAGCAGAGTAGTATTCTATTGTGTAGATATACCACATTTCCCGTATCCACTCATCTGACGATGGACATCTGGGCTGGTTCCAAATCTTAGCTATTGTAAAGAGTGCTGGAATGAACATTGGAAAACAGGTATACCTTCGGCTTTATGATTTGCATTCCTCTGGGTATATTCCCAGCAGTGGGATAGCTGGGTCGTTTGGTAGATCTATCTGCAATTGTTTGAGGAACCTCCATACCATTTTCCATAGAGGCTGCACCATTTTGCAGTCCCACCAACAATGTATGAGAGTTCCTCACCAGCATTTATCATTCACAGTCTTTTGGATATTAGCCATCCTAATTGGGGTGAGATGGTATCTCAGTGTGGTTTTGATATGCATTTCCCAAATGCTGAGTGATGTTGAGCATTTTTTCATGTGTCTTTTGGCCATTCCTATATCTTCCTTAGAGAAATGCCTATTTAGCTCTTTTGCCCATTTTTAATTGGGTTACTTGTTTTTTTGTTATAAAGTTGTTTCATTTCCTTGTACATTCTGGATATTAATTCTTCGTCACATGTGTATTTTGCAAATATTTTCTCCAACTCTGTTGGTTGTCTTTTAACTCTGTTAATTGTTTCTTTTGCTGTGCAGAAGCTTTTTAGTTTGATATAATCCCATTTGTTTACGGGGGAAGAGACTGCCTCTTCAGCAAATGGTGCTGGGATAACTGGATATCAATATGCAGGAGAATGAAACTAGACCCATACCTCTCACCATATACTGAAATCAACTCCAAATGGATTAAAGAATTAGATATACACCTTGAAACAATAAAAGTTCTTAAAGAAAACATATGAGAAACACTTCAGTAAGTAGGACTGGGCACAGACTTCATGAGAGTGCTTTTATGTGCTCACTTGCTCTCCTTATAAGCCACCATTCACATCCATTATAACTCATCAAACCATTAACCTATTACTCCATGGATGGATTAATACATTCGCAAGGGCCTGGTCCTCCTAAAGGCCCTAGCTCTCAACACTGCCACATTGGGGATCAAGCTTCCGACATGAGCTTTGGAGGAGACAAATATTCAACCCATAGCAACTCATATGCATATCTAGTTTAAGTATTATTAAAATTTAAACACAGTTGCATATTTTGTAACCTAATCTTCTGTTTTGAAGGAAAGAAATGCAGGTAGAAGAGCATCAGGTCCATAGTTGAAAGGAGTGACAGGGGATCCCTAGGAAGCCGAGAGAGGGTGAGAGGGAAGCTGGTGATGGTTTTCACAGACAGAGAAGTCCCGCAATTTGTCTTCCTTAAAAGGCAGGAACAAGCAGTCCTTCCTTTCATGTCCACAAAGATAATTCCATGTGAAAACAGAATGCTCAAGACTCCAGGAGAGGATAAGGAAAAAAGAGAGAGACAGACTGCTGTGGGCGCTGTCCGTGGTTCTGGAGGTGTGGGTGAATACAGTTGCCCGAGTACTTCACTGATAACGTGAACACATTTTTGTAAGTTAATACCAGTTTATGTTATAAACCCAAGAACTCCAATAAAGGCGTTCATAAGTCCATTTAAAAAAAGCCATTTCTTATGTTTTCACATATCATAGTACTTGTAAGAGAGATCCTGTTAGTGCTAATAGGTAAAATTTATATAATATCTTGCTCTGGAAACCAAAGCACATTACAAACATCAATTTGTCTGATACATCTCTGAGATAAATAAGAACTAGAGGTGTTATTTGCATTTTTGAGGTCGAAGCACAAGTTCTAGGAATAATACTGAGAGTTTTTACATTCCACACGAGGAGTACATAGTGCTGGAACATCCAGATGAAAATTTCTGGATCTTCAGTTTACAGAGTAGCAGAGTCTGGGTTCTTTTGAAACCAGTATCCATATCTGAAAAGAAGAAACGTGATTGTCTTGGCTTCTTCATGATCAACTCATCAATTACAGTGATAGCTATCATCTCTCAAGCACCAACTTAAATGATTATGACTAATGTGAATATAAATTCCACAAGGAATTCCTGAAGGATTAATTTGGCAACTAATTACATAACTCCAGCTGCCTCGACAAGTATTTCTAATTTCAGGATGGCGGTGTCTTTCTCTTCGCCGATGGCCATACAGGACACAGCAGCTCTCTGCTTCCTCTCCTGCTGGCCCCTCTTTTCCATCCTGCACTTGGCTGAACTCTGGAGTCCCATGCACAAGGCCCAAAATCCAAATGTGTGGGTCTCTGGGAAATTACTACATACATTGTACTTTGGTTTTTGCTTCTGTAACCAGGCGCAATAAAACAAAGGATAAGGTCGTGATGATGATTATGTGGGATTATGTCAGTTGACTGGTGAGAACTATGTCTGGCAATGATGAAAATGATCTTATCAAAGTGATCAAAGGTAACTTTTTCAGTAACAAGTCACCTGCCTGCTGCTATGATCTGCTGAGAGGAATAATGCCAGAAGTGCTTGGATGGCATCACAAGATGACATCAGACAGAACAACTGGCCTGCACTCTGCAAAGTGTTATGTCGTGAAACACAAAGACCAAATTAAAGGAGGCTAAAGAGACATGAAAATTGTGTGCAGCTTATGATCCTGGATTTTATCTTACCTTTTAGGACATTTTCGGACAACTGGGAAGATCTGAAAAAGGCTGTAGGTCAGTAATAAAACTGTTTCGCTGTTATTTTACCAGTTTTTATAACTGAACTGTAGTTATGTGCAACTGTTTGTAGGAAATACATTAACTATTAAGTTTTCAGAGAGAGAGAGCAAATAATAAGGCAAGTGTGGTAAAATGTTAATAATTGGGAAATATGGGCAGGGTCGCAAAACTTCTTTGTGCTATTCTTGCAACATTTTTAGTCTAAAATTAACTTCAAAAATTGCCTATATGGGCAGAGGGGGCAGTGAAGAATCCAAATGTTTCATAGGATTTACCCCTGCTGTTTGCAATTTTTTTTGGGGGGGGAAATTAGTAAATAGATTCACAAACTCCAATGCAAATTGAATAAGATCATTAATAAAAAATAAAACAAACTTTTGATTGAATGAATCCAGAGTTAAAATGTTTTTAAATAAAATTATAGATAATTTTGGGGCTCATAGAATCATAATCATTTTGCAGTTTTAATTTCAACTAATCTAAACTTTTCAAACATTAAGAATTGAAGAAACAGATGCAAAAAGTTAAAATAATCAACATTTTGTAATAGTCTTAAAATGGTTAAAGATATTAGTTTTGTGAGCTGATAAAAAATTCAAGTGTTAAGATGCAAATTATAGCAATAATACAAATGAACTAAAGCATTTTACATTCTTCTAAAGAAATTTATGGCACTCTGTCTACATTTGAGTACGTAGATGTGTATGTACTTAACAACCTCAAACTTCATTGAGAGAGTTACAATAATTTGCCTTATTACTTACATTTATAAATGAATATATGTATGTGTTCTGCATAATGTTGTCATCTGTAAGAAAAATACTTAAGTTTGGTTTTTAATCTGTTTTCAGAATCCACGTAAATTAGAGTTTATCCAAGTTTGAAAGCAGATGGAGAATATTTATTAATGCCTACATATCCTTAGGAAGTTTACGTAAGGAGGTTAAAGTATTTATTTTGGTAATAGTTAAATTTATAAATAATTGTCCTCTGTATGGTGTTTGCTGTGGGCAAATTTATGATAAAGACAAAGTGTCGAGCTGTGATCATTCCGTGTCTCTTGCTTTCCTCTGTTTCTTCCACATTCGGATGCTTTCACAACACTGCAGGGTCCCTCATGAGGCAGCCTGGGCCAGTCTTACTCCTTCTAGGCTTCATTCTCTGCTAATATGAAGATGGGCTTAATAATTCAAAGCTCTAAAATCTTCTTCTCTAGACAAATGGGGAAATTTTTTTGGAATGCTTTAAACCCACAGAGAAATTCTCCCGGTAGAATGCCAAGTAGCACAGAGGCCCACTAGGCTAGGCAAGATTTCTGGTACACTTAAGTCAACAGATTTGTTAATATAAAATTACTGATGTGCATTTTGTTCTAATCTGACTTGGTGTAATCAAGTACGCTTCTGGTATAGGTATCAATGCAGGAAAATATGCATGAATAATTTTTTAAAGTATCGTCACTTTGACTCCTGCTATGGTGACAACAGAAAGTTGATGTCTGCTTTCCATAGTTTGTTACTTTCACCGGTACACATAATTTTTAGATACGATATTCCAACACGTCATTGCAGATATTAGGCAGTGAATACATAAGCCAGAACAGCAGATGGAGGCACAGACCTGGAAAGCTGCTTGCTGGCCTGCCTGAAACCTGTCCCCTTCTCATCAGACTGCCAGCATCCCAGGAAGCCAATTGTCTCAAAGTATGAGTATATTCAAAATTATTACAAATTTTCAACTTCTCTAATCAATGTATAAGGAGCGGACAAATGTGCTCCTTAAAACATACATGCATCAGCTGGGGCTGGCTTCATCTCGACTGACATTGACAAAACAATCTTTAAGTTTAATAGAGGCTCCAAATGTCTCTGAGTATAAAATCTTTATTACAAAGACGTTCATGTGATCATAGTTTACTGTTCGTTGTACTGTTTGGAGTCACATGGTTTTTGATCTTTTACATTCTCAGCATTATTCAGCTGGCTGACCTATAACATAAAGAGGTTGAAGCTAAATTCCTGAATAACCAGCATGTTTAATATCCTGTGTTTGGCCCTGTGTTTAAGATCCTGCACTGCAGACATATAAAAGAACAGAAGATGGGAGGCCTTTTCCTCAATGAATTTGTAGTGTATTTAGGAAGATGTGGCATAAACTTAGAAAACATTAGAGAGAGGAATCCCATGGAAGTATATGCAATGATGACACAGACCGTGCATGTGAAATCCAAACTGCAAATTCAGATAGAGACAGAAAATGTCCAGCTGCTTGTCTTTTGAACTTGACCCAAGGAAAGTTCTCTCCCTGTGTAGTTGGCCTGGGAACCAGGGAGCTCGTGGAATGACAAAGAACCAGGGTGGCCCAGACAAACCCAAGACCCAGGTAATTCTCATGCTGGGCATGGGCCTCTCTGGTTGTCTGGCCAAAGGAACGGGAGGTGTGGAGATATTGGTTAAAGGGTGTATGATTATAGTCAGAAGGAACACTTTCAAGAGATCTACTGTACAGCATGGTGACTATCGTTAGTGACTCTTCTCAGTGACTATTCTTGAAATGTGCTGAGAGTAATGTTCTTCATCAAATAAATGATAACTCTGTGAGGTAATGCATTTAAGTGGCTATATTTACTCCACAATGTGTATATACTTCAGAACATCATGTCATACACAATAAATACATTCAATTTTATCTACCAATTTAAAAGAAGGGACACTATCTGAACCACTACTAACAATTCTCTATTAATAGGTCTATATCTGTTAAAAAATTTATAGTCATGCCTAAACTCAGGGAGGCAGGCCCAGTCCATTCAATAGGGTGTGTTCTGTCATTATCAACACTTTCTACTGTGGCTATGAAATCTGATAGACAGACAGACTCAGGTTCTCTGCAGTGATACGATTGGTTCGCTACACAATGCTACTCCATGTGGCTTGCTACGGGAGGTCACCATGTGCAGAATGGGGCTTGTCCTCCAGCTCCTGGAGGGGGTGCTGTGCACGAATCTTCTGCACATGCAATTTGCCTCTTCTCTCCCAGATGTTTATTTGCTCAATAAATTATATCCATGTGAGCATGTGGATATTTGTGTTATACTTTGGGTCATATTTCAGTAAGTTTATATTCCAGTACTACTTCACATTTTTGTTGCTCACATTGTTTCCGCTTTGGCCACTAGGAGCCCTTCCAGTTTTCTCCTGTGTCCCTTAGACACACCCTCATCATGTGTGTGAGGTTTTGTGGTGGTTTGTTGGTTTGTTTGCTTGTTTTCAGCAAGCCCTGACTTTCTGGCACTACAAGATGCTCCAGGCTCACTTTGTATTTTTTCTGCCCCAGTCCTAGAATCAGTTATTTCCAACAAACAAACAAGAACAACAAAAACACCCTGGTTCCTTTTATTGGACAATGGCATTGGAAACCAAGTGGCAGGTGTGTTCATTGGTGCTGAGGTGCTGTTGCTCCTAGTCTCTCTTAGCTGTAAGAGTGAGGAATTCGCTAGAGAGTAAACTAGCCAGTGTGCACACACATTTATAAGTATTTTGGTTTGCACACATCTGTATCTATGTTAAGGTAAATGTTAGTGCATATTGACCATTTTCGCCATGGCTCCTTGGTCATCTGCACCCTATCCCTCCAGCAGTGAGAAGCCTGGTTCCCACCGTCCTCCACCCACTGGCTTCATTGTTCATTTCCAGCACGTTGTAGTGGCTTCAGAACTGTCCTCCTGTACACCCATGGGAATCAACCTACCACCCGGAGTAAAGAGTTTAGCACCTTTTGCTTTTAGTCTTACACAGTCCACTCATCCTTAAGGTTCCTCAGGTCAGCACCCTTCCCTCCTGCGCCCCTCCTCCAGTGAGGCTGTTTCATACATTTTTAATACAATTAGATTCTTCACCAATACCAAGTTGTGATTACTTTATACCTACCTGATTCTTATATTTAAAGTGTGTTCTTGTAAACAGTATAGAGCTGAGTCTTGCTTTCTAATTATTCCTTCTCTGATACTCTTCTCCATGCAGGTACATAACCAATAATATTTCTTTCTGTCTGAAGAACTGCTTCTTTTCTTGGGGGGCACATCTACTGGTGATGACTTCCCTGCTCTGAGGTTTTATGGTCAGAGAAAATCTTTTCTCTCCTTCAATTTTAAATTCAAAATATTTTAACATTTTCTTGTATATATTTGTGGACTACAGTGTGTTGTTTCAACACACACATACACTGTACCATGATCCACTCAAGGTAGACAGCATAGTGTTGTACCCATTTGTCCTTCTTCATTTTTTAATTAATTGTTGTTTTTTAAAATTTTTTATTGTTTATATATATATTCATGGGGCAAGAGCTGACTGTCAGCACCTGTGTCCAAGTTGTGGTGAGTAAATTAATACTATTATCATGTCCACCACCTCAAATTGCAATTATTCCCCACAGCCCCCACCCATCCTCTCCCCATTGCCTCTCTCCCACCTTCCCCCAGCCCATACCAGAAACATGAGGTCTGTTCCTCCCTCTGCAAGTTCAACACACCACTGTCGTCTTCCTTTCCTTCCTTCTTTCTCTCTTAGCTCCCACTTACGATGAAGACATGCGGTATTGTTCCCTCTGTGCCTGGCTTATTTCATTTAACATAATTTCCTCCAAGCTCATCCACATTGCTGCAAATGGCAGAATTTCATTCTTTTTTATGGCTGAGTAGTATTCCATTGTGAATATATACCACATTTTCCTTATTCAGCAATCTGTTGATGGACATTTAGGTTGGTTGCATATCTCAGCTATTGTAAATAGGTCTGTGATGAACATGGGAGTGCAGTATCCCTTTGACATGATGATTTTCATTCCTTTGGGTATATACCTAGTAGTGGGATTGCTAGATCGTGTGGAAGATCTATCTGTAGTTGTCTGAGAAACTTCCGTACTGTTTTCCATAATGGCTATATTAATTTACAGTCTCACCAACAGTATAGAAAAGTTTTTCTTTCTCTGCATCATTGTCAACATTTGTTATTCTCTGTCTTTTTTATTATAACCAGTCTAACTGAGGTGTGATGATATCTCAATTTGGTTTTCACTTGCATTTCCCTGATGCTTAGTAATGTTGAGCATTTTTTTTCCATGTGTTTGTTGGCCATTTGTATGTCTTCCTTTGGAAAATGTCTATTCAGCTCCTTTGCCAATTTTTTAGTTGGGTTATTTGCTTTTTTATTGTGTAGTTTTGAGTTCCTTGTCTATTCTGAATGTTAATCCCTTGTCAAATGTGTAGTTTCAAATATTTTCTTCCATTCAATAGATTGTCTTTCCATTCTGCTTATTTTTTTCTCTGCTGTGCAGAAGGTTTTTATTTTTATATAACCCCATTTATTTATTTTTAGTTTGTTTTTGTGCTTTGGGGGCCTTATTCATAAAGTCTTTGCCAAGTCCTATTTCCTGATGTGTTTCTCCTATGCTTTCCTTTAGGAGTTTTATAGTTTAGGGTCTTGTATTTAAGTCTTTAGTCCATTTTGAGTTGCTTTTTGTATATGGTGAGAGATGTATGTCTAGTTTCATTCTTCTGCATATGGATGTCCAATTTTCTCAGAACCATTTGTTGAAGAGACAGTCAAATCTTAGAGCTGATTAACAATTTCAGTAATGTTTCAGGATACACCCAAAAATGAATAGTCTTTTTATTCTCCAATAATGAACTAGCAGAAAAAGAAATCAAGAAAATAAGCCCATTTACATTAGTCAACAAAAGGCCAAAATATCTAGGAATCAATTTAACCAAGTAGGTGAAAGATCTCTACAGTAAGAACTACAAATTACTACTGAAAGAAATTAAAGAAGACATAAAAAGTGGAAAGACATTTCATGCTCTTGGATCAGAAGAATCAGCATTGTGAAAATGTCAGTACTATCCAAAGCAATCTACAGATTAAATGCAATCCCCTTAAGATACCAATGAAGTTCTTCACAGAAATAGAAAAAAAACAAAACAAAACAAAACAGTCCTATCACTCATATGGAACAATAAAAGACCCTGAATACCCAAAGCAATCCTGAGGAAAAAAAAAATTCAGAGGCATTACACTACCTGACTTCAAATTATACTACAAAGCTATAGTAAACAAAACAGCATGGTACTGTCATAGAACCGGACACTCAGAAGAATGGAACAGAATAGAACACCCAGAAATCAACCCACAGACCTACAGCCAGCTGATCTTTGACAAAGGCACCAAGAACATACATTGAGGAAAATACTGCCTTTTCCTTCATTTTGAAGGATAACTTTACTCCATATAGAATTCTGAGTTGGTTTTTTTTTTTTTTTTTTCCCCCTTCAACAGATTAAATATTTTACTCTATTTTCTTCCTGCTTAAATTGTTACTGATGAGATGTCCAGTGTATTTATTGTTCTGTTTTCTCTATAGTTAAGATTACCCCCATTTCTGTTTGTAAGATTTTCTCTTTGTCTTCATTTGCCTGCAGTTTAAATAGGATGTGCCTGTGTACTGGCTATTTTGTTGTTGTTGTTGTTGTTTAAATATATTTATCTTGTTTCATGTTTTTTAACCTTTCTGGATCTGTGGCTTGGTGTCTGCTATTAATTTTGTCTGTAAGTGGTTTAAATATTTCTTTTCTCATTTCTTCCTTATCCTTCTGGCATTCCAATTATATGTATGCTACAACTTTTGGCTTTGTCCCCTGAGTCTTGGATGTTCTGTTCTACATTTTTCACTCTTGTTATTTTTATTTTTTTCCTGAATGTTTCAGTTTGGGGAGTTTCTATTGACCTGTCTGTAATCTCACTGATTTTTACCTCTGCATGTTGAGTCTACTCACAGACCCAACAAAAGCTTTCTTCCCTTCTCTTACTGTGTTCGATTTCTTACACTTTATTTTGATTCCTTCTTAGAGTTTTAATCTCTATTCACAGTGCTCATTTTCTGCTTTTTTCATTACAGCCCTTATTAATCATCCTCATTTTAAACTCCTTGGATAACTCCTACATCTGTGTCGTATCTGTGTCTGGTTCTTACAATTACTCATCTCTAGCTTTGGTCACACCTTGCAGTTTTCTGTTGACAGCCAGACATGCTGTACTGCATAATAAGAGCCAAGGTGCACAGGATTTTAGTGAGAGGACCTGTGTTTATCTGTGAGTTGGCCTGTGTTTAACATTGGCTGCAGCTCTGGGTGCTGGGGATTTCAGAATCCTCAAGTGTCCTTATATTTGCCTCTTCTCTTGACTTCGGGCTCCCCAAGCTCATCTCATTAAGTGACTCTTGGAGCCCTTTCAGCTGGAGTCCACTGTTATCAAAGTGAGCTGGCGGGAGGGGGAGGTAAGGAGTGTGGGAGGGGAAGGACCGATATTCTTCCAATTAAATCTCAGCATTTCCTAGGCCCATTTCTTGGAGCTGTGGCTTTCACAAGTGTTTCTGCAGTGGCTGCTTTTTCTCCTCCTGTCCCCTCCTCACTTCCTTGGCTGCAGTGTCCCCAGTCTGTTTCCCTGAAGCTGACACACTGAGGGCTCCAGAGTGGGAGGTTTGGTCCTCTCCACCTGATATAAGGCTCTGATAGTCTTTTCTTCTGCAGAATAGACTTTTGTTATGAAGAAGGTTCTGGGTTTTTTTCATGGGATCTCTCTTCCCTTCTCTCTGCCAGAGCTGAGGGGATCTCTCATGGATCTCTACTGTGAGAACCTGGTGGGTTTCTAGGGGTAAAGCCACAAAAGCATGGTGGCCCCTGAGTTTGCAGGCCCCAGGAGTCTCTCATTCTCATACTAGTCCACACTCAGCCTCTGGCAGCTCATCACAAACACCATTTGCACATTATTGCCAGTTTACGGCTTCAGCGGCTTCTGCTCCAGGTGTGCACACACACCTGTCTCCCAGATTGTGACAAAGTGGCTATTTGCTTTGTAATATCTTTCTCTGATAGCTCCAGAAAAATCGTTGATGTGTCTGTCTGTCCATTTGCTTCTCATGGTAAAGAAGGGAGTGATGGCTCATGAGCCTGCATATGTCAGAGCTTCAGAATACTTTTTCAATGCCACGTTTTTGTTTCACTTTTAGAATTACACTAACAGCATAAAAAAATTTAGAAATGTTCCAAATTTTTCTAAAAGATTAATCCAATTTTGGCTTTGAACTTTATTTTTAAGCTTGAGTTCATGAGTTGTGAAATAGAAATAATTATTGAATAATTAGAAATAATTAATAAAGCTTTATTTCTTTTTAATCTAATTCTTTTTTTTCTGATTTTATAATATGACCTATAAAATAATTAGAAACTATGAATGAGGTTCCTTGGACTTTATATTGTTGGTCTAAGTATACTTTTTAAATGAATTTTTAAATATTTTGGCTGAAATTTTATATTGAGTTTCCAAATAGACTGTAGGAAAAACAGCAGGGTAATTTTGGTAATTGACACAGAGAATGAACTTTCACTTTCTAGAAGAATATCCTCCTGTTCATTTTATTTCACTTCAGTTCAATTAAAAATATACTGGTCTCGGGCCGGCCCATGGCTCACTCGGTAGAGTGCGGTGCTGATAACACCAAGGCCACGGGTTCAGATCCTATATAGGGATGGCCGGTTTGCTCACTGGCTGAGCGTGGTGCTGACAACACCAAGCCAAGGGTTGAGATCCCCTTACCGGTCATCTTTAAAAAAAAAAAAAAATATATATATATATACTGGTCTCTACTCTTGAATATGAGTGGATTGATTTACGTTTTCAAGTACTTACCATGTGCTGGGCACTGGGCTAGGCCCTGTTTCTCTGATACAAAGTAGGAGTAAATCATCTTCTTGAAAAATAGGGGAGAGAAAGACAGGGAGATGTTGAAAAAGAGATGACGAAAGAGAGAATATTAAGTTTAGAGCAGTAGAGTAGTCTGGTAGGTGCCATACCACAGGCACATACTTATTCAAAGAAAAGTCAGGATAGATTTTAGGACAGGCAACTCAATCTTGTGCATTCAGGGATAGCATCATAATAGTGATTTTGCTTGATATGACTGATAAAGGGATGAGTAAAATTTTTACATTTGTACGGAAAGGAGAGAGAAGTCACAAGCAGATAGAATCATCTCCACAGAGATCAGTAGGCATAAAACAGCATGATAAATCCCAGGAGTGTAAGTACAGTAGTGAGGCTGGAATTAAAATTCATGAAAAAAACTACGGTGGGTGATACTGGAGGAGACAAACAGGAATTATATTACAAAAAGATTTGTGTGCCCTGAAAAGTAATTTGAGTTGCATCTTGTAGGCAACAGGAGATCATAGATGCATTTCAAGTCACAGAGTAACCTAAGAAGACTTTCATATTAGAAAGAATTCCTCCTGTCATGTTGACATAGGTGGGTAGTTCATTTTGGAAGGAGTGCGTTGGGCGATATTAAGACATTGACACTGTGCTGATTCATACAAACATTACTAGGGATTTCTAAATTCTATAAGGAGTTCTCATATGTTAAGAAATAATTAGACCACTAAAGCAGTCTGCAATAAATGCTAGGGAAGACAAGAGTTCAAACGTTCCCATCACAAAGAAAGGATAAAGTTTTGCAATGGTGAATATGCTAATTACCCTGATTTGATCATTACACATTGTATACATGTACCAAACTATAACTCTGTATCCCATAAATATGTACAGTCCATAAATGCCAATTAAAAAGTAATTTTTTTATTGAAAAAAGAAATTAAAAAGATGTTATAAGAACAAGAAAGTGAGAAGAGACTCATTCGGTTGAAAAATAGAAAGGGTGTCACGCAGAGTTGTTTTTCCATATAACAGAAATAAAACCTTTCTTTTTAGATGAGAAGTATTTATTATTATTCACGTTTCTGAGCAGCTATTCTGCTGGTTTCTCTTGGGACATTCATACAGCTGTGTTTAGTGGGTGGATTGGCTGGGATCCAGGCTCAGTGCAGGCCATTGCCTGCAGTGCTTGCTTTGGTTCACCTCCCTGGGGCTCCCCTTGACTAACTTGAGTTTCCTTCTAGCACAGCGATCTCAGCGCAATGTTAAGATGGAAACTTCTGGTTAGTTCAGGTCGCAGAGGTGACTCCACCACATTGCTGCAACATTGAGGATTTCTGGCTCTTTTCTCTTTGCCTTAAATTTGGGTGTCTTTTATAAATAATCAAAAGACGCAAAAGCCAGCACTATCAGGCCAGCATTTTAAAACCAAGAAAAAAATGAAAAAGAGAGGTTTGACCCTACTTAGTTTCAAGGCTGTATTATTCAAGGCTTAGGTGAAACCAGTACTGATTTGGAAGCAGTACCTAAGACTCTTGATGCTTCTGGAGCAAAATTTGATCATGCAGAAACACTCTTTGACATTCTGGTGATCCATGGAATGCTGGCCCCAGATGGTACACTGGCAGGTGACACGATGCCCACAGATGACTGCATGCTTGGAGACCGTGCAAGCAGTTGCCCAGATTTTTAATCAGGTGCTACAAATACCTGGAGAAAGGTTTTGAGGATGATGTAAGAACACTGCTGCTGTTCTTGAAGGATTTTTCAGAGTTAGAGAAGAATGAGTTGGCTATTTGACTGTTGTTCTTCTGGCAAATGGAACACTTAATGCAAACCTTCTTGATAGCTTTTGTAATGAGTATTCGGTTAAAGAAGGGGTTTCAGTAGCTTTTGCTGTAAAGCTCTTTCGATCTTAGTTACATGAAAAAGATATCAATGCAGTTGCTGTAAGTGTTTGGAAAGTCATTATGGACAACAGATTGACAGAACATTTTCCTCCAGTAAGGAAAGCATTTAACACTTCATGAAGTGTTTTATTGAGGCAGACTTGAAAGAGCTTCAGGGTATGTTTGGAATCAGCAAACAATAAGAGTTGTAAGGAACTCCAGAAAGAATTTCAAGAACAGATGTCCGTGGTGATCCACTTAAGGACATAATTTTATATGTCAAGGAAGAGATTAAAAAAACCCAAAAAACAAAAAAGAAACCAATATCCCAGAAACAGTTGTCATCAGAATAGTCTGGTCAAGCATAATAAGCACTTAGAATGAAATAAAAAAGAGGAGCTTGTGGCAGAGCCGGCCACCAAGTACAACACCGATTGTTGCTGCCTTTACTGCTCAAGGTCAGTGTGAGCTAACTCTGTTACCGAAGATTCAGGAGTATTGCTATAACAACATTCACTTATGGAAGCCTTCCAGAAATGAGCGGTACTTCTTATAAAGCTGAAGTCCTGAGTGAATAGCCCATTCTGAAGTGGTCTAAAGATGTACATGTCGTAAAGTAGAAAAGTGTCTTCCTCAAGCAAATTAAAAATTTTGCAGAGTGCTGAAAAATGCTGGAGAAAAATCTGAGTCTGCAGCTGAAGAATGTGACTGAATTTTGAAACTACACCCTCAGTAAAGCAAACAGGTTGTAGATAAAATGTCATGTCTCATGTGTCCTGGTTCTTGCATTTTCCTACCTCCCTAAGTCAAGCATGATATAAGGGCTTTCATGGCAAATTTTATTTTAACTGTTTCTATGGTTAATGGAAAGTTGGGTTCAGTTTCTAAAACCATGTTTTAAGTAGCTAGAGCATATGTAGATTTGAATCTAATGCTGCATTCATCTTTTCAGTTATCTTCTACCTCCCATATTTTCCACTGTAATAATTTAAGTCTTTCCACCCTGAACAGTTCACTTCATTCCCTGAGGTTTGTATATAAACATTTTTCAATATATGATTTGATTAAAAATAATTTGTTATAAAAATTATGTTTGCAAATTAAACTGTAAAAGTATCCAAAGTCTTAAAAGGCAATGATTTGTGTGATAATTTGGTATGCCCAGAGCCCTAGTCACCAATGAAAATCTCATATACTGTAATTGAATTCATTAACATGAATCTTGAGTATTTGGAACATTGCTTGCGTGTTAACATTTTCTTGCATTTTTAACCCCAAATGTCCTTAAGCTAAATTATTTGCTCTCTGGTTTTCATCCTTAGTGAAGCCATGGAGAAACAAACTTGAAAAGTTTGGGAAATCACATGTGGCAGAGGTGGTGGAAAGAAGAAGGTTGAGCTTTTCCTGCTGAAAAACTTTTGCACTCAGTTTGTAATTTTCCAGTCAAAACAGATATTCTTTTCATACAACCATTTGCAAATGTTAACCTTAGAAAAGTCTTGTCCTATGAAGCACTTTATGCTCAGAATATACTTAGATTGGTAGGAAAGGACTTGTAAAGGAGTGTGTGTAAAGGAAATGACTGATGTACTAAACCGAGTACAAATTGTTGAAAATGCTAAGGGTCAGCATGTTCTAACTGGGAATCTAAATATAACTCATGTTTCCTATTGGCTTAGAGCATTTGTTATGAAGAATGAACTCCAGGGACAATTGTATTTTCCCACTTGGTCATACTGCACTGGCTTCCTTCTCTTGACATACTCTGTGATGACTCAAGCATCTGGCTACTGACATAGCCTAGTTGCCAGTTTTTAATTGCCATGAGCCAAATATTTCTTCCGTATGATTGATCCATATATTTTAATGGTAGCGTTTTAATTTTCATCTTTTTTTCCCCTTGCTTCTACCCATCTATGTATGTACTCATTAGGGAGAAAAAAGAAGCTACATTTTTTGGTGGAAAGACTGTTAGTATAATGGTGAACATTTTGAAGGTTTTTTAATTGGTGACAGAAATTAGCCTGAAATAATGTCACCAGAAACTGTGGAAATTGCACCTTTTGAAGGTGCGATTCTTATGAGCCAAGAATGTGGTGTTTAAAAGTTCATCTTGAGGAAATAATGTGTAATGTAAGTTGATATAAAGATACAGTAACCTTAAGAAGAGCATTATAGCTGGTAACATTGTGAATAGGGTGAATTTGTTTAATAAGTAATTTTGATAAAGTTTTCTTGCACAGGTAAAATGTGTTCGCTGTATTTCTACGTAGTGATCTGTTTTTACTTTGTAATCTTAGTACTCAAAAGAAAAAGTAAAGTTCCTCCTTACATTTAGGAAAAAAAAAAAAAAGATGGAATCTTCCAGGAGTGCAAATGTGGGAAGCCTTACCTTGGAGATCTCTACACACTGTTAGAAAAGTATTTCCAGGTTCTAATATTACTTTAAAAAGCAAAGAAGGAAAGAAGTCCATGTATCTGCTCATTTTTGCACCAACACAGGAAGGGTAAACCAAACCAAATGAAATTGGTTACCTGTGGGGTAGGCAGGCAAGAGCGATGAAGGTACTTGTCTGAGTTGACCTTCTTGTAGCTCTGACTTTTGAAACAGACAGTGTTTCACAATCTAAGAATAAATAAAATCAGTGAGTTTGGAAGAAAACACTAAAATAAAAAGAAGTAGAACAGAATGAAACAAATGAGCTTAATATCTGACAAATGAGTAACAAACACCCTGAAGGAAGGAGAGAAAAATGAACCTGAGTAACCTGGAACCTGCTGTCTTAAAACACATTATGTTCATTCTACAAACAAAGATGCATGGTGGAGCAATTGTGAAGCACTTTGTGTGGTTCTTAGTGAGGAAATAAGTAAATAACTTGTGGTATTTGGGATAACGTGAGGAGATTTCTCTCTGATGGAGAACAGTGTTACAAATAAAGAAAGTAAAAAGGCTAGAGGAAACCCTCTGGGTTGGACTGGCCTGGGAGAGATCGGTGCAAACCCACTGTTTTGACACACAAATATAATTAGAAAGAAAAGATAGATATGAGGTACTTCAAAAGTTCATGGAAGGATTCGTGTTATATTTTAATTATATTTTTCCATGAACTTTTGAAGTACCCTCATGTAGATAGACAGATGAGACGGATGGATGGATATGGATATAGATATGGAAGTGTGTGTATCTGGACCTATTTACACGTATTTCCTATCTTAGTCCTCTCTATATATGTATTTCCAGTCACAGTGAACGTATCTAGCACATGATTCTGGTCTGTAAATATCATTCCTCAATAAAAGTAACCAGGGCTCCTTAGAGATGTGGCTGATGCTGGTGCTGGGGCCAGGAAAGTGCAAGATGAGCCTGGAACCATCTGCATTTATCAAGTAGGTAACAAATGCTCAAGTGATACAGACGTCACACTGGCCAAATCTGGGTCAATTTGAGCAACAAAATAAATAATGGCAATGGATTATGCCCTATTGAATAAAAAAAGAACCCACAAACGCATACTAATGTAGACAAATACATAAATGTGGGAGAAGGGAACTCTTCCATGTGGTGGGAAACTTGCTCACAAAGGTGGAAGGGATGATGAAATTAAAACTCCACCATTTGGCAGCTGCCTTAGTAACAATTGCTTTAGGTAAGAATCATCAATGGTTGTTAAAATTATGCAAAAGTCAGAAGATAGAAAAAATATCTACATAGTCTCAAAGTATCTTTTCCCACCTACTTATTAGCTCCCAAAGGCAAAATAGTACCTTTATAGCAGACACCACCTTCATGAAGAGATTACGTGGTCAAAGCGACATCACAGTATTGGAACACGTTGAGCTTGCGTGCCTTCAGAAACAACATACTGATGAGAACACATCACTTCTGTGACATCGCCCCCAAAATGCACAACCCATATTTAATCAGAAGGAAACATTCAGCAAACTAGAATGGGAGTATTCTTCAAAATAACTGTCCTGCACTCTTCAGTGTCAAGATTGTAAAACACAAAGAGGGATGGAGGAAATGTCCCAAACTATAGGAGACTAAAGAGACCCACAACTAAATGCACAGATGATCCTAGATTAAATTCTGCATCAGATAATGAGCTCTACAGGATAATTTCCTGACTTGAATCAAGTCTGTACAGTAGAAAATAGGATTACATCAATATTAACTTCTTGATTTTGATAATCATATTGTGGTTATGAAATAAAAAGCCATTATTTTTAGAAATACACACTACAGTTTTAGTAGATAGAGGGACATTATATCTGCAAATTATGTTCATATCTTCCTGAAATGCACACACACACACACACACACACACACACACACACACACACCACACCACACACATCACATACACACACGTCACATTACACTCACACACCACACACACAGACTGTCAGGTAAAAATGGTAAAGAGGGGTAGTAACATCTTAATACGTGGGAATTCCTTTTGCAACTTTTTTGTTAAGTTTTTCGTGAGTGTGTGTGTCGGTGTGTGTTTAGTTCCTTGCAGTTTTGTCCTGTGCGTAGATGTGTGTGGCCACCAGGACAAGAGGCAGAACAATCCCAGTCCAAGGACCCCTCGTGCTGCTCTTTTGTGGCCCTGGCCACCTTCCTCCTTCCCCCTCCCTGACATTTGGCAACCGCTATTCTGTTTTCCATCTCTATAAATTGTCATTTGAAGAATGCTATATAAATGTATTGAGACAGTAGGCAATCTTTTGAGATTCGCCTGTTTTGATGTCATCCTAGTTACTGCGTGTACCAATACGTTCTTGCTTTTTATTGCTGACTAGTATTCCACGGCATAGAGGCACCACAATTTAGCTGTCCTCCCACTGAAGGACAGTCAGGTCGTTTTCAGTTTGGGTTATTATAAATAAAACTGCTATGAACATATACGTACAGGCTTTTGTGTGAACATATTTCCATTTCTCTAGGATAAATGTGCAAGAGCACAATTTTTTTTGTAATGCAGTATGTATATTTTTAGTTTTGTTTTTTAATTTTTCCCATGAACTTCACAGGGGAGAGACTCAAAGAGTCCTTGAGGTACAATTCTGTTCTAAGATTTCTCTCAGTATTTTCATCTCGTGAGTATCCTTCTTTCTTCCCTGTTGTATTTATTATTGTGCCAGGATCCATGGAAGAGGGATATAAGTGAGGAATCCTGCCCAGCTCATAAGTTATCACCCAAGTAATTGGCTTCAGGGTTATTAAGGTCAAAACTCTGTTTTCTCTGTTCATGTTTCCTTACAAGCAATTTACTACGGAAACTGTCCTTTAGAATATCCAAGCTCTTGACATATTGATTGTTTAAAATCAAAATAATTAAATTAAATAAGTAGGTGTTTATTATGTAAATTATGTCATCATCTACATATTGAAGTATAATGTTAAGTTTTATTTATTGAACAAATAATTGAATTAATTCTATTGCTCATATTACACCATTCCTTTTAAACTAGTTTTTCTGAAGAAATTATTCTTTAACATGGTGCTCAACTCATTCTTAATGATCATTAATCATTTACATATGGATTCTTCTTACTTAAAATATGTACTCCTAATTCTTTTTCTTTCCAAATAGTAATTTCTGATATGATAAACTTCCTGTTTTCACTGAATTTATCTTCTTGGATCAATTGTTACAGTACTGTTATGAAAGAAAAAAAAATTCAAATCAATGTTACGATGGAAAACTATAGTATATTCAACTAATCAAATGGTAATTTCTTGTATTTATCTATTTGTTTATTTATTTTATTATACATCAGGAATCAACGCACATATTTATAGCCAATTGATTTGTGACAAAGGCACCAAGAACATACATTGGGGAAAAGACTGCTTTTCAATAAATGGTGCTGAGAAAACAGGATATCCATTTGTAGAAGAATGAAATTTGATCCGTACCTTTCACCATATACCAAAATCAACTCAAAATGGATTAGAGACCTAAATGTAAGGCCTGAAATTTTAAAACTTCTAGAAGAAAATGTATGGGAAATGCTCCAGGATTTAGGACTGGGCAATGACTTTGTGACTTACAAACCAAAAGCACAGGCAACGAAAGAAAAAATAAACAGATGGGATTATTACAAACTAAAAAGGTTCTGCACAGCAAAGGAAACAACCAATAGAGTGAAAAGACATCAAATAGTAATTTCTGATATGATAAACTTCCTATTTTCTCTGAATTTTTTCCTCTTGGATCAATTGTTTCAGTATTACTCTGAATGAAAAAAAATTCAAATCAATGCTAACATGGAAATACATAGTACATTCAACTAATTAATAAAATGTCTTTAAGGTTTTTTAAAAAATTTAACCAAAGAAACTTTCTTTAGTAAATATGAGCAGCCTTAAAAAAGTGAGCATTAAAAGGAATGAAATTGTGAGGTGACGTTTTCCCAGGGAGTCTAGTCCACTCGCTCAGAGATAGCTGGAGCTCGCTGCCCCAGCACCCTCGCGCCCACACTGGATTCTAGCTGCCAGCACTGGGCTGGGCACGGGCCTTCGCTGGCTCAGGTTCCTGATGTGCAAAACAGGAATGAAGATGGGCCCATCTCAAGGTTGTAGTGAGGGTTAAATGAATTAGCACATCAGAAGCACTTGGGATATAGTTCCTAGAACATTGGGAGGACTCAGAAAATATTAGCTAATTAGATAATAATGATGATGGTCAAAATCCTGAGCCCTTCAGCCACAGTGACAGAAATTATTTTTTGTAGTGGTTTCTAAAGACCAATAATCTCTCTTCTTGATTACAGCTGAAACTCATCATTCAGAGAAGAAAGTGCAAGTTCCCCGCACAGACATTGGATGTTGTAGTAGAGGTGACAGAAAGGATGTACGAAGCTAACTGGCCAAAGTCACCCTACCAGCACATGGCAGACTGTTACTCTAGACAGACCCTCTGACTCCTGCCCTCTGTGCTCCAGCTACTCTGATTTGTAGAGTTATCCAGCGGCATCTGCTGTCCTTTTCATCTTTGTGTGAGTGACACTTCAACAGTGACGCTGTCCAGAGTAGTTTTCTGTACTCGTTTTCTCTCCAAATATTCTCCTTGAGTGATATCCACTACAATTTATATGTTGATTACATTCAATATATCTAGCATAAATCAACCTTCTGAGCTCTAATTTGCGATATGAAAAATACATCTAATGTCATTCACCACTAAGTCCATGCCTTTCCTTCCCATCTAGATATTGCATCATCTTTCTTCTGAGGGCACCGTGCTGTTTCATCTTACCAGTTTGCACTGTTAGACTTTCTTTAAATAGATATTATCACCTGTACTTGTCATTTTAATCAGCACAAACTTGTGCACTGAAGAAGCTATTGTGTAATTGAGATACGCCGAATTCAGTTTACTTGATACAAACAAAGTATTGTCCCAAGTATTTATCATTCGGCATGAATTTTTGAATTGATTTTTCAAAAGATACACATTAGTGTTGATCCAGTGAAACTCCTTCATGACCCTGAATTGAACACCACTTATTTTCAAGAAGACCAACTAGGATTAAGGATGGTACTGAGTAAAGCGGATTGGTATATTAGGAAACAAATCTAGCACATTTGACCTCATTATACAATACAAAACTTCAGAAAAACACTGGTAATTGAATTAAAAATATTTACACATATACAGATGCTCCTCAACTTAAGATGGGATTATGTTCTAATAAACCCATCATAAATATCATTAGTTGAAAATGCATTCAATACACTTGACTTACCAAGCATATAGTCTAGCCTACCTTAAATGTGACCAGAACACTTACATTAACTTACAGTTGGGCAAAATCATCTAATGCAAAGCCTATTTTATAATAATAAGAATATAAATTGTATAATAATAAAAAATCAAAATTTAAAATTCAAAGTAGGGTTTCTACTGAATGTGCATCACGTTCCCACCATTGTAAAGTCGAAAAATTGTAAGTCAGACCAGGGTAAGTGGGAGCCATTATGATGTGTTCATGCTACGTCTTTGGAATCATATTTTAAAGGTTTTTTTCCAATTCTTTTTATTTTATAACCTCAGAAATACTCATAAATTATATCTAAAAATCTATAAATCATTTTTATGCTTTAAATCCTTATAAATCCTTATATTTATCTACATATTACTGCCCATTAAAAACATTACCAACTTTTATCCCATCAAAGCCGTTATTATTGTGACTTTTAAACAATGTTTCATGTTTTTGTGTAATACAAGGACCTCAGTGATGATGGCTCATGCTGTGTTAAGGGGGTTGTCATATCCTGGGAGTGAAGTTGAGTGTTTTATACTGACAGTCTCTTATCCTCACCTTTCAGAGTGCAAAATAGTAACTAGGCAGAGGAAAGAAGGACACTGTGAATGTATGTCTCATGTGTCATTAGGACAGCACACATTCTAACAAGATGCTCATTTTTGGACAGCGATAAACTACATACATATGCCTGTCCTGATAAACTGATAGTTATTAATGACCTGTGCTTATTCATGTCTGGAATTAATATATGACAAATGATATTATTTCTTCCCTACATTCTTCAACATGTCATATACCACATGTGGACATGATTGGTTAAGATGCTAATTATGGTGACAGAGTGAAAATACTTGTCTATTTTTGATTTTAAAAACCTTATCCTGGAGGCACAGTTCACTATTAGCTGACAAAGACAAATGTTGATTTGAGTTTGGGATGGTACCTTTGGCCTTAAACCCTCTCATCCAGGGTTTCTCTACCTGGCTTCCCTAGGCCACTTGAGAGGGCCTTGGATAGAATTCAGGATCTGTGGACCTAGGTAGCAATAAGGTCGCATCTTGTTGTCACCAATCTTTAACAGAAATGCAGTGTTTTCTTCACTTATGAGAGTAGGCAACAAATCACAGAGGTTGTAGTAATACATAAGACCCTCTCCCTCATAGAATTTACAGGTATTTTCATATCACTTTATAGTCAATCTATCTACTTTGTCTATGTCTGTCTATCTATCTATATAGATATATTGTTTATACAGATATTCCTCAACTTATGGTGGGGTTATGTCCTGATAAACTCCTATAAGTTGAAAATGCATCAAATACCCTGATTAACCTATCATAAAGTCAAAAAATCCTAAGTTAAACGATCATAAGTTGAGGACTGCCTGTACTTATTTCAACTTTCAAATTGCTGTGGTTCTTAGATGCATCACTAGCTTTTATTACTTAATGGGATGATGAAATACACCTGTTACTTTAATACAAATTTGTTTTATAAAGAATAATTTATAATTCTCTTTTAATATAACTAGTTTCCTTTATGGTCTCCTGTATCTTATTTTATGAATTAAAAAATGTATTCTGAGGGAGGATTCACCACACTGCCAAAGAGGCTCAAAGTGATTAAGAAGCCCCAGCTATAGATTAACATCCAGTCACTGTGCCAGGTGCATTTGACTCTCATGCTCTGAAACTTATGGGGGTCACGGGCTCAGACCTGACTGCTCTTCCACCACTGTCATCCTGACTTTAGTCTTATTTCTCTACTACCTGAAGCCATTCACCAGCCATACTGAAATATCATATCCAAGAAGAATTATCTTTCATATCTTCCTCCCTTTGCCCTTCTTCTTTTCAAACTTTTGCAACCTATTTGACCAGTAGGAGTTTAAACAGTATGTTAATTAGGCTAAGTTTAATCTCTCATAACAGAAAACCCTAAATAAATTGCCATAAACAATAAGACAATGCTTTTCCTGACAAGAACCCTAGGCGGAGCGGCTCCATAGGTAGGTAGCTCAGCCGGTCAGATGCAACTTCAAGCAAGTTCCCACCATCATCACAAGATCCTGCAACAATTCCACATTTTATCCCCCAAACAACAATGTCCAGCGGACATTTGTCTTTCTCAGAAGCTACCCAATTTATATCAGTTCATGACTTGGTAGAACTTGGTCCATGCCCACCCCTTATCTTAGAAGAGAAGAGTATCATGATTCCTTCATATATTCAGAATATTCCTATGGGCTAGAAATAGCATCACCTTTCCTAAAGGGCAGTGCTGATACTTGAACAGACCAGACCCTCTGTTTGCCAGGGAGGAGATGGAGGCATGAAGATGCAGAGACACACAGTAAGATCTTCTATAAACACTGACTCCTCCTTGAAGACCTTCCTGATATACCCTCTCTGCAGCTCGCCAACCTCAGGGGGTTACTCCTTCCTCTGTGCTCTGCTGGACTGTGTACCATCTCTTCTATCATGCCAGTGCAAATGCTTTATTCAGATAATTTTATTTGTCAAACTCTGGTGGTTAATAAATTCCTTGAATCTAATGCTTGGTTTGTCCTAAGACAGTGCCAGACACACAGTAGGTGATCAGCAGATGGTGTTGCCTTCCTCCCCACCAGCTTTTCTAAAATATTGTCCATCCTGAGTAGCCACACTCTAGCCACAAACTGACATTTGATGGGCATGTGACCCAGGAGTGTGTTACACAAAACTGTTGATACTGTGCTCCACGTCCGTCATTGATGAGCAGTGTCATGGTCACAGGGTCATAGGTCTGCACTACTGGAGGGATGCATGTGTCCAGCATTATAGCCTTAATTACCTCACACATTCCTGCCCTCCCATCCTCCCAACTCTCCTCAAACAAAATGAAGCCCACCTCTCCTTGCTCAGCCCTAATCCACATGCTACTCCTTTCTCTCTGAGTCTTCCTCACAAATGCCTAGAGATGATTGTGGGAAACCCCCTGGAAAGCATGGCAGAGGGAGAAGAATCAGCGTGCAGATGCAGAAACTCTATTCCAGTTACTGGGAAAATGGAAAGAAGAGAAAAACTGTCATGTCATCACTTTTTATTGTGGTAGAAAGCACATAACATGAAATTTACCATCTTAGCCATTTTTAAGTGTACAGTTCAGTAGTGTGAAGAATATTCACATTACTGCGCAACAGAGCTCTAGAACATTTTCATCTCTCAAAACTAAAACTCTAAACCCATTAAACAACTACCCATTCTCCTCTCCCCACAACCCCAGGCAACCACCTTTCTACTTTCTGTTTCTAAGAGTGCTTTAGATACTTAATATGAATGGAATCTCAAAGTGTTTTTGTGACTAGCTTATTTCACTTAGCATAATGTCCTTATTTTTATCCATGTTGTAACATGTGACAGGATTTCCTTCTTTTTAAAAGCTGTGTAATATTCAATTCTTGTAATTAATAAAAAAAACCCATTTTTTAATTCATCCATCCATTGACAGACATTGGAGACATATATAAAATGACAATTTGTAAAAGGATATATTTGAAGTCATTTTGAGAGACGACTGATAAAAGCACTAAATTAATCATGTGCATTCCCAAAACATCTTCTCATCACCCTTGCATTTGGTCTCTTTTTCTCTAGGATTCCAGAAATGCCTTAGCTTGAGACTGTGGGTGTTGCCCCCCCTTCCCAATTAAACTTCTTTTGTAAAATTAAAGACTAAGGGCAACTGTGATTATAAATACAGCAAAACAATGAAAAACAATTTAAGAATTACTGGCAGCAGACTTCGCACGGCATGACCCTGGGTTACACTTGCATCTGTGCAGGGGTCCTGTGGACAGTGCCGCTTCAGTGGGAGTTCATAGCATTTGCACTCTGTGAGGAGTGAGCTCTCCCCCACAAAGCCCTTCCAAGCAGTGGTGCTGATCTGTGTTTCCATGTTAGTGCAATGGTATTTGGGGTTCATTCTAGATAAGGATGCCTTTCTACTGAAGATACGAGCAGAGAATAATCCACTTGCTAAGAAGCTGCACCTGTGGGACATGCCTGGCTCCTCTGAGTGGTCGATGTCACGATGAATAGATAATGTGCAGTGGCCCATCCAGTGTAACGCACATAAAAACAAGTAGTAAGCCTCATGCTGGGAAATGAGAGGAGAAGAAGAAAAGACATACAGGATCCATAAAGTGATAAATTCATTATGAAAAAAAGTAATTCATTTCATCTTGAGTGACTTCCTGTTATTTGGAGAAATGTTTTTTTTTTTAAAATTCTTTTTCCTGGGTTTCTAGTAGTCTGCAGCATGCCCTCCTCCCCACCATGCACATTCCATTGCTCCTATGCTGTTTGTGAGACTGGGACATGTTTGTCCGTAAACATCACAAGGGTCATGTTCCTCAGGGGGTGTATAATTCAGCCTATGGAAACATACTCTGTGTAGTCTCATTTCTGATGAACTTCAAAGGAATGCAGTTCAGACATTTCTATGCATTTTTTTTTTTTTTTTTTATGTTAGCCCAAGATTTCTTCATTCACTTGACACTTATGGCCTCAGATTGAATAAAGTCACTTTTGGCTTGTTTAGTTTCAAAAGGATGATATCACAACAGTTTCCTAAAATGCGAAGAGCTGGTTGTGGGTTTCTGTCTTAGGGTATTTGGGGGCAGGTGGAGGGCAGATGTGGTGAGGGGCACTGTGGCATGGGGGAGGAGTCTCGGGCCCGCACCTGTGGAGGGGCTTGATACGCAAGTTCTAAGGAGCTTGGCTTTTGGAATTCAGCCAATGAAAAGTCGCAAAAGTTGTGTGATAGGTTTGAACTGTATTTTAAGAAGACTAATGGTGAATTAATGCAGGCAGGACAGAGAAAGGCAGTTGGTGTGATCTGGACGTGATAATCTGAACATTCCTCAAGGTATTTCCTTTTTCCCTCTCCTTTCCATCTTTGCTTTTACTTTTCTTCTTCCTTTACTTTTGCAAACCGTTAACCACCCACCCCCTTCACTCTTGCCTCTACTGTGATCCACCAAAAAGCATCACATGTTTTCATCAAGAGTTGATGCCATGAAGAGGGAGAGTGGACTTCCATCGCTGGGTTAGTCACCTCTCCACACAGACCCAGAGAACCCAGCCAGAGTGGGCAGGTGTACGCACAGGTAACCAGAGCAAAGCCCCGTGCCAAACACAGGAATTAAAATTGTAATAGCTCTTTTAGCACAATTTTACTTTTAGCGGTAACTTAAAAATTGTCATTGGAATAACATGGCCAAACTTCTTCATGAAAACTCTCAGCTATAATAAAACTCATGTTTGATTGTAATATAAACCTTTAAACAATTAACATTTTAGCAAACAATAATAACTTTGACATGTCAAGGTCATCTTGAAGAAGATGAGTGTAGCCTGAACTGTATTCAGGTCATTATCTATTGCATCTGACTTTAAGTCAACAACTTGGAAGGGAAAAAAAAAAAAAAATCTTTCTTTCCGTTTTCTATCCTTGGAACTGATTTTTTTGCTTAATGGACTTATGCCTCTTCAATGTGGAACACACACACCTACCTATTGATCTGTACTCCCAGCATGTGAGATTATCATAGATTTCTTGTCCACTCTTTGCTGGTACTCCAGTCGGGGGTGGATTTGCATCAGGTTGTTGTTTTAATCCCAGGTCTCTGGGAAACAGGGATTAGAGGAAACACTGAGGCACACAGTGTTCCTCCATTTTTTTTTTTTTTTTTTTTTTTTGCAATTATTCCCACTGCTTTGGAACAGAAGCATTAATGTCCACCTGGAAAAAATCATTCAGAGCAGTCAAGATGGAAAATACAGCACAAAGTTGTGGTTTTAACTACAAAGGCTATGGCTTCTGCAGTCAGAAAGAAATGGTTTTGTGTATTTATTTCACTGCTTATTTTCTATATAACCTTGAAGATACTGTCTAACTTATTTTCTTTTCAACACACTCATCTGAAAAGTGCATCCAGGAATATGGTCCTTGTCAGGCTGTTTTGAGGACCTCTGATAATATACATCAGACATCTGGCATGTGGAAAGTGGTGTACACACTCCTGTAAGAATATACAATGTGCTAAATATGCTCAAAGTACATGGGCTTTTCCTTCCATCCTGGAAGGGAAGTGAGCTTTTGTAAAGCAGTGTAAAGAAGCACTTTGTTCAGGCATGGGAGAGAGGCCGACCAGATTTAGCAAGTAAAAATACAGGACCCCCAGTTAAATTTGAATTCCAGAAACACACTGAATAATATGTTTTATTATAATTATATTCTGCTATATTTTGGCATGCATGTATACTGAAAGATTATTCATTGTTTAACTGAAATTCAAATTTAACTGGGTGCTCTGTATTTTATATGGCAACCCTAGTTGGAGATGTATTGAAAGACTGTCCTTTTCTTGGACTATTCTGGGGTCCTATTCTTTCCTTAACAGAATTGTGCTGTGTTTGACAAGGGTGCGGCCGTGCTGCAAGGGTGAACTGGGTTGATGGCCTGGGTATAAAACGCCTCTCTCGTTATTTGAACATTCTTTGTTCCTCATTTGTAAAATAGGGATAATGAAGCTACTTCCTCTACAGGTTTGCATATGGTTATGATTAAATAAGTTACCAAACATAAAGGACTAGGAAACGTGCCTGGTACTGAATATGTGCTCAAAATGTTAATTTTTGCATTTCGCTTATTTCACTGTGTTCACTTTTTTCATTTTTAAGATTCTTAAAATGTGAATATGTCTTTCAATTGACTTCAGTTTACAACCGCTGTTGGCCTGGTGGCAGTTGTAATGTAAGTAAATGCACAAACTTGATCAGAGCTGTTCATATTGTTAGGTTTCAATTGGGTTATGTGCATTATTTGAAAAAAACGCTTCACTCCTTAGGAGATGAGAATTCACTAGCATAGCAGGGAATCTCAGAGAAACATGAAAAGAGACACCTTTCCCTTAGAAAGAAATTAGTTCAGGCTCAGGGAAAGAAAGAGAAAGGCTAGGTTTTAATGGAAAGAAGTCACCTACATCATGAGTAACGTGTGTTAGTTCATGGTGAATATTCATGAACACACATCTGCACGGTTGAAGACAAATGCTGTAAAAAGCAGAATGACTTAGTGGTTAGTCCTGGAGGTTGACTAGACACAACAACCCCTTGATGATTCAGTCCACAAACCATTTATGGACCGTTGGCAGAAGAAAATGTCCTGGTTTTGCTTAAGAACTTTCTTTTGACCCCAATTACAAGATCAAAAATGTGCCCATCTCACAACTTGCAGAGTGGTTATCAGCAGTGATATTAATTTGAACGCTGTGTGTTGGAGCCAGTCCCGAACTCCTCCTTTAAGATAGGTTGTGTCATCAGCACTCTTGGTGAGACAAGAACAAAAATTATGTATATAAGAACATGGATTCTGATGACGTTGAATCAAAAAATGATTCAGAATGGCCAGTCTCCAAATGTGAAGAAGTTTCAGAAATACCTTACCCAATTTATTCTGTTTCCATATTTTATATAAACACCAGAGATATAAGCCTGAGAAATTTCTCTAGATAAGAATAAAATAACTCAAAGTGTCAGGAAAGCACTGCATCACCTCAGTTGATCCCGTTATTTTTGTTGTGCTGTTTGAAATACTGGTGTCACTTAGGATCAACGGAATGCCAGAGTCTATGAATGAGGTGTTTATTATTTATCTTAATCCTCTAGCACTGCTCCATTGAAGGGAGTAATGAGGGCATCACCTATGCTCAGGAGACAGTCTTCATTCAGCCGCTTCTGTTGAGAGCTGCTTACGGCACCTACGGTGTGCTGGGCTCTGTGTTAAGCAAAGAACACAGAAGTGAGCCTGCCATTGTGGGCTTGCTATTCTACAACTGTGGTCATCAGACTTCTCCTATAAAGGACCAGATGTTAGATATTTTAGGCTTTCTGGACTATACAGAGACTGTATATCTGTTCCTATCATGATATCATAAAGGCAGTCATCATAAATAGTACTTGAATGAACGAGCATGGTTGTGTTGCCAAAAACTTTATTTATGGACACTGGAATTTGAACTTGCTATGATTTTTTTTATATTTCACAGAATTTTATTCTTATTTTTATTTTTTCATCCACTGGAAAATGTAAAATCCATTCTTAGCTCTTAGGCTGTACAAAATCAGGCAGTTCACTGTATTTTACCCAGAGGCCATAGTTTTCTAACCTTTGTTCTAGAGGGTGAGAGAAAAACAAAAACCAAAAAACAAGCAAGCAGGCAAATGAACTGAGTACAGATTGTGCGCAGGCACACACAAGGTGCTCACTCAGAGGCTGAGAGACTCCAGCCACCACAGCAAGGGGTACAGGGACTTCAGCAAAGATGACATTGTTGAGCTCTGAAAGGTGAGGGGCAACTGGTATACCAGTAGCTTGGGAAGAGGGTGCATGCAGAGGAAGCAGTTTACACATAGAACTTAAGGCAGAAAAATGCTTGGGGTATTTGAGCAACTTAAGAAGGCCAGTGTAACCGGGAGAAATAGTGTTGCCAAGAAGCAAAGCAGGCTAAGACTAGGGGAGAGAAGAGGAATGTACCAGAGACTGGGGCTATGAGAATGAGGCTGCAAACAGAGTCAGTCTTCTTTCGTAAGCAGAAGTCAGTCACTGTGTTGACTCTAGCTGCATGATTTAATAAATCTGTCTATGCTGTAAATATAAACTTTTCTTAGAGTCCTACAGTTACCAATAAAAGAAACAGTTAAGTATGTGTAGAGAAAGATACAATTATTAAGCATTTCTTATGGACCACGTAGGTGCTTTTCAAGTGTCATTGCAGATGAGGACTTCAGGATGGGAAATTAGACCCAGAAGAACTCCATGACTTCTGTGGTTTTTCAGTATAAAAAGTGCATTCAGCTAATTCCAAAAGCCCATGCTATTTTGTCAGTTGCCAAAAGATGTGAAAAAGAAGTAATTACATATAATAGTGGTAATATTGCCTATTGTTCATGAGAAAAACACAAGAACAAAATAATAGATTTAATGAACTAGTTTTATGTCTTTTCAAAAATTTTCTTCTTTTATTTTCAGTTTTAAAAATCTGAAATGACAGGTAAAAGAATTACCCCATGAAGACACTTTTGAGCTTTCACACTGTTCTCTCTTTGTTCTTCCAGAAAATGAGGATGCTGGTTTATTATGCATGGGCACGCCCTTGCTGTTCCAAAGCCTCAGCACAAAAAATCAGCTTCTCTTTGTCTCAATTATTTTAATTTAATCTATTTGTATTTATCTAATAGATTTCCAACATTGTTCTAAATTCAGATTTGAGAAAAGAAATTTATGCTTTTCAGTGAGAATCTAAGTTTTCTTTTCTACAGTCTGCAATTTTATATCACTCATAGAAATGTAAATCCCATTCTTGCCAGAAATTTCAAAATGGTTTTATGTTTTGATCTTTAGAAGAATACATATTGAGTTATGTATTCAAACAATATATATTAAACAGTTAAGAGGCTATAGCAAAGAATGGATGTTAAAGAATAAAGAGACACACAAACATTTATTTTATGCTTTTATGCTTATCCTATAATGCTATTGAAATTAGTATTAAACATGGTTTGGACAAAATTCTTGTCTGGTGTGTTATCTGTGTAAACATCTTTGTAACAGTGCTATGGATAAAGTTGATTTAAAAAATGCTCAGTAAAGAGCACATATAAATTGTTAAGATAAGATGGTGATTTAGAAAAAAACATTTTATTTTCATTGCTCATGGATTCTGTATTTGTGAATTTGCCAGCTTGCTGAAATTTATTTTTAACCTAAAATCAATATGTACTGTGCTTTTGTGGTCATCGATGGATGTGTACAAAAAGGTGAAACCAAACTTGAGTTGCCCAGTGTGCACGCTCCCAGCCAAGGACAAGCAAAGAGTGCTTTGCATTCCTGTCTCAGCTCTCAGGCTGTAAACACTTGTCTTTGTCACAGTCTATGACATTCCATGTTTTTTTGAAGTTTTGTGCTTTTTGTTGGTGATCTTGCTCTTTACATGGCCTACACGTGCCATGCTGAAGTGCTGTCCAGCGTTCCTAAGCACAAGGAGGCTGTGATGTGCCTAATGGAGAAAATATATGTGTTAGGGAAGCTCCATTTAGGCACAAGTTATGGTGCTGTTGGCCGTGAGTTCAATGTGAATGGATTAACAATATGTATTTAACATGGTGTCTTTAAGCAGAAACACACATTGTACGAAGTTGTGTATCAACTGGTGGATAAAAATGTTCTGACCAGAGGCTCGCAGGGACCTTACTCTGTTTCCCCTAAGAGCAAAGGTTCAGTATTCCCTTATTCGGTGTGTGGTGACTTTATAGCACATAACTGCCACAGGTAATGAGAATCAACTGCAATTTTCAATACCTTGACACCCCTCCCATGAAGAGGTAGGGTCTGAGAAGTGAGGTTCTGTGATTTCTGAGGCTTGGTCAGGAAGAATACTATATGATAGACTTCTTCTTTTCGGAAAAACTTTCTGGAGAAAGCCAGACACCATGTAGTAATTCCCCAAACCCTAACACTTCAGAGTGGGAGAGGCTGTGTGTAGGTGCTCCTGTCCATGTGCAGCTAAGCCTCACCTTTCTGGCCTTGCCTCTGGCCATGTGAGTGAAGAAACCTTCTTGAAAGCTTCCTCCGGTCCTCCTTGGTCCAGCCCAGAGATTCAAGTCACTCTCGACCTTCCTGTCTTCCCACCTAAGGCCCTAGAAATTGTAGAGCATCACAGCATCCTTCTTTATGCCTTACCCAATTTCCTTTTCTGCAGAAACCATGGTTGTTGGTTTACACCACAAAGTTTAGGGCATTTTGTCACTCAGTGCGAGATCATCACAACAGATGGTAACAGTCCTATGCTGCAACTCATCAAAATACATACCAATATAATGATAAAAGCAGGGTGAATCTAACAAGAAATGTCAAGTTGATTTTGATTAAAAATGCAGCAATAGTACTGCAGTGATTTTTAATTCTGCCGTGGAACCAAAGGGCAGATAATTAAATAGATAAATGTGGAAGGGGAGAAACACTTGAGGGAATGTTCAATTGGGCTTTGACTTAATCTTGGAAAAAGCTGCCAGATCATGCTGCCAAAGGGTCGTGAAAATAATATGCTCCACTGCGTGTCCAGAAAAAGCAACAAATGACCAAAGGAAGGGCACTGTCAGGAACATTTCTGAAGAACTAGTTTGGAGGGTGGGGTTAACTCCAACCTGCACCTAGGTTATCAGCATCTGCACCTGTGACTATACCTTGTAGAAGCAGTTTTATAAAAAAGTGTCATATGTTTATACTAAAAATGTCTTAGACTTCTCAAGAAAATATCACACTATGTCTAGTGAATGATGTATTTTAGTGAGTTAAGGAAATGTGTAATACATTTTGAAAATTTTATATGCCAAGCAGTATAAAAATGATTACACTGTATAATGTTGAATATACTAATCATCCTGACTTGAGCATTGCATATTGCACACAGATATTGATATTCAACTTTGTACCCCACAGATATGTGCAATCAACTGTTTCAATAAGAAAATTAAAAATTAAAAAAATCCCATAAACTTTCTTAAGATTTATTAACAGTATTTTACCATTTTAGTTAACCTATGTAATTAAGTCATTTTATGTAGAAATAATATTATTTTATATCTATGTGCTTGAAATATTATAAACTTTATTTTAATATAATCTTAATATATTCATTTATTCAAAAAGTATAGCTTGAGGTAATAATAAGTGGCAATACTATTCTAATTCATAAGGACATAACTTATTCTCATGTAATATATGACTAATTCATCTTAAATTACTGTATATAGAAAATATTTTTGTTTACAAAAATAAATTCCAAACTGTCACCATATGATTTAAAGACTGAATTTATATCAAAGTATCTATTCAAGTCAACCCTATAACCCATCAAATCCCAGCAAAAACTGCCTTTAATACCTAAACTTTTGAATTCATGCATTTTGCACTAAATTGTAAAGTGGCTTATTTTTTAAAAAAGGAAATAAAGAATTAATTGTATGTTTATGAGTCGTCTATAGAACGAGACAATAAGTATTCTATCATTTACTCTTTTACAGACAAAAGAATTATAAAGAAAAAAATATAGATGATACCATAACCTAAGCAATTAAGTTAACACCAGCCTTGGAGAGTAAGGCAAATAACCAATTTAGAATTATGTGTGTCTCCCCTTTGGAGTTACTTAATTCTGGGTGCTCAGAGTCATTTAGTCTTAAATTATTTAAATCACATTTTAAATTATAAAACTTATGAACAGAGAAACTGTAATATTTTTTAAAAAATAATGCACTTCGTAACATTGCATTTTGGGGGGATACATTTACCTTTTTAATGGCACTTGTTGTTGGAAACATAATAAAACTTCATCCTAACAATTAATTACTACAGTTTACATATAATGTTCAGCATACCAGGTGGTGAACACATTTTAGGAACAGTGATTTCCTCACTAAAAGGGACATTGATTGCCCAAACCGATACCCTGCTGGAGGGTATAAGGTTCACATTTAGAGGAAGGGAAGTGTGTGTGGTTACAAAGAGGCAACTTTGCATAAGGAATCTTGATGGCCTTTTTTTAATTGTAGTAAAATATATGTAACATAAAATTTGTCATTTTGAACAATTTCTAGATACAATTCAGTGACAGTAACTACATTCACTACGTTGTGCAGACATCACCACCCTCTATTTCCAGAACTTTTTTTTTTATCAACTGAAATGGAGGCTCTGCATCAGTTACACAATAACTTCCCATCCCTGTCCTGTCCCTCGGCCTGTGACAGCCACTATTCTATTTCCTGTCTCGATGGGCTTGCCTGCTGCAGGTTGCTCACATAAGCAGAATCCTGCATTCTTTGTCCTACCATGCTGGCTCTTTCAGCCAAGCACACCGTCTCAGTTGGATGTCTTGACTGGGCTGGCAGATACATGAAACACACATGGAATACAATTTGTTGAAATATCCTTCCTTGCTCATAGATTTTGATAGTGAGGCACTTGCTTCTATTATGGCATATAGGTTTTCAAAGAAGAAAAAGGCCAAACAAGTGGTCTATTACAGAATTTTTTGCACTATAGAAGGGGACTTCATTTATATAAATCTTCACATTTGAGCTGACCTGTTCGTCCTGTTTCATGATCTGTGTCGCTGTTGGGCTTGTGAAGGTGAAAAGTTTCCTAGAATATTTTGACTCTATCTTCACTTGGAGCCTCAGAGATGCTATGATCTGCAATTGTTTCATGAGGGTGTATGTGAGGGTGTGTGGAGTGGGGAGGGGGCTCTGTCACCAGTGTCAGTTACCAATTTGCCTGATAGCATTGCTTCTGATTTTATTTCATTTAACATAGCTTTAGCTTGAAATTCTAGTCTGCAATTAGAGAGTTCTTCTATCCCATTAAGTAGTTCTAAACCAGCGGTTTCTACCCATGGTTATTGTTGGATGACTGGGAAATTAAACTGATTTTAGAAGTATTCTTGCCTATGAAAGGCACTAAAATTTAGGAACTTGTTACTGTAGCTCAGTGCATATGCAGTACACCTCATCCAGTACTACTACGGGCTTAATACCGGGCAGGGAGGAAAACCATCACTATTTTCATCTCAAATACTCGAGATAGAGTCAGACCCTCTAAGGAAGGAAGGCCTTTGTAACAAGGAGTGAGAATCACCTAAGCAACATCTCCTGTGTAAGTCTCACATCACTTTCAGTTGTGAGGAGCTGCCCGAAATCGCCATTACAAGATGGCGCTGATTTCCGGTGGAGGGCAGGGCTGCTCGGTAACACGCCTGGGCCGATTAGGCAGCCACCAATAAGGTAGGAGCACGTCCTAGACGAGGAGCAGTCTCTATATAAAGGGCGCGGGTTCCCTCGCTCGGGGTCTCCATTTTTGGCAAGCTTATGCTCTCCCTCTCAAGATGCATTAAAGCTGATCTGCAGAAGGATCCTTTGTGTGCTGCGTCGTTCTTGCTGGCGAGACGGTAGCGCGGGACATCTGGTGCCGAAACCCGGGAACTTGTGTCATCGTCAGCACCTTCGGAGACCCCCTGGAGACAGGGAGGATTCAGAACTGCAGGAGGGTAAGTTCGGAGAGGTATGCCTGTTCTTGGTCTGGGGTTAATCCGGTTGGTTTAAAAGGTTTTGAAATCGCCCGTTGGTGTGGTCAGACTGACGTAGATAAGCAGCTGCACCAGAGACCTGTGTGAGCCTCTAGTACGTAAGGGAACGGCGCGTCTCACAGCGCCTCCCACGGAGTGGGGCGCGTTATGGGTTCCACTCAGTCCATGGTTACCGCGTTAGAGGCCGTGCTGAGACAACGTGATATAAAGGTAGGGGGCCGTGTGCTCAAAAATTTTGTAAAAGAGGTAGATCGTGTAGCGCCGTGGTTTGCTTGTTCCGGCTCCTTGACTTTGAGCTCTTGGAACAAACTAGGCAGAGACCTTGACTGCAAGTACGCGGAGGGAGACCTCCGTCAGGGCACCAAGACCATTTGGAAGTTTATTAAAAATTGCTTAGAAGATGAGGGCTGTAAACCGGTAGTGATAGTAGGGCAAAATACATTAGAGGAGGTCCAAGACAGCATGTCAGAAACTGAACGGAGTGAGAGGATGGGTACCCGCAAGAGGAGAGACGTCTCCTGTAAAAGAAAGTGCCCTCCCGGTAAGTCTACGGACGAGGGAGAGATTCTAAACCATCTAAGTGACGCTCCCGGCAATTCTGCCCGGGAGGAAGGGGTTTTAAACCCCAGACAGAAGAGAGAAAAGAAAAAAGGCCTCTACCCTATGAGAGAGCTGAGGGCCATAGAACGAGAGTTGGAGGACTTAAATCTAGATGAACCTGACTCTGACTCCCTCAGCCCTAGCGAGGAGTCCGATTTAGAGGAAGAAGCGGCTAAGTATGAGGAGGAGAGATATCATCCCGACAGGCGGCGGAGACCACTCGGGGAGTGGAAATGCCGGCCGCCCCCAGTGGCCCCCGCACGGCCTGCGCCTTCGGCGCCTCCTCCTTACGTGCAGTCTTCTAATCCCTTCTCATTCCTCTCTGATAAAGTGAGGAAAAAGGTTCAAGCTGCCTTCCCAGTTTTTGAGGTTGAGGGCGGAGGGAGAGTTCATGCCCCCGTCGAGTACACCCAAATTAAGGATCTAGCAGAGGCGGTTAGAAAATATGGTGTAAATGCCAATTTTACTCTAGTAATGCTAGAAAGGTTTGCTGGTGTGGCTATGACACCCGCTGACTGGCAAATGTTGGCTAAGGCAGCGCTCCCTACCATGGGTCAATACATGGAATGGAAGGCGCTATGGCATGAGGCTGCACAAGCTCAAGCCAGGGCAAACGCTGCTGCACTGACCCCCGAGCAGCGAGATTGGACCTTTGATATGTTAACAGGCCAGGGCCCATTTGCCGCTGATCAGACGGCTTTCCCATGGGGTGCTTATGTTCAAGTTTCTAGCACTGCCATTAAGGCCTCTTTTGAGTGGAATGTGACTGAGTCCTTTGAATCCACTGTGTCCATAAAACAGCTTGGAACAAATTACTCTGTCCCGCCAACACCAGTTTGCCTTTATCCTCCTTTCATGTTTATTTTAACTAATATTAGTGATGAGAGGAGTCAGATTGCTTGTGATAACTATACTTGCTTTTATGCACAGTGCTGGAATGCTACGCTGTTCAATTTGGCCATAGTTGCTCGAATGCCTAGATGGATTCCTGTCCCAGTAGAAGCTCCCAATACTATGGTCTTGTTCAGGCAGAGGAGGGATTTTGTTCTCACTGCGGCAATAGTCGCCGCCGTATCCCTGGCGGCGGGTGCAGCCACAGCTGCTGCCGTCTCCTTGACTACCACGGTACAGACTGCCACCACGTTGAATAATTTGTCCTCCGCGGTAACACAGGCCCTAGAAACACAGACTGCGCTAAACGCTCAGCTGAAGGGAGGATTAATGGTGGTTAACCAGCGGGTGGATCTTGTGCAGGAACAAATAGACGTTTTATGGCAAATTGCTCAATTGGGGTGTCAATGGAAATATTCAGGGTTATGTGTCACCAGTATCCAATATAAAAAGTATACCAAAGCTGCAAATTTGTCTAAACAATTATCCCAGCATCTTTCAACAGGTTGGACGAGAGAATTTGACAACCTGATAAACCAGCTGCGCATGGCCATTGTGTCCGTGAATTCAACAAGAGTGGATGTCTCCTTCGCAGCCGGACTATCCTCATGGATTAAAACGGCCGTGTCCCACTTCAAGGAGTGGGCAGGAGTGATTGGGGTTGGCATGTTCTTATGTGGGGGAACTGTGCTCCTACTATGGTTGGTCTGCAGATTAAAAGCCCAGACCCAGAGAGACAGGGTAGTCATCGCCCAGGCATTTCTAGCCCTGGAACAGGGGGCCAACCCTGACGTTTGGCTGTCCATGCTTAAGGATTAGCCTGCTCTGACTCCCCTTCCCCCTTCCTGTTGGCTGGCCTCCCTGAAGCTTGTTCAGAGGAGTTCGCCCTTGCTCAAACAGGTCTATGTGTAACAACAGGCTCCAGTGTGTCCAGAGACGGGCAACTTCCCCCAGACTTGAACCAACCTAAGACATGGTGCCCGGTGGCGATAGGGTCAACCTATGACGGGTAAGGTCAAAGTCTGTGGAGGGACGACCTAGGACAGGAACGCTGGCTAATTTGTCCGCGACCGCCGAGCTTGTACCAGCCGCTTTAAATGATAAAAAAGGGGGAGATGTGAGGAGCTGCCCGAAATCGCCATTACAAGATGGCGCTGATTTCCGGTGGAGGGCAGGGCTGCTCGGTAACACGCCTGGGCCGATTAGGCAGCCACCAATAAGGTAGGAGCACGTCCTAGGCGAGGAGCAGTCTCTATATAAAGGGCGCGGGTTCCCTCGCTCGGGGTCTCCATTTTTGGCAAGCTTATGCTCTCCCTCTCAAGATGCATTAAAGCTGATCTGCAGAAGGATCCTTTGTGTGCCGCGTCGTTCTTGCTGGCGAGACGGTAGCGCGGGACATTCAGTGACCTGTGACTAGTCTTTGCTCTGAAGCGACGGCTTTTGCTGTACTTCTGCTCTGGGCAGGAGTCGCTCCCTGGGCCTGTACACCACACTTGCATTTTCTACTTGCATTAACTCTACTGTATTTAAGATATACATCAAAAAGCTCCTATCTTGTGTTTGGAATAGGAAGGCAAAAACCGTTTTTTTGAAAAATTAAGTTAGTTTCTTTCTTGATGTTTTCAAATTTTCTTGATACAATGCTATGCTCACTTTTCTGTGTTTTCCCTTATCTTCTCTTTCAATCCCAAAGAACAGAGAAGAGAAAGAGGAAGTTGTATTCACACTGGCCAGGTAGTCAGTATAATATGTACCTTGTATTTTTCTGATCATCTGTTTTACTGATGGCTGAATTCCAAGTCTCTCCTGCTCTCCTTTAATAGGGCATGTAGGTGTGTAAGCAAGTGAGACCAAAGAGCTGTTTGCAGAAGCTGTGGTAGAAATACTAACATGGGATGAAAGGCGCCCAAGGGGGAAGTAGTCCCTTTCATATGAGGAAACAGGGAACCCTGGACTCTTAGCTGTCAGATTCACAAATATCACAGATGTGTAAAAAAGGGCAAGACATATAGGGATATGTAAATAACTCATGTGAATATAGAATAGCATGCAAGCAAAGAGTGGAAAAATGAAAACTTAGAGTGAGGTGTGATTCAGAAGGTCTACCTGGTGGGTTATGATGGAGATTCGGGAATTTATTTTATAGATAACTGGGGTTACCGAAAGGTTTTAAGATAAAAAGTGATATGATAATGTTTGCATTTAGGGAAAGTATTTCTGGTAGTGGCATGGGAAAGAGATTGGAAGAAGGTGGGATTGGAGTCTGGGGGCCTCTCATCCAACCCATCATGCTGAGCCCAAGGTAGAGAGGTGAACGCGGCATGAGCAGTGTCCACAGAAAGGTGGAAGCCTCAAGAGAGGGTGTGGCAGTTAAAGGTTCTAGAACAGAGTTCTCCTCTAAAATACCAACACTCACCTTGACTATTCACAGCCTATGAAAAATTAAGAACTATATTTAGCCATGTAAGCTTTATGTGAATTTAAATACTGATGAAAGTATCGGTGACCCTCTACTTACCTAAAATTATTTTCTAAATGACGGATGCATTTTAAAAATCAGAGTAAGCATTTGACAACACTGTGGCTACTACACTCTAGACTTTGTTACCTTGGAAGCCTGTCAACCTCCGAAACTGAAAATGTAGGTATCCTGCTCTCCGACTGTAGCCTTCTATCACCCAAGTGCGTTGAAATACTCATGGCTTGCATGTGTTCTTTTACCTCGATGGAACCTAAAATTGGTTGATCTTTCTGCCTTAATTTTTCTCCAAAAGTGCCTTCTTCAATAAATTTCTTCAATGGAGCTTCAAATTCAACCCTTTTCTTGACAATATCTAAATTTTCATTCTATGTTTTCATATATTTACATCAGATATTTTCATGTGCTTCTTGGCAAACCCTAACTTTGGATTATAGAACCAAGTTCAAGTGTGTGTTCACCACTACCTAACGATCTTACTATGGTCTTACAGTTAACTCATTGAAAGATTGTTTATAAGGATTATTTTAAACCTTCTCCACCCTTCCAAACCTCCAATTCCTTAACACATACACCCTGCATTCTCTGCAGATGACCTTGGACCTCACTTTACAGAGAAAACAGAGGCTGTCAGATGAAAACCCCCTCAATTTGCTGACAACAAACCCACAATTCCCCTTGCCCTGCACCCGCAGTCCCTTCCTGTTCCCTGGTTAAAAGGGACACCTGTCCCCCACCCGCACACCTCACATAAGGACTTGCACTATGCACATCCTCTCATGGCTGTGAGGAGATGCACGCCTCTCTCTTCTATCTTCAGTCTTCACCTCTCTAAGGGGTCGTCTTTAATGTCTATTAGTGTTTTGATATTTACAAATTTCCTGCCTCTTACAAACAGCCACAGTCACATCAAAGCTCCTCAAAAACAAGTCCTCCTCTCACTCTGCAACCCTCTCCAATGACCTTTCCATTTAACTGCTCCTCTTCATAGCCAGACTTCTTCAGAAGTTGTCCACACTCTCCATTTTTTCACTTCTCAACAAATGTGGTGCTGCTTATTCTCCTTTTACTCTACTGATTCTGCCCAAGCTGGAATAAAGTCATTGTGGTGACAGACCCTAAGTGACCCCCAACTATTCCCACCTCCTGCTGTGTGAATCTTTAATTCCCTCCCCTTGAGTGTGGTCCAGGTCTATGACTCCCATGCTTAGGTCACATTATCTGACAATGGTGATGGGAGGTCCCTCTGTAATTATATTACATTAAATAAGACTCTGCCAAGGCAGAGCTGGAGGCTCTCCTTGTGGGCCAAATGAAGTAGGAACCTATGATGGAAAAGTCCATGTGGCCATGAACCCTGGGCAGCCTCTGGGACTAGAGGGTGGATTCCTCTGACAGCCTTTAGTCTTGCAACCACAAGGAAATATATTCCCCCAGCCACCTAAGTGAACTTGTCCCCAGTTGAGTCTGCAGATGGTGACATATCTCAGCCCACACCTGGGTTTCAGCCTTGTAAGACCCAGAGCAGAGGATCCAGATAAGTTGTGCCTGAACTCCTGACCTATGGAAATGGTTAGATAATAAATGTGTGTTCTTTGAGGCCACTAAAGTTGTAGCAATTTGTCAATCTGCAGTAGCTACTCATATACTCGTTCTTGATCCTGCCGATCAGATGGGCACTCTTTTGGTTTTAAAAATTGTTTTAGCCATATTCTTCACCATGTATCTCTCCTAAAAGACTTCTCTTTCCTTAGGTTCCATGCTATGCCACCCTCCTGGTTTTTCTTCCTACCTTTCTGCTTTTCTTAAACTTCTTTTTTGCTTCCTCCTTCGTTTAGTAATTCCTTAGGACATTGCTCTTAGTCTGCATTTTTCTCTTCCCATGTTTTCTCCTAGACAGTCCCCCTCATTTTCCCACCACTTTTATATCAATGCCACTTAGTATCTGCCTGTGAATGTGCCAGGTACTTGGCATGAGCTGAACTCATGGTGGTACGTTCCACAGTGTTTCTTATCTGTGTAAAGTGCTCTGCCATCCACCCATCTGCTCACTCAGCAAGGTGACCACCATCCTGGATCCTTTCCTCTTCTTCATCTGCCATATCTAACTGCCAAATCTAGTGGTCTCCTATTTATCTTTGAACAAATTTATTTATATTTCCAGTGCACTAACCTAGCCAACTTCTCATCATATTTCATCCAGAGTTATTTATTAACCTTCTAAGATGTCACATCTCACATTCCCATTCTATTCTCCACTCTGTGGCAAGAATCTTCCTCTACAAATTTGGAATCTTACTTCCCTATTGCATTGTACAAACCCCTCAGGTTAATATTATATATATATATATATATATATATATATACACTCCCAGGCTTGTATTTTTTCCTAGGTTTCCACGCTTTCTATTAGGTCTATCTTGTGTGTGTGTGTGTGTGTGTATGTGTAGAAAGACACATATACACGTACACACATGTAACATACAGTACATAACAGTGCAATAATAGGTTTCCTAAGCAAGACACTCCAGGACCTAAGTCGCACAACATAATCATCCGTAAGTACATGAATAAAACATTTGTATGTATGTAAAGGCATACATACATAAATGAAACATTATGTATGTAAAGGCATACATACATAAATGAAAGTCCAAAAATTTATGCATCATTAAAAAAAATGAACAATGATGGCTTCATTCAGAGCACTAAGTTTAGAGTAATTTATTCAGCAGCTCCATATTCTTAAATTCAAATTCCAAACATGATTTTCCTGTGTGCATTTCATCATTCACTCATTTGTACATTCATATGGAAAATGACTCAAGATTCATCTCAGAGTAATTAAGTTCTGCCACTACTTCTTTTAAAGTATGATTTAATTAAGACCTGCATAGGAGATAAAAATTATGTGTCAATGGATACCAGCTGTAGAATATTTCCAACATGAAGATATGACAGTTATGTTGCATTCAGTAACACTGCTCTGAAATGAATAGTTAATAGATTTTGCTTGCTCAAATCAACTGGCTAGAGGCAAAATTCATCAAAGCAGGTATTATTTTAACCTCTGACCCATACTGGCCTCAATAACTGCAGTGAGAGACATAGAAATCATAGAGGAGTTATGTAAAATAGCTGACTTTCTGTAAAATAAAGCTACGAATGTAGAAACCTGAATGCTTCTGTTCCTCCTAACAGCAAAACAGGCTCAGTCAGCAGTAGTCATTTCATTAGTAGTGAGATACGATGCCTAAAAGTGCAGAAACAGAACAATGAAGGACAGATGGAAACATAAGATCTGCAGCATGTGAGTTGTCGTTCACATCGGGCATACACTAAATATGCCCTGTTGTCATTGCCAGAAAATTATGTTGTTAATAATTATGTGCCTGAGTTACTAATTATGATAAGCATTCCTTTATAGAGAACATAGCCACATAAGCAATGATTTTAGAGAGATTTTAATCATAAATTTTAAAGAAAAATAATTTTTGGTTATTAAATAGGCATCATGTTAGTTTTCTGCTGCTGCAGTAGCAAGTGATCACAAAAGGCACAAATTTACTGTCTCACAGTTCTGTGGGTCAGAAGTCTGGGCTGTGCTCCTTTCTGGTGACTGTGGGGAAATAATTCACTTATTCATGATGGTAGCGGAATTTGGTTCCATGAGGCTGTAGGACTGAAGTCTCTGTTCGTTTGATGGCTGTTGGCTAGGCACTGCCTGTAGCTACTAGAGCCAGTATTTTATTTTCTGTGTTTCTTAAAAATTGTGTTATTCTCATAGCTGTCTTAGTTGGCTTTTGTCTTTAATTTTGGATTCTTCTCTCAAGCACATGATATTTGACTGCTCTGGTTGAGGAGGGATGCGGGGGAAGCCTGGAGGGGTGTCTGCGTGCGAGTTGAGTGTGTGGACCTGCTGTCTCACTTCACGCAGGTCTCTCTTTATCGGAGCCGCCCAACTGCTCGGATCTGCTTGTCTTTTCTCTGGCTGTGGACGAGTATTTCAGAGAACAAGTCTTCAGCTTCTTGCTTTAGGGTCAACCTTACAGACTTGGTTTGGGAGGCAGGAAGGCCTCGGGATCCAACCCCTCAATTCCCCAGTTTTTGTTTTTCACTTGTGTGTCATTTTTGCTCTTGTTTTTAATGTCACCCTGCCTTCATCAGCGTCGAGTCTGAGGGATTTCTGATTGAATGTCTTTAGAATCTATACCTTTGTCTCCTGAGGGCTGGAGGGGGCTGGTTCTAGCTCCACCTTAAGCAGGGGCTGGACCCATCATTCCTTGGCATTTCTGGTGTTCTGCAGGGGGCTGGCTCCTGCTCAGTGCTTGGAAGCACTCGGTCTTCACCCTCCACTAACTCAGTTATGATTCTTCCTTCCAATTTCTCATGTCACACATTTGGTACTAGGCTACAAATGTCTCTTGTGTCATTGAAGATGGTGTTAATATTTTTTTGTTACTAATTATTTTTCACTTGGGGGTGAAAGAAAATAAAATAAAGATTTTCACTTCATCATCTTGAAACCAACAGCCCACCTTCATTTTGCAGATGAAGAACATGATATTCAGAGATTAGATAATTTGAACAAAGTCACACAGCCATGCATTTGGCAGATCTCTTGTCTCTCAATTTGGAAAGATTTTGGGGGGCTCAGAATTTTCAGTGTGATGTGACATTATAGACTGGACTGTAACTTTCAGTTTGGCTTACTCATCTTCTGGTTGTCATGTGGAAGTGATGGTACATGTGGTAGATGAGGCTTCTTCCTTGAAGGCTCAGCCTCTGACACCCAGACCTGGTTTCCAGGGCCATGTGTAATGATTTATGATGTCACCACATTTGCTAGGATAGTTCTTTTAATGGTGAAAAAACAAATTCCTCAGTCAGTACAAAAGTTGCGATGCTTTTACATGCCAGAAGTGCTTGTCACATCACAAAACTGAGCACAGAGATAAAAGACAGTTCTGAGCCCCAGTCCCTCTACTGGATGTAGAGGTCCTTGAAGTCTCATTAATTTCCACATCTGTGACACCAGCACCATACCAGAGCTTGGTGTGGGGTTGTCTGTATTGTGACATTATTAAGGGGAATGATAGGATGAGGCTCCTCATTCTATGGTCCTGTGGTCCAGGAGACAGGGAAGGTTGGACATCTGGTGCCTGTAGTGTACACACATTTACCTACTATGCTAGGAGTGGAAAGTGTAAATGAGCTGATAATGACAGTTCTGCAAGACTGTTTCCTGTCCTGACCCATGGGATATTCAGCACAGACCCTGGAGGGGGGAATGGGAATTGGATGGGACAAGAGATGAGAGAAATGGAGACCAGACAGTATTCTGATCAAGTCTCATTTATTAGCCAGAAGGTCACAGCTTATATAGACAGCAAAAGGGAACAGCAGATAAGGAAGTAGGCAGCAGATGTTTTCCGGGAAAACCGCAGGGCGGGTTGTTCCAGTAAATGGAAAATTCCCCTGTTATCTATGGCAAGTTGCAAAGTCATCCACACCCATAGCGCACAGGAGGGGGAGGGACAGAAGATAACAGCAAACAAGGCTCTGAGGCCTCGAGGCAATAGCCGGTCTCTATGGCTCTGGACAGGCAGGCTCTTAGGCAACAGCCGGGCTGTATGGTTCCGGACAGGTCCCCCTTTTTTATTATTTCAAGCCAAGAGAACCCCTCAGGAACTGTGCCTGTCTTAGGTTGGGGCAATCCATCCTGAGCATTGTACCCATTGTAGGATTGGGCCGCATCAATGGTGGCCCTCCTGTCTTAGGTGGCACGTATGGGGATGTTACCCTCTTACCCGTCGTTGGCTATCCAGTTCAGCTCACAGGGGAGGCATCCTGCTAATTTGAATTCAGCGGGACATGTGAACCACTTTGTTCTTGCATCTCTAGGTGTTGGTAATGGACCTGTATAGGCCTTGCCTGAATAGCCTCAATTTGCTGTTTAATGAATGCCATAAGTTTGTTGAACAGAAAAGGACCCAATGAGAGCAAGAGGAGCAAGCATACAAGAGGTCTGAAAAGGGGGAGGAGGTAAGGCAAAAATCCATTCAGCCCGGTCCAAAGGGGGTTGTCTGCTAGTTGTTTTCTTCTCTTTTCCAGGTCTTCTTGCAGCTGTTTGATTCGGTTTCTGACTGTACTGGACTTGTTGGCATAGAAGCAGCATTTTTCCTGTAGGGCTAAACAGATACCTCCCTGTTCTGCAGTTAGTAAATCTAAGCCTCTTCTGTTTTGTAATGTTACTTCTGCCAAGGAGCCTAATTGATCTTGAAGATCATGTATAGTTTGGGAAATAGTTTGCATATCTGAGATTAATTGGGTAGACAATTTGGTGTATTGAGATATAAAATGGCTAAAGCCAGCAGTTCCAGTCGCAACTGTGGCAGAAATCCCGTCCAGCAAGTAAGGGAATTAACTGCATGGCTCTCTTGGCCCTCCCAGCTATCTGATCAATGGAAGGGACAGGGACAGACTCGTCTCCAGGTATAATGTCTACATCAGGTAGGAGAGAATCTAAAACACACAATCCCGTCCAATTAGTGGGTAATTGGGTATAAGCCTCATTGTTCCCACGAAAAAAGACCGAGCCATTCTGAGCACACAGGGGAGTGGAGATGTTAACAATTGTCAAACACTGAGCAAATGTGGCAAAGCCAACATTAATTTCATGACTGTTGTTAACTGACGGAGAGTGGTAGCAAGAGGAATTAGTAAACTGTAAAGGCTGTACCTATAAAGGAAAGGTTAAGGAGCACTGTCCCTCAGAGGAGTAATTGGAAAGCTGAGTGGGGAAGGCAAGGGGGAGAGACTGTCCTACTCATAAGCAAAGCCAGCAGTTCTGAGCAAGTTTAAAATCAGAGGCATTAAGCAAGCTATGGGTGGTTTGAAGGATGTTGGAGGTCTGGGGGTCGAGTTTAAACTCGTCCCTGGCCTTAGGCAAGGCTATAGGATGATATTGTAATGGGGGGAACAAAGTTTCAATCATTTTTTTCTATTTTTCTTTGTACCTAAAATGTCCTAGCCTGATCTTGAGGGCCTCCTCCGTCAGATACATGAATAGGAGCAGTAAGGGACCAAAACACAGGTTGGCCCACTGTGCCCGTGCAAGGGGCTAGGCTATATTTAGATGAGGGTAATCTGACAGTGGAGGGGGGGAGATGCAAACGCCCCTCCGAAAGACCCTGAATAAATTTTATCTAAGGTGGCTGTATAATATGTACTGTTTCCATGGGTGCATAGCTGAAAAGCACAGTAACAAGAACTATGCATAGAATCAGCAAAAGCCTGAGAGGGGCATGGGCCAGGGTGCCCGTCAGCAGTAGGTATAGCCCTAGGCTTTTTGACACACCACCACTCGAGGGATGATGTCCCTGACCAGCCAGCCTGGAAGCCCTGCGATCACCACAATCTACAGATGACCGAGTATTCGTTGGAGGACTGGAAATGATTCCTCCTTAATTTTAATAGTGGATACTTTTTAGATCTCTTAGGTATGGCACCAGTTGCCTTGACCTCCTCACTCTTGTCTTCTAGGGAGATTAGATCTGCATCCTCCCTAGGTGGTGAAGAGGGACTTCGGAGGTCAGTCTTGGAACTGGCTTTTAATATTTTTTCAGTTTGGGCCACAGTTTCTGAAACTTCTGGGGATTTTTTCCTATCCTGAGTCATGTCCCTGATTAAATTCCAATAGGAGAAGGCAGTAATGAGGACCATTTCCGGCCTGAAAGTCTCATAGAAATCTTGTAAAGCATCTCCAACTCGAGACCACTTTTTATAATTAATAGTCCCTTCTTCTGGGAACCAAGGACAAAGAAACCACCTGAAATCAAAAAATCTTAATAGATCAGTTGTTTTAACCTTTACCCCTTGCGTCTTTAAAGCCTTTTGTAACTGTCTTTATGTAGACGTCATGACAACTTAATTCTTGTACCATTATCGGGCACGCTTACTCACCTTATCCTGACACAGCAGGTTCCTGCGGCGGATGAAGGTTTTACTCTTTTGTTTTCAGCATCGACCCTCCGATGTGCTGTCTTCCTCATGGTATCCCCCGTATCCAGTGCCCCACGTTGGGCGCCAGAAATGTCCCGAACCGTGGAATATTCAACGCAGACCCTGGAGGGGGGAATGGGAATTGGATGGGACAAGAGATGAGAGAAATGGAGACAAGACAGTATTCTGATCAAGTCTCGTTTATTAGCCAGAAGGTCACAGCTTATATAGACAGCAAAAGGGAACAGCAGATAAGGAAGTAGGCAGCAGATGTTTTCCGGGAAAACCACAGGGCGGGTTGTTCCAGTAAATGGAAAATTCCCCTATTATCTATGGCAAGTTGCAAAGTCATCCACACCCATAGTGCACAGGAGGGGGAGGGACGGAAGATAACAGCAAACAAGGCTCTGAGGCCTAGAGGCAATAGCCGGTCTCTATGGCTCTGGACAGGCAGGCTCTTAGGCAACAGCTGGGCTCTATAGCTCTGGATAGTTTCCACTCGACCTTGATGTATGTTTACTATGGTACTTTTATTCTTATTTGACAGTCAGCTTAAGTAACTATCCCCAACCTCAAAGCTATTCAGAGGATGATCTGGGAGGAAACTTGAATTTTCAGAATTTTGTATCATATTGTGCTAAAATCATAGATTAATAATTTGTACTGAGCTCTCTAAAAATACTGTTTCCTTTCTTTTCCACCTGAAGTAAGTGAACTTAGTCAATAAACATTATTTAAGAACTTTTACCAGAAAATTTCTTTAAATTGCTGTGCATAATGAAATTTATCAGGAGCTATTATTTTTGCTCAATAGGGATCCATTTAACTTCAAATATTATGAATATATGCAATAATGTGCATCAAAAGCACACAAGGAGGTGTCACAAAGGAGGTGCAATGTTGAATTCAGGAGCATTAAAATTACTCTGCAGTTGCTTGATGCTTAAAATCCTCCAGTCGTATGGCACACAGGTATTGATATTCAACTCTTTTCACCACAGGTATGTATGATCAACTATGCTACAATTAGAAAAAAGAAATAGAAAAAAAAAGAATAATGATTTCCTTTATAAGTAATAATCTCTCTAAGGCTCTAGATAATCTTCTACATGGGGATAAAAGGGCTTTATTGGTTAATAAAAACTTAGAACAATCCAAGTAAAATACTGTAGTTTTTCCCCCCACTAATTGTGATATAGTAACCTTTTGAGAAAAATTGATGCTTATCTTTTTGATTAAAAATATTAAATATTTAGAAAGTAGAGAAATGCAACTTTAATCTACTAATGATGCTTTAGTTAAAGCTGTCCTTTTCCTGTCTGTTCTTTCATGATATGTTTTTATTATCTACACCCCTGTAGTCTTTATCTTTGAAGATAAGTAAAGGGCATTGTTTATGGTTGGTCACTGCCTCCCCAGACCCTTGAGCACTAAGATTTGTTGATTAAATGAGATTAAACCAGGTATGGTGTGTGTGTGTGTCTATGTTCCTGACCCATGCTATTTGTTAAATTTGCTGAACTACATGACTTTCTATTTGTAAGTGGTAGGTATGAAGAAAGCTGTCAATGGAACAAATGGAGACAAGGTGAGCGATAGAAATGACTGACTTTTCAGTCAAGTTCAGTTCAGACAAAAAGCCAGCTGGGAAAGGGCCATAGCAAAGTATGAAATGGGCAGGGCAGCTCCTTTTCTCGTGTTCCACTAGCAAACATTTATTTTGTGGCTTCCTGTGGAAGACAGTTTACTGGATATACAAAGACAAAGAAGACATAGTCCCAAACAGTCACAATTCGCTGGGCACATTTTACAGCAAATAAACCACCAATGACAGCACAGTGACAAGTGTTATGAAAGTGGTACACAAGTGTGGGAACGCAGGACAGAGCACCTGCCCAAATCAGATGAAATATTGGGGAAAATTGTCTGGGCTCACATCCAGGCTTAATTTAGAGATTAGCTGGCTCTAAAAGGACAGGGCAAACAAACAAACCAACAAACAAAAGAGCATCCAGGCAAAGGGAGGAACTTGTCCCGATGAGTAGAGGTAGTTATGGAACAGCGTGAGGTATCTGTGGGGCAGTTGTGGCTCTGCCACACAGCCGCAGTAAAGAATTCATGTGAAGGAGAAACAGGGGGTAGATTTCTGGAGTGGCCATCAGATAAAGGTTCATGGCTCTGATTTGTGAAATAAGGATGCATAATTTATTTGGAACTATGTGAAGAGTTATTCAGTCATTTTAAGATGAGAAATAACACAGATTTGCCTTTTATAAAATTGCTCGGACAGTAATGTGAAGGGTCAGAAATTGGAATACAATACAGCAGGGGTAGTTTGTCTCTGCTCTTGGCATGCAGGGCTGCAGGTGTAGAGTTCACAGGTGGGCTGACTGGACCTGAAGAACGGTTCCTTCACATTGCTGGAGGTGGATGATGACACTTTTGGGGACTTTCGCATGACCTTGCCATGTGGCCTGTGCTTCTCAGAACATGACAGCTGTGTTTTAAGGGTAAGGGTCTCAAAAGAGAGGCCAGCAGAGGACACACACCATTTCCACCCTTTTCTTGGACACAGGGCAGCACGATGTAGGTTCACTGTGCCCACAAGGACGTCACAAAGGTCCACCCAGGCTCAAGGGGAGAGACATAGGCTGCACTTATTTAGGAGAAAGAGCGGGTTCTGGAGGATTGCAAGTATAGTTGCAGTCACCTGTGGAAAATACAATTTTCTTTAAATTTGTATGTAACTGTCTACAAAACAGTAACTGTTAGTGCAGAGACCACAAGTTGTAACAGAAATATAAGGTGCACTGTAAGCACAATAAAGAAGAGGGAAGGTGGTATGAGAAGAGGTCAGGTCAGATCAGGGATGGACATTTAGGCCATGATATGAAACTCTGATTTTATTCTGTGTGCAATGGAAGTCACTGGAAAGCTGTAAGCATGAAGGAGATCCCAGCTGGTTACATCAGTTTGTTTTTAAGCTCTCATGGCACTCGTGAGAACACTGAATTATCAGAGGGAAGAGTGGAAACAGGGCATTTGTTGCACTAATTGAAGCAAGAGGTGTGGGCAATTTGCAGTCAAGAACACAGCAAACTGGGCCAATTCTGGACATCTGCAGACACACTGGCCTGGATTTACAGGACAGTGAGGAATCTAGGGCAAATCCTCTGACACCTATAATTGAACCTATAATTGAGCAACTGAGTGGACAGAGACAAACCATTGAGTGCCACCGGCTAAGGAACAGGGGAGTGGGCAGGAGCACCCACAGTTCTTGAAGTTCAAGTGCAGGTGAAGGTACGCTGTGGAGTATTCTGATTGAAACTCATTAGAAAGGTCAGGGCTGATATAAAAATTTGGTAATATGATGTAAAGGATATTTGAGATGAATGTTAAAAGTTAAGTTGAATTAGCTGAGTGAATGAAGGAAGGTGGTGGTTTGGTATTCTAGGGAGTGGAAATAGCTTGAGCAAACCAGAGGCAAGAAATAGGAGGTGGAGGCTCTAATTACAAATTTGTTGGGTGAGATTTCAAAGCAACAATTAAGCTAGGGCAAAAGCAGTCACCTATCTGACAGAAACAGATTTATATTCTTTCATAGGAAACTAGTCTTTTTTGTCAATCCATCCACTCATTAATCTGTGTTATCTTTTGTGACTGTATTCATATTTAAAATTATTAATCCCACTAAATCCAGTAAGTACAAAAGTAGTGAGCATTGAAGGCACAATAAAAAGAGGCCTGTGAGTCAACAGTGGAAAAACAAAAGTGGTCAAAATGGTAACAACATGGTGAATGTTGCAAAGGCTTATATTATAGACATTTCAAGAGTAGGACTAATTTGGAAAGATTAAGGTGTGAGTTCTAAACAGAAGAAAAGTCCTGGCCTATGCAGTAGAAAATAATTTGTAAGAGATAAGGGATCAGGATTGGAGTATTGTTGTGGAGGAATGCCATGTGTTGTGGTAGAGCTAACCAGGTGGGGAGAGGTTCTTGCCTCAAAAGCTTTTCAAGGTAGATGAAACTGGGAAAGTTATCTTAGAGATTACGGACAAGCAAAGAAGATTTCAAAGGACAGACTAACACTTCTATTTTGTGAAAATATATCAGGGACTGAGTACATAAATCCTGCCTGCTCATTTTGGACTTATTTAACAATGATCTGCCAGATGCCCTTTGGGGATCTGTTTATTGGCAGAGGACTTTCTGTACACCGAACTTTCTTCTTTTGAAGTCCCTGAGTACACACATGGCACCATTATCTCACACAAATTTTACAACCAAAATATTTGCAAATTATTTCCCTCCCACCCCCCCTGTAATTTAAAAACTCTTCTTTCTAGATAGGAAGGTGTAAAATTTGCTCTTAGGAACTGAATAAGACATGTACCAATATTTTCTTGCTTCTTTTACAGGAAATATCTTTGCTAGACAATTGAAATGTATTTTCTCATTTTATCCTCAAAAATCAATTTAAAGTAAATATTATCATCCATTTTTATATATCAGAAAACAAATGACCTAAAGTTAGATTGGTTATAATAAAAAAGATGGTGAATAACAAATGCTGGGGAGGGTGTGGAGAGAAGGGAACACTCCTGCAGTGTTGGTGGGACTGTGAATTAGTACAAGCACTATGGAAAACAGTATGGAGGTTTCTCAAACAACTACAGATAGATCTTCCATATGATCCAGCAATCCTACTTCTGGGTTACATACCAGGAGGAATGGAAATCATCATGTTGAAGGGATACTTGCATCCCCATGTTCATTGCAGCTCTGTTTGCAATAGACAAGACATGGAACTAAACTAAATGTCCATCAATGGATGATTGGATGAGGAAACTGTGGTATATATACACCATGGAATACTACTCTGCCATAAAAAAAAAAATGAAATTCTCCCATTTGCAACAACATGGATGAATCTGGAGAAACTTATGCTGAGTGAAATAAGCAAAGCACAGAGGGATAAATACTGCATGTGCTCATTCATAAGTGGGACCTAAGTGAGAAAGAAGGAAGGAAAGAGAGACCACAGTGGTGCATTGGACTTGCAGAGGGAGAAAGCATACCTTAGAATACAAAGTGGAATGTAGGGGAAGGTGCTGAAGTCCAGCTTCAGCGAGGGATGGGTACCCAAAAGGGAGAGGGAGGGTCGGCGAAAATAACAAACACAGACAGAGACCTCAATGCATCAATATGCACGTTCTCTCTCTGTGGGCTGTCAGTGTGTTGCAGCTGGAGCCCAGTAGAGCATGAGACAATGCCTTTTATTTGGATTTCTCTCTGCAGGGGGGTTTTGGGTACTATTTTTATTGTATCAGCAAGCTTAAATCAATACTCCAAAAAGCAGGGAGGAAACTTTTTTAGAGGTCAGCACGTCTTAGGTGATCAACTCGTGCTTCTTTTTCCTGGAATCAGGTTTATCAGATTCAAACCATCCCTTCATTGTCTTGAAGTTATCTTGTGACCTTTTTCTGTTAGCAAGCTATGGTTAATATCCACCCTGTTAACAGGGTGGGAGCCAAATGTAAAAAGAACAGTGGATATTTGAGCAGCATTATCATGCACATTTTAAGGTTATGCATTGGCTGTGGCCCTGTAATCGATCTAAATGTCAAAGTGTCATTGTGCACAGCACCATCCCTCACAAAACCAGCTACATTTACCTCTTAGGTCTAATTTTGTAGGTTTAATAATTTTACAGCATATATTTTTATCCTGATATCTAATTCTTAATTATTTACTTAAAACTGGACACCACCAAGTAAAGGGAATTCTATGGTTTCATTCCCGTATACTTAATTTATCCCAATCATATAATTTCCAATTAATACCAACCATTCTCTTGCCATTAATATAATCCCCAGTAAATGATGTTTGCCAACTTACATTAGGCTGCAGCTCATATTTAGTCATGAGCGGTGCTTTTGGAACATATGTTGATGTGGTCAATTTATCATAAGGGGATAATTTTGAATTGTCCAATTTACTCGGATCCTCTGTGGGAATGTTTAGTTCAATGACCGCATAATTATTTGTGTTATTTTTATTATCTTTGGGGAATTCAGAGAACTTCCACGCTAACCGAAATATCGAAAGAGAGAGTAAAAGCAGTACCACGAAGCCGAGGCAGGCAGACCTTCTGGTTGCAGCAAGTGCTCGTAGCTGTGGCTTTGCCGACAGCTCTTCCTCTGGTGGCATTGCCAACTCGGAGAGGGCAGCCCATGCTGATTCCTTTAGGGTCCTGCCATGGTGTGGACCATGCCAGGAAGGGGAAGTAGGAGGGATGTTGGTGATAATTGGGTGGGGGACATGGGGTACAAACGCAATTTGTGGTAATGGGCATGCTGCCAGTATGAATCTGGCGTTCACATCTTGGGCACGAGGGGTGACAATCAGCTCTATCTCATGAATATTTATAATCAATCAATCAATAAATAAATATAAATAATAAGTGGGTAAATAAATAAATAAATAAATAAAAGATAAATGACTGGCATGTCTCAAAATTAATGAAAGGGGAAGCTGGGATTTGAAGCCATTTGATCTCATTACAAAAGCTTATCTTTTCCCTGTATTGTGGGTATTTTCTTGAAGGTTGCTGAATCTTTTCCTCATATCCCTGGCTAGCCTCACACTGCCCTTTTCTTTGCATACTTTCTCAACTGAGGGTGAAGAAAAAGAGAGAAAAAAAAAAAGCATTATAGGAACTGGCTATTGATTCCTGCTGTTATTGTTTTAAACATGATTTTCTGCTCTCTCTGCCCTAAATAACTAGCCCAAGATTTTCCTGTTTTCGGCTCTCAGTTGTTTATTGATTCATATGGAATGGTTACTAATAAAAGTTCACCCTTTAATAAATAAATGTTTATTGAGCGTCCATTATATAAAATGTAGAAGCTTAAATAATACAGGAAAACCTCTTCCTAGTTTCAGAGTAAATTTTCTTAAAGGGATTTGGTAACTTCAAAGTGTCAATCCATGCCAGAATATGCCTTTGAAACACTTAAATTCTATACAGTGAGGTAACGTTTTTGTACAGTACAGTTCAATTATGCTACATTGTAGTCAACTCTTGAGTTTAAGGTAGACTTTATTCAACAAGGGTGTTAATATTAAAACTTCTATTTAAGCTACTTCCCCTAGTTCTTGCCTACTTCCTCTACAAATTAAATGTCAAGTGCCTGCTTGATAAATAATTATGCAATGCCAAAGAATACATCCTCTGACATCCAATTAAAATTGGTATGTACTGTACTGGAAAAAGCTCATCATGAACATGAGCATCTTTCATTTGCTACGGATTATAGCTTCTTATTAAAACAAATACAAATTATCTAAATGAGAAAAACAAAATAAAGTTGCAAAGTTAAGAAATCAAATGGGTCATTTCTCACCTGACTGTAAAGCATCCTGTGAATTCCAATCAAGTCATACTGAGTTACAATTTACACTATTTTGAAAATGAAATACATACATTGCTTGGCTTCTGACAATGATCAGTGTCATTCCTCATAAATTGTCAGCAAGGAGACTTCTTTGACTATCTCAAAATTAATGCCTTTGTTTATCAGCTATTTGGGGATTGCTTAAGTTCCAGCTGTGAAGATTAACTAACAAGAGTAATGAGATGCTATAGCAAAGGACAAAACTAAGCAATTGTTTTACTGCAGTAATTTCTCTCATTTTTTTTGATAATCTTTTCAAATAGTCCTTCTGTAAATGTAAAAATTTGATAGATATTTTTATTATTCTAACTTCTTAAGGTCAAAAGAATTATAAGTCACACATTTAATATTTCTTGTCAAAGTCTTATCATATCTAACAGGAGATAATGCACTATGATAAATTCTCTATCTTTGCCAAAGGGTAGGCATTTAATAAATATTTGATGAATGAATGAATAAACAAATGATATCAGGATCAAATGTTTTATCTTTCTAAGACCTTTGGAAAAAAATTATGAATTTAATTTAAAGAATACTCTTACATAGAATTCTATATTTTTCCAATTTCTTGATATTATAATAATGGATAAATATTCACAGACATATTGGGAATAAAAGACCACAAAACTAGAAGACAATTTTTCTATAAAATAATTATTTTCTTATGTGCTGCACTCAGGCCATAATGATACCATTATCGTTTCCATAGGAACAGTAATTTTTTGAAAGCAGAAGGGATGCTAAGAGATAAAAAGCACAGGAAGAACAACCAGTCATTCAGAACATTAGTTCAAGCCTCCCATAATACTGATTGCATTATTTATCCATGTAAGAAATAATAAACAGAGAATATTCAAAAGAAAATTGGCGAAAGGTTTTTCAGCTAGATGAATTTATAGTTTTGCAGCTTCTGTCTATTCCAAAAACATTTGATAATGGTAGGGTGATTAAGAGTAGTAGTCGGAACTTGGGGAAAATGAAAGCTGAATAGTCACAGAAGTGGTGGCATAAGTGATATTAGTGTAGTGGCCCCCATGTTCAATTCTGCCACATCTTCCTTCAATGTGGCCTCAGGAATACCTGCTCCTTCTCTTATAGAAATTTATTCTCACTTCCTGGAAAGGATGTCTTTGCCATTTATATGGCAGTTTGATTTTATTAATGTGTTATTTCTTCCAGTGCCATATATGTCATACATTTGTTATTATGGGATGAGTGATATTATCCCTTGTTTATATTTCTTGCCTCCCAAGCAAGTGAGAGAACTAAGGGTCTACTTTGTTATGTCTGGGATCATGCAATAAAGATGACCAACTGCAAAGCTAGTTTTGACCACTTTCTGCTATCATAATTGTCAAAGTGCAGCAGAGAGACTGGCATTTTACTACAGAATTTCCAAGGAAAAGATTAAGCTCCTTAGAGAAACTAGTTATGATGGTTTGGGAAAGGAGGGTTGTTAGTGCTTGTGTTAATTTCCTGTGGCTGCTATAGCAAGATACCACAAACTTGGAGCCTCACAGTAACAAAAAATTAAAGTTCTGGAGGCCAGAAGCCTGATTGAGGTGTCAGGAGGGCCATGCTTCCTCTGAAGATTCTTGGGAAGAATCCTTCCTTCCCTCATCTAGCTTCTGATGACGGCTCCCAGGGTCCCTCGGCTTGTGCAGGCATCCCTCCAAGTCCTGCCTCCTTCTCACATGAACTTCTTCCCCTTCAGTGTGTCTGTATGGCTCCAAATCTCCTGCTCCTCATGAGGACACCAGTCATTGGATTTAGTCCCACCCATATATAGTAGGACCTCACCTTAACTTGATTACATCTGCAAAGACTCTATTTCCAAATAAAGCCACATTCACAGACATCGGGTTTAGGCTTGAAACTTTTGGGGGACACAATGCAACCCCAAAATGGGTGGTTTCAAGATGCTTGTGGGGGCATAGCTAGAGATTTTGACTTTTAAAAGATTTGTGAGAGGAAGCTATAAAGGAAAAAGTGACCTCAAGTAGCTTCATTGTCTAGAGAGGCTGATGTGGAGGGTGAAAGTGAGCACTGAGCCATCTCTGTGCATGTCGGGTAGCCTCGGATATGAAAGTGAGCACCTGGTAGTCTCCGTCGTGGCCATTCCCCAAAGTTCAGACTGAGCCATGATCATTCTTCCTACCCAAACAGCCATCTAGGAAGAAAAGAAATTAGTTGATAGTCATGAGTGGTAGAGAGAATAGAAGAAAAACAGCATTTATATTTCTCTATAAGTTCTTATGATAGACAATGTTGACCAATGTCTAATGCAGACAAGACCACAACAGAACATGTTCTTGTTGGACTGCTATTCCAATGAATAAGTAGTTGGAACAAATCTCAAGATACAATTGAACTGGCAACCCAGATGTCTGTTGAGCCCTTCCTGCTGTGTCAGAAATTGGGGTGCTGGACAAACCGTGGTTACTGATGTCTAACTCCCTCTGACCACTGTGTGTTTTCATCTCAAGTTCGTGTTCCTTGTGGACTGAGAAGAGAGGTAGAGACTGCATACTGAGCCTAACCCCATGTCCTTTCATGATTTCAGTTATACCCTGTATGATGAGGAACCTAAAATGCATGTCTTCAGCTCAGATGATTCTACGGAGATTTAGCTCCAAATGTCTGAATGTTTCTGAGAACTCTCCATTTTGATAATCATATAAGAATAGCAAAGTCAACACGATAGAAACTGAACTGGACGTCCTCTTCCTAATTCTGCTTCTTCTTCTACATGCACGAGTTACATTAACATTATTAGTAATATAGGGATGAGATATTAATAATGAGAGAGTAATAACTTGTGCACAAATGTCCTCTGACGATTCTCCATAATCACTCAAGAGCTTAAACTAAATAACTTGAACAGCCAGAATCTGCATGGCAAGTTTCTTTTTATTTTAATTGCCCCAAATAATTGTTTTACAATGCCATGGTTCCTTTCATCTTCTCACTTAAAATCTACTTCTTTTGGCCTGTAAGTTTCAGATCAATTGCTTGTTTAATGAATAAGGCTAAACTTGAAAATTCTGGAGAAAGCGTAGCATGTCATAATCCTTGATAAATCAGAAAAATTTCCTTTTTTTTACACTGTTAGCAATGTAAGCACAAAGAATTTGGTGACATAATTTTGTATATTAATAACAATACTATAATTATAATAAAAATAACACATGATAATTCTAATAACTTCTTACTGCATTGCAGTTTACAATTATTCACCTAAATCTGTGGCTTCCGTAACATTTATAAAATTATAAATTTTCAGCACATTACTTTATTCAATAAGTACTACTTGTGGCCTGTTGTTTGCCTGACGTGGTGAAGGTATTAAGAACGTCTTGGAAGAAAATATTTTAGATGACCCCTGTCTGTTAACTGAGTCTAATACATCACATATCAAATTGATTATTCCTGCACTTAATTATTATTTATGATGAATGCCTTGCATTTAAGTTTAGGATCATTCGTAAATATACTAAAATATTCTCTAGTACCTCAAGAACTCTTACCCTCTAAACGTCTGGGTCGAATACAACTTCTGTCCTGCATTATCCATATGTCAGGAAACATGTTTAGGAATACAAGGGCTGCATAAAAATAGATTATGGATGTTGCTATATAAGAAGCCGGTGGAGTTGCAGCTTCTCCTGTTAATTCTGTGTTTATCTCCAGGGAGTCCCAGAGCTGTGCTACCAACTCTTAGCTGAAATGAAATAAAAGGCACAGGCCTGAACCAGCTGCTGTACATTGTTTATTGAAAAGGCATCCCATTTATCAGGTCACACACCTGGGTTTGGGCTACATGACCAATGAGGTATAAAACATCTCTTAGTAACTATGTTCTGTGTTGCCTCTTTTGGTCATCCCAGTTTTTAATATATAGGAAATGTAGTGATTAAGATTCACAAATCAGGACGTTTTTTAGGCTACCGTAAAAAAATGTTATTTCAGTTCATTATTTCAGTGCCATTCAAAGGCTTTATTAAATTTTATTGTGTGATACAAACACAAGCCGTGCCATTTAAGACTGTCAAGTTGTAGTATATAGAGACAGTGTGTACTTGAAATAAAAGCTGTCTCACTCCACACCCTGTTAATTCCATTCACAAAAGGTCAATGTCCGTACAAGAAATCACGCAGACTCATCAAACACCCATTTCTACTGAAAGCAAGGTGAAAGAGTAAACATGGCATAGACCACATTTTGGTCTCACGTTCCTTCAAACCCAGAGTATTCTTCTCTTTAAGGTTTTAGACCTGCAGACTGAGATCATGATGCATCAGCTGTTAACACTTTGCCTTATTTGTTTTCTCTCTCTACCTCCAGACCACATAATTTCACAGCTTTTAATTGAGAGTTAGTTGCAGGCATCTTAAATCTTTGTCCCTAAATGCTTCAACATGAGTCTCCTAAGTACCAAGTCATTTTCCTACATGACCTACAATTACCTACAATTCCTACAACTGCACTTGGAAAATATAACACTCATTCACATTTTCATCTAATGTACAGTCTATGTGCACATTTGTTTCAATCATCTCAGTAATGTTTATATGTGAGTTCTCACGTGCATGTGAGTGTGTGTGTGTGTTTCTTTTGTTTTGCATCCAGAATCCAGTCAAAGACTGTGCATTACAATTAGATGCTATGTCTCTTTAGTCTCCTTTCATATAGAAAAGTTGTAGGGTTTTTTTTTTTTTTTTTTTGTCTTTTATGGATTGCTTTTTGAAAACAGTCCAAGCATCTCTTATGCAGAATTAGATTAAGGTACTTTGTAAACACAATATATATTAATTAATGTATTTAAAACAATTGCAAGTTTTTACATGTTATAGACTTTTAAATTATCAATAAACAAATAAAGATTATAATAAATATTCCACAGAAGTTTTTACCCTTCTTGTACCTAATATTTATTGAGACAAAATCCATAAAAGGGGATTACATTAGGCAATTATCAGGTAACTTTGGCTTATATGTAAGGGGTGATATCAAAGTTTTTTTTTTTCTTTTTTTTATAGACTTTGACATAGATAGGAATATTCACATTGATTTTACATACCAATCAAATTCTTTAGGAGTTTTTGTTTTTATTGTGCAGCAAGTGGCTCCCTTTGAACCATCCATCTGACCACGGAAGTTTTCAGCTTCGTTATATTAAGTTCAAGACAAAATGCATTTAGAACCGGAATTCATGCTTAAAATCAAACAAACAAGTAAACAGAGAAACTAATGTCATCCATTCCTTAGGTACTTTTTCTGCCTATGAATCTACAAAACCATATTTAAAAAATAATATTTTAAAATCTCACTGAAAAATGGGTAATCAGATTATAGTGCAAAAATATGTAATAATGTACTTTTGTACACGTTTATAGGAACAAAGCGTTTCAGAAATGTGAGAGTTTGTAAAGTGAAATCACAAAGTTAATTTGTTATCTTCTGCTTCCATTTATGTTAAAAGGTGGTAGATTATTCTCTAATTACCATCATATCATGACACAACTTTTGCTTTTAGGGTCTTATACATTATCAAATGTATACAAACATGAGTGTAAAACAGGCAAGAAATAATGTGGGGAATTAGGGTGGGGGCATCAGTTTTCAGGATTGTCAGGAGGACATCATTGGGCAGGTGGGAACTGAGGTGGACTTTGAAGAAGGACAGAATGTAGGAAAGAGTTGCTGTCCTTGGCTGCCTTCTGGAAAGTGGTGTTTTGATTACATGCCTAAGGAAATTAGAGTTTATTTTATTAGCCATGGGGAAAGTTTGGTATTGTCGCATGACAAAGTTTTTAAGAAAATTATTATGACTGTCTGTGACCAGTGTGTACAGGAGAGAGAGGAGTTGGAAAGAGAGATGAGGAGAGTAGGAGATTCTGGAATAATACAGGACTAAAGTGATTGACATAAAATTAACAGAACATAGTTATTCCTACTCTTCTAGCGAAGCACTTGCTCCTACTTCTAGGATGGATCCTCACCAGAGTGAATTTATGAGTCCTGGATCAGTAGTTCATTTACTTAAAGGGACAGTAAGATGCAGAAAAAAACAAGGCTAAACATGGGGATTTTGATGTCAGTTACACTGGTTCAAAACCCGATTCTGCCACTTAGAACAAAACTTAGAGCATTAGCACTATCCTCAGTCACCATGATTTTAGGTTTCCAATCTCAATACATATTCCTAGGTTATGGTGTCCTCATGATCACACATTTCCGTGACTTTTGTCATTCCAGTTGAAGAGAGAGCGTTTAACATTCTTCAGATGGCTGCATGCAAACATTTAACACTTTTGAGAGAATACAGTGCACCAGGGAGACTACTATTTTGACTATCAGGATGGTAATGCCAATAGTTTGGAGTGTGCACCTTAGTCAGGGTCACCATGAACCAAACAAATCAAAATCAAAAGGATTAAGGAATGAGCCAGATGAAGAGTCTACCCGTTTTAACTGAACAGGCTGTGAATCTTCTGTAAGAGTCTATGATGCCCAGTGTATTTTTCCATGTACAACAAGAACGATCAGCAACAGATTCTTTCCTTTTCAGCCAGTATGCAATCTAGAGCAATTTTATCATCTAGCACAACTCTAGCAAGAGAACTTTAACGTCTCTTGTGCAACCATAGCCTTTGCAGTGGAATCTGCTATAAAGCCTATTGTGAGGAATAATTTTCTAATTGTTGCCTCATTTATGTTTACTTCGAGCCATGGAAGGAAAAAACCTAACAAATCATGCCCAAGGCAATCCAGTTGATTTCCTCACATAGGGAGTTGTTTTAATAATTTTTAACTCTAGTCATTTTAATTTCTAGTGAAAACCTAGGGAGTGATCAATTTTTAACTGTTTCATCAGTGTTTTGTAGATGAGAACCATTTCATAATTTTTAGAAACATGTTTCTTCATAACACCATTTTTTCATGTTTATTAACAGACTCAAATATATTTAGCTTCTCTATATTTTATAAAAACAAGATGTTGAAGTACATATAAACCTATGTTCAGTATTTTAACCTACTTACAAATAACTTAAGTGTTTCATAAGCATCTATTACTTAATTTAACATGACTTTAAGATTTCAAGTTACAAAAAATAATCTTGAAACTCTGCCAAGCTCATCTGTGGACTTTTATCTCATTCCAACAAGGGGTGAGTGGAGACCTTTGCCCTTCTCTTGATTGGCATGTCTGATTATTGCCTTAAGCAACTGTTACCTAGTTTGCTCGTTGCAATTGTTGTCTTTTGACTTTTTAAATTTCTCCCAATGGGGTAATTTCAGAAGACTGGTTTTGGGCTTGTAATGTTGGAGACCAGCAGGGGTCCTTCCGGTCCATCCAACCTTAATGAGTTTAGTGTTCATTCTAACCCCATCACTGTGTGCTTTACTTATCCCATTTATAATAACCATCTAATTTTTCTTACCCTAAATTTGCATTTCCATGGGATGTTTTATGTAAAACAAAGTATAAACATTTATATCTTAAAAGTAGAGAGCTGAGACTTCAGGTCTGAATGCCATCATTTGCCCAAACCAAGGAAGGTGGGTGTAGGTAAAGGCCCAGTTAAGACAAGATGACCAGAAAATCACCTTAAATAAAGGCTTATCATGTAAATGTAAGCGAAACTCTCTCACTGTGAGAGTTTCTAGTGACTCAGTTCTCCCTCTCTTCCTGGTGCATGAGGCAGACACACTTACAAAGGGAGTCTATAGATGAAAATTTGTTTTACAAGAGCATTTCAAAATAGCCAGGTAAATGCCAGAAAAGTTGGTTTCAGAGATCTGTTTAGTTCAACAGGTAGTCTTTTAAATTTGGCTTCTGTTTCTTGTCTAAAACTATTCAGCTCAAAGTGGAGTCTGTTAATGAACTGGACAAAGAAAGCTTTCTCTATGTCTGGACTCAGCACAGACAGCTTTAAAAAAAGAAGCATGCCTACTCTACCTGAAAGATTACCTGTTATAAGCACTTTATCCAGCTTTCTTTTCCCCTTTGGGATGAGATAGCAACTGAGCCAAAAGGTTATCAGATTTAAAAATATTTTTATTAATTAGTCAATCTTTTTATTTGCCCTTGTAAAGAGTCTTTTAAAAGAGGCAATAAAAATTTTGAAATCTTTAAGGAAGCTTCCACACATCAATATGTGTCCCTCCATGAGCCTAATTCTGGTCCATAATTTTTAAATGCACTCCTTAAAGTGCAGTGTTGCTCATTTGGAGTGTTCCACCATAACTAAACTCTGTTTCGTAACATTTTGCCATCTTTGTAAGCATTTTTTCTGTTTCTGGAGCCTAAGGTAGGTATAGCTAGAAAATGGAGTTCTCAGTTATTGAGAAATTAAAGATACCATTTTTATGTTAAATCTTGGCTTTGGCTCTGAGATCCCCCTGATCAGCTTAGCTGATTATTTTTCTCTACCTAAGAGCACAAGAAAAGGAAACAAAGAGGATAGAGCACAAAATTCCTGTGAATTTCCAAAAGCTGGAGTTTGCAGCCCCTGCAGGAATTGCCATTTGCTGCCAGTTTCTGTCTGACTCAGCCAGACATCTGAGGCCTCTAACTGGATCCAATGTAGTTAATTATCAGATCCAATCTGATCGTGGACCCAGTCCAGTTTCTATTGTGACTTCTGAACCCAATCTGTTTTAACATTTGCTCAAAGAAACTCAGATAGTACAAAACACAAATCCATGGAACTTCAGAATCTGAGCAAGAACTTACTAACAATCTCCAGTTGCCACGAGAGAGCAATGGCTACAGTGGGTCCTACGGGTCCTTGCTTGGTCACCTGATGCTCCTGGGGGTCATTAGGACTCCACTTCACATCCCACTTCTGACACCATCTGTTAATAGAAAAACTTTAGACAAATTAAATTCAACAGAGTTTGATTGAGCGAAGAGTGATTCATGAGTCAGGCAGCCACCAGAACCAGAATTGGTTAAGGGTGACTCTGGGGCTGGCACATGGGTGGCTAAGGTTTACAGACAGGAGAAGGAAAGTGACCTACAGAAAACAGAAGTGCATAGAGAACCAGCTGGATTAGTTACAGCTTGGCGTTTGCCTTATTTGAACATGGTTTGAACAATTGGTTGCCTGTAATTGGCTGAGACTATGTTATTTATTATGAGTAGGTTACAGTCTGTTTTCATACAAAGTTGAACTACAAGAGTAGGTTACAGTCTTTTTACCTTTTGAAGTAGGTTACAGTTTACTATGTCTGAAGAAACCTTTATTCTAGACTTGACTTAACACATTCATTCTATCCCAATAGGCCCAAAGTCTTAAGTTATTCAAGTACAACTCAGAAAAGTCCAAAGTCTCATCTGTGAGGTGATTAAGTTATCTCCTTCCAAGATATAATGGTGGGACAAGGACAGGGTACATATTCCCATTCAAAATGGGAGAAATAGACCAAAAGAAAATGACAACAGGTTCTAAGCATGTCCAAACCCAGCAGGGTAGGCATTAAATCTTAAAGCCAAAGGATAATCTACCTTAACTTTATGTACAGCATCTTCAGCATACTGGTGTGGGGGTTGGACCCCCAGTCCTTGAGCAACCCCACTTCTATGGCTTTCTTGGGCTCAGGCCACACTTCATCTCTCCCAGGTTGGCATTGCACACTGGTGGCTCTACAGTGGGATCTCAATGGCAGTTCCACTATTCTGTGTATGGCCTTGGTGGGGGTTGTCTGCCATAACTCTGACCCCACATTACCTCTCGCCATGGCTTTAGGGAAGGTTTTATGTGGTGGCTCCACCCTTTTTGATAAATCACTTTCTGGATCCGCAGTCTTTTCCATCCATCCTTTGAAATCACAGCTCTGGTATTCTGTGAGCCTGCAGACTTTATACCACTTGGATGCTGCTGGCATATGTTTTCCAAAGTTTAAGTCCAGCAGCATCTGGGGCCAATTTAGACATGGCTGGAGCAACCGGAGTATGAGTACAGGAGGCAGTGTCCTGAGGTGGCCCCAGGCAGTGAGCCTATGGAGGGGTCTTTGAGCCAGTTCCCCAAACTGTTTTGCCTTCCTAGGCTTCTGGGTCTGTGATGGGAAGGGCAGCCTTTGTGGTCTTTGAAATGCCTTTGGGGTCTTTCTTCCATTCTCTTGATAATTCCTTCATTCTGTACCAATCTTCTTAGTAGACAGTCTCTAGGCTACACCCTTGGTTTTCTCTCCTGAACACACATTTTTACTCTTTTTGTGGCCAGGCCTGGAGTTTCTCAATTTCTTACCTTCTGCTTCCCTTTAAATTATAAATTCTGCTTTACATCATGCATTTGCTTCTGTAATTCAACATGGGCTGTTAGAAGTAGCCATATATTTACCTGATGCTTTGCTGCTTAGAAATTTCTTCTGTCAAATATCCTGGTTTACTACTTTTAAGTGTTATATTCCATAAAGCCCTCAGGCTTGAACAGAATTTAGCCAAGATTTTTGCAATTCTATAGTAAGGGTGACTTTTGCTCCAGTTTCCAATAAGCTCGTTCTATTTCCATCTGAGACCTCCTCAGAATGGCCTTTACTGTCCATATTTTTATCAGCATTCTAGTCACTACCATTTAACCAGTCTTGAACACGTTCCAAACTTTCCCTGGTTTTCTTGTCTTCTAAGTTCTCACTAGAATCTATGCTTTTTCTAGCCTATTCCTCCAAATTCTTTGAGCCTCTGACCATTAAATGGTTCTAAATCTGCTTTCACATTTTCATGTTTTCATTATTACCAACATCCCACTTCTTGGTACCGATACTCTGTATTAGTTGGTATTCTGTTGCTTTTAACAGAAAACCTGAAGTAAGGTAATTTATAATGAAAAAAACTTACTTTTTACTGTTTTAGAGAGTGGGCCATCCGTGTTACAGGGGGCACATCTGGTGAGGGCCTACTTATGGGTAGGAACTCTCTATGGGGACCCATGATGATGCAGGGTGTCACATGGTGAGGACAGCAAGAACTCTCTAGTGTGCTCACTTGCTTTCCTATGAAACCATCAGTGCCCCTCCTGTGACACCCACTAAACCATTAACTCATTATTCTACAAATAGATTAACCCGTTTCTGAAGGCACAGTCCCCATGATCCAACCACCTCCTAAAAGTCCTACCTTTAAAATGCCATAATAGGATTTCCCACCCTCTTGATGATATTACTATGGGGATCAAGTTTCTACCACATGAACTTCTGTGGGACATTTAATCCATAGCATGCACTTACAAAGTATTGAAAAATAGTTCTCCAAAGTGCTCACAAGGCTTGAACTCTCATTGGGAGTGGATGAGGGTCCCTGTTTTTCCATATTCAGCCAGCATTTAGTATACAACATTTCATTCTGCTGATCAAATTTCAAATTTAATTTGGTATTCTCTGATAACTTGGGTAGTCAGACACACAAATAAGTTAATAAGTTTACTGAATGATAATTTATATGGCTTTCTTTATATATTTTGGCTACTTATTAAAATATGCTATTAATATCTCCTGTTAATTATCTTTTACCTTATTTTAAGCTTTCATTGATCATACAGAAATTTTAAATCATTTTATTAGTTTTAATTTAAAAAATGAGGCTTTAATTAGTTTAAGTTTATAGGTTGTCAATTATTACAACAAATTTGTACATGTACGTATGGTGTCTGTATCTGTTTCACTTTATTACTTTAAGCTTTCATGTTACAGATTTTAAACATATGCAAAATAGATAGGGTAGTAAAAGTATATAGCTATCATTTTTAACAATTTTCACATTATACCATATTAAGGGTATGTGCTTTCAATATGACTTATAACTGCTGATACTAACTTTGAATACCTGGCTGAGTTAGTGCTTCTCCAGTTTTTCCACTACAAATTTACTCCTTTTTCCCATTTCTATCCTTTATTCTTTGAAAAGAGATCACTATGCACAGACCACACTTATGGAGTAGGGAATTACACTTCTTCTTTAGGAGGGAAAGTCTACATAATTTATTTGGGATCCTTCTACATAGAAGATTTGTCTCTTCTTCATTTATTTACTTATTCAATTTTTTTTATCAATGTAGATTCATGGATATTTATTTCATACTACTTCATTTATTTTATTTTTGCTCAAGTTTTTCCAGGTTTTATGATTGAGAGCTCCTTTTGTTAGCTCCTATGTTTCCTTGACATAACAGCATCATGGTATGTGATTTTTAAAGCACATTCTTACTTTCTAGCACTGCAAAATACTCCAGACTAAACTTGTGTATTTCCTGCTCCAGTCTAGAATCAACTATTTAACTAAGAAGCTCTGGTTTCTTTTATTGGAGAATGGTATCAGAAATCAACATCTGGAGGCACTGTGTGCTTCTGGTTGCTAGAGTGTCTCCATTTTAGTTAATGAAATTAACTATGTGTGTAAACTAACATATGCACACTTATCTACACATATTTCTGTATGCATTAACCTGTGCCTGCAGTAAGCTACATATGAGTTTATACTGATGTCTGCAATTCTAATCTCTACCACATAGATCATTCTTTAGCCCTTGTTTGGTTGTGTTCTCACATTCCAATAGTTAGAAACTTGGCTCCCACCATCTGCCATCCACTTAATTAACTATTTAGTTCTAATGTACATGTATAGTGGTGTCAGAATTGTTAATCCATACCCCATGGGAAATGACTTTATCAGCTACAGTGCAGTGCTCATGTGCATAACATTTTGCCTTTAATCTTTCAGACTCTGGTCATTTCCAAAGTTACTTAAGTCAGCACCCTTTACCCCCACCCTCTTCAGTGAGCTTATTTTATAAAATTTTAGAACAGATTCTTTTATCACTGTCTGTATTAAATCCCGGGATCCCCAATCTTCTAATTCTTTGAATACCTTCAAGTTCACTCTTTGTGTTAATGAAATTTGATGGGTTTTGACAAATGTATTATGGTCTCAGGTATCCTCCATTACAGGATCACTCAGATTCACCCTAAAAAAAACCTCTGTGCTTTACCTACTCAACCTTCCACCACCCCACACCTCTGGCAACCACTAATCTGCATACTGTCTCTGCAGTTGGCCTTTTCCAGAATGTCATATAAATAGAATCATGTACTACACAACCTTTTTAGATTAGGTTATTTCATTTAGCAATTTGAATTTAACATTCATCCATGTTTCTTCATGGCTTGTTATCTTATTCCTTATAATTGGCAAGTAGCATCCCATTGTATGGATCTATCCCACCTTGTTTATCCATTTGCCTGTTGAAGAGTATCTTGGTTGTTTCCATTTTTGTCGATTATGAAAAAACCACTGTGAATATCTGTGATTTCTGTGTAAATACAAATTTTCAAATCAGTTGGGTAAATGCCTTGGAATATGATTGTTGGGTTATATGGCAAGATTATCTTTTGATTTGCAACAAACTACTGAACTGCCTTCCAGATTGGCTGTGCCAGTTTGCAGTGAATGGTACAGACTACCTGTTTCTCTGCATTTTTGCCAGAAATAAGTAATACAAGCTTTTTTGGATTTTAGTCATTCTAATATGTCTTTACTCATATCTTAACTTTTTTTCTAATTTGAAGTTTTCTGATGACAAATAATGTCCGGAATCTTTTTATTACTCTTAATTTCTATCAGTACACCATCTCTGATGATGTATCCACTCAGATCTATTGTCTATACTTAATCAGATTGTTTTCTTATTTTTCAGTTTTAAGAGTTTGTTTTATATTTTGGAAACAAGCTCTTTATTAGATATATATTTTGCAAATATTTTCCAGATCTGTGGCTGGTATTTTCCTTCTTTTAACTGTGTTTCACAGAATAGAAATTTTAACTTAATAAAGCCCAACATCATTTTTTTTTCCCATGGGTAGTGCTATTTGTGTTGTATTTAAAAACAACACCAAGTCATGTAGATTTTTTTCTTAAGTTTTATTCAAAAAGTTTTGTAGTTTTGCATTTTGCACTTAGGTCTGTGATCCATTTTGCACTAATTTGGGTTTAAGGTGTAAGGTTTGTGTTTAAAGTTTATTTTTTAAACATCTAAACTTTTCTTTTTTGCATGAAGATATTCAATTTTCACAGCACCATTTCTTGAAAAAGACTATTCTTTCTTCATTGAATTGCCTTTGAGCCTTCATCAAAATCAGCTTACTATTTTTGTGTGACTCTATCTCTGGGCTCTCTATTCTGTCTCAGTGATATATTTGTCTATAATTTCACCAATATCACACTGTCTTGGTTACTGGAACTTTATAGCAAGTCTTGAAATCGGATGGTGTATTTTACAATTTTGTTTTTCTTTAGTATTCTTTTGGCTATTTTAGATTCTTTACCCTTTCTACATAATTTTTCGAATCAGTTTGTCAATATCTCCAAAATATTTTCCTAAGATTTTTATTGTAATTATGTTGAATCTATAGATAAAGTTGGAAAAAGTAAATATTTTAGCTATATTGAGTTTTCTAATTTATGAGCATGAAATATCTCTCCATTTATTTAGATCTTGGTTTTTCATTAGAGTTTTGTAGTTTTCCACAAATAGATCTTGTACATATTTTGTTAGCTTTATGCCTAAGTATGTTATTATTTGGTGCTATTGTAGATGACATTTTCAAAATATGAAATTCTAATTGTTCATTAAATAAATATTTTGAATTTTTTGTTGTTTTTTCTTGCTGTTATTAATGAAGTTATCTCCTTCACTGTATCATCCAGCCCAGTATGTGTGTGTGCGTGCATGTGTGCTATTTCTCTATATCGATTTTAAAATCTGCAACCTTACTAAATTCTCTTATTTTTGTAGTAGTGTTTCCATCATATATTCAAGTAAGTTCATTTCTATCTTTCTAACTGTTATGTTTCCAAGTTCTTTTTCTTTTCTAATGTCTTGTCTAACTTTAGGGAAAGGCTCAAGTTTTTCCTCCATGAAAGGAGATGATGTCATTGGACTGATGCATATTAGAAAATATTTACAAATTTCTATTTATTTAGTATTTTTAAAACATGAATGAGTGATGAATTATGTCAAATATCTTTTTTATACATATAAACTTCATGATTTTTCCTTACTTCTAATAATATGATGAATCTGTTAATGTGTTTTCTGAACTACTCGTGAATTTCTAGAATAAACCCCCTTTCTCATAGTGTGCTTCTTTTTAGACATTACTTTGTACTTAATTCTTTTTCTTTTTTAGAATAATTTTATATGAGAATTGACAGGGATCCTTTTCTTTTTCTGGTTTTTAAGTGAAGTGTGTTTTTCTTTACTATTTGGATGGAGAATTTAACCATTTAACTGGGATGTCCTCTGAGCTTCACAGCCTCAGAACTCTTTTTTATTTATCTTTTTTTTTTTAACTTTTTTACGTGGGTTTCAGGGTGTAGTAAAGGATATGGACTCATCATTTCTGAGAGGTTTTTCCTCTGTTCTCCTTGTTCCTTGTATCTAGGTCTTCCTTTCTTGTGTCTTATCTGCTCGACTGGGATCTTACAATAACTGCAGAGTTTTGTCCTGGAAGGTGTCTGCTTTTCAGTTTTGAGATTCACAGGACCCTGATCTCAGGATAATTTCAGTGCCATTAGAACCCCCAAACTACTTGTACTTGCTCGTTTAGCATTTTGCATCTGTAGAAGTGAGGGAATGCAATGGAAAATCATGTATGAAATAGCATAGATGAGTATAAAACACTGAAAGAACAGAGTAGACTCCAGAGAAAGTGCAATGTTTAAGGTAAGCTAATTTGGTAGAAATTTGTACTACTACGAAGTCATATACCACTGAGATATTTTGTAGAGCAGTTTTTCAAATAGTGTAGCTAATGATAACATTTATTTTTTTCTACAGATCTCTGTTAAAACTAAGAAAAATCTAGTGAAAGATCAGTACATAACCACATAAATTTCTGTCTGTGCCTTTGCTTTATGTCAGGGTTCATGAAAATCTGTGGCATATAAAACCTGCAAATATCATGGCGTTCTCTTTTTTTCTCTTGCCACACTGTACGGAAAATAATACAAAATGAAAAAGTCCTCTGAAAGAGGAAGACGTCTAAGGAACAAGTATAACACTCTGCATGCTGAAAATTAAAAATTATTTTCAAAATGTCTTCCGATGTTCTCATAAACACAAAAATACACAGGTGGGCTCGCCTTTCTTAAGGTACAATGAGAAACCATGTGCAAGGAGAAATATTAGTACTGAGGTCATTTCAAGGCTCTGGAAGACCCCACACTTGAAAATATAAAATCGATACCATCATCCTCCAAGTTTTTATGTCACTGCTTTTGAAAGTAGTGAAATACATGCCACAATATATCTCATTCTAAAGGCTGAAAATTTTATGCTATGACTATAATGACTTCATTCTGCCTCCCACAGAAAGTTTTGCATGGGAAATTCAGCAAAAGAACAAAATGAACAGGAAATGTCACTTTCACACACACAGATGGAAAAATGCTAACATCTCCTAAATCCTAGTCTCAATCTCCTAAATGACAGTCCTGGATGGGAGCATATATGCCACTATATCGTACCAGTGACATGCAAATGCATATCAGCAACAGGTACTAATCTGAGGTCACTGCTGGAGGATGGAAGTTTTGGCAGCACCGAGAATAAAAGATTCCTTCTAGGAGCAGTTTCCAGTTAATAAATAAAAATCACATGTAAGAAATATTCCCAGCAGGACAAAATGTTGGGATGCTTCAGTGACAATGAACAGAGGACCCTTCTGTTACTTTTATTTGAGCTTCACTGCTCAGATTATGCAGAAATCCTACACTTTACTTAAAAATTTTGTAAAATAGAATCAAAACTTTCTGCTAAAATATCTAAACAATGTTGCAATTGTTCCAGTATAAAAAGAAATATGTGACCTTGGCCCTCCTTGAAACCTGACCTCTTCACAGTGAATGACAAAAAATGTACAGAAATACCTACCTGCAACATTTGTTTTGCTCACTGGTTCGCTTCGTGCCCCCTTATCTGTACAGTTCCCATATTGCCAGTATCCTGAGAACAGTAAAGAATAGCTAAAATCTGTTCAGAAGAACAGTAGAAAGCATGCACGGCCAGTTCTATGTCTAGAGAGAATGTTAACATGAGTTTTGTACACAAAAGATAGAGAAAGTATTTTCTTTGCCAGGAAGAATCCCAAGAAGATTTTCTCTCTGAATATTCACAGAGCTACAGAGTGAAAACCATATAAGTGAATTTATTTTTATATTTGTGGAAATATAAGACAAATGGGATCTTTAAGTTTTAATAGTGAAAAGAAACATTCTTGATCACAGGATGGGTGAGGTATACAGAGATATTAAACATTAATAGCCCAGCAATCTGTATTATTGCTTGACGAATTGACTACAGAATTAAAATATTGCTCTAATCCAATCTCTCTTTCCTAGTATCACCACACACACACACACACACACACACAGTGAAACAGAACAACTTGCCAGCTTTTATCTTTAATATTTAATAGTAAATATTTATTATTCATAGCTATATTTCAGTGAATCATGAATCTCTTTTGTTTTACTAAGTCTCTTGAGTTTTTCACTTAAAAGCCCTTAATCTGTGTTTAGGCAAGTCTGCATTAATAAAATGTCTATCAGATTCAGGTATTAATGAAAATAAATTTTTGAAAAAAATTATTAATTTTAAATTATAATACTGTTATTAAAATATTTTAGAGGCATGAACTTAATCAAAAAATATGAAAGAGGCTGGCTGGTTAGCTCAGTTGGTTAGAGCATAGCCTGATAACATGAAGGTTATGGGTTTGGATCCCTTTGCTGGCCAGCCAGAAAAAACAAACAAATAAATGAACAACAACAACAACAAAAAGGTTGAACACTGCAGGCCAAACAAACAAGTGTGTGGGTGTCTTTGGACCACATACCACTGGTATGCAATCTCTGCTTCAAACTCTTGCAAGAAGATACTTTGGACAAGCATCTGGGGGTGGGGGTGGGAAATATATATATATATATATATGTATATATATATATATGTATGTATATATATGTATATATATGTATGTATACATATGTATGTATATAAATGTGTATATATGTATATAAAAGATTCTCTATCCAAAAAGTGTGAATTAACCACTTAATTGAGAGCCCATTTACTACCTATATGCTTTTTAAAGTTATAAATGCTCTAGGGCCGAGCCCGTGGCGCAGTTGGTAGAGTGCTGCGCTGGCAGCCCGGCGACGCTCCCGCCGCGGGTTCGGATCCTATATAGGACTGACCGGTGCACTCACTGGCTGAGTGCCGGTCACGAAAAAACGACAAAAAAAAAAAAAAAAGTTATAAATGCTCTTATCATATGTTGTAAACCCAAGGTAACTGGGATAGGAAAAAGGATTTTTCTGTACAGTTAAAGGGATAATGCCTTTAGAAGCTTCCTTATCAAAGATCTGAGTCATGACATATGTAGGGGTACTGAAGACGTGCTGGATTTCATGGCTGATTTTCAGTATACGGATTTCTTGTGTGAAGTTTGCAAGTTGTTACACATTAATATGTACTATTGCAGATGTCTTGTAAATTTTTGATAGATAATTAATCATTAAAAATATTTAATTTAGTAATTTAAATTAAATTTAGTAACTGGTAAGGATAACATCTAATCATCAAAACAAGGATGCATTTGGGAGAAAATGTAAAATGGCTCAGCATCTTCCACAGAGGTAGCGCAGGCCTGCTCTGGCCGAGCTAGGCTGTGCAGTCAGCCGACCCAGGGACCACATCTTCTTTCTTGAATTCTAATTTAATCCATAACTACACATGTGCACAAGTGACTTATGTTTGTAATTCTTATGTACTTCATAAACATTGAGGCTGAGGCTTATTACAACTCACAAGGCATGAGTGCACAATAACAACCTCTGAGACTCTTAAGAGCGTCTGGTCCTCAGATCTATGAGACATAATGAAGGGGCACACGCAGGGGACCATCCTCCAGCCAGGTGCTCTGGATTCTAATTAAAAGAAAACGTCATGAGATGTCTCCTTCAGAAGTGCATCTAACTGGATGAGACTCCATGAGCAGTAAGCTCATTATTTCAGTGAAGTTGTTTTCGTTTTTATGTTTGTTTTTCAGATTATAAAATGACAGAAAATGAACTCAAAGATGATTGAAGCCAAAAAATAAATGTATGGATCGTGTGACTGAAAACTCCAGGAGCCAGGCCCAGCTTGCTCAGGGACAGGTGGGTCTGGCTCAAGGGCACATGGGACCCTCAGGTTCCCTCTTCTCCATACTCTGTGCTGTCTTCATCATCATCAGAGGGAAATCTCCCCATCCCACATTCTTTCAAGCTTAATCCAGTGGAAAAGAGGGTGGCCGTGCCTAAGAGAGTCCAAGTAAAAGATGCTGAATTGAGGTTTCTGGTTTTAGTCATCTGAACCCCGAGCCAATACCAGTTCCCCCTGGGATGAGGTGGTGTGATGGGTCCCTTCAGACACGTGAGGCTGAATGTGGGTTAGTCCTATCTGAAAACCACAGCAGTGTGACAGGTAACTGTCCCCAGAGAAAAACAGATTGGAATGTGCATGGAAGTTAAATCTGGGCAACCAAACCCCACTCCATGTTCTCTGTGCTCCAGGACTTCTGCTTAGTAACCTCAACCTGCAGCACGTGCCACATAAAGGAGGAGAATGTCTGCCCCTGGCGGGCACGCTCTGGGGGCCTCAGGTGTACGCACTGAGCAGCAGTGTGAATTCAGTGTTGCTGTATCCCCAGTTTACAGATGAGGAAACTGAGGTACAGAGAATCATCAGCTTATCCAACATTGCAAGAGAAAAGTAGAACTGGGAAGAACCAGAATTTAAACTCAGGAAACAGGTCTCTGAGCCTGACCATTGCTTTATCTCTTCAGAAGAAACAAGGAAGGGCAGGGGGTTGGGGAGAGCCAGTAAGGTTGGGGCTGGGTGGGCTGCGAGCCCTAGATGGTCTGGGGGACAGAGAGGAAGGTGACTGTACTTACATAACAATATTTAGATAATGTTTTTTTCCCAAACATGTTCAGCAGGACATGTCTTATGACCACTGTTATCTGAAATAAAGTCTCAAAAAATCCTATTATAGGTTTTATCAAAGGAAGCATCTATGAATAGCCTATGTATGAAAATACACCTATATATAGAAATGAATTCTCTTTATCCTGCAGAGCATCCTCATTGAGAGTGGTGCCTTTTTCTCCTGGTGGTGCTGATGGGCTCTGTCCTGGTCTTATCTAGCTAGTCCTTCCCTGAACTTCTCTGGAGTATTTAACAATGGAGACTTGGAATTCTCTTTCCTTAGTGTTATGGGTTAAATGTGCTCTCCAAAAGTTCATGTATTGGAGACAATCTCCACTGGGATAGTATTAAGAGAGTGGAGAATCCTATTAGAATATTTGAAAGGTGGCCCTTTAAGAGGTGATTAGATTGTGAGGACTGTGCCCTCATGGATGGGTTGATCCACTGACGGTTTAATGGGTGGTCATGGAGTGGCTCTGATGGCCTTATAAGGAGAGCAAGTGAGAGGGTCAGCTCTCTCTTGCTCAGCCCGTTCTCACCATTTGACACCCTGCATCTCTGTAGAGAGTCATGCCTAGAAAAAGACCCTCACCAGATGCACCCCTTGGACCTTGGACTTCCCAGACTCCAAAACTGTGATGAATAAATTTTATTTCTTTATAAATCACCCAGTTTCAGGTATTCTGTTATAAGCAACAGGAAATGGACTAATACACTGAATTCACTCTGTTCTGATATTCTCCTTGTAACTTAATTTTCTAATCTTTTCTCTCTTTCTTTTACATTGGTTCCCTTTTGTCTCCCATGGTGTAAATGTGCCACAAAACTCCGTTTGTTGACTTCTTTGCAATTCTCCTTTTCTCAGTGATTATATCAGCTCCTATGGCTTCCATAGTCTCTACCTACATCTGGATCTACATTTCCATCCAGATTCTACTCCCGTTCTCTAGCCGTTAAACATTCCCCCTTGGACAGACCATACTTGCCTCATACCTAAAATTCAAATTGATTTTTTTCTTCATACCTGTTATATGCGCATGCTGCCTCTTCCAAGCCTTGAAACTTCGGAAACCACCTGAGACCCTTCCTTCTCTCCCGGTAGCTAATCATCACATCATCTTAGAGTTACTTTAAAAATATCTTCACATTCATTGCTGATTGTCTCCCAAGTGTCACATTTAGCCTACTTCTCCATTCTTTCAAACTTAGGTTATTACTCTGGTATTTCTGCCCCTGGCAATTTTCTTCCATTTATTGAATTTACACAGTGTAATCTCATTCATTTCCTTAAAGTCTTCTTTTCATAAATCGCCTGTCTGTTGCCCACACAATTGGTGAATACTTGTTCCTTACAGAATAGTTTTGAAACACCTTATGCTGGCCTGCAAAGCCCCACAACATTGTCACCACCTGTTCTAAGCCTTCCTTTCCACTCCTTCTCTCAGACTCTTCACTTGACTTCCACTCATTTTTTTTAAATTTTATTTTATTTTGTCAATATAAAATGTTGTTGATTATTATGGCCCATTACCGAAACCTCCCTCTCTCCTTCCTCTCCCCCCTCCCTCCCAACAATGTCCTTTCTGTTTGTTTGTCGTATCAACTTCAAGGAATTGTAATTGTTGTGTCTTCTTCCCTCCCCACCCCCCAGTTTATTTGTGTATTTATTTATTTATTTCCAGCTCCCACAAATAAGTGAGAAGATGTGATATTTCTCTTTCTGTGCCTGACTCGTTTCACTCTCTTTCAAGCCCTCCAGGCCATGAGACATGTCATGGTCCCCATCCCTGTTTGTGTTCACTGTGCTGTCTTCAACTCTTCACTCTCTGCAAATCCATCCTCCTGTCTTCCCTGGCAATGGCCACAGCGACCTTCATAAAGAGAACAGCTACAAGCCTGCCCTTGGACCAGGGAGGGCCCAGAGGAGCTGGAAGCAGCCAGAGCTGCAGCTGTGATGAGTCTTCAGTTTCCTCCAAGGCTGGAGAAAGCCAGAACCCAAACCTGAGCCAGGTGAGTAACCCGGGGGACCCATAAACACTCTCTTCGAGGATGGTAGCTCACAGTCAAATCAAGCTTCACTGAGGCTTCAGAGCTTTGGTCTGCTGTAGTAACTCGACCAATTCCAAGTGTGATTTGTAGTGGGGATGGTGATGTTGGATAGGACTTTCTGACACCACATCCTAACCTAGCCTTCTTTTAAGGCTCAGATCATCCTAACATTTAAATAAGCATTAAGCATTAACTATATTAATCCTGCTGACAGCGGTCCTTTATTCTCTCTAGCCGGTATTTGTTTCACCCATGCCTTAGCACAGCACTCCACATTCTGTGTCAGTTCTCTCAGTGGCTGGCTCTCTCCTGGCACCTCTGCGGTCAGCTCTTGAGCACAGTTCTCTGTGCTGCTGTCTTTGTGGTGTTGTCACACTGCCTCAGACCCAGTAGGCACCTGGTTAATACTTCCTGTTTGGTAGTTTGCACTCATAGGTGGTGGACACCTTTACCTACTTTGCATTTCTGAACTCTGGTATAATAAGTTGGTGTTCCCTTAGTATATGCAGCAGGATCTCTCAGGTTTATTATTTGAAGATGCAGAACAAACTTTACAATCTGCATTGAACCTTCAGATTAATACAGAAGTTAAAGTGAATTTCCACCCCACCCTCACCACTTCCTGCTTAAAAAAAACCTCCAAATATCACTTGTTAAAAGAAAAATATAAAGAGCTAAACAAGTTATTGGGTCATTCCACTCTCGGTATATATGTCCATGCAAAACAGTAATAACGACACACAGAGTACAGAAGTGTCATGATGATACTCTTTGAAAAATGCTACTACACATTATTTAGCTTTCTTTAAGCTAAATATATTTTTTTCTCAAAAAATTTTTGAAAAGTCTTTCTCTCTCCATTGCTCTTATATTTTTTCTATTATTTGGTATTAGCCATTTTCAAGCCAGTGGATATTTAAAAAGAAAATTAAAAAAGGAAATTAAATCATGAGCATGACTCGATTTATTTACACAGTGTTTTTTTGTATAGAAGCCTCTGAATAAAAGCTAGAGTTTGGTTTAATATTTCTCATCCCACGATACCGTGAAAACACTCTAACAAAGTTGTTTGCAGTTCTTAGTGGGCGTCGATGTCAGATCAGACATAACCCAAGCGATTCATTGGTGTGTGAAAAAAAAGAACATGACAGTTGCATATATATTTAATATTTATCTAAAAGTAAGAAATAAATTGCAGTCTATAAATGCACATGAATTGACAGGGGCTCTCACAGTAGGAGGCTGACAGGGAACTCTGCCCACTCGTTGACTTTCATCATAGTGACATTTGTGGCATTTTCTGTGCGACAGTTTAAGCAGACTTAAGGATTTTTCTCTCTAGTTCAATGAAATTATCCTTACAAAATATACAAATGCCTTAACTAATTTCTGCTAAAAACTGAAATGAACTGGCTTATCAGATTTCTTTCTCTCTTGAATCTCTGGAATTCAATGCAATCCCAGTCAATCTTTTCAAATATTGACTGGGATTGCATTCAATCTCTAAATAAACTTAGAAAAGGGGCCGGCCTGTGGCTCACTCGGGAGAGTGCGGTGCTGATAAATAAACTTAGAAAAAATTGACATATTTAATGTCATCAGTGCAGGAACGTAATGTAATCTACCATTAATTTAGGACTTTTAAAATTTCTAAAAAAATAATGTTTGATATAGTTACTGTATAAATTTTGTACATGTTTTAATAGTTCTAGAAAGAAACAGAAACTTATATAGGCTAGCTGCAAAAACTACGTTAAACATCATACATAATGATGAAATGCTAAATTTTTCCCTTCAAGATCAGGAATAAGTCGAGTTACTCTCAGCAATTTCATTTACCGTTTTATGAGCAATCAGGCCAATGCCACAAGATAGAAAGAAAAGCATATAAAGATTGGTTAGGGAAAAATATCACTGCCATTTCCATATGATAAAACTATATATATATATATATATATATATATATATATAATTTAAATATTCAGATGAATTATTATAAATGAGTTTGTTTATCAAGGTTGCTGGACACAAGTTAACTGGGGAAAGTACCAAGAACAATTAGTTAAAAGTAAGCATTTAAAAATATGCCATTCATCATAGCATCAAAAATATTAAATGCTGCAGAAATCCATGCCCACACCAGGAAATATACAAAACCCATTCATGGCAGCATTATTCACCATAACTCCAAAATGAAGTCAACTCAATGACATGGAGAGTAAAATGGATAAATTATAGTGTATTCATTTAGAGAAAACTGTACAGTAACATGAATGAAAGAATCACAGCTCTTTGGAACAACACTGGTTAATCAAAAAAGCCAAGAGTTGGAACCAGCCCAAATGTCGATCATCAGATGAGTGGATACGGAAAATGTGGTACATCTACACAATGGAATACTACTCAGCTATAAAAACGAATGAAATACTGCCATTTGCAACAACATGGATGGACCTTGAGAGAATTATATTAAGTGAAACAAGTCAGGCACAGAAAGAGAAATACCACATGTTCTCACTTATTGGTGGGAGCTAAAAATTAATATATAAATTCACACACACACACACACACACAAAAACAAACCGGGGGGGGGGGAAGAAGATATAACAACCACAACTACTTGAAGTTGATACGACAAGCAAACAGAAAGGACATTGTTGGGGGAGGGGGGGAGGGAGAAGGGAGGGAGGGAGGTTTTGGTGATGGGGAGCAATAATCAGCCACAATGTATATCGACAAAATAAAAGAAAAGAAAAGAAAAAAAAAAAAAAAAACAGCATGCTGAGGGACAGGGCCTGTCTGCCTTGGTATATACATATACACAAAGAGAACACACACACACACACACACACACACACACACACACACACACACACGATACTCCTTCCTAGTGGAAAGCTTTGGAGAGGAAAGAGGGGGAGTCAGGGGGTCTTCTGGGGCTATGAACGTTTTATATCTTGGGATGGGTGGAGTCTGCACACATTGTCACCTCGGCTAGCACATGTGGGAAGGGGCACAGTAAGCTGGGTCTGTGGCAATGATTTTGAAGGTGTTTTACTCCCCACAAGTTAACCATCTAATCCATCACAGAGCAAAGAAAGAGCTGTCAGATTTAAAGATGAGTAATGAGTCCTTCTTTTACAGGAATTAAAACTTTCCAAATATGCAAAGCTTTCTGTGAGGGCAAGTGACTGTCAATATTAGGCTTCATAGCAAATGTTAAAAAAAAAAAAAATCGTATGTCTCTTCAAGGTAAAGGTGACATTTTAACTGGGTGAAAAAGTACCTAAGTTTTGAAAGAAACAAATGCTGTTGTGTAAGCATTATGACAATTGACGTTTGGAGATGTTTTCATTATTATGTTGTTTTGGTATGCAAAACTTCGTAAGCACACCAGCTATGAACAGTACAAACTTGCTCACTAATAGTTGTGGGAGCAGCGTTTCCTAACTGGATTATTTTTGTCTAAATGAAGAGATTTACTGACTCTTCATTTAATTTGTTAAAAACAGCTTCGAGAAGGTTTGCAGGAATAACTGATTGACATCAAAGAAGATGAAAATTTACCAGCAAAAAGGCAATAAAATGTTTGCCTTGCTGCCAGATAGGACAGAAGTGATTACCACGAGGTAAGAGTGCAGCAAATTATTATTATTGTGATTATTGTATTTAGTAATTTTGAAAGATATCTCTTTCTTTTGTTGCAGCCATTAAATCAAGTAATGAAACAGATTAAACTTACAGTATGAGCTCCAAATACTTATACTATAAAGTAATGAACTAAGGTTTTCAAAAATAAAGATCATATTTAATTACATTGTTGCCTTAGAAAATTTTATATTAGAAATGCTGACATGAGCAAAACATGTTTGCACTATTTATTTTTAAATGTTACTTATTTCATCTTTATATCATGATTTGTTTTTATTTTGTGCAATATGATACAATATATAATTTTAATACAGAAGCACATATTATGTATAAATAAAATAATATACCTTTATTGGGGTTTGCTCAAATTTTTTCATTGAGGGATCAGAATTTTGGGGAAATAATGGCTGAGAGGAGGCAGTGAAGTGTTAACAACTTTCAGGTACTTGTGTACAATTTTATCTAAGATCTTGATCCCAGTGTATATGGATGTGACCCAGTGAAGGAGTCCCAATTTGCCTCAAAGTCATGGAAGCCATTCCAAGCATCTATTTCTAAAATGCTCTCCACTGGATAAGAGACTCTTTTCAAATTCTAGCTTGGATATTTTTAGTTTTTAGAGCACAGCATATAAAAAGGGACCGGATTCCATCACAGAAAACAATTTGGGGCAGAGAAATGGGAAGGTCTTAGATCTCTATTTGTAGGTAGAGCAATTTTTATAGGAACCTTTGTGTGTGCGTTAATTTTTATTTTTGTCAAATATCACTATCAAAGGGCTACCTCAAACATTGTGGTGACTTTGTGAGGATATGCATAGAAATAAAAAAATAGAAATTTCAGTCATGCATACAAGTTCATGAGTGAGAAGGAAAACATTAGAATCAAATTCACAAACTCATTAAGGCCATCACCAGTTTACAGTGATTGTGCGACACGCTTGAGGACTTCTCCTCCCATGTGGTAACCAAAGTGACATCATCATGGACCATCTCTCCACTCTGGCCTCCTCAGCATTCTGGCAATGTCTGCTCTCATGATTACAAGATGATGTGATTTTGAAAGACAATTTCTACTCAATTGTGATGTTTAAGCAGTTAATTTATGTAAGTAAAGATTGCTTTTTAATTTTCATTATATATAACTAATTCTCTGGAAATTGTATTTAGTTATTTAAAATTTCCAAATTTCTATAAAAAATCAAAAGAAAATAGTTGCTTTTTAATGTTTTAATTATAACAGAAAAAGTTGCATAATCTCTTATAGTGTAAACCTTACATAGTACAGAAGAAGGTAGACTAAAAAAAAGAAAACTTTCTTCTTTCCTATTTCTCATTTCATAACCTTTTCTAAATGCATTCATGTGTAATTTTGTATGTATCCATTCTGACATTTCCCCTATGGAAGTGATGTTATATCTATTTCTTGTATTTCTATGACTTGTATTTTTACCTTAATATATTTTGATGTTTTTTATTTCTCAAACATTCTTGCCTTTGGCTCCACTGACATTGGTTATAATGTTTTCAAATCTTTAATCACACAGTTAAAAATTAATGAATTTCAGAAAGGTAGAACGTCTTTTTAGAAATAAATTAATGTTTTTAAATCTGTGTATGTCATGTTCACTTTCTTACCTATTTTCTAGTAAGGTAGCCTACCTTCTCTTTTTTTTTTTTTTTTTTTCTGGTTTTAGGAACTATTTATATATTACCTGTTGAAGTGACTTCCCCTTCCCCACTGAACTGACTTGGCCCCTGGGCTGCATTCAATGACTGAGGAACTCTAGCAGGGATGGAGAAAAATGGAGATTCAGAAGGGTTTATACCCTGAAGCCACTCAGGCTGGGTCAGTGAGTCAATGTGGAGGGCGATGGAGAAAGCGGACTCAGCAGTGCCTGCGAGGGTCCTCCCAGGCAGCATGTCTGGGATTCAGGGCTGGCACTGGGCGGTGAGGTCCATGGGAATCCAGAGCCATGAGTGTGAATGTGGGGCCTGCAGAGTGGCCGGGCCCGGCCGGAGCCACTTGCCCATTGTGGCAGGCCAGGCCAGGCTGGGCAGTGAGCTTGCTCTGCTCAGGGACCAGAAGGCCATCTTTTGGGGTCTGCAGACCACGCGTGTTCTCAGTCACAGGTCCCACTGCAGATCTCAATCACGCTTCATTCCATTTTCACACTAGGACTGAAGTGGGGGGTTTTTGCAAACGACAGAAAGAAATTGTTCCTGAGCCAGTTGTGTTTTAGTTTTCTAACAACCGTAGGCAGTTTTAGATTTTATATCACAATCACAAGCAGGCTATTTCATTGTAAAGTGACCTGAATTAGAAATGTCTCTGTTTTCATTAAGGATGACATGTAATTTTGGCACCCATGCACTTACAATCTTTAAGAATCTATTCTGTAATTTGAAATTTTTGGATTTTACTGAACTTGCAATTTCGTTGCGCTAGTGTGCTGGAATCTCCTACTCAAAAGCCAGATCCTTTTCCGAGAATCCACAAAAGACAGATTAGACGCTTGGGTCATTTTAACCCAGGTGACTTGTTGTTGGTCCTATCAGCCTCAGGGAGATCATGGAGTCTTTTCACGAGGTTCACACAGTTCTCATTCAGGACTCCTTCCTGTCCTCAGATTAACATGTATACTGATGCTGTAGCATTGACCTTGTAATACCGTGGGATTCTATGTTGTTCTCTAGCACGTCTGAGAGCCGTTTTAGAATTAAATGACTTCTTCAAGATAGTACGTACGTGGTTTCTCCCTCACAGTGAAGGTGTTTAATATATGATTGCATAATTGTTTTTAAATAATAATAATAATAAAACAGTTATGCAATCATGTATTAAATACCTTCTCTGTGAGGGAGAAACCACGTACATACTTCCTATGAGAAGTCCATTTAATTCTCACCCTAACCCGATAAGCTCTCTCTTACAGATGAGAACCACAGCCCAGACAGGGTAAGTCACTTGTCTGAACTGAGGCAGCAGAGGAGCCGGGCTCTCATCAGCAGCCACCTCCACATGCGGCAGCAGCACAACACCAAGAAACCCCGCAGGAGGCGAGTCTCCCCATGCCGCAAACTCCACACCCACCAGGCTGAACTGGAAATGGGAATTACCAAAAAGGCAGTTTACTGCTGAGAGTGAAGACACTAAAATCGCAACTGGCTAAGTTACGTGTGAACCTAGCACACATTTTCTTTACCTACGCCGAGGAGCTAGGGAGGCGGAACTGAATGCTTGTGCTGACTCCAGAAGAAAGTGAAAAGGAGCTTCTAGTTAGGAGGCAAGAGTCAAGGGAGTGGTTTTTGAGCAGCTGGGTAGGCAGCTTCCTCCTTGACCCCGAGTGTCTGAGGCACCTTAGCAAATATCAGAGGAGGATGCATCGGAACGGAGGCCCTGCTTCCACCTAGAACCTTTTTGCAAAGTGCAGGACCTGGACACGTACATCTGGAAAGCCCCACCCAAGCCTGGAGGGCAGAGCAAGGCAGCCTGGCCTCCTGCAGGAAGTGAGATTGGCTGGACAGCCTGAGTCCTGTGGTCTGAGGTGTAGGGCCAAGGGGCCCAGCTTGTGCCAGCTGGCCTGTCCCAACAGAAGCTGCGCAGTAGATAGAGTGCTGGTGGGAGGGGTCTACTATCAGATGCCATTCCTGCCAAAAGAGCCAGCTGCCTGCAGGAGCAGAGCCCGCAGGCGGCCCCACCTGTGTGTCTGCTCCACAGAGAGGGATCCTAGGCTGTGCTTCAAGTCTGTGCGTACGGTGACGACCTTGAGGGAGGGAGGGGCAAGCCGGGCGCCACAGTGCTCTGAAATGAATAGTGACCACCAGGACTCCTCTAGTATGTGAATGAATATTTACTGGAAAGAGACCATTAACCCAAAGCCACCAGAATGCTTTGAAAAGACAACAATTGCATTTTCTCTTGCATAGTGGGACTAGGCACACATCAAGGCAATTGAGTTGTGTTAGCACAACAAAGAGGGCATCGATTAATTTTGTTAATATGTATGACTGAAGATAGTCTTTCTTGTACCTGATACATAACATATATATTCATATATTCCTCAACTTTTATGTCAGAAGTAAGTCTATTTTCCTCCATCATGTCTTTTATTATTGTGAGATCAAAAGACCACCAGAGGAAATTTAGTTCCGTAGCTACAATTGAAGTCTGGTTTGTGCTTCTCAACCTTCAGTGGGCATGTGCATCAGTGTGAACCTCAGCAGGTCAGGAGTGGGACTTGGTACTCTGCATTCCCACTGAGCTTTCGGGCGATGTTATTGCTGCTGGCCCAGAGACCACATCTTACTATTATGGGGTAGTTGCCATGTTAGGAAACAAAGTTAGAGTTAAAAGACTTCTAGAAATATTCATTTATTTTCCGTGGAATCTGAGTACAGAACTGATGTAGATATTTGTGAAGTGGCATAGTTGCATAAATTTGCACTTTCTGCCTTCTCTCTTGTAACATGGGTATTTATGTACTATGGTTCTTTTGGGTCACATTTTATTGGTTTATTTTAAATCTGCAGAATGGACACAGAGCTTTCCACTTAAAGAGATGCTAGTTAACACATGATCATGAGTCCGCTTGTTCAAGCAATGTTGCAACTATAAATAAAATGCAATTTCCATTTCAATATTGATTACAATTGTACTCCATGTTAGGATATGTTAAGTTACATTGCAACTCTTTCTTCTATACTATCCATTCTGCATCATGGGCATTCATTTAGTCAATTTGATTCATTTTAACAGATATTTACTAAGCATCCTCTATACCTTAGTGTTATTTTAACACAGAGAGTGCAAGAAAACTTATAATCTGTATTTCAGTCCTCACAGTTTCTTAAAATCTCATTGGTGAAGGAACAACTTGTAACATGAATTACATAATACAATTTTAATGTCAAAATGAATAGTATGAACTGTGGTTTACAAATATCAAGGAAACATGATTCCCTTCTCTCTTATTGCACTCATGGCAGGCATTGCTGATCTCTCACAGTCCATTGCTGCATCTCACACAGTCCTCCCAAATACAGCCTTGTGCATTCTTCCATGTCTGGGCAATCTAGTTGCCCTTGCAGGCTGGTGTCAACAAACATAATGGGAAGTTAAAGAAGGGATCAGTCAACATAGGCTGGAGTGATTCCCAGAAAATTTCCTCAGGAAGCAGTCATTGATGCTGCTGGGTTTGAAGGATGTTCAGGATGTTGATGACAGAAGAGAACTCATTCTATAGACACAATAGAGCCAATGGAAGTGTTTATGTAGATCATTAAAGAACGTTGTAGGGTCCGTGTGTGTGTGTGTGTGTGTGTGTGTGTGTGTGTGTGTGTGTGTGTGTACTTTCAACACAGCTTCACTGTTTATAAAGTGTTACAGGTGTGTTACAAAATAGACAGTTGACACTTGAACTACACAGTTTGAACCACATGGATCCTCTCATATACACATTTTAAAAATATAAATACATTCAGTCCTCCATATCCACAGTTTCTACATCTGAAGATTGAACCAACAGTAGAATTAAAATACAGATATTTGAGGGATATGGCACTAACTACTACTGAAGTAATGACATGTCCTCCCCCACCGCAAAATTATTTTTGACTACTTGGGGATCAGTACCTCACATCAATCAAGGATCAACTGTACGATGTACCAGAAGACTAAAAAATATTATTGCTTGAAAATCCTTCTTCCATTTGTGGAAGATACCAGTAGCCTCTGCTACAACATAAAAATAGGGGGTTATGATAGCTGAGACTACTGTTATCTTCCAAAATGGTATTTAACCTCAACAATTTCAACTTCCTTTTAGTGATGAAAACACCCTGTGTTAAAGCCTCATAAAGATATAACCCAAGGGATTACACAATTGGATACAATTTAAGTGTTAAAAAAATAGTGTACTTGTTATCCAGAATTCTTTGTTTGCAATGTCTTGATTTCTCCCAGTGTTGACTGTCATAATGTAGAAGGTGTTCTCCTCCTAATCCCTGGGTTCCTTGCAGTATGATAATTTAAGTTGCAAAACACCATGGGGTTAGGATTTAGATGCAGCTAAGTCCAAATGAAACTCTACTTAGTGCTTTTTTTTTTTTAATAGAGAGAGAATTAATTGATGTAACAATGACTTCAAACCACCTCCTTTATTTTGCAAATACATTACTTACAGTTTTTATGAAAAAATCACTTTTTCCCCCTAGATATCTTCCATCTTTATGGCATAATTACTTAGTATAGGATGTATGTAGCTTAGTAGAGTCCCTGCAGTCATGAAAAGCCACTCCTCTGGAAATATGTGCTGGAGTGCCACACTCCAGCTTCCACATTAGAATGGAAATGTGTCCAAGAACACCACTGAATCTGCAGGGAAGAAGGCAGCTGGCCCACGCTAAGGGCTCAGCAGATGCTTGGAAACACTCTCGTCTGAATGCCACTTACAATGAGAAGGATTAATATAAACTTTGTTTGTTGGTACCTCTACTGGTTTCCTTTTTCTCTGTAAAATTTTATGTCTAGCATTGGAGAACATCACTGGCTATGGTTATAAAATGTGATATTTCAGGTTGAGACTCTATACACATGTAGGAATTGAGCTTTGTTGTTATGATCAGACTTTTTCTTCAATGTCCTTTCAGATTAAATTGAGTTCTACTAAATATACAAACCAGCAGGAAAAATAAGTCATTGAAGTATAAAGTGACAGCACTCACACCGAGCTAGGATTTCAGTGCCACGATCACATGGAGCTTCTGGTTTCTGAGGAAAGCTATGGGATAAGATCTTCTATTTATTATTAATTTGCTCTAAGCCGTTTCCTTCACCTACAGTTTTCACTAAAAATCCAACTCTGTTTTTGCATAACAAGATATTTCAATAGCACCTTACACACTCTCTCATCTCGAAGTTTTTCATCTCAAAGTTTGGATACCACGACAATGTTATTCATGCTCTTTCCTTGGGGTCTGCACAATCAATCTTTGACCTAATCAGCCTTTCCTAATTTACCAGGAGTTCTGTTTTCTTGAAAACTCCCTCAGAACTATGCAGAACACTGAAAGGACACATTAATGACTTTCATGCCTGAGGGAGATGGACTAGCTGAACTCATAGCAGCGCTGAGACGGGGAGCCTGGTGTCCACAGGCGAGTGCTGCTCCGGCCCGTGAGGGTGTGAGGGCCTGGTGTGGTCTGTCCACTACACTTAGCCCCCAGGCTTATTTAGCTTGGTTTTAATTACTAAAAGACCCTCCGTTAGACGTCTATGTAGTTCAGAGAAGTTCCCAAGTAAATTCAATGCTTCACAACCTGGGATTTGCAGAATATTAGAATTTATTAAGGGCAGGGTTCACCTACAGTCCCACAGACACACAATCATGCACACAACTATATACTAACACACACAGCTACATAGTCACACACACACACACACATAAGGCATTTAGACTTAAGACTCCATTTATTTTTAAAATAATCCACCATCTAAATGCTTTATGTATTAATTGCCATAAAGAATCATCAACACATTTTTTTCCTAACTAATTGTTTTGACATTATGTAGAAAAAATAATTCAATGCATTAATCAGCTCATTCATTTCAAAATAAGTCACTTAACTTATGCAAATTTGTAAGTTTTGATTAAAAAATTTTATTTTTTGTTTCTGTTGACATTGTTATTGTTAGGCTCACCAAAGGTAATTTCCCAGCATTTTCTGAGCGGTGGCATTGCTTCTTTTTATATCACATGATTTGAGTTATAATACATTAATAACCAAAACATATACTGAAAAATGTCTTACAGTGTAAAATTAGGCAGTAGCAATATGCTATCATGTTTGTTTGTTTGTTTACTTTCTGTAGTCTTCTGGCCATAATATGTACTATATCCCACAGGACGATTTTTAGGATAAAATGACACCAAATGTAAAAGCACTTATTAAAATCACTTGCAAAAATTCACTATGATGTCTGTTTATGAAGTTTTTTAGTGAGGGTTAAATGAGATAATATGACTGTTTTGTGTCCTCAGTACATAGAAATTGCATAAATATTTGCTGTATTCATGGTGGTTACTCAAAATAATTCACATTTTGGTAATGGTTGTTATTATGATGATAATGTGAATTGTAAGACGTTTCTAAATAAAAAAGGAGGCCCTTTTTTGTAAAAAATATATTTTTATTTTTTTGGAATAAAATTTGTTTTCATTAATGTAAGTCAACTAAGGGGAAACCTTAACAAGATTGATAATTTTGGTGGTGGCCTTTGCCACATCTTTTAGTGATTTGTGAAGGCTCTGAGCAGGGCTCTCAGGGAGGTGCAGACTACACTAAGGGCTCCCTCCCCTCGGTGACAAAGGGGATCCCAGCTTGGGGCCAAGGGTCTCACACACAGACCCACTTCTGGTGCAGCCACTGCTCTGAGCACAATCTGCTCCTGCATTCTGACACTAGCACGAATATTAGCATGCCTTCCCTGTAGAAAAATGAATGACTGTGAGGACCCACTGTAGAGAAACAAATAACCTCTTGCTTGGTACTTATCTATATTTCTTTCCAATATTTCCTTTTTATTTTCCTATTTATTGTCTGCACCAATTGAGGGTTGCTGGAATCTGTTCAACTTCCTTTTACATCTGCCTGATCGAACCGTCCCTGAAACAGGAGGCACTGTTGTTCCAGCGGCCAGCAGCATCAGCCCGTTCTGTTGGGTAGTCACTTGTACACAGCCCTCACCTTCACAAAAACAAAGACTTAGGTTTTTCATCCATGTATATAATTATTTCCAAAATAAAGATGTAGATCTCTGCCAGAATTATTCCTTCAAGAGAACAGGATTTTCATTTCTTGTTTAACAAAGCAGCGTCTTCCTGTGAGGGGAGCAGGGTCTCTTTTCCGGTCTCAGCTCTGCATCAAAAGACAACCGGTCTCTCACACCTGATGCTGCCTTCCTCCACCCGACTAGAAACAGTGGCAACAGGAAAGTCCCACCTTCAAAAACAGTGACAACTAACACATGGCTCAAAAAAAAAAAAAAAAAAATACGGTTGAATTACAGTTGTTTCAAACACTTTATTATCATTTGATTCTATATCCAACTAAACTAGACCCTGTTTTAGTGCATGTTTTATAGAAATACTGAGAAAGTGAAAGCACAGACAGGGTTCACTGTCAGAAGCCCTGCAAAGACTCAGCTTGCAGCTAGGGACTGAGCCCAGCTTCTCTAAGGCCGAGTGTGCCTCTGCTCCACTGTACTCACTGTACTGTCTTGTTTCTTTGCCCCCAGAGGAGGAAGCCTGCTTGGCTTTAAAACCAGTGTGAGTCTCTTTGCCCACGAAACTTATTTTTTAGAGGTGCCGAAGCTTGTCAGAATGACTTAAAACTTAAGATTAATATAAGAGATTCTGAGAAGTTTCCCGATGAGGGCACTTTCTTCTTATTTCACATGTTTACAGACCCCTAGAGGTAATCAATTTATCCTATCCATTATGAACCCTAATCCATAAGATCATGTTCCAACTACCCCTGAGAAGTGATCTGAACGAAATCTGCTAAGTGACTCCCGGTTTCCATGGTAAACATCTGTCACTCTTTTAGGTGGTCTGTGTGTTTGTGGCTTCTGTTCCATTTAAAGAGAAAAGGCTGACGGAAAAGAGCAGAAAGAAGCCTGTGAGCATTAAACCACTAATTCTGTCTGAGCTGCTGGCAACTGACTGACTGCTTGCTTTCCATTCATCACAGGAGAAAAGTGGATCCAGTTTCTGCTTCAGAAATTCTGAAGTCGTCTTTATGAACTTACAATGAATACAGTGTAATGTCACTATTATCTTTTATTTTAAAAACTGGACAAACAATATCATTAGTAAGAGAAAATATGATTAAACTGAAAAAGGTGGCTTTCCTTCTCTTCGTGAGGAGGTTACGTACCAGTGTCTTGAAAGCACTAAGGGGCACATCCTACTCTTTGTACGGCACTTTTTTTTCTGAAAGTGCTCTAGGTTGTATTAACCAGTCTGAGTTGTAGCAACCCATGAAGTCAGTGCCGTTTTTGAATTTTCTAAAAGGGTAATGTGAATTGATTTACACCTTTGGACCCCAGTTATTTTCCACTGCAAAAGATAATGGTGGGAATAATGATTATACTTCAGGCAATTCCCTTAAACATTGACCCTGAAAAATGGCATTCATCAAGTGTTCAATGTGCATTTTACTATTCTGGTAGCTTCCAGGGATAACTAAAGACGGGTCTCCACTTCTGGGATGTCACAAGATGCATTGACACCACTGAACATGGGAACCCCTTGCAGAGATCACAATGGTACTTAATCGATACAGAACTTATTATCTGTATCTTTTTTATGGTATAGTGTTTTAAAATCAATCAATACACACACACACACACTTTTTGATTATACCTATCTGTCGGGTACAGAGTTGAATATTAATACCTGTGTGCAATCTGTGATGCCCAAATCAGGATAGTTAGTATATTCAACATTATACAATGTAATTGTCTTTTGTGGTCTTTTACCAATTCTCACTTACTCCCTCTTCCTCTCTCCCTTTCCTACCTCTGGTAACTTCAGTTCTGTTCTCTTCTTTTGAAAGTTCAACAAATTACTGTGATTACTGTATCTTTCTTTCTTTGTTTATTTGTTTATTTTTTTAGTTCCCACTTACGAGTGAGGAAATGCAGTGTTTCTCTTTCTGTTCCTGGCTTATTTCACTTAACATAACTTTTTCTAAGCTCATCCATGTTGTTGTGATTGGCAGAATTTCATTCTTTTTTATGGCACAGCAGTATTCCATTGTGTATACATGACACATTTCTTTATCCAGTCATCTGCCAAAGGACATTTAGGTTGGTTCCAACTTTTGGTTACTGTAAATAGTGCTAGGATAAACATGGGAGTGCAGGTAGTCCTTCAACCAGAAGATTTCCATTTCACTGGTTGTATAAGCAGTAGTGGGATTGCTGGATCGTGTGGCAGTTCTATCTGTAGTTGTTTGAGGAAACTCCATACATTTTCCATAATAGCTGCACCAATTTACAGTCCCACCAACGGTATAGAAGTGTTCCCCTTTCTCTACATCATTGTCAGCATGTGTTAGCCAGTCTAACTTGGGTGAGATGATATCTCAGTGTGGTTTTGATTTGCATTTCCCTGATGCTGAGTGATGCTGAGCATTTTTTTCATGTGTCTGTTGGCCATTTGTATATTTTCCTTTGCAAAATGCTTAGTTAGCTCCTTTGTCCATTTTATAATTGGGTTATTTGTGTTTTTTTACTATTGTTTGAGTTTCTTGTTTGTTTTGGATATTAATCCTTTGTCAGATGAATAGTTTACAAATATTTTTTCCTGCTCTGTAGGTTGTCTTTTTGCTCTGTTAATTGTTCATTTTACTGTGCAGGAGCTTTTCAGTTTGATATAATCCATTTGTTTATTTTTCCTTTTATTGCCTACGCTTTTGGAGTCATATTCATAAAGTCTTTGCCCAGTCCTACTTCCTAAAGTGGTTCCCCTATGTTTTCTTTCAGGAGTTTTAGAGTTTCAGGTCTTATATTTAAGTCTTTGGTCCATTTTGAGTAAATTTTGCCATATGGCGAGAGGTACAGGTCTATTTTCATTATTCTACATAGTATCCAGTTTTCCCAGCATCATTTATTGAACAGGTTCTCCTTTCTCCACCATATATTCTTGTTGCCCTTGTCAAGGCTCAGTTGGCTGTAAATAGGTGGGTTGATTTCTGGTTGTCTATTCTGTTCCATTGGTCTGAGTGTCTGTTTTTATGCCAGTACCATGCTGCTTTGATTACTATAGCTTTCTAGTATAATTTGAAGTCAGGTAGTGTTATGCCTATGGCTTATTTTTTTGCTCAGGATTACTTTGGTTATTTGGGATCTTTTGTTGTGCCACATGAATGTCAGGATGGTTTTTTCTATTTCTGTGAAGAATGTCCTTGGTATTTTGATAGGGATTGCTTTGAATCTGTAGATTGCTTTGGGTACTATGGACATTTTCACAATGTTAGTTCTTCCAATCTGAGAGTATGGAATATCTTTCAATCTTTTTGTTTCTTCTTTAATTTCTACCATGGAATATCTTTTCATCTTTTTGTGTCCTCTTTAATTTCTTGTTGTAGAGCTCTTTCACCTCTTTGGTTAAATTTATTCCTAGGCATTTTATTTTATTGGTGACTATTGTAAATGGGCTAGCTTTCTTGCAACTTTATTGAAACTGTTTATCAACTCTAAAAGTTTTTTGTAAAGTCTTTAGGCTTTTCTATATACAGGATCATGTCATGAGGAAATGGGGACAGTTTGAATTCACATTTTTCATCTGGATGCCTTTTATTTCTTTCTGCTGCCTGATTGCACTGCCTAGTACTTCCAATACTATGTTAACTGGGAGTGGTGAGAGTGGGCATCCTTTGTCTTGTTTCCATTCTTCAGGATGATATTTTTGATGGATTTGTCATATATGGCTTTCATTGTGTTTAGATACTTTCCTTCTATATCTAATTTGCAGAGAGTCTTTATCATAAAGGGATGTTGAATTTTGTCAAATGCTTTCTCTATGTTTATTGAGTTAATCAATGGTTTTTGCCCTTAGTTTTCTTGATGTGGTGTATCACATTTATTGACTTGTGTATGTTGAACCATCCTTGCATTTCTGGGATAAATCCCATGTGATGAGTTGTATAATTTTTTTGATGTGTTGCTGTATCCCATTTGCTAATATTTTACTGAGGATTTTTGCATCTACGTTCACCAAATATATTGGCCTATAATTTATTTATTTATTTTTGGGGGGTTTTTTTGAATCTCTGTCTGGTTTTGGTGTCGGGGTGATGCTGGCCTCATAGAATGAGTTTGGGAGAGCAGGCTCTGTTTCAGTTTTTTTGGAGTAGTTTGAAGAGAATTGGTATTAATTCCTCTTTAAAGGTTTGGTAGAATTCAGCAGCAAAGCTATCTGATTCCAGGCTTTCCTTTGTTAGGGGACTTCTGATTACTGCTTCAATCTCATTGCTTGTTATAGGTTACTCCAGTTTTCTATTTCTTCTTGGTTCAGTATTGGTAATTTGAATGTATCCAAAAATTAATCCATTTTTTCTAGGTTTTCAAATTTGTTGCCATATAGATGTTTATAATAATCTCTAATGATTCTTCGCATTTCTCTGGAAGTGGTTGTAATGTCTCGTTTTACACTTCTGATTTTTGTTATTTGGGTCTTCTCTCTTCTTTTTTTTATCAGTCTAGCTGTTGGTTTGTCTATTTAGTTTATCTTCTGAAAAAAATAAACTTTTTGTGTCATTTTCTTGTGTCATTTTGTACTGTTTTTTGGGTATCTATTTCATTTAGTTCTGCTCTGATCTTAATTATTTCTTTCCATCTACACTATTTGGGATTGAATTTTCCTTCCTTTTCTAGTTCTTTGTTAAATACTGGCTTGTTTCTCTTGGCATAAAGTCCTCTAGCCCATTTTATGCTGATTTGGAATCCTCCTAATTTTTCACATAAATTTAACAATAATAACTTTAATGTGTCATTCTTTTCCAGCTTTTCCTTTTTGTCCAGTATCAGATTCCTGAAACAAATTAAGATAAACTAGTTTTTTAAGATAGACTAGTTTGAGGTGTAGCATTAGGCTGTTTTTTTGAAATCTTCCTATTATTTTGATGTAAGCATTTATTACAATAATTGTCCCTCTTAGCACTGCTTTTGCAGTGTCCCACAGGTTTTGGTATGATGTGTCTTTATTTTCATTAGTTTTGAGAGAGCTTTTGATTTTCTGTTTAACTTCTTCTTGGACCTACAGGCCTTTCAGGAGCATGCTGTCTAATTTTCAGGTACAGTATAATTTCCAGAGTTTCACTTGTTATTGATTTCTAGTTTTAACCCATTGTAGTCTGAAAAAGATACTTGAAATTATTTCAACTTTTAAAAATTTGCTGAGACTTGGTTTGTGATCTAATATATGGTCTATTCTGTAGATGTTGGATGAAATGTTCTGTAGATATCTGCCAGGTCCAGTTGGTCTAAAGTTTAGTTTAAATCCTGTGTTTCTCTGTTGATTTGTTGCCTAAATGATCTGTTCAATGCTAAGAAAGGGGTGTTGTGATCTCCAGCTATTACTGCACTGGAGTCTATATCTCTTTTTTAGGTCAAATATTGCATTATTCCACTGACATGATGTATCTAGAATAGTCAATCTTAAGGAAACAGAGAGTAGAATGGTGGTTACCAGGGGCTTGGGGAAGGGAAATGGGGAGTTGCTGCTCAGTAGCCATAAATTTTCAGTTATGCAAGATAAACAAGTTGTAGATATCTGCTGTACAATATAATGCTTCTTGTTAATATTGTATCATGCACTTAAAAATTTAAGAGGGTATATCTCACGTTAAGCTTCCTTACCAAAACGCGCACACACACACACACACACACACACAGAACACACAGAGGCACAAAAAGATTTTGGAGGTAATGGGCATGTTTATTACCTTGATTGTGGCCATAGTTGTCATGGGTGTATGCATATGTCCAAACTAATCAAATTGTATACATTGAAAATGTGCAGTTTTTTGTAAATCAATTATACCTCAATAAAGCTAAACATATATATTAAATAAAACTTCAGCAAGTTAACACAGAAAGAAATTATCAAAGTATTTCAAGAGAAAGAAAATGGCCCCATATGACCCCAAAATGTCACCATGAAGTATAAGACTAAGAGAATGGATAGAAGAAGAGGTTGACCCAAGATTTGGGGGACCATTCAGTAATCACAATAAGTTCAGAAATACTTTGTGGGAAATTTGAAAGAATATGAAAAATAATAGCAAAGAAATCCTGGTATGCTTTACAGTATAGGTTTTAATAGTATTCTTTATTTATAAAAGCAATACCTGTCTGTGTCTACAAATTGCCTCAGGGTTTGCTAACACAGAGATTCTGATGCACTACATCTGTGTGAGGCCCAGGATACTGAATTTCTAACAAGCTCCTGGATGCCTACTATGAGTCCCCAGGAGCTACAGTATTTGCCTTCACCTGGAGCTGACAAGTTGTACTCCAAAAAGAATGGACGTTTCTCAGGGTTGGATCGATGGTGTGAGCATCATGGCTCAGGAAAGAGAATAAAGCCCTTGATAAACCCAGATCTCTAGCATAGACACAAACGATAGAAAGGAGACATTGTTAAAAACAGGAGAACACTAAGGGACATAGCCCAGAACAAAGTCTCCTTCCTTTGGCATTACTGAGGGTCCTGCGCTGGTGTCGACCCTCCACCCACATCATCCAGAGATTAAGGTTAATCCTCACACCTGGGATGTGTGACTTTAAGGAATCTTCACAATTGCAGCAGTGACTTGGGATAGTTGTAAAAACCAGTCACCACAACCCTTCGTTCTAGGTGCAAGCAGACCCCGGGATCACCCCACAGCTCCCTCAGTGTTCTCGTCTGTCTTCCCCACTGTTGTCGGAACTTCTAACACAACAGTGGGGAGCTGTTTTCATGCCCTCGTTGGCTCCTCTCTGCCTGAAGAGTGACAAGATTGTCCCTGGGAGGCATCCCGAGCTCCTCACGGTCAGCGACAACCTGCCACACCATCCCCTTCTCAGGCTTCTCTGTTCCTTACTTCTTCTCAGACCGTTTGCTACCTTAGATTTCTATGTATGACTAAACCTTTCCTGGGACTCTCCTTTCCTCTTGATCCCTCAAAAATTCCCACATTTCTCTTCTGAGAGACTTCATCACAAGACTCAAGATTTGGTCCACATGTCAGACTCTCACGAAAGCCCCCACCCAAGTCTGGGTTGAACAAGTTATACTGTTTGCCATACTTTTAAAACATTTTAATAGGGGCCTTAATTTATACATGCATGTGTTATTCATACAGAAAATCTTTATATTAACATTTTCCAGTTTTCATTGTTATTTATTTCTCTTCCTTGTTGATGGTATAAACTTCTCCTGGGCAGAAAAAAATTCAACTTTATATTATTATTATTATTAACATCAACATTATTGTTATTATTATTTTAGTGTCAGTATGGTACTATATTTGAGATCTTAGACATCTGAGAATCTGAATCCAAAGCAGAGTTTGTATCATTGGGAGAATTAATAAGCCACTCAAAGCCTAAGTTTCCTGATCTGTAAAATGGAGTTAATAACAGGACTTATACTCTGAATAGCCATGAGGCTTAAATAAGTTTGACTGTAAGTGACATGATGCAGAATTATGTTAATAAAAGTTAACTTTTAATATTGTTGTTCCCAGTATCTGTTGTAATGAATCTATACATGTCCATAAAATGTTTCCTTAAATCAATTATGTGAAATGAGAATACAATGAAATACCAACTGGTCACATAACCCTAGATTTGATGGTACTTTATTGTGGGTGTTGAATTAAAGTAGCTGACAGCATCTTTTACAATGTGGTACATCTGGTTCTCTTTATTTTCTTATTTAAAGTAGAAGAAACTTAAAATTAAGAAGAAATTAAGGCTGAACAGAAAATTTTGGTAAACTAGTCTATGTTAAAAAACTAGTCTATCTTAATTAGTTTCAGGAATCTGATACTGGACAAAAAGGAAAAGCTGGAAAAGAATGACACATTAAAGTTATTATTGTTAAATTTACATTCAAAATTAAGAGGATTCCAAATCAGCATCAATATGTGATAAAGCACTTTTATATTCCCATTCTTGAGAGGAATAACCTATTATTTTAATGCCAGAAAATGATTCAGGAGAGAAGTTGAATCAATTTGTTAATATCGTACCCTGCTCTTTAAGTGAGGAAAGCACATACAATGAAATTAAGTTAGATTCTACAGCAATGGTTCTCAAACTTTTTGATTTCACAATACCTTGACCCTCTCCCAAATTGCTGAGGATCTCAAAATAATTTTGTTTATGTGGGTTATGTCAAAATTTAGAATGGCTCTCTAGGTAAATATCATACCTGGAGGAGAAGGGATTAAATAAGAAATATTTTGCTTCAAAAAGAACAGAAATGTACAAGTTCACATTAAGTTAAGGGACGCTTTGAATCAATTCTAAGGTGACCTCAGAGAAAAAGAAATGTCTTTGCTTGAAACAAAAAGTTTGCATGTAACCTGCTTTTTCTTTTTACTTCTTAAGTGTTGAGGCATTTTGAAACTAAAAAAAATTATTGGAACATATTATTTGTACATATTTATGGGGTACAGAGTAACATTTCAATAAACTGATGGAAAAAGGACTCAAGAAAGCAAGCCCATTTACAATAGCTACCAAAAAATTAGATAGACCACGCAGGAATAAATCTAACCAAGGAAGTGAAAGATCTTTACAATTAAAACTATAAAGCACTGATGAAAGAAATTGAAGAGTACACAAAAAATGGAAAGATATTCCATGCTCTTGGATTGGTACAATTAATGTTGTGAAAATGCCCAAACTACCCAACATGATAATCTACAGATTCAATGCAATCCCCATCAAAATACCAATGACCTTCTTCACAGACATAGAGAAACTATCCTAACATTCATATGGAACAACAAAAGACCCTGAATAGCCAAAGCAATCCTGAGCAAAAAGAGTAAAGCAGGAAGCATACACTATCTGACTTCAAATTTTACTGCAAAGCTATTGTAACCAAAACAGCATGGTACTGGTATAAAAACAGAAACAGACACTTGGAACAATGCAACAGAATAAAAAACCCAGAAATGACCGCATGTACTTACTTACAGCCAACTGATCTTTGACAAAGGTGCAAAAAGATGCACTGGGAAAAGGACAGACTCTTCAACAAATGGTGCTGGGAAAACTGGAATATCCATGAGCAGAAGAATGGAACTAGACCCCTATTTCTCACCATGTATAAAAATCAACTCAAAATGGATTAACGACTTAAATGTCAGATCCAAAATGTTTTGAAATTTAAAACATTGTGGCAGAAATGCTGTAAATATGGCATAACTAAATATGATGAAGCAAACATTCTTAATAACAGCTGCTTCCTACTTCATCATACCAGCAGGCAGGCCATTCATGCTTCAAATTGTGTTACTATGGCAGCCAATTGTATATTAGTGTTTACTCTTTGAATATAACTTTTTCCTTTATGAAAGCAATGTGACTTCTTATAAACTGATCATGCTGTAAAAATAAAACATATTTTGATTCACTTATCACTAAGGAAGTAAAATCTGGTTTCTAGATGTGTCTTTGTTGCCATTGGATCCATGCAGAGAGGCTATCTTAGTTATTAAGTTACATCTTCATCTTTCATTAACAGTGCGTAGTCGTGTGGTGTTAGCTGCAACAATAGCTTTGCTTGGAATGAGGACCTCTGTTTATATATTGTGTTTAAGTTTTTCCTTCTTCTTCTTAATTTGGGACTCCCTCTTGATTAAAAATAAGAATTTGACCAAACTACTAAGGTATTTCCATGTGCAAAAGCATGCTTTTATAATTCATTTTCTAAACAGTTGAGTTTGTCAAGTTTTACTATTTCCTGACAAATGTTTAGATTACGATCTATTTCCGTGAGGTTCTTCTTAATTTTTAATTCAATATGATTGTAAGAGTACAAAAAACATACACATGTTGAAATGTCTTATGATAGTTATGCCTGTCTTCATGATCCTAAGTGTCTGAAAAATCTAGAATCTTGTTTTACAAATGAATAAACGCTCAGCAGTGCTTAAGGAAAACATCCCATGACTGGCTGAACTTTTCACCATTCACTGGAATCTCTCAGTCTTCACTATGATCCAACAATGTGTGTGCTGGCCCTAGGGAAACACATGAAGTTGACAAAATTTGATCTTTTGTTTCTTTACAGGCAATTCTCTGTTCCTATATTCTTCCCTAGAGCCTTATGCCCAGCATTCAAGTCTGTCCCTATTCACAACCTGGAACTGCTTAGAATCCTGTATACAATTAACATTCCCATTTCCTGCACACCTTGTTATCTGTGTCTCTATTGGAGGTGGAGGATGCAGTTCTGGATAACTCTAGCTATCCACAGGAACTAAGGAGGGAAGGTTTTATGCAAATCTTCCTTATCTCACCTATGTAATGTTTGACATCAGCACCTAGCATATATATTACAAATTAAAACCCTATATACTGGTGTCCTGGGACCTGTTGGAAGGAGGGCAGGAGGTGGTGGCCCTCTGCTTGATTTTCCCAGTCCTCCTGGGCCCAGCCTCTTCCAGGGGCAGGGAAGTCCCAGTGGTTCCGGCATTCCCTTTGGATAGAAATGGCTAGATTCATTTATTACGGGTAGGAAAGCCTAACGAATTGATCTTTGGAAAAGAAATATTAAATGATTTAACAGTCTCAGTGTGTGCTAATGGTTCAAATGTATTTGTATCATAATATGTAACATAATTGTAACAAAAATGCCACAATAAATCTTTTAGTATTTGTGATGGGAAAAATAAAGAAAAAGAAATGGCTAGATCTGCTGTCTCACACATGGCCCCTCTCAGGTAATTACTTGGCTATGTATGAAAGCTGAGGATTGGGACCGCGTTTCAGAGCGTCCCTCCAGTGGGCTGTGCAGCCACCGACCTTCAGCTTCATGACCATGGCTCAACCCATTCGTCATTCTCCTGGCACCATGGCCCCTCAGGACCCAGCTCTGCAGACCATTCCCAAGACGCACTCAGGGTCCTCATAACTGTTAAGCATAATAATTATCTGCTCAACTGAGGCATTTTACTTAAGAAAACAGAGCTTAAAATTGAAATAATTAAAAACATAATGTTAAGAGATGATTGCTGTCATCTTGCTGGCTAATATAATTTTTCTTGTTGTTGTTTTTTTCATAATATTTGGAATTTAAAAACTGGCTCACATTTCTACATCTCTCCTAACCTTTCGACAAATCAATAATTGTAAAATTCCTAAGGAATTTCCCCAGACAGGAAGCATTATTGTCATTTCAGAGATGGAAAATCTAAGACCCAGAGAGAAGTAAAGGAAGCAAACATTTGAAATATCTTTATTACCAAATTACTCATGAAAATAGTTGAATTCAGAAAAGTTAATGTGCAGAAGTTGAGGCACTAATCAGTCGTGCAGCTGTTGTGTTGGAAGAGACACTGAAATCAAGACACTTGGTATACCACATGTAAGGTTTTCACTATGCTACTACGTATGGAAAAGGGAAATAAAAATGTAATTTATAATTGAGAACAGCAATTGAATACTTTTTTCTTTCTGCTTCAAGTGTTACATTCGAGACCAATATAAAAAATTCATTTAATTCAGAGGCATTTATAAAATTTTATATTTTTTTACATTTAATTCTTGATAATACATCAAACATTTATTTGGACATTTAATGTAAAATAGGGATATGTGTATTAAATAACAGATTATTACCAAACAACTTATTCAATTATGTATCCTTTTCCCATTGATTTAAAATTCCACCCTTACTATATACTGAAGAGTTACATATGTTTTTAATTTGTGTTCTGTATCTTAGCTTTCTGCTCTGTTCCATTAATCTGCTTGTCTATTTTTAAACTAGCAGCACAGTAAAGGTTGTAGCTTTAAATTACAGTTTAATGTGTGCCAAAGCCAACCCTTCTTCCAATTAATATTTTTCTAATATCTACCGTGATTACTATTGCTTATATAACTTCAAAGTAAACTCTAGAATAACTTCTTTTTAATACCTTGTAAGAATCCTCAACAGAATTAAAATTTGTTCGTATACTAATTTGAGAAGAGCCTAGTTTATATGTTTTCAACACTGCATGCTGCCCACTCAGTAACATTGCATGTTTTTCCTGTTTATTCATCATCTTTTATGTCCTTTATCATTGTTTCTTCATGCAACTTCCCTACATTTCTTTGCTACTTTTATTCTTAGGTTAGATTTTTAAAAAATCAAACTAAGAATCTGGGCCCTTTAAAAATAAAAAATGTCTCATTGACATTTATTGTCATGATAAATTTGGGCTTAGTTATTTCATCTTTATTGAGACTTAAAAAAATCCTTATTTCTTCTCTGTCTATGAGTATAAATTAAGTTTCCATTAAAAACATAAATCCTTATGATAATAGGGGAGGACTTGATCACACCTGTCTCAGTACTGGGCAGATGATCTAGGCAATAAAGCAACAGAAGAACAGTTAATCTATAAGATGGAGAGAATGAACCTATGATTATCAGGAGGAAGGAGGAGGGGAAAGGAGAGGGGAGAAGAGGAAGGGGAGAGATAAAGAGCAGAAAAAATGATTTATAATAATGACTATGCTAATAAAAAATTTAAAAAAACAAAAATTCATTAAAAAATTTTAATAAGATTTAAAACCACATTTATTTATTTATTTGTTTATTTATTTATTTATTTATTATACATATATATGGTATACAATGTGGATTTTAAATAATTGCATAGAATGTGTGGTTCTTAGATCAGTATAGTTAGCTTATTCATCATTACAACATGCAGGCGTTCTGTGTGTCTGTTGACCAATTCCTCATTAGCACTCCCCTCTTCTTTCCATCCCCTTTTCCATCTCTAGTTTTCTATTTTTTTTCTTTTTTAAAAGATGACCGGTAAGGAGATCTCAACCCTTGACTTGGTGTTGTCAGCACCACGCTCAGCCAGTGAGCCAACCAGCCATCCCTATATAGGATCCGAACCCATGGCCTTGGTGCTATCAGCACCGCACTCTACCGAGTGAGCCACGGGCCGGCCTCCGCCTCTAGTTTTCTAAAAGTTCAATGTATTACTGTTTCTTTCTTTCTCTGTCTCTGTCTCTCTTTATTGTTTATTTGTTTATTTATGAATTCAGCTCCCAGATATGAGTGAGAACTTGTGATATCTCTCTTTCTGTACCTGGGTTGTTTCGCTTAGGATAATTTTCTCCAGGTTCATCCATGTTGTTGCAAATGGTAGACTTTCATTCTTTATTATGGCTGAGTAGTATTCCATTGTGTAGATATACCATGATTTCCTTATCCAGGCATCCATCGATGGACATTTAGGTTGATTCCATCACCTGGTGATTGTAAATAGATCTTCAATAAACATGGGATAAAACCACATTTAAAATAAATCTATTTGAGTTTATAGATTTCTTTTCAACATAAAAAAATAAGAAATTTTTTATTAATGGATTGTGCTAAATAAGATAAGATCATAAATAAGATAAGAAAATGTGCGAAGTTTTTCTTCACCATAAATTATCCTATTTTACTTTATGGTTTTGTGGTATACTTTAAGAACTTTGAAAGTTTTAAAAAAGTATTATTAACATTATTCATAGATGAAATTAAATGTCTCAAACATTTTTTATTTGTCTTGAGTTTTGTTTTAATTATTTATTTTTTTAACTGACAAGTAAAAATTATATATATATTTATGGTGTACTACAACATAGTGTTTTGATGTATGTATACATTGTGGAATGGCTAATTCAAGCTATTTAACATATGCATCACCTCACATACTTATTTTCTTGTGGTGGAAACACAAAATATGCTCTCTTAACAATTTTCAAGTGTACAACACATTGTTATTAAGTACATCGCCATAATGACAATAGATCTCTGAAACTTATTCCTCCTAACTGAAGTTTTGTGTCCTTTTGTTCTAATTACATTTGGTATTAATGCCTTTTTATATGAAATATAGCTTTATGAAGTATTTGAAATAATAGACAGTAGGCCCAGGAAAGATTATTGTGAATGCACCAACATATACAAAATTAAACTTAGTTACATTCATATTATATGCACATTTGTCTTCTATTCTCACTAATTATATTACCTTGCTGTTTTATATTATATTGCTATATTATAATGAGAATGTAATATTTTTATATTGTAGTATTGTTAGAATTAGAATTTTATTTTATAATAAAATGTTAACTAAAAGAACATTCATAAAATTAATACATTACAGTGTAAAAAGTGAAAATATAATTAAAAACAAGCTTGTCAACCAAAAAGAAAAAAGTGAGAAAAGGTGTATAAAACAGTTTTTGGGCCAACGTTGAGGACTGCAGTCTGGGAAATACAAATTTAAGTTGCCCTGAATATGTGCTACCAATTTTTAAAGGTAAAGAAGGAGAAGTTTAGAAGTAGTTTCAAGGTTGTTTGCCAAGAATTTACATTGATTCATATAAAAAATATATAATATTCTGCTGAAAAATATTATATAAAATATAATACTCTTTACATTATAAATTTCAGACATTTCAACAAAGAAAAGGCTGAAGGTCACATTGTACAACTTGTGATAACATTTGGGTTGTTTATACCCATCGGTGGTGGCCACTAGTCTTGATCTGCTGCTAAAACACACAATTTAGCATTTATCCTGGACATGAGTGAGAGGGATGTGACTGAAGCCCCTTGCTCATAACTCTCTGGGCTTGATAATTTTAGCAGATCTTACATAATTCAGATTGCTCAGATTACTTTTCTTTCTTCAACTTATCTTGTACACCTGATTTCAAGTTTCCCAAACAGGCAACCACTGTTACGAGTTTCCTATGGAGCATTGCAAAGGCATTTCTTGCACATACAGTACTGTACCTGCATGTGCTGACCATAGATGAACTCCAAGCTACCAAACTAGACCCATTCTTTTGTCACTCAACAATAAAATTTAGAAAATTTCCATATAATTCTAGTTCTAATGGCAACCTGATCATCTACTGAATAAAGGTACTAGATATTTGAATATTGTTTTCTGTTAGTTTTTTGTTTAGTAATACATATGAATTAACAACATTTTTTCCTGATATGTTTTTTAAAAATATGAGGCTACTTAAAAAAGCTTATGGAAAAAATGGAATTAAAAGATTATACTAATCTTTCCATAAACTTTTTGAAGACCCTTCATATATCCTACTACTTTCAAAAAGAGTTGTAATTTTTGTATTTACCAAGAATGTCTATGTCAGTCTTAGCATTGCAGTTGGAGTCCAGGATAAAGTAAATTTAAACCCAATTTGCAACTTGAAGAAAGCTGGATGTGAACAAAAATGCAAAACGCCCGTGATCCTCAACCTATCCTCTTTTTTTTCTTCTTCTTTTGTCTACCAATTGATAATGCATTACTTCTGCCTGTGGTGTCTAGAGAAAAGTACACATAGCATGCACAATGAAATTAAACATTTTTATTTAGATTTAAATATTGCCACAGATTTTAATGGTATTTTGATATTTTAATTTCAATCTTAAATTTTGATCAATTGCATTCTGGATACAGATGTCTTTGCTTCTCAAATCCTAGGGCAAAGATTCTGGAAATGTCTTATCTGGATTGCCCATCACCTTAATCATCTTGGATGCATCATGAAAATGCACTTTTAGGTCACCTCTCCAGGTAAACTTCAGCAAACTCTCTGGGGTGGGGCCCAGGAATCTGAATTTTCAGTGGGTTCCTCTGCCAATCAATGAAGGGCGACTTCACCTTCAATGCTTTCCTTTTCTCCTCCCTTTCTTTTCTCATAACCACTTATTTGTCCAGTGACCTAAGGCCTGATGGGGTAAGGAAGCTGGCTCTTAAAAGAGTCTTGTAGTAAGTTTTCCTAAAAGTAGAATATTTGTTTACAGCAATGACGATGTTGTTTTTTCTCTACCTGTGGGACAGACAGAAGTTACTGATAATTATCAGTTTATGAAATCTCATGCCTTGTTATTAAGGTTTTGCAGAATTATGGACCTTTAACCAAGCCTAAACTCTAACAAAGCTACATTAACACTTGGGATCAGAAGATCCTAGTTCAAATGCTGGCTTCTATTTCTTCATTTGGAAAATGGTAACAATAATACTCACATTCTGGGTTTTCTGTGCACATTAAAGAACAGGGGATAATACTTGTAGCAAAAGAAGCTGTGCTTAATACAAGGTGAAGGCTAAGAAGATAACTTTTCTCCTGACCTTGTAATTTGATGCAAGGTAATGGTGGTCTTGATGTAATGTACATTTCAGAGATTTGAGCAATTTCTGCTAATATCTAGCCACCAGCACTCTCGGAGTGCCAGGCACTGGGGATAAGATGGTGGTAAAAACACATTCATCATTGCCCTGGCTTTCTCCCAACCTCTCAGATCAACTTTTATCTACGAATCTTTCTACATGAAAATGTAACAGAACCACAGGAAAATAAACAACCTTACTCAATACAAAAGCATCATTACCAAAGAAATAGAAGTTATATTAAAAAATAAAAAACACCAAATGGAAACTATGGATCTGAAAAATACAGCTAGAATTTTAAAGGAGAACATTCACTGGATGAACCCTATAGCAGAGTGGAGATAAGAGGATGAGATGAATGAGGCTGGAGCTGCTCCAGGTGGCTACATGTCACCTGTGTGGGGAGGGATGTAGTGTCCCAGGTGTTGGGCAGGGAGCCACCTGGCGCATGCAGTTGTGAGTGGCGGTCCTACCCATTTCAATATAAAATGATAATCCTTTACAATAGAACTGCATAATATTATCTCCAGGAACTAATTTGCTAATATAATTGTAGGATCTTATTCAAATCCCTTCATTTGAATATATGGAAACTAGAATTCAAGAAGGTGAGCAGATTCAGACTATAGCCCTGGGGCTGAGCCAACTCTCATCCTGTGATATGTTTGCTTCCACACCCGGTGTAATTTCCCCATAGTCTTATCTGCTAACACTTTTCATTTATGGCTTCTACAAGCACTGTGACACAACTTCTCATTTGGAAAAAATAAAAAACGTATTTGCAAGCCTAAAATGTTAACACTAAACTATCAGATTTAGCTAAAATTTACCAGGATGTCCAATTAATAGTGTTGCCAGAAAAATGCAGGATTCTCAGTTAAATTTAAATTTCTGATAAAAAATATTATTGTGGTATAAGTATGTCCCAAATACTCGTATTTGTATTTGTATTAGTATTAGTGTTGGATGTACTTACATTAGACACTATTTATTATTTATCTGAAATTCAATTTTAACTGGGCAGCCTTTATTTTATTTGGCAACCGTCTTCTTCAGGTTCTGTCTACCTGATTGTTCAGATGAAAAGAAAAATCTGCAATTATCAAGAAGTTTGAGATCATTCAGCATATTGGAAAATTCCTCTCTATGCTAACATTTATTAAACAGGCACTGCTTACCACACATTCTACCAACACTTTTACCAATTATTCCACTTAATCCTCTCAACAAACATAAGGCATATGTATTACCATCACCTACAGGTGAAACAAACTGAGAGGAAGTGGAAAAAATGCCCCAATTATATAGAAGTTCAGACTTGGACCAAAGCCGTCTGTTCTCAATCCTACATTTTACCACAATGCATGCTGCACTGAAAGCTTTGAATGCTGTCATTATATTACAGGAGAGAACAATGTTTGATGTTTCTCACGATAATCCCAAGCCACCAAGAAGACTTGAAAAGAATGAGATAGAAGTAATTTACATTTTGTATTTCAGAGATACAGTCTCTTAAAACTCAAGATGCTTTAAGTGTACATTTTAAGCTTCAAAGGAATCCAGACATGAACTAATTCTGGTTTAAAACCTTCTTATTAAATCTCTAAACAAAATTGAATCTTGGAGAGGGATGGTGATTTGCCAACAGAGGTGCTCATTGGGATTACTGAATTTAGTAACATCTCTTGGCTTCCAGTAGACTAACTCTTCCCAAAATTATTCTTTGCAACATGTATCACACTTTATAGCAGGAGTTAATGCTCTGCAGATAATTCCAGGAGCAAGCCAGAGCAGAAGAGCAAGAAAAACATCAGTCTGAAAGTTCTACTCTTCAGTAGAGGTTGGAGTCCTGGTACTTTGATTCGTAAGCGTGCTGGTTTGGAAACTTTGTGCTGCTTTATACAGAGTTCACACTAATGTAGACAGGGAAGGGAACAGGTGGCTCAAGTGAATAACAGGGAAATAATTCCCATTTGAGAGGCAGGGGATTGTGCGGATTACAGTCCCATCCAAATTACAACGGAAAGATGCATGTCACAAAAGATATGCACAGACAAGCCTCCTTACTCTCTAATGGTTGAGTGATGCATCCTGGCTTGTTGTTGGTGGTGCACTCACCTCCTTCCTTCCTGAGCCTGGGAAGCAGGATGGCCCACCTGCAACAGGGAGACATCGCTCACAGCTAACTTGTAACTTCTCCTTGCTCTTACGATTTTGTCTGAAAAGATAATAGCCCTAATTACACAAGCAGCCATCATTCTTCTCTAACTTCCAAAATACCAATAGTATTATTCATGTTCAAAATCATCCCTTTTCATGTTAACTTAGATGTCTTCTACTTTAATGAAATGAAACCTACAAAGAGACAATCTTACAAACAGCAAGAGAAAAGTGCCAAGACACCTATAAGGGACTCTCCATCAGACTAACACCAGACTTCTCAACAGAAACCCTAAAGGCCAGAAGAGAATGAGATGATATATTCAAAACTCACAGGAAAAATTATCTTTTCAGACCACAATGAATTAAAAATAGAAATCAATAACAGAGGGAACTCTGGAAACTATACAAATACATGGAAATTAAACAACATGCTCCAGAATGACCTGTGGGTCCAAGAAGAAGTTAAGCAGGAAATCAAAAAATTTCTTGAAACTAATGAAAATAAAGACACATTGTACCAAAACTTGTGGGATACTGTAACAACAGTACTAAGAGGGAATTTTATTGCAATAAATGTGTACATCAAAAGAATAGAAAGATTTGAAATAAACAACCTAATGTTATACCTCAAAGACCTAGAAAAACAAGAACAAACTAACCACCAAATTAGTAGATGGAAAGAAATAATTAAGATCAGAACAGAACTAAGAAATAGGGACAAAAAAAAAATAAATGAAACAAAAAGTTGGTTTTTTGAGAAACTAAACAAAATAGACAAACCAGTAGCTAAGCTAAGAAGAGAGATGACCCAAATAGCAAAAATCAAAAATGAAAAAGGAGACATTACAACTAACACCACAGAAATACAAAGAATCATTAGAGACTACTATAAACAACTATACAGCAACAAATTTAAAAACCTGGAGGAAATAGATAGTTTTCTGAACATATACAAACTACCAAGACTAAACCAAGAAGAAACAGAAAACCTGAACAGAACAATAACAAGCAATGAGATTGAAACAGTAATCAGCAGTCTTCAAATAAAGAAATGCTTAGGATTAGAAAGCTTTACTGCTAAATTCTATCACACTTTTAAGGAGGAATTAATACCAATTCTCTTCAAGCTACTCCAAAAAATTAAACAGTGGCCATTCTCCCAAACTTATTTTATGAGGCCAGCATCACCCTGACACCAGCACCAGAAAGAGATACATAAATACTGGCCAATATCCCTGATGAACATAGCAAAAATCATCAACAAAATATTAGCAAACCAAATACAGCAAACATCAAAAAAATTATACACCATGATCAAGTGGGATTCATCCCAAGGATACAAGGATGGTTCAGCATATGCAAGTCAATAAATGTGATACACCACATCAATAAAATCAAGGACAAAACCCATGTGATTATCTCAATAGATGCAAAAAAAGTATTTGAAAAAATTCAGCATTCCTTCATGATAAAGACTCTCAGCAAATTAGGTATGAAAGAAAAGTATCTCAACACAATAAAATCCATATATGGCAAACCCACCACCAATATCATCCTGACTATCATTAAGAAGGAGAATAAGACAGGATGCCCACTCTCACCACTCCTACTTAACATGGTATTGGAAGTACTAGAGGAGAAATCAGGCAAGAGAAAGAAATAGAGTGTATCCAGATTGGAAAACATGAAGTCAAATTGTCCCTGTTTGTAGATGACATGATCTGATATATAGAAAAGCCTAAAGTCTAAGGATACCAAAAAAAAAAAAAAAAAAAAAAAACTTTTAGAGTAAATAAGCAATTTCAGTAAAGCTGCAGGATAAAAAATCAACAAACAAAAAACAGTAATGTTTTTATACTCCAACAATGAACTAGCAAAAAGGAAATCAAGAAAGCTAGCCCATTTACAATAGTCACCAAAAAAGTAAAATAAAGAATAAAGTCGACCAAGGAGGTGAAAGATCTTTACAAAGAGAACTACAAATCACTATTGAAAGAAATTAAAGAGGGCACAAAGAGATGGGAAGACATTCCGTGCTCTAGGATTGGAAGAATTAACATTGTGAAAATGTCCATATTACCCAAAGTGATCTACAGATTCAATGCAGTCCCCATCAAAATACCTATGACATTCTTAACAGAAATAGGAAAAAAAAATCCTAACATTCATATGGAACAAAAAAGACCCCAAGGCCAAAGCAATCCTAAGCAAAGAAAATAAAGACAGAGGCATAGCACTACCTGACTTCAAATTATACTACAAAGTTAAAGTAACCAAAACAGCATGTATTGGCATAAAAACTGAACACAGACAGATGGAATAGAATAGAGAACCCAGAAATCAACCCACAAACCTATAGCCAACTAATCTTCGACAAAGGCACCAAGACATACATTGGGGCAAAGACTGCCTCTTCAATAAATGGTTCTGAGAAAACTACACATCAATAGATATAGAATGAAACTAGACCCTTACCTCTCACCATATACCAAAATCAACTCAAAGTGCATTGAATACTTAAATATAAGACCTGAAACTATAAAATTCATAAAAGAGAACATAGGAGAAAAACTTCAGGGAGTAGGACTGGGCAAAGACTTTATGAATATCACCCCAAAAGGACAGGCAACATAAAGAAAAATAAACAAATGAGATTATATCAAGCTAAAAATCAAATGCACAGCAAAAGAAACAATTAACAGAGTGAAAAGACAATCCAGAGAGTAGGAGAAAATATTCGCAAACTGTGCATCTGATAAAGGATTAATATCCAGATTATTCAAGGAACTCAAACAAAGTAACAGTAAAAAAAAAAACACAGTTAAAAAATGAGCAAAGGAGATGAATAGGCATTTCTCAGAGGAAGACATACGAATGGCCTACAAAAACATGAAAAAATGCTCAACATCAATCACTAAGCTTCAATGAAATGCAAAATCAAAACCACATTGAGATATCATCTCACCCAAGTTAGACTGGCCATTATCAAAAAGACAGAGAATAACAAATGCTGGTGAGAATGTGGAGAAAGAGGAACCCTCCTACACCGTTGGCAGGACTGTAAATTGGTGCAGTCATTATGGAAAATGTATGGAGTTTCCTCAAACAACTACAGATAGAACTGCCATACGATCCAGTGATCCCATTGCTGGGTGTATGGCCAAGAGTATGGAAATCATCATGTTGAAGGGCTACCTGCACTCTGATGCTTAGTGCAGCTCCATTGACAATAGCCAAGAGTTGGAATCATCCTAAATGTCCATCCTCTGATGACTGGGTAAGGAAAATGTGTTATATTTCCACAAGAGAATACTGGCTTGCTATAAAAAAGAATCAAATCTTGTCATTTGCAGCAACATTGATGGACTTAGAAAAAATTATTTTATGTGAAATTAACCAAGCACAGAAAGAGAAATACCACATGTCCTCACTGATAAGTGGGAGCTAAAAAAATAAACTAATAAAAGAAAGAAACAAAGATACAACAACCACAATAATATGTTGAACTTTCAAAAGGAGAGAACGGGACTGAGGATACCAGAGATGGGAAAGGGAGAGATGGAGGTGGTTTAGCGAGGAATTGCTAAAGGGTCGTGAAAACCGATTACATTGTGTAATGTAGAATATACTAATTATCCTGATTAGAACATCACAGATTGCGCACAGGTATTGACATTCAACTCTGTACCCCACAGATATGTAAATCAACTATGTTTCAATAAAAAAGAAAAAAAAAACTAACATATTAGAAAAAATTGCAATGTTTTAAATTTTTGCTAAGTGAAATTATGAACACAGGGAAGATAATTTGAATTTCTAATTTCAATTACAATGCTAAGTAAAAATTTTATCAGCATCTAATGTAAATCTGTTATAACTAGAAAATTAATTACATGTAGCAACAAGAAAATCTTTTATACTTATGTCACTTTTAAAAGTAAATGTGAGTAGCTTTCCTTTAAAAAAGAAGAAAATAATGTACGTTTTATCACCAAATCTCCATGTCTTACCTAGGGACAACAGTTACTTTTAGAGATCTGATATCATAAAGATAAAATAAAGTTTAATTGCTTCTTTCAATTTGGGAAAATTTTCTGTTAATGCTACTTAGAGCACTAAAGTAAAACAAAAACAAGAAATATAGATCAATATAGATAGATGATAGATAGGGGTGGATATAGATATATAGATATTCATCACAGTGTTAATCATTATGAAGACAATATTGGGGACATTTTCAAAGAGTTAATCATCAGGAAATGCTTAGACAAATTTGTCATAATATTGTTTTCTAATCAAATTATGGCTGACAGAGTTATTTTCAAAAATGTATTAATGATATAGGAAAGTAGACAATTAAATATAAAGAAAGAAATACGAGATGCATGCAAAGTATTATGCAAATTTTGCAAAAACATCAACCTGCCTATCTATCTGTCCATCTATAAAAGAATAGAAAAACATGGATCAAATATTAGTAGAGAATTTTGTGATTGTGTGATTTTATTTATTTTTCATGTTTATATATTTCCAAGTATTCTTGTTTCTAAGAACATACTTTAAAAAATTACCAAAATTACAGAAATGTAGTAAAAGTCATCAAATGTTCATTGAACTTACATTATTTAAAATTTTTTTTTAAGAATATCATTGATTTTTTTTAACTCACATTATCGAAAAAACACTCACCAAGGGTCAAGGTCATGTCCAGAGCAAAGAATTAGCATGATTCTTGCCCTTTAATATTTATAATATATGTGGAGGAGGTTTACCAGGTATAATGTAATTAATATTTTCTTACAGTGATTTAATATATGTTTTATTTTTAATGATGTGCTCAAACATCTCTGAAGTCAATGTAAACTTTATATTGTAAAATGATGATTTTAAGTCATATTACTCATCTGCAAATTCACTATAAAAATCACATTATTGTTTACCAATTTTCATAAATATCCAGAAATTTAAATTTTTTAGTCAATGGAACCATAGTTACTATGACATCTTAGTGTGAAAAATATTTGTCAAAGCAGACAATTTTAGTTCAGCATATTTGGCTGTATACATTGCAGAATTTTCTCAAAAATGTATTTAATATGTATAGCTAAATATGCATTATATTTTGTAGTACCTATAAAATTTCAAAAAATATTTCTGAGGAAAAGAAAGCATATTGTATATTTAATTTTTTAAAGTATATTTATCCAACTTCATAGTTACTTTATAACAAATGCATTTGGGTTTTCCCCACAGATAACAAAGAAACATTTTTTCAGTATATGAGAGATAGACATTTATTTTAAACTCATCTGACTATCTCATAACAGTCTTTACAAAAGGCTTTATATTTTTTCCATTCACTAATTGTTAAATGATATTTGTGAGGAGACACGCACTGAATACTAGCAGCGGTGTAAAGATATTGGTAGAGATATTGTAGGAAAAAGGGGAAAGATTCTACCCTAAATAACCCACTGAGAAACTCCGCTGTCACCCCTTTTCTCTATCAATCAGTGTCATTTTTAGAGGTGAGATGAGGGGCAAGTCTTTGTGACACAAACAGCCCACTGGCTAGGAAAGCCCTCAGGAATGTGATCTCCCACACAATGCAGCTTGGCCGGGGAACTGACAGAGACTTGGACGTGGATATACAATGTGACCATAACATAAGGAAATGGTCCGTATCGCCAGAAAATTACCTCTGCAGGAGAAATAGATATTCCAAGGGATGATACCACGTAGTACATCTTAGCATTTTATAAGTGAGGAAAACCACTTTAAAAGTCATTCTGCCAGTTTCAAAAAATGTGTTCAACAATTACGTTACTAAGATGAATTGTCATCTAGACAGGTGTCTTTTAAGGAGCAGTTTTAAAATCAAATTTCATTGTGTTCTTTGGGTACTTGACTTCTGACCTTGTCATTTGGTTTCCAAGAACTTCGTTGTCAATACCGTCTTCCTTAAAAGAATTCCTGAAGGTGTTTTTCTCCCAGCCTGCACTGAAGCATGGGTTTCTCAGTGGTGATTGGAGGTAGGCGAAAAGAGGCCATGAGAGAGAACCTGCCCTTTCCCACCTCTCTGACTTGCTCATGACTCCATTTTTAATTTGCTTGAGGGCTCTGGGTTCAATTTTAGCTTCTCTAGCCTTGGGTAGACTGTCAATAAAATAAAGATGACTTAATAATTCTGTGCAACATTTTTCAAAACCTTTACATTCAGTTAAACATAATTAAAGAACATTGGCTCTGTTTTTTTTTTTTTTTTTTTTTTTCCCAACTACATAGCTATTTTCTCTTTAGAGATACTGTACAATGGTCAATCCCATATATCGGATTTCTATAACTTGGGAATTAACTGAACTAATAAAAATATGTATCTATCTATATTAAAACATACATGGGCATTCAGTGCTTTAAGGATTCTAAACAAGATAGTTTCAGCAGCCAAAAATTACCCATGGTGTTACTAAGACCTAAAACGTAGGCTTCTGCAGGTCTCCATTCATAAATTAGTTTACAGCAGAAGAGCAAAATAAAAAAAGAAAAAGAAAAGGTTCTTCTGCATTAGTAAGAAAAAGTGTTAATATTTACGGAAATTAGTCAAGCTAGTTCTAAGTATTTAGAAACATGAGATTTGTACATATCCCTGTTTTCCAGGCCTCTTACCTCTACTTAGTTTATGGGCAACTCTTTTCTCTTAAGAAGCACTATTATTTTGCCTTCCTTTTATCATATGTGGTTTCATACTTTCACTCCCTGATAGCACTCCAAAAGTATCTGAAAATAGTACTCGAAAAAGAAAAGAGTACATAAGATTTTAGGAGAATAATATTGGTAAGAATGCCTTGTCTTTATAGACCTTTCTTATTTCAAAAGTATTTTCACATGTTTTATGTTTTGATCTTTACAATATCTTTGTAAGATAGGCCAGACAGACATCACTATCCCCATCTCTAATAGGAGGATCCTGGCATTAGACAGGCTTTGATAAATAAACTGCAGAACCAAAATTTGAACTCAGATTTACAACATCAAGGCTATTGTCCTTTTCCTACAAATCAGGAGAAAAGCCAATTTAATGTACATTTAACTGCAAATGACTCAATGTTAATTGTATCTGAATAATATTGTAGAGAGCTATAATTTGCCATAGTATAGGTGAATGCCAATGGCATAACCAAAGCTGAAAAAGAAATGATCATGTGGTAAATTTTAGAAGAAGTCCATATAACTGTTTAAAATGCTGGCCCAAAGTAAAACTTCGAGTTCATGGCATCAAAAACAGAAATCATCTGTACCTATCCATTTACCATTGTGACCATCAGTGCCTCAGATCGTTACGGAATGATGCAATTTCCTTTCTAGCATGAAGAAAAATTCACTATATTTTTATTTCTCAACTAAGACTTTCCCTGTTCCATGTCTGCCATGTCCCTGTCTCTGAAGAAACACTCTCTGCAAAACCCACAGTAATCCAGTGGCTGTAGCAGGAGTCTGCGTTCGAGCTGTATGTTTTGTTGTTTGTGGCTGTTCTCATAATCTCCTCCCATTAATCACACCGAATCTGTTCTTCAAAGCCCGTGGAGATCCCATCCCTGCAAAAAGCCTCCCCTCTGTGAGGCCTCCCATGGTAGCTCTGGTCCTCACTGCCTTCTCTCCTCTATCCCTAACTCATTGCTGGGGTAGGTTTCCTTGGGAGCAGCTCCATCTAGAGCTCTGATGTCCAAAGGCAGGAGAATAGGTGTTCCAGCTCCAGAAGAGAGACAGAGCGTGTGAATCTGCCCTTTTAGTTTGATTCAGGCCCTGGATGGCTTGGATGATGACTACCCACACTGGGGAGGGTGGATCTTTTAGTCCACTCACTCAAATGCCAGTCTCTTCCAGAAAAACTTTCACAGACACACCCAGAAATAATGCTTTACCAGCTACCTGGGCATCCCTTAGCCCAGTCAGTTTGCAGCCTGAAATTAACCATCATGCCCTTGTAAATTGTGGATGTCCCCAGCCTTTTAATATGCAGTCAGAGACCTCCACCTCTTGTCCCTGTTGTGGACAAGCCACAACCCTCCCCCCTTGGTAAGACTCACAGACTCTGCTCTATCCAGCTGTGCTCGCTTCTCACCCACACGGTTGCTTTTAACTCCGGGTGGAGTCTCACAGGAGGCCCATGCACCCCGGCACCGGCTCTGGTGCCCCGGGATTCTCAGGCGCAGCGCGGACTGAAGCGCTGGCCGTGATCAGGTACAGGCCAGCTTCTCGGGCAGATGCTGGGCTAAGTGGGAGGCTCAGACTGGCTGATGGGTCTCTCACGCTCTGGACATGGTGTGGGAGCGCTGGTGTGTGACCTGGGCTGCACTCGGCGCAAAGTGCAGAGCCGCAGAAAATTGGGATCCCTCCCCAGCAGGGATGCTCAGTGCTGGAGGGGCGGGGGCGGCCTCCGTGCTGTGAAGGCTGCTCGCCATTGTGCGTGCACCTGGGGTTAGGGAGCTGGAGCGCTGAGTGCCTGCAGGTGCCCTTATCTTGCTCTGCACTTGTGGGTCTTTTGACTGGCGTCAGCCTCCGGAAAACCCTTCTTGCTGCTTTACTCGGTGTTTCCCATCCACTCCGGGCTCTTCCTGAGTTTGGCAGCCTGTCCGGACCTCCAACTGCTGCTCTTTGTCCTCGATCCTCCAGGACATCCCCTCAGGCCCATACCCTCGCTGCCTCTCGGCACCTCCCTTGCGACCTCAGTTCCATAAACACCTCTTTTCTCTCCTCCCTACTGTTGGGTTTGCAGGTGTGGGGAAAATAGAGTAAGTTAGTCAGGCTCCCTGGACTCAGGTTGGGTGTGATGCAGCACATTTCTTTGTAAACAAGTTGTGTGTGGGTGGTTAGTGCGCATGTGCGCCCATGTATCTTTTTAGTTTGCTGCTAGTGTGTCTTCTTCAGTTTGTGAAGCAGAGCTGGCCGGCAGAGCTCCTGTGTAAAAGTAGAGCATGCTTACTCTGCTGGCAGCTGCTCGGTTTCTCTTTGGACTACCTAGCTATTAGACGTGTGTGTGCTGAATAAAGACTATTCCTTCTTCAACCAAGGCTCCAAGGACATATTTGCTGGTTACCTAGCTCATAGACCTGTGTGTGAAGGGTTTTTGAATGGGCTCCAGAGGTCTGTGAGCTCCAGACCCAGCCCTAGCTCTACAGCAGGTGTCTCCTTCTCTGCCACTTGGAAAAGTGCAGAGGGCAGTTTGTTTTTCTTCTGCATCATGTTCCTGGGGTCGATCCACCCTTAGTCCATGGGGGATGGAGCCAGGTTTTCAAAGTGTGCCAGTGTTTGGAAGAGGCTGAGAAGCTCAGGTGCCCTGTGCCCACCTCTCATTTTCCTTTCCCAGGAAAAACACTGGATCTGGGGTCCAGAAAGCACTGTGTCCTTCTGGAAGTGGGTTTGCCATCACAGTCATGGTCCAGGGCCTTGGGGGACAGTCTGGAGGGTAGAGCGTTGAGCCAAAGAACCTTAAAATCTAACATGTGGAATCTAAGACAATCATAGAAGCAGAACTCAAGCAGTCAAACCCATAGAATGGTGGTTATCAGAGGCTGGGATAGGTGGAATGGAGAGATGCTGGCTGCAGGGGGCAGAGTTTCAGTTAAGATGAATATGTTTCTTGAGATCTATTTCACAGCAGGGTGGCTTTCACTAATAATAATGTGTGGTGTATTACAAAATTGCTAAAAGAGCAGATTTAAAATGTTATTTCCAAAAAAGAAAAAGTGTTTGAGGTGATGCATATGTTAATTAGCTGGAATTAATTGTCCCACATTGTATACATGTATCATAACATCACATTGTACCCCATAATATATGCAATTATAACTTGTCAATTTCCAATGAAATTAAAATTTAAATCTAATGGAATCTACCTTTCTAGGTTTGGAACTTACTTGGGACCCATAGTCCATTTCTTCTTTCCTATTTTTCCCTTTTGGAATAGAAATGTCTATCCCATGCTGGTCCCACCTTTGTATTTTGGAAGCATATAACTTGTCTGGTTTCACAGGTTCCCAGGTGAAAAAAAATATAACTCAAGATGAGTCTTACCTTGAGTCTCACTCATACCTAATTTAGATGAGATTTAGATGAGATTTGGACTTAGAGTTGATGCTAAAATGGGTTAAGACTTTTGGGGCTATCGTGATGGAAGGAATATATTTTCATGTGAGAAAGACATGAATTATGTAGGGGGCATAGGGAAGAGTGTTATGGGCTAGATGTGTCTTTCACACACTTATAGTTTAAAGTTCTAACTTGCAATGTCTCACAATGCAATGAAGGATGCAAATGAGGTCATTAGGATGGGCCCTAATCCAGCCTGACTAGTGTCTTTATAAGAAGAGGTGATTAGGACACAGACACATGAAGGGAAAACTATGTAAGGAGATGGGGAGAAGACAGCCCATGCAAGCCAAGGAGAGAGACCTCAGAAGAAACCAACTCTGCCAACATCTTGGTCTCAGATTTCTAGCCTCCAGAATAATGAGAAAATGCATTTTTTTGTTTAAACCTTCCAATCTGTGGTACTTTTCTATGGTAACCCTAGAAAACTAAACATGTGGATAACTGATAGGCTGTAAGCTAATTCAAGTGAGGTAGGCCTGCCAAGTTTCCCATTGTAAGAAATGAATGGGCCTCTGATAAATCAGCCAGATGAAACTGAGGTTCAGGACCACGGCTAGCTCCTAATATGCTCCTACCAAAACAGTTTTCTGGATTTCTGCAAAATGTTGTCCCCTCATTCTGACTCCCCAAAATAGCTATCCAGGTAACTGGATTAGTCTTGTCATTCAGAGAGTGTTGTTTGGCATGAGAGGGTGTTTTTTTTCTATTTAAGTTGCTCCAATTTTGTGGTATAGAGTATAGGAACATAGACACACACATGTTCATGTGTGTTCTACATATATATTATGTAGAACATATGGACATATATAAAAGTTTTATATATGCATATATACCCATATACATATATATATACATATATACCCATATACATATATATATACACAAATACATATATGTATATGTGCGTATGAGTGTATAAAACTTTAAAACTTTACTTAAAAAAAAAAGTCAGACTTGCAAAAAATTTGCAAAAATAATGCAATGAATTCCTGTATACCCTTTCTCCAGTTTTCCTCCATGTTAATGTTGCATAACCACAAGACAACTATAAAAATCAAGAAATTAACATTGATGCAGTAGTATTAACTGAACTATAGACCTTATTCAAGTGTCATCAATTGTCCCACTGATGTCTTTTCACTGGACCAGCACTTAATTTGGTCACACTTCATGTTCAGTTGCCATGTCTTCGTTGTAGTGGTAGGCACAAGATGCCACTCTGAGGCATTACTGGTGACATGTGCTTTGCTCATTGGGTTAGAGTAGTACTTTCCATGTCTCTATCTTGGAAATTTACTATTTTCCACATTTTAAATTAATAACCATTTCTAGGGAGATATTTTTAGATTATGTAAATATCCTGGCTCTCATCAATGTCATACTTTGCCCACTAATTTTCGCACCCATTAATTCTTACCTGAAACAATTTTTACTGTGAAATTTGAAACAGAGTGATTTTCTGTTTCCATCATTTCTTCTGCATTTATCAATTGGCATTCTACTATAAGGAAGACCCTTCCTCATCTATCTGTTTGTCTATCTATCATCTATCGAATGATTGTTTATGTCAGGGTGGACGTCATGGACATTATTTTATTCTATGAGTTATCATCCATTACTATTATTATTTATTTTCTTGCTAAAATTTCTCTGTATTTGGCCATGATACACTCCTTCAAGTTGGTGTCTGTATCCTTTCCAACATTCCTATCATTTTCCGAGAACTTCTTTACTTTCAGTCTCCTGTAGATAACCAACACTAATCTTGTATTGTTACTACCCTTGGCCTAGAATTACCCAGACCTCCAAAGAGCCATGGTTACTTTACTGAAAAATGGTATTTAGAAACCAAGTTCTGGATGGTAAGCAAGATGGGCTACATAATTTTTAAGGCCCAAATAAAAAACGCAGGGTCCTTTGTTCAAAAATTATCACAAATTTCAAGGGGATGGAGGTCCGTGTGTGACTTCACAGGTTGTACATCCTGAAGCCAGCCCTTGTGCTAGGTGTGTTCCTCACTGCTGGGTTTTCACTGTTTCTGCACCATCTCACGAGACAGAGCTCAGAAATATATACATATAAACATGCACACATACACATCTATATCTATTTTCATATCAATCTGTGTGTATATTTATATATATGTATACAGACACAAAGACACACAGACTTACATATATATATGTACACACATACACATCTGTCTATTTCCATACCAAGCTCTGTATGTGTATAAATATAAATATGCATATGTATGTATAAAGGCACACAGACACACAGACTTACATATATATAATCATGACTTTAATATGGCACCTCTGATTCCAATCCATTTTTCTGGGGTGTATGCTAGCCTTCCTCTTTTCTTATTTGGTACTCTCTCTCTCCAATAGTTAAATACTTAGCCTTCACTGTCCATGACACATTGCATGTTTTCTCAATTATAGAATTTGCACAAAGTAGTTTTAGATTTGAAACTCATAACCCTGTAAATATTTGCTAATTAGAAAAGAATGTCTGTATCCTTTTTTTTGTCTCTAGCCTTTGATTATAGAGTGAAGATAATATTTTCCAAAGTTCCTTAGGTTTGCCCTTTTCTTTTCTGCTGTATTAGTTTCCCAAGGCTCCCTTAACACAGTACCACACACTGGTCGACTTTTACAACAGAAATATGTTGTTTCACATTTCTGGAGACCAAATGTCTGAAATGAAAGTGTGGGCAGGGCTAGGCTTCCTCTGAGACTCTTCCAGCTTCTGGTAATGCCTGTCAATCCTCAGCAATCCTCGGCTTGTAAACACATCATTCCAATTTCTGCCCTTGACATCACATGGTATTCTCTCCGTTTCTATGTGTCTCTGTGTCCAGATTTCCCTCTTCTTTTAAGAACACGAGTTACATTGGATTTAAGGCCCACACTAATCTTAATTTGATCACATCTGCAAAGACTCTACTTCCAAATGAGTTCATATTCACAGGTATTGGTGGTTTGGACTTGGACATATCTTTTGGGGGGACACAATTCAATCCAGAAAACCCACCTTCTTCAGTGTGATTGCCTCTCCATTTATAATACAGTTAGTTTTGTTTGTATTTTACTTTTCATACCCTTTATACCCTGGTTTATTTCAATTATTGGTGTTTAGAGTGTATGAAATACTAATATGATTCGAAACGTCAGAATCCCTCAAGAAGTTTTCTCATAAAAGTGTCTCCATCTCCTCCTCTCTGTTTCCATTTTTTTTCTTATGTTTCCATCCTGTTACCACACATCTCCTTAATGGTTTCTGATTTATCGTGTGTGTGTGTGTGTGTGTGTGTGTGTGTGTGTGTGTGTGTGTGTATGTGACATTATATATTAAAAATAACTCCATCTCTGTTCATAGATATCATCATCATTCATTTTTTGGATTGGACAGTATTTCATTGCATGGATATATCATAGTTCCATCAATCGGTTTCCTATATATGGGCATTTATGTTGTTTTCAACATTTTGTATTTGCAAATAATGCTTCAATGGTTAACCTTGTGGATATGTGTTTTGTATTGCTAAAGTATTTCAGAGTAAACTCCTGGAAGTGGGAATGCTGAGTCAAAAGTCGAGTGCATATGTAGTTTTGTTAGATATTGTCAAATTCACCTCCAAAGCTTGTACCAATTTGCATTCCAAGCAGCAGTGTGAGGCCTATTCCAGTTTTGCTATGACAAGGTGGTCATATTTTAATTCTCTTAGTCTGATGTGTGAGAAATTATATCTCTGTTGTTTTGATATTAATTTCTCTAGTTACATGTGAAAATATGCTTAAGCTCACTTAAAATTATTCAGCTTCCTTGAGTATTTTTTCTTATTCCCAGTAGTTTTATTGCACAAAAGAGGTTTGTCTTTTTTACAACTATATGACTCATCTGCTCCCATGGGGCTGCACAGCTCACAGGAAAGTGAGGACATCAACACAGGAAGTATACACAGGCACAGACCATTCAGACATGTAATGTAGATTGCTGTGAATTCAGCAAATACCTCAAATGGGAAGAGCGATGCCAGTTTATGAAACCAAAAGTACATTTTGAAAGAGTTTCTTAAAACTATATTGCATAAATTGAATGAGAAAGAAGGGTCTAAAATTACTACCAATACCAAATTTGAAAGAACAAACAAAAAATGCTAAGATGTTGACAAAAATAATTTACTTGCCATTCATCTATTATATTTGTTTAATTTTTAAGTTACATTAAACTGGAATTCAGAAAATGGGAGCAAGTGAGAGAGAACCACACTGCAGGCGATGGGTTTTATGAAATAATGCAGCAAATCAATAGACTTGTGAGAATGGGAAATCATATGAAAGATGTGTATAAAAATATGATGTTTGGGCTGGCCCTGTGGCTCACTCGGGAGAGTGTGGTGCTGGTAGCACCGAGGCTGCAAGTTTCGATTCTATATGGGGATGGCCGGTGAGCTCACTGGCTGAGCGTGGTGCAGATGACACCATGCTGATGGTGGTGATCCCCCTACAGGTCAAAAAAAAAAAAAATGATGTTTGCATCAGACCTTGTTTTGGCTAGCAAGTAAACATGGCCCTGAAATTTCAATACATATGAGTGGGAACAATGAAAATTGATGAGCTTCATTATTATTTTTTTGTGTAATTTTTGAGAGGGTACTTAAGAAAAAAGCACAGGTAGGAAATGACTAGACAATGAAAGGGGTACACAGGATATGAAGAATTCATAATACTAACAACAATAATGCTAAATGAAATAATAATGATAATTAAAGTATTCATTGGTGGACAACTAACACTGTTTTGCATTCATTGTTTGTGGACCACTGAGTTTTAAGAAAGAGATGAGGACACACTTCAAAGAAAGGAGGATTCATAATCCAGTCCTCAAAATTCATATAGTAAAAAGGAAATGGGTGAAAGAATGGACTTCACAACTATTTTATTTTTTGTATGAAGGGGCAGGGAGTGATTAATAGATGCCAGTATTTAATTTTCCTCACTGACAACTTTAGTGCTAGGATGCCTCTAATCCTTAAATAAACCTTTGAATAGTAAATTATAAGATGAATGGTGCTCTGGAGCAAAATAGTTGTTTTCTTTTTTTGAGTGATTAAAGAGGAACTTCATTTGAAGTTTATTAATTATAACATAAATTTAATCTGTGTCTTTCATCTTGCAAGAGAAGGTGTATTAGTCAGTTTTGTGTTGCTATAACAGAGCTACCTGAGACTGGGTAATTTATAAAGGAAAGAGGTTTATTCAGTTTACGATTCTGGGACAGCTGCATCTGACACGGGCTGCAGGCTGCTTCTACTCATGGTGGAAAAACAGCAGGCAACTGGTAGGTACAAGCAGATCACATGGTGAGAGGAAGCAAGAGAGAGAGAGAGAGAGGAGGTGCCAGGGTCATTTAAACAATCAGCTCTTGTGGGAACTAATAGAGTGAGAACTCACTCACTACTCCTCCTCCCCCAGGGAGAGCATTAATCCATTCATGAGGGATCCACCCCCATGACTCAATCAGTTTCCAACACTGCCACATTGGAGATCAAATTTCCACATGAGTTTTGGAGGGGACAGAACATCCAAACTCCATCATTCCACCTCTGGCCCACCAAAACTCATGTCACTCTCACATACAAAAACAATTATTCTATCCCAACAGTCCCAAAAGTCTTAGCTTGCTCCAGCACCAACTTAAAAGTCCAAAGTCCAAAGTCTCATCTGAGACCAAAAGCAAAAGTCCTTCCATCTGTGAACCTGTAAAAGTCAAAACCAAATTTATCTACTGCCAAGATACAATGGTGGAACAGGCACTGGGTATACATTCCCATTACAAAAGGGAGAAATAGGCCAAAAGAAAGGAAAAACTGGTTCTAAACAAGTCCAAAACCCAGCAGGGTAGACATTATGTCTTAAAGCTCCAAAATAATGTTCTTTGACTCCAAGTCCTGCATCCTGGGCACAATTGGACATCTGGGCCCCCAAAGCATCAGGTATACTTGTTCCCACAGCTCTGCCAGGCACAGCCCAGTGGGCCACACTGGTGCCTGTGGCTTTTCCAAGCCTGAATTGCACATTACCAGTGTCCCCAAAGTTCTGGGGTCCTGGGGGCAGCCCTGCTTCATTGGCTGTACTAGATATTTCCTTGGTGGGGGCTCTCTGTGGGAGCTCTGACCTCACTTTCCTGCTCGGCATTGCTCTAGTATATGTCCTCTGCAGTGGCTCTGCCCCTGCGGCAGGTCTCTGCCTGGGCCCCCAGGCTTTTCCATACATCCTCTGGAATGAGGATAATCTAGGGCAAAATATTGGGCACTTTGAGCAAACAAGTGGGCCATGCCTGTGAGTGCTGGAGTGGGGATGTCAATGGAAAAGGTTTAGAGCTTGGAGACTTGGAGACTAAGAATAGAACCCAGTGATGCTGGTGCCAGTTGTGAAGATATAGAATGGCTTCATGAAAAACAAAGCAAAATAATGATGATGATGATGATGATGATGATGATGATGATGATGATGATGATGATGATAAATGGCAGAAATAAGAAACAAGGGTAGAGCAAAATCAGCCTCCAAATATCCAGACATAACGTTTATGGAAATGGCTGAAGGGAGGGGCAAAAGGCTGGTGATAAACATACACTGTAGGAGAGGCTGAGGCTATGATGGAAGCTTTGCATATGAATTCCACAGAGGCAAAGGTATTGCTTCTGCAGACCTTGGTCTTGCTCCTGGGCTAACACAGGCCCGTGTGACAAGGACATTCTCTATTCTATCACGTGAAACTCCCTTGTCATTTCTTCACTGCCAGAGGTCAGCTAACAAACATTACCAAATAAAGATGCATAAATAGAATCACAGATGAATAATACCCTTGACAAATGTATTACATCAGGCACTCAAAAATAGGTGATAGTACAGAAGGGAGGATAAAACTGACAAAAACCATTCTCTTGCAGAACTTAGTCTAGTCCAGTGGTTTATGATTAAAGAAGTTGCCACAGACTCCATCAAAACTGAATGAATTAATAGACACTGCTAATCCAAAACACAAGTGTAATCATACCTATATTTCACCCATATTACTCAGGATTCATGGATCTCTTTGATTGCACCTGTGAGCATCAGTTTAATAAATGCCAGTTTAATGGAAAAGATCTATTGGTAGTTTTTCCACTGTTAGTTACATGCATACATACTTAAACAAGATTTAAATTTAATCTCTCTAGCCTCCTTTGAGTATGTGAAGGTCCTTAGACTGCTTAAATCCAGTCACACTCCTTCCACTTTATATATTAATTTTGACCAAAAGTTTAGCTCTAACTTGTTCTTTTTTTAACCTTCAAATAAAATATATTTTGTATCATTTAGTCAGTGTGATTATTGATTTATTCACTTGTTTACCAATTGGTTTCTTTCTTTTTTTTTTTTCAATTCCTTTCTGCAACTCAGAGTTTTTCTGGGGAAAAGTTTTCATTTTTTTCCTGAAGTGTTTCTTGTAGCAGTTTCTTTTTTGAGGAACCAATGACAAAGTCTCAGAATTTTATTATCAAAAATATGTTTTTGTTGTTCTCATTTATTTTAGTGATATAAATTATTTTTACATTTTTGGAACAATTTTAAACTTATAGAAAGGTTACACATATGCTCCAAACAAGTTTGTCCAAATCATTTGAGAGTAATTTAACAACATGGTGCTCTGCTTTCCCCAAATACGTCAGTGTGTGTTTCCTAAAAACGAGGACAGTCTCCTATATAACCACAATGTAACTATTAAAATCAAGAAACTAGCATAAGTACATTACTACCATTTAACCACTTTCAAGTTTTGCCTATTGTCTCAATAATGTCCTTTATGCAAAAGAGCCAATTCAGAATCACAAGTTTCATTTAGTTGTCATGTCTCTGTAGTCTCCTGTAGTCTGGAACAGTTCCTAAGCCTTCCTTGACCTGCATGACCTTCGAGAACAATTATTTTGTAGAAAGTCTCTCAACTTTGGTTTCTCTAACATTTACTTGTCATTAGATTCGTGTTATACATCTCTGACAGAAATGTCACAAAAGTGATGCTGGACCTTCTTCCATCCCACCAGGTGACGTGTGGTTTTGAGCTGGTCCATTTCTGACAATTCTCACTTGATCACTGGATTAAGGTAGTGTCTTCCAGTTTGCATGCCAGGACTCCTCTCTTACTTTTGTAATTAATAAATATTTTATATTAGAAACTACTTAAGTGCCCCATTTCTCAGCAGACTTTCAATTATTCATTTATTTGCATAAATATAGACTCATCATTTTCTATTTTATTTCATAGGCTAAATCACTCTTGTCATTATTTGTAATGCTCAAATTGTCTCGTATTTGGCAAGTGGGAGCCTTCAAGCTGGCATCTGTGTCTTTGGACGTGCTCCTATCATTCCTGGGGCACTTTCTTACTTTTTGGCACAATACATTCTAAGCTCATCTTGTATGTTTGGCTCCAGCCTTAACATCTGCCATTTCTCCAAGAAGCCTTGGTCCATCCTAGTGGAGAATTTCATTTAGAAGCCATGATCCTGGCGGGCTCAAGGCAGTTGTGGTTTCATTTTCCATGGGCAGAGCCAGGGAATATAGGTATGAATATAATATACACACACATACACACACAAACACGTACATCTATCTACCTATCCATTTAATGCATTCATCTATATTGAAACCTGTGAATCCACACCAATAACTCCAATTTCAATCCAATACCACAGTATGTTTTTCTAGTCTTCTCCTTTCGATATTTGTAACTCCCTTCTCCAACACTGAGAGACGTGCTCCCTTTAACTCAAGGTCTTTGCTGATGTGAACAATCCCATTGCATGCAACCAACCCTTCTAATGTGATCACTCACCTTCTGATCACAGGCAGAGACATCCTTCTGTAAGCCACTCCTCTGGGAGGCTGCTGTGTTACTCTGGGATTATTGAGTGTTCTGAGCCTGTGACTAGAGGCAGTCATGATCCATTCCCTTGGCACAGGGATGCATCCCAATTCCAATTGCACATGACAAGGAAAAGGAGAATGGGTTTTGTCTGCAGCAACCACACAGTGAACCAGGTTCTTAGTCGGCCCCTGCTTTGCTCCATCTGGCACAATTTCCATGCAAGAGAAGGATGAGTGACTTAAATCTTCAGACACTTGCCTAAAGATTTATCTCAACTTATCTTTGAGAGTACCCAGGAGATACCCTATAATTTCCCCATTGTCTCTGTCATAACAAAAAAAGACCATGAGCAAAAGGGACCTGGAATGTTGACCAGACTGTGAAATTGTCATGTGGTTGGAATAAAACACAGAAGGAAACCTCAGGTCAAAGATCACCAAGGTCTATTAGGACAGAATTTAGGCAAGTCATCATTTAGACTGTGATCACCTTACATAATTCATCCTGAGCAGGTCTGTCTTTTCTTGCTTACTGTCTGCTTGTGAAGAAGAATAGGCCAGGAGTTGATCGCAGTCTCGGCGACTGCCATACTGCATGTCCCTCACTAGCTGTGGCAACCTTTGTTGGAAACTTCCTAAACTCCATCTGAAATAAGATATAAACAAAGGCCTTAGTAAAATTATATTAGCCTCAGAGTTCATATACTCTAAAATGTAATTTAATATTTAATCATTTAAGTGGTTTTTTTAAAGCTGTAATGTCTTTTATTATTTATTTATTTATTTATTTATTTATTTTTATTTTAACTTCTCAATATGCATTGTAGTTGATTTTCATGACCCTTTACCCGTTCCTCTTCCCCCCTCACTCTCATTTCTTCATTTCATTGTTTATTAAAGCTGCTGCAGGAAACATTTTTTTTTCTAGGTTAAAAGGAAAGATGTTTTTTATCTTCCATTTTTGTATTTAAACTCGAGTTGAGACTAAAACAGAAAAAGAATAGCATTTTGGAGAGATGCATCTTGGATTAAAGCTGACCTTCTGGACCTAAAGATGTTTTTTGACTATTACATGATTATGTTGCTATAATTTTTCTAGAAAGAAAAGCAATTTTGTCTTCACTATTACCGTATGTTATTTCCTTCTGGACTTTTCCAGGGGGATCACATTCTCCTGTGAACTCTTAAAGAAGCATTTGAGTGAAAGCCACTCGCTGAACACCTATATGCACACACATGCACATGCAGACACGCACTGAGCACCATTCAACACACACACACACATGAACACATGTGCACACACACAGCCACAGCCATGTACACATGGAGACATACCTTGAATATGTTCTATCGTCTTTCTTCTGTGCCCAGCTCCTAAAATGATGCTGTAAACATTATAAATGTACAATGTATATTTATAAAGAATAGGTACTATTACAGTTAATAATCTGGCCCAATTGATTGTATTTTTTAACATCTTTTTATAAAATACAATAAAAATCCAAACAAAAACAAAGCAATTATCACATTAGCTTTAAATTTCACAAGTTATAACACTCTTTCCTTCCAGAAGAGATTATGTTTCTAGGATTTGAAGATCATAATGATTTGAATCCTATGTGCTATGTTTAGCTTAGTGTTTTATGTGTAGTGTGCTCAATAATGTCACAGAAGAAGTGAAAGAGGCAGAGACTAGTGCCTGAAGCTCAGGAGACCCATAAATGAGTTGTTCACTTGAGCATCTTCTATGCTGTACAATTATAATAAACCAGATCAGTCAATCCCCTCATTAACCTCTCTGTGCCAATTCCCACATTTTGAGAGTGAAATTGTGATTGTATTCAGAGCATTCTGGAGTGTTACAAATCACTCTGCCTGGGCAGAGATTATGCCTGCTCCGTTCACCATTGCAGGCTGGACCACAGCTTTTGCTGAATGAGCGAATAAGCAAAAGGCTGCACACATGGAAACTGGAGATTAGGAGTTGAGAGTTCACCAGTTACTGAGAGCAGCACTTGCCCTCTCAGCACCCCAGCTCCTTCTTAGCCCTGGAGTTCTGCTGAGTTTTCTGTTTACTGTCCTGTTCTGTTTTCCTGTATAGGACCTGTTATAGATGACAGCTTAGTCCTAAGGATAGAGATGTTGCAGACAATCAAGGACGCGAATGCCTACCTGAAAACAATGTTGTGCTTATTTTTGGAGTTCTCATTCTTATTCTCTACTTACTATACCCATTATAAGAGTGAAAGTCTATGGAACAGATAGGAGAGGACTTTCTCCTCTAGGTTTCAGCTGGGATGCATGGTGGTAGCTGAGCAAGCCCCATAGAAACAGTTACACAGGTGCAACTCAAATACAGAATTTTTCCTGAATAGCTAGTTGTTTTTAAAGTATTAATGGGAATGACAAGAAGAATTTTTTGCTGAAATAGATATAAAATCCTTGGGACTAGAAGTGGATATTGGGCAATTAGGCATTGGGCTTTGTTTTGTTTGTTTGTTTTTGTCTTTTGCAAATTTTTGTGGCTTCAGAACTTAGTTAGCTCTTCCTCTGACTAATTATAACTGTGATATAGAGTTTATCTACACAGAAGCTTCATTAAAGTACTCATTAAAATCAGATAGCCATTAGAGTAAGTGTCTGTCCTTGTCACTGGACAGTTAACTGTTAGCTAGGGTCCCCTAGCTCATACCTATCAATAAAAAATACTTAGAGGTGGGTTTCCATTTGAGAATTTGTATGGACAAGAAAAGCATTTGGTGAGAATGAACCACCTTCAGGAAGACATTTCCTTATTATATGGTTATCTTAAGCATCTCCAAGGGACTGAAAATTATGTATGGGAATTGAACTGTGAATTGCCAGTCCCTTCTCAATGAGGTAAGTAGCACAAATTCCTTGGCCAGCTGTGTTCTACCCCTGTGTCTGGTTCCTGTCAGTCTTCTGGTGGCATCTGGCTCCACAGCTTGACTTTTGTGTGTCCTGCACTCTCCCTGCCTGGCTGGGGGTCTTCTCCTGTTTTTTGTTTGCTTGTTTGTTTGTTTTGTTTTGTTTTTCTTTTCTTTTTCTATTTTATTTTATTTATTTTATTTTATTTTATTTAACTTCCACTGCTGGGAATATACCCAGAGGAATGGAAATCATCACGCCGAAGGGATACCTGTACTCCAATGTTTATTGCATCTCAATAGCCAAGAACTGGAACCAGCCCAAAAGTCCATCATCAGATGAGTAGATAAGGAAACTGCGGTATTTTTTTTTAAATGGGCTTTCATTATTATTCGAAAGTGTTTTTTTAATTGTCTGCTGGTTGTGAATAAATCTTCACCTTGCGCTCTGCATCTTTTTCTATTGTTTTCCTAGGATAGTCTGTTTCCTGTAATGACCTCTATAAAGCAACATCAGCAATCAGCCCCGTTCTCTATTCTAGGTTTCTGTCCATCAATTTGAAATGTTTCTTCCCCCCTTTTGGGAGCACAAATTATAAAAAAACATCAAAAAACCCCCAGGTTGACAATACTTTCCCTATACAATCCAGAATATCTCCTGTGCAATGCGAGGAGGTGAAACTCCCTGGATGCAGTGACTAAAAGGTGTGACTCACTTTGATAGAAGGTACATCGACTTACCAACATATTAGTTATGTGCATGAAGAGTTGCTGCAGATACACATATATCAAAAGCTAAGTTTAAAAGGCAAAAAGGATAGTTTGCAGATGTCCACTGAATTAGAAACATTATAAAACAGTGACTCTCTAAATGCCTTGGAACATCCCCGGAGTTCAGGAAATTGCAGCTGGCAGGCCGGAATTTCACTGCAGCTGGAGTATCAAGGCATGTCCCTGCTCCATGTCCTGGAGGTGGGCATGATATTTCACAAGAAAAATGCTACTACTATCTCAAAAACCATTTGAACCACTGTACCCCATCAATCAATAAGGCAAAACACATTATTCAAACAAAAACCTAGGGTCATTATCTGTATAAATCCAACCAAAAGGTAGTTTTCATCCTATCTGATTCAGAATTTTTTTTTTTTTTTTTTTTTTTGTCTTTTTCGTGACCGGTACTCAGCCAGTGAGTGCACCGGCCATTCCTATATAGGATCCGAACCCACGGCAGGAGCGTCGCTGCGCTCCCAGCGCCGCACTCTACCAAGTGCGCCACGGGCTTGGCCCTCAGAATTTTTTTTAATGTAAATGTACACTATTAAAAAAAAGAACTCTGAGTTTCAAGATGGCGGCGGCTGCGGCGGCTGGCGCGGAGTAGCTGAAGTGGAAAAGGTGGCCACTGGGCCTCAGGCAGCCGGGAAACTTGTGGACCTTCCTCTGGCCATCTTTTAAGGGAGGACTGCTGCTGCTGGCCGGTCGTGGGGGCTCAACGCCACTTTGCCCCCGGCAGGAGAGGCTGCCTCATTTACAGGCAACAGCTTTGAAGTGTGGAGCAGGAAAAGAACTGATTCTTAGCTGCAAAAGCGAGTCTTGAAACAGGGAACACGGCGCCAGGGCTGCTGCGGATGCAGCCAGGATCCCGGAGGCTGGGGCCGCACTGAAGGCGGCCAGCTGCCCTATTCAGGATTCGAGGTTTCAGGCCGGCATTAAAGAAGATTCCTGGGAGCGCCCGAGTGGTGCCGCGACTGAACAGCCCGAGGCGGCAGTGCCGAGAACACGGAAGGCAACAAACCAGAGACAGAGCGAGCGCCCGACCTGGCACAGCACTGTGAGTGATCCCTGGCACAGCTCTGTTCGGGGGGTGGATGCCCACGCGGCTCCTGCCTGCACCACCAGGCCACTCACTGCCCCGGTGCTGCCTCCATTTTCCCAGGTGCGGGCAGCTCCGCCCTGCTCGGCCATCACTGAGCCCATTTGCTTGGCCTGGCGCGGGGCTTTCCGGACCCTGCGGGGCCGGCCTCCTCTCCCACTCCCTCCGCGGTTCTCTGGCGGGGCTGGGGGAGTGGGGCGTCCCGACCAGTGTTGGGAGGGCTAGAAAGTACGGGCGGGCCGACTGTCACTCCACCACACCCTGGACTCCGGCCCCGGTAAACTTCCTGTTACTGGGAGGCAGATACCATCTCTGCGACCACCAGTTTGGAAAAAAGCCTAACGAATTTCTGGTTGGGAATAGTGTGGTAGGAGAGTTCCCAGGTCCGCTTGAACCTGCCGGAGAGCAGGCTGCAGGCGGGCACTAGACTCGGTTTATACCGGGGGGATACAAAGGTGAACAAGACCCGAGAAAGATCTACACAGTGCTACAAAGGCACCCAGAGAGACCGGTCGTCTGTGCCTAGCAGAAACCTGGTAGACTTCCTGGGCGAGGCGGTGCTGAGCAGGGTCTTGAAGGCCCAGCTGATAGACGAGGGGTGCAGAAGACACACCCCAGCCCAGCACAGTGTGGACAGAGGGGGGAGACGTGCGGCCAGGGAGGCGGAGACTCGACAGAAACCACACACCCGGTGGGGTCGCCACTGCACGATCTAACAGCCTGGGCCAGAGCACACGGAACGGGGAGAAGTCCTGTACAGAAAGTGAAAGCTCAACAGAGATCACACACCCTGTGGTACGTGATCCACCAGCCCAGCAGAGTACAAGCTGACCAGAAAGGTGGATCCCCGGAGAAGCCCAAGACCCGAGGCAACCACACACACGACACTAGAGGCCAACTGAGCAGTCACGGCGGGAGCCATACCAAATTGGCAACCACAGCAACATCCTAGTTAGTCATTAGTCTCAAACTGGTGGACTGTGAAACCCCCTGCCACAATGAATAAACACCAAAAAAAAGACACCAGAAATACAAAAAATCAAGAAAGTACACCACCAAAAGTTAATAAATCTCATACTCTAGATCCTATAGAACAAGAAGCCCTTGAAATAACTGACAAGGAATTTCGAGTGATAATTCTAAGGAAACTGAATGAGATACAAGAAAACTCAGCTAGACATCATGATGAAATGAGGAAAAGTATACAGGATCTGAAAGAGGAAATATACAAGGAAATCAATGTCCTGAAAAAAAATGTAGCAGAACTTGCTGAACTGAAGAAGTTATTCAGCGAAATAAAAAACACAACGGAGAGTTTAAGCAGCAGGCTTGTCGAAGTTGAAGAGAGAACCTCTGAACTTGAAGATGGGCTGTTTGAAATAACACAAGCAGACAAAAAGAAAGAAAAAAGAATCAAGGACATGGAAGAAAATCTGAGAGAGATATCAGACAACCTCAAGCGTTCAAATATCCGAGTCATGGGTATTCCAGAAGGGGAGGAAAATGGAGATTCCATTGAAAACATATTCAACAAAATAGTGGCAGAAAACTTCCCAGGTATAGGAAAAATCACAGATCTTCAGATCCAGGAAGCTCAACGATCTCCAAACGTATTCAACCCAAAAAGGCCTTCTCCAAGACATGTCATAGTCAAATTGGCAAAACTCAGAGACAAAGAGAGAATCTTAAAAGCTGCAAGAGAGAAGCGTCAAATCACCTATAAGGGAGCCCCAATCAGGTTAACATCAGACTTTTCATCACAAACCCTAAAAGCTAGAAAGGAATGGGATGATATTTTCAAAATACTAAAAGACAAAGATTGCCAGCCAAGAATACTCTACCCTGCAAGGCTATCCTTCCGAAATGAAGGGCAAATAGTATATTTCTCAGACAAACAAAAACTGCGGGAGTTCACTACCACAAGACCACCCTTACAAGAAATCCTCAAGGGAGTACTGGGTTTGGTTCCTGAAAAATAACTACCACTGCCATAAAAACCTAAGAAAAATCTAAACCCGCTAGTACAATAAAAATGGCATTCATGAAGAGAAAACAAGCTAACAAAAACACTATCTACAACCTAAGGAACCAACAAGCACAGAAACCAAACAGTAAATCAGAAAGCAAGGAACAAAAGACACCTAAGACAACCAAACAACCAATAAAATGCTAGGAATAAATCAACACCTTTCAATAACAACTCTTAATGTTAAAGGCTTAAATTCCCCAATTAAAAGACACAGACTGGCTGACTGGATCAAAAAGCAGGACCCAACTATATGCTGCCTACAAGAGACCCACCTCACCCATAAAGATTCACACAGACTAAGAGTGAAAGGATGGAAAAAGATTTACCATGCAAACAGAAAAGAAAAACGAGCTGGAGTGGCTATTCTTATATCTGACAAAATAGACTTTAAACTAAAAACCATAAAAAGAGACAATGAGGGACACTACTTAATGATAAAAGGACTGCTCCATCAAGAAGACATAACAATCATAAATATGTATGCACCCAATGTTGGAGCAGCCAGATTTATAAAACAAACTCTATTAGACCTAAAGAAGGAAATAGACACTAATACCATAATAGCAGGAGACCTGAACACTCCACTGTCAATATTAGACAGATCATCTAGGCAAAGAATCAGTAGAGAAACACAAGATCTAAACAAGACTCTAGACCAATTGGAATTGGCAGATATCTACAGAACATTCCACCCAACAACCTCAGAATATTCATTCTTCTCATCAGCACATGGATCATTCTCCAGGATAGATCACATATTAGGTCACAAATCAAGTCTCAATAAATTAAAAAAAATTGGAATTATCCCATGTATCTTCTCAGACCACAATGGATTAAAACTAGAAATTAATAACAAACGAAACTCTGGAAACTATACAAACACATGGAAATTAAACAGCATTCTACTTAATGACATATGGGTCCAAGAAGAAATCAGGCAGGAAATCAAAAAGTTTATTGAAACTAATGAAAACAATGATACATCATACCAAAACCTGTGGGATACTGCAAAAGCAGTATTGAGGGGAAAATTTATTGCATTAAATGCTCACTTCAGAAGAATGGAAAGATGGCAAGTGAACAACCTAACACTTCACCTTAAAGAACTAGAAAAACAAGAACAATCCAAACCTAAAGTTAGCAGACGGAAAGAAATCATTAAGATCAGAGCAGAACTGAATGAAATTGAAAACCAAGAAACAATTCAAAAGATCAACGAATCAAAAAGTTGGTTTTTTGAAAAGATAAATAAAATTGACAAACCATTAGCATGGCTAACAAAAAAAAGAAGAGAGAAGACTCAAATAACAAAAATTAGAAATGAAAAAGGCGATATTACAACTGATTCATCTGAAATACAAGGAATCATTTGAGACTACTATAAACAACTATACGCCAACAAATTTGAAAATCTGGAGGACATGGATAAATTTCTGGACACACACAAGCTCCCAAAACTGAACCGTGAAGACGTAGAAAATTTGAGCAGACCAATAACAATAAAGGAGATTGAAGCTGTTATCAGAAGGCTCCCAACAAAGAAAAGCCCAGGACCAGATGGATTCACAGCAGAATTTTACCAAACATTCAAAGAGGAATTGACACCGATTCTTTACAAACTATTCCAAAAGATTGAAACGGACGCAAATCTCCCAAACTCATTCTATGAAGCAAACATCATCCTGATACCAAAACCAGGTAAAGATATAACCAAAAAAGAAAACTACAGGCCGATATCCTTGATGAATATAGATGCAAAAATCCTCACTAAAATACTAGGAAACAGAATACAGCAACACATACGTAAAATTATTCATCACGATCAAGTGGGATTCATCCCAGGGATGCAAGGTTGGTTCAACATACGCAAATCAATAAATGTGATACACCATATTAATAAACTCAAACACAAGGACCATATGATCATCTCTATAGATGCTGAAAAAGCATTTGATAAAGTTCAGCACTCATTCATGACAAAGACCCTCTATAAGTTAGGTATAGAGGGAAAGTATCTCAACATAATTAAAGCCATATATGACAAACCCACTGCCAATATCATCCTGAATGGGGAAAAGCTGAAAGCTTTTCCTTTAAGAACAGGCACTAGACAAGGATGCCCACTCTCACCACTCCTATTCAACATAGTGTTGGAAGTTCTAGCCAGAGCAATCAGAGAAGAGAAGGAAATAAAGGGCATCCAGATTGGAAAAGATGAAGTCAAACTGTCCCTGTTTGCAGATGACATGATCCTATATATCGAACAGCCTAAAACCTCTACAAAAAAACTGTTGGAATTGATAAATGATTTCAGCACAGTAGCACGATACAAAATCAACACACAAAAATCAGTAGCATTTCTTTTCTCCAATAGTGAACATGCAGAAGGAGAAATCAAGAAAGCCTGCCCATTTACAATAGCCACCAAAAAAATAAAATACTTAGGAATTGAGTTAACCAAGGAGGTGAAAAATCTCTATAATGAGAACTACAAACCACTGCTGAGAGAAATTAGAGAGGATACAAGAAGATGGAAAGATATTCCATGCTCTTGGATTGGAAGAATGAACATAGTGAAAATGTCCATACTACCCAAAGTGATATACAAATTCAATGCAATCCCCATCAAAATTCCAAAGACATTTTTCTCAGAAATGGAAAAAACTATTCAGACATTTATATGGAACAATAAAAGACCACGAATAGCCAAAACAATGCTCAGCAAAAAAAATAAAGCTGGAGGCATAACACTACCTGACTTTAAGCTATACTACAAAGCTATAATAACCAAAACAGTATGGTACTGGCATAAAAACAGACACACTGACCAATGGAATAGAATAGAGAATCCAGAAATCAACCCACACACTTACTGCCATCTGATCTTTGACAAAGGCACCAAGCCTATTCACTGGGGAAGGGATTGCCTCTTCAGCAAGTGGTGCTGGGATAACTGGATATCGATATGCAGGAGAATGAAACTAGATCCATACCTCTCACCGTATACTAAAATCAACTCAAAATGGATTAAGGATTTAAATATACACCCTGAGACAATAAAACTTCTTAAAGAAAACATAGGGGAAACACTTCAGGAAATAGGACTGGGCACAGACTTCATGAATATGACCCCAAAAGCACGGGCAACCAAAGGAAAAATAAACAAATGGGATTATATCAAACTAAAAAGCTTCTGCACAGCAAAAGAAACAATTAAAAGAGTTAAAAGACAACCAATAGAGTGGGAGAAAATATTTGCAAAATATACATCTGACAAAGGATTAATATCCAGAATATATAAGGAACTCAAACAACTTTACAAGAAGAAAACAAGCAACCCAATTAAAAAATGGGCAAAAGAGCTAAGTAGGCATTTCTCTAAGGAAGATATGCAAATGGCCAACAGACATATGAAAAAATGCTCAACATCACTCAGCATCCGGGAAATGCAAATCAAAACCACATTGAGATACCATCTAACCCCAGTTAGGATGGCTAAAATCCAAAAGACTATGAACGATAAATGCTGGCGAGGCTGCGGAGAAAAAGGAACTCTCATACATTGTTGGTGGGACTGCAAAATGGTGCAGCCTCTATGGAAAATGGTATGGAGGTTCCTTAAACAATTGCAAATAGAACTACCATACGACCCAGCCATCCCACTGTTGGGAATATACCCAGAGGAATGGAAATCATCAAGTCGAAGGTATACCTGTTCCCCAATGTTCATCGCAGCACTCTTTACAATAGCCAAGAGTTGGAACCAGCCCAAATGCCCATCATCAGATGAGTGGATACGGAAAATGTGGTACATCTACACAATGGAATACTACTCAGCTATAAAAACGAATGAAATACTGCCATTTGCAACAACATGGATGGACCTTGAGAGAATTATATTAAGTGAAACAAGTCAGGCACAGAAAGAGAAATACCACATGTTCTCACTTATTGGAGGGAGCTAAAAATTAATATATAAATTCACACACACACATACACACACACACACACACAAACCGGGGGGGGGGAAGAAGATATAACAACCACAATTATTTGAAGTTGATACAACAAACAAACAGAAAGGACATTGTTGGGGGGGAGGGGGGGAGGGAGAAGGGAGGGAGGTTTTGGTGATGGGGAGCATTAATCAGCTACAATGTATATCGAAAAAATAAAATTAAAAAAAAAAAAAAAACTCTTCAGAGAATCAAATAAACTACAATTTACAAAGTTTCTGGTCAAGATCATAGAATATACAGATTCTGTAATAATTCCAAATATATAGAAATTAGGAATATGTCTACATATACATATGGATTTACGTATATGTATTTATATCTGTACATGCATGCGTATTTGCGTGTGTGCAGGTTTGTGTATACATGTGTGCATGTGTGTCTGTATGTACAAGTTTATCTGTATGTATGTCCATGTGTGTCTGTATGTATAGGTTTATGAATTTGTGTGTACATTTGTGTTTCTGTGTATGTGTATGGGATTTTGGAAGGAGATGTGCTTATGTGTTTGTGTGTGTGTGTGTGTGTGTGTGTGTGTGTGTGTGTGTGTGTGTGTGTGTGTGTGTGTGTGCAGGTTTGTGTATGGGGACTCTGGAAGGAGATATCTGAGGTGCCTCTGAAAATTTGAACCCCCAGACTCCCATGAACACCCTGAGCCTGGAGAAGGGGCCTGCCCTTCCCTATGATGAATGAGAGCTCTCCCCATACTGGAAGACAATGTGGCACTTCTCTTCACAATAAAGCATGTGTCCCTCTCAGGATCTGCTTCCCCTTCCTCTGGTGGCCAGGAGGTCTGTGATTAGGATGATGTCACAAACTCAGCAGGAACATGCTGGGCTTGATAAGGAAGGAAAAAGAGGTGCAAGAGCACCTTGAAGGGCACTGTGACCCTGCAGAATGGCCAGTGGGAGCTGGAGGACACAAAGGATTCTGCTTTTCAGTGCTTGGTCACGGGGGTCAGAAAATAAGGTAGTAAGAGAGAGCTCATCAGTGTTCATCAAGCAATCATGAAATGCAGAATGCAACACTCTGATGTGGACCCCAGAATTGCAAATTTGCTCCTAGGTTGGTGCCTCAAAGTTCAGAAAATGTGACAGTCCACGTGGTATGAAATTGGAAGACCACAGTGTCTGTGGCCCGCTGGGAAGGGGCCTGGGAAGGCTGGAGTGCACACCACCCACTGCATGGTTATTCATGTGGGAATGCTGGAGGTGCACTGCTTCCCAGGGCCAGGAGATGTGGGGATGGTAGGACCCCCAGTGACAGAAGACTGGTGTGAGCACTTTACCACCTAGCCAGGTGAGTGGAGAGTGTGGGGTCAGAGTAACCTGTACAGAGTCATGGCGGTGGCTGGAAGGTAATCCTTACCTACTGTCAAAGGAGAAGAAAGACAGGGAAGGAGGGCTGTCACCCCAATAGAAAGTCACCATCTCCTGCACCGTTTCTGGGGCTGGACCGGTTCAGAGATCTGGATGCCACTGACTGACAAGTGGCCAGTTCCTCAGGAGGAAGTGCTCTGCAGCTCTGCAGCATGCAGACACAGCAAGGATTTCCATGGTCTTTCCCAAAGGCACCTTTGGCCATCTCCATGAGAAGGTGCCTTCGTAATGTGTCGACTTGGCCAGGCTAGGGAATGTCTAGCATTCCCTATCCTGTACGTTTGGGTAGACAAAGCAGCAGAAGCAACTCCCATGGGAGATTTGGAGAGTAGGAATGAAGCAGCAGCCACTTGTAGCTTGCAGAGTTTGTTGCTTTCCTTCTGGGTAACTTCCAACTGCTCACATTTCACCTTAATCTTCCTTCAGCTACTCCAACTGCTGGGCCAAGTCTTTTTGTTTTGCTCTGTGATGAAGAGCCCCGCCACCAAGGTCAGAGCCAAGAAGAGCTGGCACAGGTTTCAGTCTGTCCTCGTGGCTCCAGCTCATGCAGTGGGTTCTACCACACCATGCTTTCAGCAACTCAGGTCTGTCTACCCCTAACAACTGCCTGGATGGTGCACTTGAGCTCTGCATCAGGCACCTTGAGCTCTGCATCAGGCACTTGAGCTCTGCATCAGGCATCAGACAACAGCCTTACAGAGAGTTGTTAACCACCTTCCACAATTATGTAAGTTCAAATCCACATAACAATGCCCTTGATACATGCACATATGTACTTCCTAGAGGTGCAGTTTATCTGACTGCCACATTTGCTAACTGTGGGTCCTGTCGCCCAAGTGATTAAGCTAATGCTGTTGCCGTATATCCAACCTGCCAGTAACAGAGGCCAGCACTGACGCTGTGATGTGGAGCTATTCCTTGAGGAAAGTGGTTAACCACAGAAGAAACTTTCTATCCTGGAAGGTCTAGGGATTTGTTCTAATAGGGATAGACATGGATTACAGATATGGCTTGTCAGTGCTGCCCAAAGGCATTGGCATTCTCTATTCAAGGGCTCATGGGATGTTTAATCCACCAGCATGGGATCCCACATAATCTTGCCTCATCCTGGGGAATCCATTTTACAGTAAGGAAAGTCAAAGAGTGGCCCATGACCATGGGACCCACTGGTGTGATCACATGTGTCACTGCCCAGCCAGCTAGAGCATTGGAACAGCCTTCTCAAAGTACCGTTGAAGGGCCAGTTTAGAGGTGATGCTCTAGGAGAAAGGGGGCACTCTTGTCCAGGATGCAGATGAACACTGAAACTTGACTTTCATAAGGTGGTGTATTGGCAGTAGGAAGATAACATGGGTCTGGGAACCAAGGCATAGAAGGAGGGACCCACTTACCACCACTCCCAATGACCCAGTAAGAAGATTTCTGCCCTCAATGCTACAACTACAGCTCTGCAGAGTTAGAGGTGTTGGTCCCTCAAAGGACACTTTCTTCAGGAGACACAGCAAGAGTCCCATTGAATTATAAGCTCTATATACTGTCTGGGAAATTCAAGCTCTTAATGTTCAAGAACCCACATGCAAGGAGAAGAGCAGCCACTGTGGCAAGGGGTTGGCGCTGGTCCTCAGAAGGCGGTAGAGCTGCTCTTACACAATGGGAGCCAAAAAGGGCATGCGTGTTAATCTTGCCCAGTTGTGATGTAAATGGACAGGTGCAACAGCCCCAGCCCAGGAAGGGCATGGTGACCCCCCCGGCTCTGACTCCAGGATGAAGCTCTGGGTAAGCCACCAGGTGAGCCCTTAGGTCCTGCGGAAGTCATAGCGGAAAGGTAGGTAGTACAGAATTGATGTCGAGGAGGGAAACAGTGAGTCTCAGCTGTGAATCTGAAAGCTGTCGTAGCAGCTGAGGCTGCATGTACTTTTTACTATTAACCTTCTTCTTCTAAATTTCCTCCAAGAACAGGATTCGCAGGATTTCTGGAGGCATTGCTCCCTGAATACTCATGAGAGGTGGATCTGATCAGCACACATGGGGGACTGGAGTGGGCATGTGGGTGTGCCACAGAGATCCCCCCAAAGACAGGACTTGCTGCCTCATCAGCTGAGAGGAATGTCATCTCTTCAGGGTTTATCTCAATTGCACAGAGCCACCTCATTCAAGGGTAGCCCCTTTCCAGAGTGGCCCACATTGAGTGACTGATGGGGATCTGAAGGCCAGGCCATTTTGGCCTGCCACAGGACAACACTGATGGACTGTCAACACTCTGGAGTCCCCTGCTTGGCTGCATGTTGGCTGGACCTCCCCTCAAGTGAACTCCTCCAAATCCCTTCCCATCTCACAGGGATGGGACACCTATGTGACAACTCCAGCATCTGCTCCCAGCAAACCAGACCTGCAGCAACACCCAAAGCCAGTGATAAGCATAAACCCTTATTTAAAGTGTTGAATTCTATAAAACCCCCATGAAGGGAAGAAACGATCCCCAGGCTCATGCAAGACTCCAAAAATGAGCTCATAGATAACATGTGAAAGATAGCAAGAAGGAAAGCCAGAGCGCTAGAGAAAAATGAGCGGTCTGAATGACACTTTAGAGGGAGTATATTTCCAATGTTTGTTGGTAGAGTTTAGAATAGGAAGTGATCCCATAACATAAGCACAGGGCATCATTAAAGAAGAACTAGCATATTAGAAAGAAGATACAAGCAGAAATCCTGGACACATAACTAAATATAAGCAAAAGCAATTACCATTTTGGAGTGTTGTGTGTTTCTTCAGGCAAGGAGAAGAAACGTCAGGGGTGGACGTTCATCTTACTCATTCCCCACGGGTCCCCCCCACAATCCTATATGCATGACCCCCACACCTGCTCTTTAGGTCTGCAGATAACAGCAAAAAGAAGATAGGCAGCTCTTCACAACTGAAGGGCATTTGAGTGAAGCCCAAGTAGTAAATCCTTCTACAAGGAGATTCTTCTTTTACTTGACATCAACTTTTCCCAAATTGAGATGATTATAATGTTCTGAAAGTAGATTATGGTGATATTCTGAAATATAATTCTCTGTTAATATACTAAAACTCATTGAATTGTACACTTTACAGTGGCCATGTGAATTATATCTCAATAATGCTATTTTTAAAAGGCATACATCAAACTTTGACTTTTTACTCTAGATAGACAAGGCTGCTGCATTCAGGGCAAATTTCTTAGTAGGGTCTTGAGAAAATTCATTGTGATAAAATAGAAACGCTCACCTTACTGTTTTTGGATATGATGCCCTTCAACAGTTTCAGTGGTATTGTAGAAACACACCTGAGAACAGCTCTTTAAATATTTTGTTAGTAGTCTGTAAGTCAGATTTGCTTGTAGCTTTCTGAAAGTTGCTAAAATACTTTGCACATTGAATGACTTGTGTATAATGGGTATTTATTTTGTGACACACCAAAGAAATTTCCCCCTTAATTATCCAATGAAAAATACACCTTCCCAAGGGTCTCCTTGCTTTTTCTTTTTTTCCAATATAGTGAGTTGCTCAAATTGACTTATTGGTTCTGCTCACTTAACACAACACATTTCAAAATCTTCATTTTATAAAAGATAGTATGTTGTTTATTTGAAACTCCTTTCTGGCGAAACAACTCTAGTTTTCTGATACTAAATAAAAATCATACCTATCACCCCAAACTCTAAAATGCCTTGAGTTCCCCTTAGCAAACGTTTATAAGCACAATAAACTTTGTAGAGAAATAATTTACATTTTATTTTCCCCTGCACCGTATCAGCTTTTTTTTTTAATTTCAAAAAATACTCATAGCTTAAAACATCAATGTCCTTGATAAAAGTGGGGGCTTGTAAGCATTGAAATTGCTACTGATCTCCAGAAATGGAAGGAAGAAAGGCCACTACCAGGCAAAGGTGTTCACGATGATAATGACAACTTGGCCTTGAAGCTGTTTGTACATGCGGGACATCCATCTGCTCTGAGTGAACACTGAGAAATAGCCACTGAGGAATTCATACTGTGACATCCTTTAAGGGAAGATTACTAAAAATCTTTTGTATGGACTAAAATTTCTTTATGTATATGATCATATATGTATACATATATATAGATGGACTAATATTTATATCCAAACACTTGGCTGTATATTCCCATTTCAAGTAATTAATTATGAAAGTTCTAATAAGGATAATTAAACTAGTTTAACCTACATTTTATTCTTATACATACCCTTAGAATTTTTTCCAGTGAACTCTGATATACTGATGACCCGTCCTTTGGAATAAATGTTAAATTATCTGATCACTAATTATATAAAGTTTCATTTATTTCACCAAGCTACTAAAATGTTATAGTCTTATGAATAAATTATTTTGAAGAATTGCTTAATGTTACATAGTTTATTGTATTACTTATTAGAATTATAAAGACAAACATTTATACAATGTACTAATTACATCTCACAGCCTGGCAGAACTTATGTTCAGTTCCAATAGTGCATGAACTATCAAGTGTACTTAAACATGCTTGTAAATAGCTTAGTGTACTTTTGTCCAAACTTCTGAAGAGCATAACATATTGCAAATATGAAGTTTTCGCACCTGACAAAACAAGAACAAGTATTCTCTGATCTCTTGCTATTTTCTCATCTTTGTACAGATTAAAGATTTAAAAAATCTAAATTTATCACAGTGTACTTTTAATTGGATTTTGAATGTATCAAACATATTATATGTTCATAATGTTTTCTATTACTTTATACTTCTTTAGGTAGCATGCCACCAAATTTAAATGTTTAGAGGTTATTATTCAAATTCAATATTATGAACAACAGCAATGATGACAATAATAATAATAAATGCCAAATTGTCTAGCTCGAGAATGATTTTTTATTTTCTCCTCTTTTCCACTCAAGGCAAGTAATTGATCTAATATTAGATTAACTTAAACTTTTCTCCAGCCTTTTAAGGAATTAGCAGAAGCCTAGAGTTCAGAATCAGGAAGACTTTGATAAGAAGCCCAGTTTCTTCATTCACAGGCTCTGTGACACCTTAAACTTTCAGGTGCAATTTTTTCCACTTTTAAAAATATGAGTAATAGTGCCAGCAGCATAGGGTTGTTGTGTTGATTAAATGAGACAAGGCATGAACCTTATATTTTATAAAAAGGGAAAATTTAAATTTCCCCTCTGCCCTCCTTCCAGGCACTCAGATAACCCAAAATAAACAGATGATAAAAAAATGCACAGATAACACAGCTATGAGATAAACTGATGGAACATTTCTCTGTAACCATGTTTTATTTCTTTTGATGAAGTGATCTGAGCACCTAGCTGAGAACTCACTGAGGAAATCACAGAGAGCAGAGTTAATGATAATTTACTAGTGTATGATTCCACTTTATACAAATTTAAAGATTATAAACGGTCAAAAGAGTTATTCACAGAAACTTAAGAGAATGTTTAATCTTACTCAAAAAAGAGAGTTTAATCAATCTGGTTGTGGAGACTGGAGGAAAAAGAAGCTTAATCATTGCAGTGATGCAGACTAGAGAACGTTTTCAGAATATTTTATTAGAAACCAGATCATAGGCAGAGTGGCTTTATTGTTCAGTGAGTGCGGTTTATGTGGCAGGAGACAGGATATATGTAGAAGTATGTGAACAGCGTTTTTCTATATCTGTTACTAAATACACGCATACACACACGCGCGCGCACGAGGTTACTTCAAAAGACTCATGGAAAAACAGAATTAAAAGATAATATGAATCTTTTCATGAACATTTTGATGACTCCTCATCTATTTTTTTTTTTTTTTTTGATTTTTGGATGTGACACAGATCTGTAACTATGAATACAGAAAAAAAAAAAAAAAAAAAAAAAGGAAAGAAATTTTTGGAACCCGGCGGCTACCAGGCACACTGCTGCTGCCTTCCCGGAGCCCACCATGGTCCTGAGACAGGAGCCAGGGGAAGCCAAGCCTAGCCCCAACCAGATACAGAGCACACCAAAAACACCATTTCCATGTGGGTAGCCCACCATAGCTGCTGCAATTGCCATAGCGGCTGCAAAAGCGGCTAGTCTCACAGCAGTAGTCACAGCCACCATGCAGATGGCATACCAGACACTCAACTGCATTGACACAAGGAGAGTCACCAGTGGAGACCAAAAAGGAAAAAAGCAAGCAAGCAAGCAAGCACGAAAGAAAGAAAGAAAGAAAGAAAGAAAGAAAGAAAGAAAGAAAGAAAGAAAGAAAGAAAGAAAGAAAGAAAGAAAGAAAGAAAGAAAGAGGTCCACAAAGCACACTCCGGAGTAATAGAAGGAGCATCTGCTATATGATAATAGTGGGGGTCCTGAACACACCTTTCTCAGTACTGGACAGATCATCTAAGCAACAAATCAACAGAGAAACAGTTAATCAGAAGGAGAGAAAAAATCTACCATCATTAGCGGGGGGCCGGGGGCAATGGGGAGAGATTGGATAGGGGGTACAAAGAGTAAGTATAATTTGTAATAATGAATATATAAATATAAAAAATAAAACAAAATAAGAAATTTTTCTGTGGTCTATAAATTGCTTGTAGATTGCTGTAACCTCTATTCCAGGTTTTCTCAAACAGCTCATTTGCTTCAGAAATACCTAATGTGCTTGTTACAAACTTCAAAGGCAGGTCTGCTAATCTAGAATCCCCGGAGTGGGGCTAACAAGCTCTCAAACATTTTTATGCACAGCAAATCTTGAGAAACATGCTCTCTTGTTCTCATCAAGTAAACAGTGAGGAGGGGGGCTCTGCCACCGTGCACTTTGCACACCTTGCAACCCCGATGCTCAGTAAGCACGAGTGTCCAGCAGTGACTGAAGCTCGAGGGGTGGGGCTCTGTGGGCACAAAAGCAAATGTAAGATATGCAAAAATCAGGGAGAAGCTTGGCAGTGAGAGAGAAGGAGTTCCAAAGAAGGACCGTGAGAGAGATGTGCATGTGAGGCTGACACGAGAACCGAGGTTAAAGGACTTCATGGCACTGAGGAGCTGGAGGAAGAGGAAAAGCCATTCCCAGATGCTGCCCACCTGGGGTGCTTTATGAATAGCGAGTCACAATTTAATCCAAAGTAAAGATCTGATTCATGCATCCTTTTGGACTCTGTGTTCGGGCTTGATATCACAATGAAAGATGTTTAAAATTAATTCTTCCTATGCACTATAATGGTTTTATATACATATATAAATCCATATTATATATATATTATATATAGTATACATAGATAAAACCCAAGGATATATATGTGTGTGTTTGTGTGTGTATATATGTATACTATATGTATGTGTGTGTATATATACACATATACAAGTATATTACACATGTAGTATATATATATATGTATATATATATATAATGTGTAATATAATGTGTAATAATAATGACATGTATTGGAGAGAAGTGGCTGAATTTCAGAGAGTTTAGAGAAGTGACTATGGACCTGGCACCGAATGGATGTGTGCGTATGGATAGATAGCGTGTGTGTATATGGATAGATAATATGTGTGTGTGTGTGTGGATAGATAGATAGTTAATCTAAGTTAACAAAACAAAGTCAACTTGGGCAGATTTTATTTACTCATTATCCAAAGCAAGCATTTTTTTCTTTGTGTTTTATTTTTAATTGAAATTTGATTGTACATTTCTGTGGGGTAGAAAGTTGCATATCAACACTTATGTGCAATATGTGATCCTCAAGTCAGGATAATTAGTATATTCAATATTATACAATGTTATCATTTTTTTGTGGCCCTTTATCTATTCAAGCATATTTGTAAGAGAATACTTACTGACCTAATATGTTCTTCAGTGAAAAAAACTCGTCCAGAAACAGTCAATACAATGTATGATCCAAATTAAAAACAAACAAAAAAAATTGCTCCCCTGCAAAAAGACAGTAGGATATACATGGAAATATTAACAATGATTACCTATGGTTAATGGTTTCGTGTGATTTTTTTTCTTCTCTGTGCTTTTTTAAATTTTCTAAATTTTACCTACTGATATTTTAAATATTTTATTATATTTTAAAGAGATTTTAATAATGGAAATAAATATACTAGTGTGGACTAAATATATTATGAAATAATACATAAATTAATAAATAGATCATGTGAAGATGTTTGTGCTTTACTCCAGGGGTAGCAAAGACATTCTGACATTTTTAAGTTGGGAGACAAGTGAACAAGTTTGCATTTTAAAAGGATCACTCTGGGATTTGTGTAAAGAAGAGTCTTTTAGAAAGACAAGAGGGAAAAGAACAAATAAGAGGTCATCCAGGAGTGATCATTATTATGCAGTGATCCTAATAGGGTGACAGTGTTGGGGACGATAACACGACGATAACAACGACATGAGCTGGAGAGAAGCGGCTGAATTCCAGCGACAGTTTAGAGAAGTGACTGTGGGGCTGGCACTGAATGGACGTCATGAGTGAGAGAGACGCAGAATCCTTAGTGAAGCACCTGTTATCTCACTCAGATTCAACTTAGGATGGCAGTCATCATCATCCCTTCAAAGCCAGTTTCTTCTCTCCCCTGGACTAGACATTGAGTCTCTAGCTGTAGTTGAGCTGAGCTGTGGTTTTTAAGGTGGCACATGGCCAGTGCAGGGCTAAGTAAACACACCGGGTCACAGGGAAGGTGGAGACAGTATCCAGGAGACTGGGTCAATGTTTGTGCCACAAGAGGGTTTAGGAAGCTTGGAACAACTTAGCAGATGGAACAGGGCAGTTAAATGTCAGAATTAATGTTGTTCCGTGACAGAATAAAGTAATCCACATGCTGACTAATTGTCTCTGGTCCTCCTTTGGCTTAGACAGAACCGTGGAGTTTCAAAACTCTTTACTTTGCCAGTGGATATCTGACTAGTGTGGCCGTCGTCACCTACAGGCCATCAGAAAGAGCTGGTCGGTCTTGCAGGTCAGTCCTGCACCACAGCCTCTCCCCAGCCTTTCACCTGGGGGGACTTGTGTGCGTGCTGGAGATGCTTGTTTTGCTGATTTTGTTGAGGTGACACTCTGCATGCTTAAGCGTCTCATAATTTTCCTCCTAGAGCCTAAGAACCCTAACGATGGAAGAGACTCTGTCAGAATGATCAAGGGCCCTCTGACCAATTTGTTCATTTTATGGAAAAGTATTCCCTCTGTCATTAGGGTGAGTGGTCTCATGACCACACGTGGCTTTGTCCTCCTTCTCTGTACTAGACCCTCTTTCAGGTCTGGTACCCTCCTGCTATGCCTCTCACATTCATCTCTTCTCTTGCACGTGAGTCACCATGGTGTGGGCTCTCATCTTGCCATGCGGAGATTCCTCAGTAGACTGTAAATGCCTTCCTATATCCCAATGGCCTTGGCAGGGACACTGTCATTAGGGGGGCTCCTTTCCAGGTCAGCTCCGCACCCGTCCCTGGGTCCACTGTGCTTCCGTAATGATCGTTGACATCCTGACCACTATGTATTTCTCTAATCTCATCTCCTACTAACACCTCCTTGGGAACTCCGTTCTCATCCTGCTGAGAGTGTTGTGTATTTCACACCCGGGTGACTTTGCTCATGTCACTTACCATGTTAGAGGTGCCTGCTCAAACTCCTCCCACCGGTGTGGACCCACTCCTGGTCAGCTCTGGCTTCCTGCCCACCCTGCGTGTCCTCCCTGTGCCCAGAGCCTTGCTGACCTGACCACATGCTTGGGGGGCACACTAGGCCCACAGACACGGCCTCACCAGTGGTGACTTTGGTCTGCACACTTGTGTTCCTGAACTTTTTACAGGCTAAGGAAGGTGAGAGGAAACTTTATGCCTCTTTCCTTACCTGCACGTAGCACAGTGGCTTGGAGAGAGCAGGACCAGCTTATGGTCAGTTCGTTACGCTGCAGCAACAGAACTTCATTTAAGACTTCCCATTCACAGGGCACAGCCGCCAGCCTCTGCCCTGTTTGTAATCTCCGGAAAAATGAGCTCTTCTTTGTTTATTATTTTTTCAACCCCTTGTTCTACTGAATATATTCCTCCCAATGGTGTCTTCCTTTATGTTCTAAAATTTTGTTTTCAGTGTTCCTCAAGAGGGATAGAAACAGCTCCCTGGCCCTGCTCACCTCTCTATTTCCACCAGAACATTACTGTGCTCTGAAAGGAACGGAAGTTACAGTGGATGCAGTGATAATTATGTTCATTTTGCCATTTTCTAATTTGTTTTTCTTAATTGATCCATGATAATTATGTATACTTATGGAGAACAGTATGAAATTTGGGTGCATTCGTACTGTGTGCAATGGTCACATCAGGGTGCTTAGTATGTCCATCAAAGCTACAGTTCATATTGCCCTGCAGTATTGATGTCTACTGATTATCCCTGCACATTTATACAGTTTATATCAACAGATTCATATCAAATGGATATACCTCTGTTTCTTGGAGAATAGTTGTGCATATTAATGCTATTTCTTGATACTTTGTGCAAGAAATCACTTTGAAATGGAAGTTGAGAATATATATCAACGTAAACATATTTTAATCAGCAACAACTTTCTATATTCATTCATATAGTAATACACTTTCATGTGATTTTTCTGATAATTCCCTAGTATGGCCTGCTTTTACAGTGGCTAAATCCTATACGCAGAAAAGAAGCAATTAATCTGGCTTCCCCACAGCATTGTTTTTTTTATGTGGACTTCTTCAGAAAGTCCAGCCGAACCTGACATTATGGGATGGGTGCCTTTAGACTCACAACCAACCTCTGCTCTGTGGCCCTCCAGTGGGCACTCATGGTGCTTGGATTTGAAGTGCTTGCTCCTATGGCCTCTCACCATATACAGCCTCACAGTTGCTGAACAACTGTTTTTTGAAAAGCCCCATCATAGTTGTGGTTTTCTGCTACTGTTGTTGATTCACTTTAGATGATGTTCCAGAATTTTGCTTGTGCTGGATTCAAATACAGATAGATATATAGACATTCTTCTTTCCCGAAATGTTGCAGGATTTCCAAATTCACAATAACCCACTGCCACCAGCAGACCCAACCAAAGCAGGCATTCCCTGCTACTTAGGATTCAGCATTTCAATGGTGTTTTTTTTTTTTCCTTGACTTCTTACCATCTTTTCTACAGAGAGCAGGATCTCATGGTAGCTACCCCTTTACACAGCAGCTACACTGTAGGCACCAACATGCTTATTGAATTCTGCAGACATTATCTGGCTTGATTACTTTATCCATTATGCTGATTTAGCAATGACTTTGCGGCCCTGCGTTAAACAATTCTGAAAGCAATAACACTAATAGATAAACAGGGTTGTGATTTTCAATGTTGCTTATTTCTTTAGATAATTTACATTAAAGGCAGGATAGAAGACACTGAGGAATACCTATTTCAGCTGATCTATTCTAAAATGGAAAATAAATTAGTGGCAATAATGATTCTAACTCTATAAATAAACACAAAGGGAGGGGGCGGATGATCTGCTTGTACTCAGCAGTGGGAGGATGAATGGTTACATAAGACCCACACAGATGCATGTATGGTTACATTATGAGCCCCAATTCTCACTTAGATATGAATAAAAATGCTGTGGATACAGATATACATCCTTATACACTGCTCAGTTAACTAAACAGCACTCAACAAATAAATTAACGGTGAAATAAAAGAAAAGATCTTTTTCTCCCCCCAAAGCAAAAATAATAGCAACTGAAAATTCCTTGACCACCATAAGATGACAATGATCATAAACCAATTTTTATAATGTGTCCTTCTGGGAAACTGTGGGATACCAACACTGTGTACACAGATGCACAATGGGGGTTTGACAGTATTTCCAGGTGTTGTGTTGCAGACAGATTTCTTTAAAAAGTGCTTAAAGAGATATTTCAGTAAATTCTAGTTAAGTGGAAATTTTAAATATAAATAGCAAATCTTATAAATCCTACAATTTTAGTATTTAACTAGGATAAAGACTTCATTAAATACAGAATTGAAAGTTCTTAGAATTATGCATCATTTGCCCCTAAAACTGAAGGAAAATTTTTGCATTTTGCATCAGGAGAACCCACAGGGTCCAGGAGCATGTCTTGGACCCCACTGATCCTTGGCGGTGCTCTGAGGTGCTGCTGCAGGTGACTTTTCAGCTAGTTTGCATGATTCTGAACAGTCCATTCTGTTCTTATCCTCTCTTCCACATCCACAGTACTTGACAGAAAAGAACACTTCCATCCACACACTTGAACCTGGGGAAGACATTTGTTTCCTTCCTTCATTTAAGAAATATTTATGGAATGTCTCCCAGATGCCCTGCGCTGTGCTGTGTGGTAAGCATGAGGTGGGCTGTGATGTCATGGGGTGAGGGGTGTCACATAAACGATCACAAACACACAGGGGCCGACAGACTGTGGAGCAGGCCATGGAGGAAAACCACAAGGTGTTCTGAATGAACACTCACAACGTTGAGACATCTTCCACTTGGGCATTAAAGGAAGGCTTCTTTAACATACAGCGTGAATGTTAGTAAGCTAGGGAGGCTGATTTGGAGGAAGGGGTGTGTTGAAAGCCCTGAAGAAAGTAGAGGTGGTCTGTTAGGTGGATGTGAAGGAGGCCGGTGTGGAACACCCAGGAACCCCAGGAGGGAGGGGTTGTCTGGGGAAAAAGGTGCAGAGGTGGGGAGAAGCTCAGAGGGCCCGCTGAGGATTTTTACCTTCATGCTGAGGGTGACATGAATCCAGTAAAATGTGTGAAGCAGTGAAGTAACATAACTAGATTTGCATTAATAAACAAAACACCATTCTGCATGAAGTGTGAAAGAAGCATTGGGGAAAGGTGAGGGACGATGGGAAAAGTGCAGAGAGATGCGGATGGCTCCAGGTGTGAGAGGAGGGTGGAAGGCATGAGAGGTGTGGGTGGACTCTACAGGAAAAGGACCGAAGGACTTATTGTATTTGGTTAGAGATGCAGAGAGGCATGAAGAAAAAAAGCGACTTGAAGTGACACTGGTGACCATCTCCTTGACACGCCCCTCTCCCATTCCAGGTAGGAGCTTCTTGGGGCCCGGGTGTACTTAGAAAGAATGTTATGCAAGCACATGGAACACACATGACCATCCTGGACCAGAACATGCTCACTGCCGGTCACCCGTGCAGCATCTGGCTTGCGCTTCCTGGGTGTGCAGATAGCCAGCCCCTCCATGCTCTGACCACCTGACCCCATGCCCCTCCTGTGTCCCCTGAAGAAGAATGCTGATCTCTTATTATCTTATGTCCTCCTAAGATCCAATAAAAAATATCAGAATCTAATTACTCCTGAATAAACTACTCTAACTTATTTAGGAAGAAAAATTGAAGGAATCAGAACATTCTTTGGACTGAATCATGCTGATAAGTACAAAGTTATTCTTGATTCCTGATACACATGGAGCCAAAGCAGAGTTATTATTTGAAGATAAACATTAACGTAACTTTGCTCTTTTTCTCTGGAGGGAAAAAAAAAAAAAAAAAAAACAATAGTAATGTACTGGAAAAATCTCCACAAATAGGTTGATATCTCTTCTACTATTTTTATGCACATCTTAAAGTCTACATAAATACAAATAGAATTTTACAAAAATTTTCATATGGGAAAAATTTATTACATTTCTGATGAAGCCCAAGAATTTATGCCTCTGTAAGCCCTACACATTTTTGTGCCCTCACCCCAAATACACTATAAAACTTACTATTCAGTCATTAATTTAACGAGTGTCTACTGAGCTCCCATTACTTGTTGGAAATACCCAGTGAATAATTCATTCATATTCTAGCATTTAGCCAACTTGTTCAATAGAGTTATGAATGTTGGACACATGATATATTGTGCTGAAAAACAGGGACATAAAGCTTAATAAGATTTTGTTTCTATCATTAAGAAGTTAACAGTTTAATCAATGCCTTCTTTTATTACTTTGTTTGAGTATTCCACGTCAACTTGGGGTAAATATTTTTAAAAAGACATTTGCTTCCCAGGCCACAGAGAACTTCTCAAGAAAACTAATCAAGTTTGGTTTACAGATATTTCTAGCATCCAGGAGAGTTGGTAAAGACCCTTAAACCATGGAACTGTATCTTAAAAAATGTAGCAAAGGATATTATGTCTGTGATCTTCTTTGACACACATCAGAGGTCAGGTGTATGAGAGCTATAAACAAAACAAGATTAACGAAATGAGTAGCTGGGGGATGGGCATCCTTAAATTATCTTTTCTACTTTTGTGAAAAATATTAATATCTGATTACAGAAGGGCAAGTCACAGAAAAAATATGGTAAATGGCTAATAAGCATATGGAAAAATGCTCAACTTTACACAGCAAAACTGTGGAAACAATTTAAATGATCTTTATCAGAGTGACTAAGAAATAAATGACAATCGTGCCATGTTATCACACGGTGTACGTTATCATGTGGGATTAGATAGATGTGCATGAAAACAAGAAGACAGGCAAGCAATCTTAGGTGAAGAAGGCAGGCTACAAAACAGTGTTTAATGTATGATATGATACTTCTAAGTACATCTGAGAACATGCACAGTTTAATATCAGTGTAACGTATCCAATTGTTACCAGTGTCTGGAACTGGAAATAGGAGGAACCATAATTTATTTTATAAAGTGTTTCTCTTACTGTAAAATGAATAGAATTTCATATTATAAAATAAAACAAAATCAAAACACAAAAGGAAACATGTTTGTTGCAGTCTTATTTATTATAAAAAACTGAATAGAAATAAGATATTTGACAAAAATGTACAGCTCCTATATGCATACATATTAAACATCGAGACAAAACTGTAAGTGAAATAGACAAAGATCAGCTGCTGATCTTACAGTTTAGTGGACTTGGGACAGATGTCAGTAAAACACTTCTTCAAATATATATTGGTGAATTATAGTACTATGAGGAAAAAGTGTGGGACCATGAGAGCATCGTACAGTGAGTCATGATCCTCTCTGGGAATAAAATAAGTCTTTTTTGAGGATATGAAAATTGAGCCAAGATCCAAAATTTAAGTGACTTTAGGGCAGCAGTTTTCAACATGTGGCCCCTGGACCAGCTACATCAGCATCACCAGGAACTTGTAAGAAATGTTGACTCTCAGATCTCTCCTCAGACTTACCGAATCTGCAAGGCAGGATGGGGCCCAGGGCTCCAGGTGATTCAGATGCATGTCTAGTTTAAGAACCGTTAGGTGAAAGATCCTGAGGTAAAGGTAGAGAGCTGTTCAGGTTTTCCTTGAGATAGTTATATATGAATATGTAAAGAAGCTTCTGTAAATAAAATGTATCCTCTCATTGACTTCAATTGGATGGCAACATTTGCTTATTTTCTTGTGTTCTGCACCGAGATCTTGCAACTTTAATTATAAAATTAGAGCATGATAAAATTAAATGCCTGATTTCAATCTAATGAGAAATTTCTTTTTAATTCTCTTTCTGGCAGATTGTCATTCAACATTTAAAAAAAAAGTATACAATAAATAATCGATATGAGAGAATGAGTTAGTCAAGCAGAAAGAGGTAATGGAATCTGAAATTCTCTCTTAATGGAATCCATTCAACGACCATAAAAATGGTTCTTCCCGAGAACCAGGAATATAAGTCAAAAACACAGTCTTAGGAGACGTTATTAGCTGTCCACAAAAGCTCAAAACCCAGATAAATATACACAGGAACCATTGAGTTTGTGACCACAGAGCTCAATCTAGGTTCAGAACCAACTGTTTTATCCTAAGAATTTCTCTCTTCAAGTAACTGGTTACACCACTGACAAAATAGCATGCTTGCTTCTCCTCAAATGGATCAATACACAGTTAAGAGTTCCATTAACTTTTCCTGCTGAGGGGTATGTGGTACTCATATTACAAGACGTACTCACTCACCAGTGAGTTTATTTATTCACAAGTGTTTATTAAGGGTCAACTATGTACTGGGCACTTTACGTTTTATTCTATATAAAAATTAATAAGACACAGTTAATTTTCTCTGTGAATTAACAGGCTAACATAGAATAAAATATACACACAACTTATATACACCTAAGAAGAAGAATGAATAAAACAGAAATTTAAACAAACAAAGAAGAGACCAGAATGAAGATACATTATTTAAATGAAATCTGAAAGTTGATCAATATAAGCATGGGAGGCAGGAGAAAAATAGGCATGCTTTATTTTATAGTGGAAATAAAACTCAGAGGTGTTTACATGATTAAATTTAATGGGTCGACTATCATCTTATGTTTTATGCACAGAGTTTTATGGTCTGGCATAAAATGGATCCACAGATCCATTAAGGGGCTCCACTGAAAATATCATGTTTGCGAACTCCAATTTCTCTCTTTTTATAAGAGCCTCAGCGGAATTGATATTATATCTGGAACTGTGATAGGATGCAAAATAATGCCAGAGGTAACACGGGTTCTCAGTGAAGTACTCCACAGAACTGAATCATGTATTAGCAGACAGTTTGTTAACTGCAAGCTGAATCTCTCAAAATGATTGCAAACATTTTTTTTACATGAGATTTTGAATTCCCTATTAAAACTTAAATGTAACTTCACAGGCAGGGAGGCTAAATTGCCTCTCTCCTCTTTAATTTAATAATTCACTGAGGGACAGAACAAGCTTTTGAAACTATATTAGAACAGTCATACTTCTAAATTAAACCTAAGTGGTTAAGATTGAGATGATTCCCCATGCTATGTAAGTAATTTTACGAGTGTGTTATTTAAAATATGTAGTAGTTATGTTTATATTTCAGTTCATGAAGATGTCCTGACCTTCTTTTGGAGGCCATCCCAAAGGGTGGGAGTGCCCAGCTCAATGAGAATGGCTGGCATAATGTGTTGTAACAATGCAAAGAAAATAATTTAAAACATAATATTGCTATCACTTAAATTGATAAAATATTGTTTAACTTGAGGGATTCTTGGACAACATAACAGAACACACAGGTCTGGTTCATTAGGCTATTTACAAATAATCCTGTTCACTTACGTCTCAGAACAGGTGAATAGAAAGTTCACTTAGCTTTAAGGACATAAGTAGATAAGGTTTCTCCAGGACAGGACTTGACCAGTTTGTTCACTGCTGTAGTCCCAGCATTTTGTATAACAGTATCCGGCACATGGAAAACACTCAGTTGAAAGAAAGAAAGAAGAATGAATGAAAGAATGACCTGATGAAAAGATAAGGAGTCAAATGCACAAAGAGTTTTCAGCAGTCAGTGGAGTCTTTACCACATCAGCTTAAGGACATGGTCAAGAACAGAGAAGTTCCAAGGGGTTCTCTTTGACTCTACATCTTCTCTATGTATTCCTTCTTGGTATTTGAGGTCCAGGTGATATTTATGAACATAATGTGATAGAATTCTAAAACCCCCAGTTACCCAAACCCTGATGCATAAATGCCTTGTGTAATGCCCCTCTTTGAGCATGGCTGGGGACTGTGAACGTGACAAGCCAGTCACTCTCATGATTTCACTGCTTTGTAGAAGACTTCATCATAGCAGGCTAGAGTGAGATTCCTTCTGCTGAGCTTGGAGAAACAGACAACCATGTTGTGACCTGTTGTAGAGAGCTACTGAGCAAGAAACTGAGGGTGGCCTCCAGGAGCTGAGAGCTGTTCCCAGACAATAGTTAACAAGAAAACTGGAAACTCAGTTCTACTGCCACAAGCAAATGAACTCTGCCAACCCCAATGAGCTTGGAAGAGGACCTTGAGCCTCAGATGAGATGGACCAACACTTTGACTTTAGCCTGGCAAGACCCTGACAAAGACCCAGATTCCTGAGTCAAGGAAGCTGTGTGCTCATAAATGTGTGTTGTTGTAAGCCACCAAACACATACACAGCAATCCTGAGGTGTAGCTCTATGGCAAGAAGATTCCAGTCAATGCTTGAAAAAGAGTCACTAAAGAGAGACTCTGAGATGCATAGTACTGTGATGTGAATGGGGGGAAAAGAGAAGTTTTTGTTTCATTAAGTCACTGAAATGTAGGGGTTCATTTATTACTACACCACAGCCTGTCTTACCCTCACTAACTCAACTCAACTTCACTAAGCCTTTGGTCAACTCACCTTACAAAGTTAATGCCCTTGACATGAACTCCCACTAGTCTTTTTAAAATTAAGTTCAATTTTTAAAAATAATTGGAAGACAGTTTCTGGAAGGCAGAGTCCCTATGGCTTTGTAATAGCCAAGATGGGAACGTCTGAAAGTTCACGTGGTGTAGTATTGTCTCCTATCAGGTGTTGTCAGAGGAAAGATAATCTCTTTGGTTTTTCCACAGTAATGAAGAACTATCATGGTAACCTGCTTTTAACTATTAGTCATTTGGCTACAAGTCTGACAGGGAGCATCAAAGAACTTAACGTCATGGAGCGCTAACAGAGTTCTATACACGACATGTGCATATATCAGGGCCCAGGAGCCTTGTGACAGAGTGAGGATTCAGCTCACATCGGGGGAAAAGAAGTCCATCAAATTATTTTTCACAGATGCTCCTAGATGTAGCTACACAAGGAGAGAGTAACTATTAAAGGATTTCTGATACAGAAATATCTTGGATGACTTAATAAACAGATAAAATTCTTTTCTAGAAAAGAACGACAGGGAAATCGCACCCCAGAAAACAATTGCTAAGTGTTGTTTTTGGAGCTGCACTGGGAAATTGTGAACAAGCCTGTGTTTGACCATCTATCTAAAGGTAAAGGAGGCTCATATCCCTCAAACTTTAAAAATGAAAGTGAGAAATTTGCTAGCAGAGGGTTATGGAATGGATTAATATTTCACTATTCCTCAGTAACTTCTGTGGATATATCTATATATCTATAAAGAATATATACAGAAAAAATAATTTGAAGTTTGATAACAGTGATGGGAAAGAAGTTGAAAAAAAAAAGACCTTTAATAAATTCAATGCTACTGAGAATGTAAATTGGTATAAATTTTTTTTGGCAATTTGCCAGTGTAAACAAAAGTTTAAGTTATTTACACTGATAGCATTGCACACCTAGGTGAATGTTCCAATGAAACTCTTGCCCACGTGAGCAAGATGACAAGTGTAAAAATGTCCCAGGTGTGAAGACCTGTGAAGGATCTCAATTTCACCTGCATGCAAGCTCACCTGTTAGTAAGTCACAGTTTCATGTATGTTGGAAAAAGATGCAAGACTCTGAGTCACAGACAAAGGTCACAGACAAAGTTTATTACAAGCTCCAATAGCATCATTTTTGTTGGTTCCCTGAACAAAAATATTCCCACAGGGCATGGTGAATAGGTCCAGGTGATATACAGATATGAAATGGGTTAAGTTATAGGAGAGGAAACCTAAACTTCACAAAGGACAGTAATCTGCTGACCTGTGCTCCAAAGAGAGACATATTTACCACAGTGGACAGCTGGTGTGCCTGCCTTTGCTCTGAAGAAAGATACTATCTCTGTCTTCCAGAACTGTAGTCAGACCTGTCCTTTGCACAGGAAAAGAACACATACAATTTTAAAATAAAAATGCTATTACATATTTACATGTGTAGTAAAAATATTTTTTAAAATAAAGATGCACAGGAAGGATACCTGACAACTTTAGGAAAGTATTTATACATGAAAAAGGAAGAGAAGAATGGGAGAGGTATTTGGGGCTTGGCTTGGCATTTTGTATTTGATTTTTTAAAAGTTCTAAAGAAGTAGAACACTGTTAATTATATTTATGTACACCACACACACATTCATAAACAGAAGACTTCTAAGTAGTTTGGTACCTCAAAAAAAATCTGATTAGATCATGGCAACCAGAAGAAATTTATTCTTGATTTAGACCATATTGCCTAGAGTATAATTTATAATAATTCTGAATATCCAACATTCTTGTCAAATCAACCACATAAACTGTGACTCAATTTTCAAGTCTTAAAAACACAAGAAGTGAATTTATGATGGGGAACCTGGGGCCTCTGGGTTCCCCTGTGGGGCCTAATTTTATCAGAGTCTGAACTCTGCTGTATTGGGTCTCCCTCTGTGTCTCCAGAAAAGCAAATATGTTCTTTTTACACCTTTTTAAGTGGCATGGGTTATTTACTTGCATTGATCACTATATTATAAAATGTATTTGATGAAAGTCAAAGATTTATGGAGTTCCAAGATTTGCATGGATTTCATACTGGATCTATGTGTACTAACTTCAATTAAAATAAATTTTCATGGATCTAAAAGGCTTCAAATTACATTTCATAAAACATGTTGAAAAAGTATATCCCATAAAAAATTTAAAACCTAATTTCCCACCATTAAAAGAAACACAAAACACTTGCATTTTTAAGGTGAAATAAATATGTGAGTCAATTTCAGTTTAGATCATTCATTTCTCACGTTGCCACCCAGCTGATGGGAAAGCTTCTGCAGTCAGTCTGATGACTAGTGTCAATTGATCACCAACCTTAGGTCATTCCCTGCCCCCAGTACTGGCGATTCTGCAATAAACAGCTCCAGACAGAGCTGTCGCCCTCCAGGGGTCTGCGCTTCTCAGTTAAAGCCAGGTGCACACAGAAGCAGAGAAGTTGGTGTCACGTGCTGACAGGACTCCAGAGAAAACACACAGAGCAGTGCTTTTTGCACACAGGTGCACTGAGACCACCAGGGGACTGCTGGGTCCCCAACCCCAGAACCATGCTTGTTCATACATGGACGTGAACAAGAGAACAAGACTGAGTCCTTGACCTTGAGGAGCTTATATTCTGATTGGAGTCAGAAACTCAGCCAATAAACAATTATTCGTTCAAAACTATTTGTCTCGAAGTGCCCACCATGAGCCAGGCATGGCATATAATCCGTAAAGCAACTTTTATTATTTCTCATCACCTCTATTATTCTCTCTCCCCATTATTAGAATTGCTGTAGCACTTCATGGCGCAATTTCACATGCACTTAAAGCGATTAAATTGTTAGGAGCAACTCAGAAGCTGGGTTTTATTTAAGCCCTTCAATGCGAGGGAAAGCCATGGCCACATTCTTCTGAAATCTTTCCCCACTTGCCCTAACCATCTCACCTCACCTCATTGCACCTGCACGGATGCTAGAGACCCTTCACGACGTTGGGGTCAGCGTTGGCCTCTCGCAGCAGGGGAGGAAGAATGTCACATGCAGAGCCCCCTTGCCCTGGTGGTTACACAATGCTCTAGTTCACTCTCGACAGTCCTCCTGCCAAGTTCTTTTCTGCTGGAAGTGCCTTTTTGTAAATGCCAAGGAGGAGGTAAAAGGCAGACAAAGGAACAGTGGAATGTCAGTGCTGATGGAACCAGGCTGTTGACTTTGTTTCACTGACACCTGCCGAAACATTCTTCTTCGCAGACACATCCTTAAGAAAAAAAAAATTATTGAATGTATTGAATTTGGGAAAATTTTTTTGAGCAAGGAGAAATCAAATTAAAAAAAAAACTATTTGATTCTTTATAAAACCCAGTGCAAATAAAATGATGAGTAATTGCTCATTTTACACATTTTTCTCTTGGGAATTTAGGCACTATGGATAATACCTAGTTCAATATTTCCCAAACTTCCAGAAGTCTTAATTGCCTGAAGTCACAATAAAAATGTAAAGATTATTCAGTGTGTCCCTTGGAGAGTCTAACTCAGCAACGTTTCTAGACACCCACAGCATTTTCTTTTACCTTCTTTCTTTCGCATTTTTATTATGAATCTGGGAAATAATGTTTATACTTTTTTTTGAGAAAAATATATAACATAAGGTATATCCAATAGATAATCATGGAATAAATAAATAAAGCCATGAACCCAGAACCCAGTGCCGAGGTGGTAAAGAACAGACTCAATTCTATCTGACTTCCTCAGGGATTACGTGAGGATGGGAATTACGTGAAGATGGTGACACGGTGATGAGGTAAAGTTTCAGGGTAGTGGGGGGAGTCAGCTGGCTTCAGCCTGCCCTTCAGTGTCAACTGCCTGGAGCTGAAGTTGCACTAAAGCCCAGGGAGGTAGAACTAATCCAGAAGATGTTTCCAAGGAGACAGACTGACAGGCCGTGAAAGATAATGGAGGAATTGAGACACATTGATGTTTGAATGGAGCCCAGCACCTGGGCTATTCCAGGCTTGTCAATTCTAAGACCACACATCAATTTTGTAATTCTGGGCTTGAACTTGTTAGTTCTGTAGACAAGGATAACTGTCAGTGTGTTAACGCCGAGAACAGGCTTTCCAGCATCTGGGAAGCCTACAAATGTGAGGCTCCTAACATATACCTGTGTATACACCCCCCAAAAGAAGCAATATTGTCATTAAATAAAATTAACTCTAACAAATGTATTTATGAGGCCAATTATGTGTGAAGCACTGTATTAGAATTGTAAACATGAAAAAGACATAATCCTGGAGGAAAGCACAATTTAGCTGGGAAGATAGATGTAAGAATTTCTATAAAGATAGATTTGTTTTCACATATATTTTGATTTGTACAATCATTTATGAAATAAAAGTTTCAGCTTGATGGAAAATTATTTGAAGTTTTTCAGTTGTGTCTAAGGAGAATGGTATTTATTAGCTCTGGGTGGTTTGCTGAGTAACACGATGAACACAGAGGCACCAACCCAGTTTCCTGCAGGAGCAAAACGGTGGGTGCGGGGGTGGGAGGTGAAGGGGCTGGATGGCAGGTGGAGCTTCTGTAAAGGAAGCCTTCAGAGGGGAGAGCCTGGGGAGAAAAGATGCATCTAGCAGGGAATCAGCACAGTCTGTTCTGCAACACAGCATGTTCTCTCTTCATTCTCCCCTATAGAATTACTGGTAAAATAATCATTACTCAGTCACTCCTTGAAGAGTGAATTTTCCTTCTGAGAAGGAAGAGACTCACTGAGCCCTGCCCTAAGGCACGTGTAGGAAGAAAATAGATACTCACACGTCCATGCATGCAATCTCCATGTAAGAGTGCGGCCACTTATTACATGCACAAATATTTAAAAAAAAAAAAAATATATATATATATACACTCAATGTGATAAACACCATTCCATGAGAAGGTCTAAACACGATGTTTATTGTCTTGTTTTTGTTTTTGTTTAATATAAACTCTCACCAAATGACGAGTGATAGAATAAAGATGTATTCCCCAGGGGACATAAAATTTCATTCTATTTGAGAAAGGAATCTCAGGAGTTTTCATTGTAAATTCTGCCTGGAAATTTCAGTTTTCTGATTTGTTTTGGCAGTGGGTCTCTACTTATAAATATTTAAGCTGGGTTTCTTTATTTAGGCATATCCTCCAGTTCAGACCTGGAAATAACTGTAATGAGTTGTATTATACTTCTGAGGTTGAGAACCAGAGATCTTTATAAATTAATTTAGAATACTTCCTGTTTCTGTTTTGCAAATCTCTATGGTTAAATAAGAATTAAATTAATGTCATGTGGATCCTGGAACATTTAACCTGTTCTTGAACTGAGGGGGTGCTGATTCTTCTCCTGTGACCTCTGACACAATGAAAATTCTACATAACTTACTTCACAAACAGTCAGTATAGAGAGGATGGCAATTGAATGTTACTGACTTAGATATTTGTCTAGATTTCTGACTCTAAATTTAATAAAAGTAACGTGGCGTTGTGGAGTCAGCGATTGTCATGTATGTCAGTCAAGAGGGAGGACCTCACGGGACATGCAGTAATGCAGGTGATGTGCACTAACACATGGGATGTTCACTAATGCATGCCCCAAGAGGTGACTCACCTTCCCATGCCCAACGACACTGCCTATCCCCTCCCCTCAAGTAGCCTTGAAAGAGTGAATCAAAACTACTGGTGGAATAAATATTCTCAGGCATCTAGGGAAAGAAATTGGTCAAAAACTATTTGTTATGGAGACCTTATCTGGCATAAGATTCTTTCTGGCACCTGCAGCCACTGGTATAAATACATGTAAATCTTCTTACAAAGTCTTGGACACTGATAGGTCATAATTTGAAATAAACTCAAAAGGGAATAAAAAGCTATAATAGCTAAATGCATGCATATTTTTTCCCTCTGAATACAGTTTAAATACTATTGGAAGAACTGCATCTGTTGACATCTGCTCTTTATTTTTATTTATTTTTTTTTGCAGAAGCTTAGGGGCTATTTAATATCTTTATATATAGAAAAATTATATATGTAAGTTAACAAATTGTCAAAATTTTTTGTATTTCTTATTGAAACATAATCAATTGTACATATTTGTGGGGTACAGAGTTGACTATCAGTATTTGTGTACAATATGTGATCAGGTAATTAGCATATTTTTCATTGCAAAACATAATCATTCTTTGTATCCATTAAACAATTTCTCCCTAATCCTCCCACTTTCCCACATCTGCTCTTTAAATATTTCAGTTATGGAAGTAAAATGGGAGCTTAGACATTAACATAGATGGTTAAGCGTTTCTTAAGAGGGAGGGGGCTGGGGCTGCCAGGCCTCCTTCATGCCTGGTGGGAACGTGCAGAACGTTGCTTCCTCTGCATCCTGCACCCAACAGGAATAGAGGGGAAGGAGACGCTTCATTCGTTCACAAGAAGCATGAGGTTGTGGGGCTGTCATTACGACACAAAAGGGAGAGACAAAAAGAGAGCTGCAAAACTCAAGAAAGAAATGGAAGACGAAAACAAACACAGCAAAATGCAGATCACATTGAGCAGGAGACGCGGTCTCAGACACTGCTGAAAATACAGTCAGGACATGAAAGGGGGCATAAGAAAATGCAACAGAATTGAATGGAAAAGAAAAATGTGTTTAGAATAATTAGGGAAAGAATGGTAGATGTAAGAATGGAGCATTTAAAACATAAACACGTGTGCGTTCCTGAAAAAGAGAATGTAAGGTCCCATAGAAAACATTTAAAATGAGACTAACAATGTTCCTCTAAAATGAATGATGGGACTGACAAATTTAAGGACAGATCATGCTCTAAGGAAAAAAGAATAATTTGGATCAATTTCCACAGGGTTGTCCTAGTCCATCCACTGAATGTTAAATGCAGTGAAGGGTGGGAAAGCAAGTCCCTCGTCTAGAGGAGATAGACGAGCTCAGCTTCAGCTCTCCTCGGCCACACCAAGACCAGACACCCAGAGGTGTTGTGGCTCATCTAGGACAGTGCTACCTCCCGCCCCCCATCAGGTCATTCCACTCTCTCTGTCACCCACAGGAGAGCTCTGTGCTCAGCATGGCCTAGACAGCCTGTGTCCCGGCCCCTCTGCCTCCTGCCATCTCCTCCTGTTACTGCCAACCGAGGATGCACCGCTCCAGCCTGGACCCAGCATCTAGCACATGCGCTTCCCCCATGTGGACTCATCCTCTGCCCAGACATACCCCTTCCATAAGACTCTGAGGATGCTTCCTGGCCCTCACTGCAGTCTGGGTGAGACCCCTTCCACCGAGTTCTGCTGGCCACCCCTTCCACTGGGCTTCAACATCCTCCCAAGACCACCTGTCTGTGCTTCTGCCAACCTCACAAGACCGTGAGCTGCCACGGGGCAGGGCGTGTGTTTCACTCATGTGCTTATTCCTTCTGTATGGCAGATAGATTTTTTCCAAAGATTTAATTAGTGTCTGTCCATTGAATAATCAAGTATATAGATTTAGATGAACTTGGAAGCTTTTTGAAAGAGATGCAGCCTTTAGTAATGAATCAATGTTGCTATTTGAAAACTTATCCAAAATTGCTCATTTCATAAGACATTCTTAATAATTTTTGTGTAAGAATTCACCGTAGAGTTATTGTTAAGTTTTCTTAAATGGAGATAGACGTAACAGAGATTAGAGTCTGGTAGAATTTTGGTTTACATTTGCTTCCTGAGAAGCATGCTAGATTGCTTAATAACTTGAAGCACTCTGTACAAGTCCCTAAATTGAAGGGTAATTTACAGAGGGTTCGGCCCAACTCATTTACTTCACTGAAAAAGGCTCACTTGGACCTTTCTTATTCTCCTTCTGTGCAACAAAATTTCCAGCAATGCAGTTCAGAATCTGCCAAAATAAAAAAGTGTTATAATTATTGTAATTATAGTCATCTAATCATTTACTCAACCAACCTCTGTTGAACATGTATTGTGTGCTGGACACTGGGTTAGATGCTGGAGATACACAGTCAGAAATGGTAAGCCACTTCCTTCAAGGTTACAAGGTAAGGGGGTATGCATAATCTAGCAGAAAATTACAAACCAGTGTTGTAATTGCTAACCAAATTAAACTGATTAACATTTAAAAATTGAACCCCTCCATTTTGGAGACTCATCATATTCAGGGTTAAAAATGATATTTTTAATTAGAACAGAATAATTTGGTCTAAGGTCTCTCATTTCATGACATATATATGCTGAGAAACATTTAAACTCTACCTTGAGCAGGAAAAGTAGAGTTTCTGGGCTGGGTTTTTAAAAGTCTGCAGCTTATATCTGTGCTAGAACAAGACATCATCTCTACTTCATTGAATGAACTGAACAAGCAAGACTACTCAAACACTCATGAAACTATGGGAGGCAAAAATTTAATCAAACCTTCCAGTCCTTTTTTTTTAGTAAAAATTAAAGTCTGGTGGGGGTATTTTGCTAAAATCTTCCTCAGTATTATAATTTTGCAGGTGTCTTAGTTGACATATTCTACAGTCACACATATCACATTAATATTGAAACATAAAATTATACTCTTCAAGGAACCAATTTTTATTTTCATTATGATTTACTGTAAGTCTTTACCCAGTCAGACAACATTAGAACATATCTAGAGGAAATAAGTTTTAAAAAAACAAAAACAAAAACAAACAAACAAAAAACACTTCAGCTAAAAATATATGTTTTTTCTCAATAGGATAACTGGAGCATACATTTAAAAAAATTGCCTTGACCTTCTAAAAAGTATTCTGAACAACCAGGTCCTGTCTTGACTGAAGAAGCTTATCCCAGTGAGCCATTTCAAGGATGTTAAATGTAAATTTTATACGTGGGGGTGTCAGCTTTTAGAATATGTGACATGGAAGTCCATGGCCTAGCATGATGGTTCTATCATTCTAATATCAGCCTGTTTTATGTAAATAAAACCAAAGGGCTGTAGAACATACAAATCGCACACTACCTGCCTCCATGTATTTCAGTGTTAATTACGGCCATGAGTGCAAGATCCAAATTCATTTTGATGATGTATTGGTAAACTCTGTATTCAAAAAAATGTATAATATTGCAATCTTAATTTCTTTTGTCAAATGAGTTTCTGATACAGGGAGTTGGTAGCACAGTTGTATCACAGAAACACATTTTTTCATTTCTCAGTTACAAGAATGGAACAGTGGAAAGAAATGGTCTCTTGGAAAGAAATGGGATCTTCACAGCCTGAGAATCCTTTCCCTAATACTTTTCAGACATGTTCTTAATGTTTTCCTGAGAAACCCTATTGTAGAGTTAAACATCTGATACAGTTTTCTTTGCAAGATCTCAGAGGGGACGATTAAAGATGAAGAACCCAGGCAACCGGAAACTAATCAGATGGTTACCAAGGGCGCTCCAGCTGGATCTGGTGAAGTGATGGTGTCTGCTGCTTTATGGCAAATAATCATAACAATAATGATAGTAGGAAATGTTGATCATGTAACAAATAGGCAGCCCAAACCTTTCACTAGACTATGACAGCTCTGCTGGACCAATAGCTCCAGGGTAAGATAAGGATGTGTGTTGAATACATCAGAAACCTCCTCCAGCTGGGGTGCCACGAGGTAGAGTAGGAGCTGCTATTGCCTCATATCCAGTAAGGGCTGCTCCACCATCCTCCCGTGCAGACACCAGAGCAGAAGCAGAAATGCAGTAGGAGAAAGAACGCAGAGCGAGAAAGTCAAGATAAACACAGTCACTGCAGCATGGGGAGGGGGACACTGGAAGTTACTTTGACTAAGGGCAATTCTTTATGGACTTGGTGTTGTTTGTGACCATCACTGAATCCATGAAATACAGGGGTGTCCAGGATGTTTATTCATTTGTAAAGTATCTATAAAATGCTTATTTTCTGCCGGGATATCTGCTGGATGTTGAGTATTTGCGTGTGAATGTTATAACAGCAACAATATTTACACTCTGGGGTTATTAAATGCTAAAACTTATATGATGTTGTGATGGGCCAAATGTTTCCCCCAAAAGTTTATTTATTGGAAACTTGACCCCTCTTGTAAGAGTGTTAAGAGGGTGGGAAATCCAATTATGATATTTGAAAGGTAGGGCCTTTAAGAGGTGATTGGACGGTGAGGACTGTGCCCTCATGAACGGATTGACACATTCATGGAGTAATGGTGTTGATATGCTTCTGACAGCTTTATGAGGAGGGCGAGTGAGAAAGTTAGTTCTCTCTTGCTCAGCTCATTCTTGCTATGTGACATGTGGTTCCTGCAGGACTTGTAGAGAGTTCCTGCAGGGAAGGCCCCACCAGATGTGTCCCTGGATCATGGACTTCTCAGTCTCCAACACTGTAAGAAATAAATTTCATTTCCTGATAAATTACTCAGTTTCAGGTATTCTGTCATAAGCAACAGAAAATGGACTAATGCAGATGCAATTTACTAAATAACTAATTTGAGATGGATTTAAAACAGCCAGCCTATTACAATGTGTGTGTGTGAGATGTGTGCACATATGCATGCATGTAGTTTACACACACGTGGGATTTTAGGGGCTGATAGCAATGAGGAGGCTGAGACCCCAGAACAGCAGAGGCCAAGTGGAGTCATCAGGAGCTGCCTGGAAGCAGCACACATAGTAGGGACAGCTGCTACAAAGAGCTATGGAGAGGAGCAGCACTCCCGGGGGCACAGCGGAAACCAGACAGTGACGTCCCTGCTCCATCTGTGCAACAAAGCAAATTCAGGACACGTGATCAGGACCAGGAGGGCAGCTGTCCCAGCAAATAGTCACAATCTCCTTCCTGGTTTCCAGACCTGAATCAGTTTTCAGACACAGAGTCTATGACTGAAAGAGAGACTGTGTGAGTTACCCGGGAGGAAGTACCTGGCTAACCCCTGGTAATGCACACAGTAACGATTCCCCACTGGTCTCCAAAAGGGTCCACAAGCATCTGAGTGGTTGTACTCTGGGTACAGGGGAATATCCAGAAGTTGCCAGGACAGTTGGACACAGGGTTCATGTGATCTGGAAACTGGAGCCCTGAAGCTTCACCTTGGCACCCTGCTGGACTGGGATGCAAGAGGGTGAATGGAACCACTGAATCTTTGAGGCCACAGCTGTCTTGTCCCTGGTCCTGTGTGTGTAACTGGAGAAGAACGCTAGTCATGAATCCAAGCCCCACAGTGATGCCTGTGCCTGTTTGAAAGGTCAACTGAAAACCTCTAAAATGTCTCCATCCTGAACAAAAGAGCAAATCAAAAACAATACTTCATCCTGGGGGGAGGGAGTTCAGAAATTAGTGCCACCCTAAAGGATCACGAGGATGCAGGGGTGGTGCCCCTCAGGCCTCCATGTAATTCTCCAGCCAGAGTTAGCCCGAGGACAGCCAGGGACCCCTGTGGACTCACAATGAGCCACCCACCAGCAGCTGCTGCCCCAGGTGTGGGACGTGGGCTGTGGCAGATCAACCACGGCCTCAGATACTCAGTACTGGACCCTCGACTTGACGCATGTCTTCTTTTCCATCTCTATCAGAAAGATAGGATCAGTGGCCGTTTGCATTCATGTGGAGTGAATTGATAGTCTTGCCCTGGTCTTGCACCACCGTGCATTGATAGTCTTGCCCTGGTCTGTGGTCTTCCACGTCTGCCATAACAGCCCATGAAAAATTGGATCTGCTGGACGTCAACTCAGTCTGCTGCATTGATGATACTGTGTTGTGTGGACTGAGTGGGTGTGACGTGGCTGGTAGAAAGGAAGCCTCTGGATGACACATGTGCTTCAGAGGGTGTGAGAAAAGCACACAAAGAAGCAGGGGCCCCCGCATCCATGCAGGGACCAGGCAGCCATGACTGGGACAGGCTGGGAAATGCCTCCAAAAGTAGCACACTGATTACTGCATCTTGCAGCTCTTACCACTAATGAGGAAAGATAACCCTGGTCTCTTATGTTCTGGAAGCAGGATCTTCTCTAGTAGGGAATATTCTTTCAACCCATATACCGCGTGACATAGAAAGCTGTCACCCTGAGTGAGTCCAGAGCAGAGAATGGCCCTGCCACTGGGGCACGTTACCAGGAGACATCACGGTATTCGAGTCTCACTGGTGGGAAAAGATGCCAGTCAAGTTTACAGAAAGTGCCAACAGGCGAATTGCAGCACTGAGGCTGGGAGGAAGTGAGAATTACACATTTTCAAAGCAGCCATCAGCTATTCCTGAGCCCCAGTGCAGGTGCAGTAACAGACAATAGCCACAAAGTGACCATGAGACTGGACTGCCGACCAGCATGGGCTTCTCTGGATCCACAGAGCCATGGCGTTAAAACATTCTAAAATCCTCACATTCTTCAAAAGTAACCTCTCCTGGTATTCCTGTTCTGTTTCTGCTGCCTTAGTCTGCAAATTTGTCTAAGACAACCTTTTAAATAACATCCTCCTGAATTGTCCTCTCTACATCAGCTGCCCCCTACCTACCTGTACCTTAAATATTTTCTTTATCTAACTGTAGAAATTAGATTTTAAAAAATGCTTCTCTAATAGATACGTAGCATATTTTTTGTGTGAAAGTAGCACAAATGAAGAGAGAATGACGTTATTTGATCATCAGACATTAATCGGGCAATTCTAATAGGCCTCAAAATCTACTGCATTGATTTACTGGTTTCACAAAAATTTTGATACCAAATCAGACACAAGTTTTAAAATTTTTGAGTTATTCAGAGGAATGGTGCTAGAAAACTTAAATATTATTTTAATATCAAAATATTAAAATTTCATATTTACGCACCTAACCATTTGCACACTAACCTAAACCAAAAAAGAAAATACATGTTGTAATCTAGAATGATTAAATTAACCGTATGACATACAAACTTTTTAGTTTTGTGACGTATATTATATATTCATACAGAACACACATGTATTCACAAGGCTGTTGGTGTCGATAAGTCTCTCTTCTTTTTTGCAACAGCTGTACACACAGGCATACCTTGTTTTATTATGCTTTGATTTATTGTGCTCTGCAAATACTGTGTTGTTTACAAACTGAAGGTTTATGGCGCCCTTGTGTCCAGCAAGTCTGCCAGTACATTTTTCCAATAGCACACACTCACTTCATTTCTCTGTGTCACATTTTGATAATTTCCACATTTCAAACTTCTAATTATTACACCTGTTATGCGGATCTGTGATCAGTGACCTTTGATGCTACTTATATAATTTTTGGGGGCAACATGAACCTCACCCATATAAGACAACAAACTTAGTGCTGCATATGTTCTGACGGCTCCATCGACTGCTTGTTCCCCGTCTCTCTCCCTCTCCTCTGGCCTCCCTTTTTCCTTAGACATCAGGCCAATAATAGCCCTAAAAGGGTCTCCAAGTGTTCAAGTAAAAGGAAGAGTTGAAGTTTTTCACTTTAAGTCAAAAGCTAGAAATGGTTAAGCTTTGTGAGGAAGGCATGTTAAGAGCTGAGACCGGCCGAAAGCTCGGCCTCTTGCAACGAACAGTCAGCCAAGCTGTGGATGACACTAATTTTGAAAGAAGTTCTGCTATGAGTAAAATCCCACCAAACAGCCTCACATACTACAGAGAAATCTTTCATGAAAGGAATAGACAGTTGATGAAGCAAACTTCATCAGTCTTATTTTAAGAAATTGCCAATCACTCAACCTTCAGCACCAGCACCCTTACCAGTCAGCAGCCACCAACCTCGGGTCAAGACCCTTCACCAGCATATAGGTTATGACTCGCTGAAGGCTCAGATGATGTCAGCATTTTTTTAACAATAAAGTGTTTTTAATTAAAGTATGTACATTGCTTTGCAGGCATAATGCACACTCAGCAGACTGCAACATAGTGTAAACAAAGCTTTTAAATGCACTGGGAAACCAAAGAAATTGTGTGACTCACTTTTCTACAACACTTGCTCTACTGAGGTGGTCTGGAGTCAAACCCACTGTGTCTCTGAGGCATTCCTGTATCTGCTTTCCATCTGTCATCTAACAGTCTGCTGAAACTTAGATTTTTTAAATTTATTTCTTTAAAAGGTCATACAATAAGCAGCCATCTCATAAAACTTTTTTTCAAAAGCCCTTTTTAAAATGTCCCTCATATAAGCTTTATTTCAGTATGTACGGAGAGCATTTAAAAAATTGATTTTAATCTTTTTTCCTGTTTCTTTCATTAGTGTTTAATATGCTTTGACCTCTTTTTGCTCTTTTATGTTTCCTGTGCTTTAACCTTTTGCTATCTTTTAAGTATCAGAAATTCTCTTCTTGGTTTTTAATACTGTTTCTACTTCTGACTCACCGATCCGTAGAAGACCAAATTATGTTGATGATCTGTTACCTTTCTCATCTAAAAACATTCTTCTTACATTTCACTTGAAGTTCAAATTGATTTAACTTTAATTTATTCTACTGGAAATACTGGATTCAAATCAGCCTCTCAGAAAGCAGGCATTGATTGTGCCTGCTGTGAGCCTGGTGCTAGGAACGTGCAGCAGACAGGTGGGCCAAATCTGCAAACTAACATCCACGTGAATGCTATGTGGGTATGGAAAACATTAACCTAGTTATGAGAGATAATTAATAACCTTTATTTCATATTTTCAAATGGCTAGAAGAGAGGAGTTCACATATTCTCTTCACAAAGAAATGATAAATGGTTGTGGTGATGGACATGCTAATTAGCCTGATTTGGTCATCACACAGTGAATACATCTATTGAAATATTATTCTGTACACCATAAATATGACAATTAATACATGTTAATTAAAATAAAATTTAAAAAATACATTGAACTTTTTCTAGATCATTTATGGGTGTTTTTATATTCTAAAATTCTCCAAAAATTTACACTTCACTGAAATGTGGTATTTTTTTTTTTTTTTAATAGGAGCTTTCCTTGGACTGTCCTCATAATGGAGTAAATGGTGTACAGCAGGTCCCAATCTCTCATTTCTTAGAGTTCTTAAATTCCAAAGAATATTTGTCTAATCATTGGTGTTTTAAGCTTTAATTCGGATTTTCTGAATATCAAAGTGAGAATAAACTTTTTATTTTTCATGAATTGCTGAAGACTGAAAAATAACTGCTTCAACAAAAGTGGTGAGCTTGATGCACTGAGAATGATATAGAACACAATATCATTAAGTAAATACTATGTCTTAATCACTGGGGTTTGAAGAAACAATATACATACCTTTAGTTCCTCCCCCTGCCAGCTTTATATATTTGGTAAGCAAAAACAGTGAGATATATTTGGTAAACAAAAACTGCACATGATTAATGTATACAGTTTGGTGAGTTGGATATATGTATACACTTGTCTTACCATCACTACAATCCAGGTAATAAACATATCCATCATCTCTACAAGTTTCCCCGTGTATCCCTTTGTTTGTGGTTTTGTCTCGTTTTGTTTTGTTTATGCTAACAATGCAACCTGAAATTTCCCCTACTAAAACAATTTTACGTATATGATATATCATTGTTCACTAAAGGCACTGCCATACAGAACTCAGGGACTTACTCGTCCTGTATAACTGTGATTTTATATCTGTTGAACAACAATCCCCCAGGCTCCTTCTTCCCTGGTAACCACCATTCTATTCTTTGACTACTCTAGATGCCTCATACAGGAAGAATCATGCAGTATTTGTCCTTCTGTGACTGATATTTAACTCAGCATAATATTTTCAGGTCCATTCATGTTGTTGCAAATGGCAGGATTTCCCTCTTTTTTGAGGCTAAATAATATTCCATTGCATGTATATACCACATTTTGTATAAACCAAACCTCTGTTTAATGGGTTTTAAAGACTTTTCTATAGGAAGAATGTATCAGTAAGAAACTAGAATAAAATAAATCAAGTACAGAAAGCTTCCCATCATTCTTCAATTAGGTTTTGGAAAATAATTTTATTACCATGACATGAATTTTAGCTTTTTAATAAACAGCACTAAAAGTATCACTTATTCTCTGCAAAGTGTGGGGAAAAATATTGGATGCACCATCATTAACAAAAATTTTTCAACTTAATTGTATTGTTTCTTTCAGTTCTCATTTAGCCAATTTCAATTATCTTATTTAGCCATTGGATGTTGCCTCAATGATAATTAAAAGAATTGCATAAATATGAATTTCAATAATTAAGTAACCCTTTTAAAAATACAAAACATGTATATATACATATATACAGAGAGAGAGAGAGAGAGAGAGAGAGTTTAAGTATGTTCTACTCCTTCCTGTCCTCTTCCTAACAATATGTATCTTGCTTAGTCTTATTTTAGTTATTAAAAGCACATCATCCAGCAATTCTGTGTATAGCTACTCATGATAGCCACCAGAAGTTCAGTTTGGGTTAAAAAGTACTATAACTCATTCTTTATATGAATAAGATAAGATCGTTGTCTTCTGGACACACCATCTAAATATTTTCATGCACATTGTGCTATTTTAATAATGAAAAAATTAGTACCCTGCAGTCTGTTTGTCAAGAAAACAAACCTTTCGCATAATACGTAGGTATGACATAATTATAGGCATGAAAGTAGATGAACTAGTCAATATCAAGCTGTTTTGCAATGATAAACTATTTCAGAGTGTACTATCATCCCCTCTTAATTACTGGATTTCATAAATAAAGCATTTTGTGAGTATAATTCATCCTGATGATGCATTTAATATTATACTCTAAAACAAATTGAATGCAACTGTTGTAGAAACATGTCTGACAATTTGGAATATTAATCCAAAGCACTCAGCCATGTGATTGATTAGAAACATGGAAATAAAGTTACTGAATTAGGTTTCCTTATGAAAGGCATTATGAATAGAGAAATAATCTGTTTCTCTATTCATAATACATATTGATGTTATTCTCTAAAATTTCTACTTGACTGATTATTCTAATCATTGCAGTTTATCAGTACTGTTAGTTGAGTATAATCTTAAGCTAAAATTAGGCCTTAAAATCCCCTTGTTTATCGGGAGTTATCTTAGAAATAGAGAGGAGATGATTTTTGAATTCGTATTCTACCCTTTGCTTATTTTGTAAGGTTAAAATATTGTTTGACTTTACAATGATTTTACAGATAGATGCATCCTTCAGTAAAAGTAATAAAATCTGCACCTCTATGGATCTACAATTTTCTTTGAGGTAGAGATAATTTATTAGAATAAAGTACCCCATCCGCCAGATTCCTGCCGAGGTGTGTGCTGTGGAACTGTGGTAATCCATATTCAAAACCAAAACACATTTCCTGCACACGGTTAGTTGTGCTCCTAGTCTTCAACATAGATCACTAGGGCATTAACTTTCTGAGGTTGGCTTCCTGTCTTTGTCACAAGGTTTCCATCTTTTTGTCTTTGTCATTTAAACTTCATTCTAAGCTTCCAACTTGATCTCGCTATCTACTCTCAGGAATACGAAGTCTGGGCACATGTGGAGGACGGCAGTGATGCACCAGCCACAGATCTGTCAGCCAGTAGGCTCCACAGTGTGCGGACCACGCACAGCCCGTGAACAGGTCAGCAGCACAGCATGCAAAACCGTCACGCCTGGTGCCAGCTGGGGAGGGGCTTTGACACCCACAATCTGGGGAGCCAGGACTGCAGGATGAAAGGTTTCCACTCAAAACCTCCACCAGACTGGGAGCACCAGGCAACCCTGCTTTGTGGTTGTTATAATGTAGAAACCCAAACACAGGAGAGGCAGTTTTGCTGCAGGAAAGACCAAGTTGGCATTTACAACGTACTCCATCTGGGGTCTGTAACCTTGAATGGGACAAATTACATCCTCACTTTACTGATTTCAACCTGAAATTTAGCATTTCCTTATACTGTGAACATAAGAAACAAACCCCAGTATTAAGTGCAGTATCTATGATTTTGTTCCTAATTGAAATCACAGGTCCATTTTTGTCACATCGTAATTGTTATAGATATTTTAAAATATCGTGGGTGCTCAGGGCCACTTCACAACCATGGCAGATGAGAGACTCGCTGCTAGAGCTTGCTATGTAATGTGTTCATAATGAAGCACATTTATTACTGTAAAATATGTTTCTTTGTATTTAGCCCTACTGGATTGCAATATAATTGTTTCTTTTATAATCTTGTGGATTTTGGTTTTATATATTTAAAGACATTATTTCTATAGGGGGTGCATAAGCTTCACCTTTAAGGAAGCTCACAGGACTCCTTTGTGTTCCCAGCACTCACAGCTCAGCTTATCACCTGTATTTGCAGGTGGTTCTGGGACCTCTGTCTGTACCTGCCTAACATCAGGACTACAGGGTTCTACGCGAGTGGTGGCTGGAGGTGGCCTCTCTGGACACGGGAGCAAGGGAAAGCCCCTCACTGTAGCTGGTGACTTTCTTCTGCAATATTGACGGTCTGCACCTCAGGAAGTTTAGCCATAATCAAGTTTCTTGGCAATCTTTATCAGCAAAAAGAGATAAGGAGGTGATCCGAGGCTGAGGAAACACATGTGTTCGAGGGCTGGCTCATGGGGAGCGTGAGGAGTCCGCAGGGCGCTGGCAGGTGGTGGCCCCAGCACGTGGTTCACAGCCTGCTCAGGAGGGAGGCGGGGCAGCTGCCCACCTCACCTGCTCCCCAGGTGTGGAGAGCGTGCATCAGTCCACACTCACCCCACGGAAGCCTCGGGACGTTCAGCTGCTTCTTTGGTGTTTGCTGGAGTGGGGTGGTCTTGCTGACAGTTGTCCTGTTTCCATGACGCTACTCCCTGGAGCTGGACAGGGCAGGCCTCCTGAACTCTTCTGACTGTTGCCGTTGCTGGTGTGGCCTCGTGGCTCTGCATCCCCTGTGCAGAGCCGGAAGCCCGGCCACGTCATCCTTGGGTCCCCTTGGCTTCTGTCTCCTTCTTCCATCTGTCAGAGGGCCGCTGTGTCCTGCTGGTGGTGCCGCATCCAGGGATCTTCACTGTACCAAGGGGAACCTGGAAGGTGGAATGGGCTACTAACCCTTGAAGGAAACAGGAGCTCCTTCTGTGATTGTTAAATTCAGGCGAGGGCCTCAGCAAGCACAGAGAGGAGACGGAAGGGATGCGAAGGCTCGACTGGGGTCACCTCTGCTGTGGGAACAAAGGAAGGGAGCTCAGCAGAGAAACACCAGACACGGGGGCAAGGGTGCTGGCATGGGGACCACTGGCCATCAGGGGCCCAAGCCTATGGGGACGTTTGTCCAGCTGGGCAGAGTGGGGAAGAACATGCTTATGGATGAGCCCAGGATGAGAGTTCTGCCCACCATGAGGATGACAGGTGGCTTAGTGGAGCCAGGAACACTTGAGAAAAGAGTATCTGGATTTCCAAAGTGCTCATTTCTCAATAACCAGAATGATGTGTACTAATTTTACTTTGAAAAGAATATTGATGATAAATAGAGACTCCATTGATTTTTCCGTAGTCATGACATTAGGAGCACACAGGACTGCTGTGACAAACATTTAGAGAAGTCACTGTGACACATGTCAACAGTGATTTGGGAGAACCAGGAGGAGTCAAGCTCCTGAAGGCAGGAGCCACGTCTGCTCTGTCCCTGTTCAATCCAGAGTTGAACAAGGCTGAGCTAGTGGATGGGGCTCAGGGACCAGTTTTTAACATTATTGGGATGTGAGAGGCAGAGAGGAGACCTACTCTGTGTCTGCTCCTTTTCTAGGCAGCCTTAGGCTCCAGGACCGAGGCGCAATCCTCCCTCGTCTAATGTGTTTTAGTAAACATTCCTTGAATTGGATTCCATGGAAGGAAGCTATCCCGGGTTCCTGGGGAAATTTCCCAGAAATAAAAAAGGGGGGAAAGCGAGGGAGGTGTACCTCTGAGGTTTGATAATGGAGATGACTCGTTATGGAAAGTAAACAAAGAGGCTGAAAGAAGGCATGCTGCCCCTAAAACACCGGGGAACCATAGGCACCCTTCAACATCATGGCTTCCTTTTGAGGACTGCACCACGATCCCCTAAAAGCACCAGAGTGTCTGTTTGATCTCTCATAGAAGGCTCCTGCTCTTGTCTGATCTTAGTTCTCCTGTTTCTAAAATACTACATCAGCAGCCCATTTTCTGAGAATCAGTTTAATTTTTCTACGAAAATAAGAATGTTGAAAAATTCTCTCCTCATTAAAGTTGCTAAAAATTCATTCTGAGACTAGTTTATTTACTTAAATGTGTAGGGTAAGTAGATATTAAATTTCACATGAAACAACTGACATTTTGCAGGCACAAAAGTGAGAAAAATTTCTTGTGATGAGTAATTCTCAGATACTTTAAAATTCTCAGACATGGAGCAGGAAGGAAGATGACAGGATCAAAACAAAACCAGCCCCATTGATTTAGGTTTAGTGAATCCAAAGGACAGATGCGCGAGGAGAAATCTGATGTCAGATTCACAAGGGAAGGTGCTTTTAGCTAAGGACAGAGGTGCAGAAAAAAGATTTTTTGCATCTCTCTCCACAGATGTCAGGCTGCTCAGCTCTTTCAGTGTTCACGACAATGTGACAACATTGATTTGGATCCACAACTAAGACGTGTACAGAACTTGTAAAGAAAAAAACTTTATCAGGCAAAGGGGTATCAACCTGGCTTCTGAAATGACAAAATCTTTTTCTCTGCTGTGAAAATGAGATGCTGAATTCTTCGTGTGCAGAAAAGAAAAAAGACAGTATATTATTAAAACTATCTCAAAATAAAGCTTTCTGGGATATGTCTGAGATTTCAATTTTCAAATAATTGGCAATTGCTTTATTTCTGATGAAATACAAGATCTGACCTACACAGTAAACGGGCATGGTATTTAAGCTCCTTTGGAAAGATCTGGTCAGTTAACATAAGGTCAGTCAACATGTTCTTGCCAAAAAATATAATTGCTAAAAAAATTGTTTCACCAGTAACATCTGGCCTTTATGAACACTGATGCATTATATTTTTTAGTGAACCTTAATGTAGGCCAAGAATATCTTGAAATATTTCCAAAATGCATTAAAATATTTGTACAAATTTTCTGGTTTTCTGAATAAATAGAAAATTAATTATCTGAGTTCTTACATGAAATCAGTTTTCCATTGGTTGTATGTGTATGTGTGACTTAATAAAAATAAGTACAGTATCTATTTACTATATTAAAATATCATTGTCATAGCACAGAAAAATACAGATTAAATATTTTTCATTTAGGCTTCAAGTCACTGCCATTCCAGCAGAGACTCCACATCTAACTCTACTTTTTAACATGCATTTGCCACCTGCGGTTCAGCCCTCAGCGCTAAGGAGAGGTCTCCATGACTGAGCAGTGAAAGAGGAAGCTCCCGGGGGCGGGGGGGGGGGGGGGAATGTCAGAGTCACAATGATTCCACTAAATTTTCATCAGTTTCTCATGCAGATTGCCTTGAGTAGAGATGGCAGAGAGAACAGAGATGCTAAAGACTTTCCTAAATTGCCTGTACGAATCCTTGGACACTGTCAGAGGAAAATAGTAAAGTTCTCAGCAACTGCAGCAAAATGAGAGAAATTGAAATTCTTTGAACTTTCAAAAATGACACAATCTAGTTTAGTATAGGTAGATTAAAAATGGAGCCCTCTCTAGGCAGAAAGTTGCTAGTTTTCTCAAACTCACATTTCACCTGAGGATGGAAGTGTCTTCAGGTCTTATCCACCCCGGGTATTTTCAGCGTGAGTCTCCATTTGCAGCAAATCCCTTGACTTGTGCAACCTGCATTCTGTGCACTGTGTGGAGGGTGCCCAGCTTGGCGGTTCTTACACACCTGTTTTGTTGTTTCCCACAGGGCCTGGCAGCAAGCTGCCTTTCACATGAAGGTTTGTGCTGAAGCTTAGATCTTCCTGTAGCACTGCAGTGCGGGGAAGAGGGGAGTCAGAGGAAAAGAGCAGCCTTCTGTGGGTCTGAGGAAAAATCTCTTTGCTATGGATTTCCTACAAGAGACACAATATGCAAATAGTTCTTTCTGCTGATGGTAGGGATGACAACTGTGCCACTTATTGTGGTCTGTTACATGCCACACACAGACCTACGTTTCTTATAAACATTACATCATTTAATCTTACCCATGACTTTTAGGAGTACGAGCTGTTAACATCCCATTTGAGCTGGAATTCAAACTTGGTTTGTCTTAATCCACTAGGCAGCCCTAATGGAGAGAGAACATGCTGGATGAGAAGAAATGTTATAGGAGCAGGGTGGACACATTCTAATCCACTTTGGACACATATATACAGCAAAATCGACCGAAAAGCAAATATAACTTATTATTAGAATATACAATAATTTAACCTTTTGCATTCACAAATAAAAGGGAAAAGATGGACAAAAAGCACAGGAAAATTCAGCAGCCATTTTTAATAAAAATTCTAAATAAAGTGAGAGTAGATGAAACTTGCCTAATAGGACAGAGACTGGAAATTCAAGTGTGGGCATCAAATTAAATCGGCAGTTTTTAACTTTGGCTGCTCATTTGAACACCTGCAGATCTTTTGAAATTCCCAAGGCCACACCACAGACCAGTCACATTAGAATCTGTGGGAGCACGAGCCAGTCATCAGCATTTTTGTAAGACCCCTCAGGTCATTCCAATATGTGGCCAATATTGAGAAGAACTGGGTAAAAAGGGGAAATCTGGATGTCAACATCATTAAAATAAGGAACGTTTCAGTTGAGGTGTCTGTCAAGAGCCGGGTGTAATTGGTTCTCAAATGTGAATCTTTATAGGAATTGCCTGTGGTTCTTGTTAAGCACCAATCCCAGGAGATTTCAAATTTGTGTTTTGGGATGTGGCTGTGTCTTTTGAGGATTAGATACATTCACATGGTTTTAATCTTGGCATATCCAGAAAGCATCCTTAAAGAGAACATGACCAGGGTAGGATCTGGCCCACGTGGAGGGCATGACTTGGGTTGTGATAGGAATTTCTTCCCCATATTCCAGAATGGGCTGCTTGGCCAGCTAGGCTTCTGCAGCTTTTCTCACCGTATGTCGGAAGATAAAGAGATTTGATTCCACTTTTGCTTGAAGAGGCAGGTGCTGAGTTAGGAACAAAACCTAGACTGGGTGACTGGAAGTCCTAGTGGTCATCCACTGGCTGATCTTCATGCTCACAGCAGGCCCTGGGAGATGGTAACAGGAAAACTTCAGGGGTGGGAAAGAGCAAGCTTTGTTTCTCCCTGAAAGGGAGAGCAGTGAGGGTGGGTAGTGGTGTCTGCTCCTGACCCAGGGCATGAAGTGGGAGCACACCATGAGATCAGTGTGGGGACTATGGCTATGCAGGGGTAGCTTTCTCTCCACTTTCTAAATCCCTTCCCAAGTCAAGCTGAGCAGACTTTTGACATTAAAGAATAAAACAAAGCCCAAAGAACTTTGAAATGCCCAAAGATGAATCTGCTCACTTGCTGAGGTAGGGAACACAGGGCAGAGAAAAAATTCAATGAATATTTTGCTGAGGGGGAAACGTCAGGGATTTTTAAGTTCTAGAAAGCAGGAAGAGTGTATGTTGGTTATCCTCGCTAAATAGCAAAGGTGAGTCCTCTGGATAGGAAGGACTGAGTCTATGGCTCTGTTCCCTGTTGGTTACATCAGCATCACTGCTCACTGCTCACTAATAGTATTCTGTCATGTCCAGAGAGCCAGGGGTGCATGGGTCACTCTAAGTACATGGTCCTGCTGAAGGTGCAGATCAGTTGGCTCCAATTCAGCAGTCATGGTAAAATGAAACATTCAATTTTGATATCCTCTAAGTGAGCTCTACTATGAGTGGAGAAGTTCCCTGTGCACATCCTACGTGTTGGGAAGGCATCTTCATCCTAACTGAGAGCCATTGGTCCTGGGAGTCCCTTTCTGCCTGGGCTGAAAATAATTAAAATTCAGTACTTCAGATCAAAGAAACTTTGTATTTTCTCATCTTATTACTGTAGTTTATTTAATATTGGGACAGATGTATTTATATATGCTTCTGAGATTTTTTGATGTTTGTCTAATCAATTTATTGAGGTGAAAAAATATTTCTCTGCAAAGCTTAGTAATGTAACCCAATATCTCAACCAATAAATAAACCTAAATCCAACTTCATTCTTAATCTAGTCTGATGTAGGACACCAATACAAATCAGCAACTCCAACGATCTAAAGTTAACTCAAAGTAAAACCACATGGCACTGAGAGCCAGCTTTCTTAATGAAAAATTCAAAGTGTAGCATTTCAATCTACGAAAACCTTTATCCATATTATTTTCTGTTTTATGTGAGATAAAAACTAAATGGATGGATTGATTAGTTCAAGTGCTATTTAACTCAAGAAAACTTAGCACTTTGCCTATTAGAATCATTTTCTTTTCAAACTGTGTCATGGGTTGAGAAATAAAATATTGCACTTGCAGAAGCCTGTGTGCAGAGGAGAAGCTTCCTCATTGATGGGCGCTGTCCATCCAGTGGGGAAGGAACAGAGAATGCTGCATTAGGAATCAGATCTGGGCAACTGATGACTTTCATTTTCTGCACAGTCTTTCTAGAGCTCCTAATCTCTGAAGCTGCTGCCCACCCCCTCCACCATGCAGGTGTCAGGACTCCCTCATGGTGAGGCTGCAAATTTCTGCACTGAGAACACTGGGGGCTGTGGTGCTGCACACTTAAGACACCTGCTCATCATGAGAGTTATATAAATGAAAAACAGGAGAAGCGCTCTCCATAATTAGGTCACTTGGCCCCTTTCCTCCCTCTTTTCTTCTCCCTTCTCCCTTCTTATCTCCCCTCTTCCACAAATTTATATTAAGGCCTGAAATGTGACCTGCAGTGTGCTGGTGTAAACCCTGGTGTTCTCGATGTGACCCCTTCCCACCAGAATTTCACAATTAGGAGGCTGTGGAGCATCTGGGAGGTGTTCTCAAGTTCTAAAATATGTCTGTTTTTTCCCAAATTTGTGTAATTCTAAGATGTGAAATAACTGGGTCTGCTTCTTATTTTTATTATTTTGTATTATTCTATTGATCTACAAGTATGTGTGTGTGTATTTAGTTTTCATTACATAAATGGATGTGCTTCTGAACTCTTCTTTGTTTTATAAATAATTTCTTAGTTGAGTCTCTTGGATTTTTAAGTAGAGAATCACAATGACTGTAAATAATAATAATATATTTCCATTGGCTCTGATTTATTTTTTCCTAGTATATCTATATTTATTCATATATTGAATTTCTGGGATGTCATTGGTATTTTGATGGGGATTGCATTGAATCTGCAGGTCACTTTTGGTAGTATGGACATTTTCACAATGTTAATTCTTCTGATCCAAGAGCGTGGAATGTCTTTCCATCTTTTTGTGTTCTGTTTAATTTCTATCAGTAGTAATCTGTAGTTCGTGTTGTAGAGATCTTTCACCTTCTTGGTTAAATTCATTCCGAGCTATTTTATTTTTATGGTAAATGGGCTTGCTTTCTTGACTTCTTTTTCTGCTAGTTTATTATTAGAGTATACAAATACTGCTGATTTTTATGTGTTGATTTTGTATCCTACAACTTTATTGAAAATGTTTATCAGCTCTAAGAGTTTGTTGGTAGAGTCGTTAGGTTTTTCTGTATGTGGGATCATGTCATCTGCAAACAGGGACAGTTTGATTTTATCTTTTCCAATCTGATGCCCTTTATTTCTCTTGCCTGATTGCTCTGGCTAGTACTTCTAATACTATGTGAAATCGAAGTGGTGAGAGTGGGCATCCTTATCATGTTTCTATTCTGAAGGGAAAGCCTTCAGTTTTTCCCCATTCAGAATGATTTTAGTGGTGGGTTTGTCATTTATGTCTTTTATTGTTTTGAGATACTTTCCTTCTATACTTTATTTGCTGAGAGGCTTTATCATGAAAGGATGATGTATTTTGTCAAATGCTTTCTCTGTGTCTATTGAAATAATCCTATAGCTTTTATCCTTGATATGGTTGATCTGGTCTATCACATTTACTGACTTGAGTATGTTGAACCACTCTTGCATCCCTGGGATGAATCCCACTTGATCATTGTGTATAATTTTTTTGATGTGTTGCAGTGTTCTGATTGCTAATATTTTGTTGAGGGTTTTTGTGTCTATGATCATCAGAGATATTGGCTTGTAGTTTTTGGTTTTTTTTTTTTTTTTTCTTTTTTGCTGTATCTCAGTCTGGTTTTGGTATCAAGGTGATGCTAAACTCATAGAATGAGTTTGGGAGAGTGGCCTCTGTTTCAATTTTTTGGAATGGTTTGAAGAGAAATTGGTATTGATTCCTCTTTAAAGGTTTGGTAGAATTCAGCAATAAAGCCATCCAGTCCTGGGCTTTTCTTTGCTGGGAGACTGCTGATTACTGCCTCAGTCTTGTTGCTTGTTATTGGTCTGCTCAGGTTTTCTATTTCTTCTTGGTTCAGTCTTGGTAGTTTGTATGTGTCCAAAAATGTGTCCATTTCTCCAGGTTTTCAAATTTATTGGCTTATAGTTGTTTATAATAGTCTCTAATGATTCAAAGTTTTTCTCTGAAATTTGTTGTAATGTCTACTTTTTCATTTTTGATTTTTATTATTTGGGTCTTCTTTCTTCCTTTTTTAGTTAGTCCAGATATGTTTGTGTAGTTTTTTAAATTTTCTCAAAAAGCCAACTTTTTTTTAAACAAAGGATTAATAAAACTGACATTTGTACTGTTATTCTTTTGAGAAATACATATTCATACCCAATACATATGTGTATTAGTCCATTTATGTTGCTTATAACAAAATGCAGGAAACTGAGTGATTTATAAATAAAAACAAAATTTATTGCTTACAGTTTCTGAGGCCGGGAAGTCCAAAGTCCATCTGGTGGTGGTGACAGTGACCCAGGGGTCTTACATTGCAAGATGGTAGAAGCAGAGAGAGCAGTGAGAGAGAGAAAGACAGACTCTCCTCTTCTTTTAAAGCCCTCAGAACCATGCCCCTGACCACCATTTTCAATCCATTCATTACTGCATGGTCCTACAATCCAATCACCTCTTTAAGGCTCTACCTTTGAATTACCATAATAGGATTTCCCACCCTCTTAACAGTCACAGTGGGGGGCTAAACTTCTAGTAAATAAAACTTGCATGCAAATTCAAGCTTCAGTGAGTTTTGAGTGGACATAATTCAATCCACTACATTCCGCCCCTGGTCCCCCAAACCTCATGTTTTTTTCACGTACAAATACATTCATTTCATCCCCAAAGTCTTGATTTGTTTGAACTCAAAAGTCCAAAGTTCAAAGTCCCATCTGAGAAATCGATACAAGTTATCTGCTTCCAAGATACAATGGTGGGACAAACATAGCGTACATATTCCATTCCAAAAGAGAAATAGGCCAAAAGAAAGGTGTAACAGGTCCCAAACAAGTCCAAAACCCAGCAGGGCAGGCATTGAATCTTAAAGCTGGCGAATCATGTAACTTGACTCTATGTTCAATGTCCTCTGCATGCTGGTTGGGGGTTGGGTCCCCAAGTCCTCAGGCAGCTCTGCTCCTATGGCTTTCCTGGTCTCAGGTGATGCTTTAGCTCTGACAGGCTGGCATTCCACTCTTGTAGCTCTACAGATCTGGGGTCTCCATGGCAGTCCTGCTCTCACAGCTCCAGTAGACAAGGCACTGATGGGGTTTCTTTGCTGCAACCCCAACCCCACATTTCCACTTGGCATTGCTCTAGTGAAGGTTGTCTTCAATGACTCTGCATCTGAGACAGATCTCTTTCTGGGTCCCCAGACTTTTCCACACATCATTTGAAATTAGGGTGGAGGATTCCAAGCTTCCACAGCTCTGGTCTTCTGTGAGCCTGCAGACCTAACACCATGCAGATTCAGCCAAGGCTTCTGGTTTGTATCTTCCAAAGCTGTATGTCCAGACACATCTGGGATAAAGTTAGCCATGGCTGGAGCAGCCAAAGCAGCTGGGGTGCTGGAAACAGCTTCTTGAGGTGGCCCTGGGCATCGAGCCCATGAAAGGCACCTCAGGCCTATTCCCCAAGAGCATTTTGTCTACCTAGGTCTTCAGGCCTGAAATGGAAGAGTTGGCCCCAGAGATTTCTGCAATGCCTTCCGGGCCTTTTTCTCCTTCTCTTGATAATCCCTTTTCTTTGCACTAATAATATTCTTAACTAATGGTTGCTTGGCTGCACCATTGTATGCTCTCTGCTTCTCTACCACATGGCCGGGCTACAAATTTTCCAAATCTTTACGCTCTGCTTCCCTTTTAAATTCTGGCTTTATATTGTGCCTTTGCCACCATAACTAAGCATAGGCTGTTGCAAGTAGCCATGCAGTTTCCTTAATGCTTTGCTGCTTAGAAATTTCTTCCTCCAAATGTTCTGGTTCACAACTCCTAAGTTCCAACTTCCACAAAGTCCTAGCGCATGGACACAAGCCAGCCAAGTTCCTTTCCAGTTCACAGCAAGGGTGATCTTTGCCCAAGCTTCCAAAAAACTCCTTCTTATTTCTGGTCTTTACAGTTCATATTTCTATCAGCTTTCTGGTCACCAACATTTAACCAGTCTCTAAAACATTCAAAACTTTTCTTGGTTTTCTTGCCTTCTAAACTTTCACCAGCATCTAGTCCTTTTCTAGTCTGTTTCTCCAAATTCCTCCAGCATTTGCCCATTACCCAGTTCCAAAGCCTCTTCCACATTTTCAAATATCTGTTATAAGCAACACCCCACTTCTATGGTACCAATTTTCTGTATTAGCCCATTTATGTTGCTTGTAACAAAATGCCTGAAACTGGGTGATTTATAAAGAGAAACAAAATTTATTGTTTACAGTTTCTGAGGCCGAGAAGTCCAAAGTCCATCTGGTGGTGGTGACAGTGACCCAGGGGTCTCACATTGCAAGATGGTAGAAGCAGAGAGAGCAGAGAGAGAAAAAGACAGACTCTCCTCTTCTTTTAAAGCCCTCAGAACCATGCCCCTGACCACCATTTTCAATCCATTCATTACTGCATGGTCCTACAATCCAATCACCTCTTTAAGGCTCTACCTTTGAATTACCATAATAGGATTTCCCACCCTCTTAACAGTCACAGTGAGGGCTAAGCTTCAAGTACATAAAACTTGCAGTACAAATTCAAGCTTCAGTGAGTTTTGGGTGGACATAATTCAATCCACTACAATATGCTAGGGCCACATTTCATAAATTTCATAAATTTGAAACATTAACAGAATGTTAAGAAAATATCAATTTATGCTCAATATTTGAAATAATAAAAATATTTAAAACTTACATTTTCTGAAGAATTGTTTATTTCAAAACTGCTAAACTCATGTTCTTCTCACACGTTAGCATTAGTTAACTATAAAGAGAAATGCCCATCATCTTTTGTCAGGGATAGTCCTGAGTTGAGTACAATGAGTACGGGAGCAAGAGAAAATTATCTGTCAGAAAAAAAGTGGTTTTGTTGAACAAGTGGTATACATCAGAAAATAAGCAGAACAAAGCCATGGTTTTTTTCTGTTGTTTATTTCTTCATCTCTTTTTTCTTTCAAAAAACCAACTTTTTTGTTTCATTGATCTTTTATATCATTTTTCGGGACTTCATTTCTTTAGTTCTGCTCTGATCTTAATTATGTATTTCTGTGTATTAATTTTGGGATTGGATTGTTCTTGTTTTTCTAGTTCTTTGAAGTGTAGTGTTAACTTGTTTATTTGAAATCTTTCTACTGTTTTTATGTAAACATTTATTGAAATAAATCTCCCTCTTCGCACTGCTTTTGCAGTATCACACAGGTTTTGGTAAGATGTGTCTTTATTTTCAACACTTTCAATATGATTTTTTATTTCCTGTTTAATTTCTTCTTGTACCTACAGGTCGTTCTGGAGCATGTTGTTAATTTCCATGCATTTGTGTAGTTTTCAGAGTTTTGCTTGTTATTGATTTCTAGTTTTAATCCGTTGTGGTCTGAAAAGATACTTGAAATGAATTCAATTTTTTAAAACTAGTGACCTAACATGTGGTCTCTCCTGGAGAACATTCCAAGTGCTGATGAGAAGAAAGTATATTCTGTATTTGTTGGATGAAATGTTCTATGGATATCTGCCAGGTCCAGTTGGTCTAAAGTTTAGTTTAAATACTCTGTTTTTCTCTTGATTTTTTGCATAGGTGATCTGTCGAGTGCTGGTAGAGGGGTGTTCAGATCTTCAGCTGTTATCATATTGGGTCTATCTCTTTCTCTAGGCCTAATAGTGTTTACTTTATATATTTGGGTGCTCCAGTGATGGGTACATATGTATCTGTGATTGTATGTCTTCTTGCTAGATAGATCCCTTTATCATCATATAATGGCTTCCTTGTCTCTTTTTATGGTTTTTGGCTTAAAGGCTATTTTACCCAATATAAGAACAGCTACTCTTGTATGTCACTCCACTTTTTTCTGGCCTGTAGAGTTTCAGAGAAGTCTGCTGTTAGTCTGATAGGAGCTTCTTTATAGGTCAGTTCACACATTTCTCTTGCTGCTTTTAGGATTCTCCTTTTGTCTTTGAGCTTTGCCAGTTTGACTGTAATGTAAGATCTTTTTGGACTGAATCTACTTGTGGATCTTTTAGCCTCTTAGGTCTGAAGGTCCATGTCTCTCTACATACCTGGGAAGTTTTCTATTACTACATCATTGAGTATGTTTCAATGCCTTTTCCTTTCTTCTTGCCTACTGGAACACCCATGATTCTGATACTTGTGCACTTCAGGTTATCTGCTAGCTCTCTTAGATTTTCTTCATTTTTAAAAAATTCATTTTTCCTTTTATTGTCTGCCTGAGTTATTTCAAAAAGACCTTCTTCAGATCACAAATTCTTTCTTCTGCTTGCTCTAACTTGTTGCTTATGTTGTGTTTTTTATTTCACTGAATGAATCCTTCAGTTCTAGGAGTTCTGCTACATTCTTTTTAAAAGTATTGACCTCTTTGTAAATTTCCTCCCTCATACCCTGGATGTTTTCTTGAAGATATTTGCTAGCTAATATTTGTCTTTTTGAAGACATTCATTCTTTTTATTAGGCACTTCATGGTTACTATGATTCCAGTAGAAATTCTATCATATTTTCTTAAAGATCAAAAAAGGCGGTTGGGGGTCAAAATACTTTGAATGAGAGATATAGATTCCACTAAATGAGTTTTATTGATATTTTTCTCAGATGTAGATAAAATGATAGTGTTTCTAAAAACACTTTTTAAATGTAACTATTGTAACAAATTTAATCTTTTTTTCAGTAAAAACACATTTGAATGAGAATTGAGTAATTATCTTTCCTTAACCACAAGAAATGAAATTCTGATAGTATAATTTTATACACTCTATGCTAAAATAATTTGTAGCATTAACATGGATTTGGCACCAGATTTGAGATTGGATCCACTTTCACTGTGTACATGCCATATGACTTTAGCAAATGAGTTCTTATTAATGAACCCCATTTGTAAAATATAGACAGTTCAAATTTCTTTACAGAGAAGTTGCAAGGGTTAAATAAAATTGCTCTCATTTCAAATATCTTTTTGCAGTAAGGAGGATTATAAAAAAATAAATGTACAGATAGGTAGAAAAAATGATACACATTCACATACTAGTAGGAGTTCAGTGAACATTTTATCCCCTCTTGTTTATTTTTCAGGATGGGTATAAAAAGTCATCATACATCCAGAATAATCCCATGCTGAGTGTGGACAGGCTTGGACACAGGAAGGAGAGAGCATGCTCCCTGGATGGTGAACACAGTGGGTGGCTCAGAGCCTCCTGCCTACTGCTTGGTTGCTTAGAAGGAGGGACACAGACCAAGCACCATCAGAGCAAAGCAACTGCTCCTCCAGTCTCCACTGTCTCCCTGATCTGGTCTGGGGCTTGGAAGGCTGCCACCCACAAGCAAGCCCTGGAAGGAAAGGGGCTTCCTAGGATGGGACAGGCTTTTCTCCAGCATCTCTGCAACACTCTTTTCCACTACATGTTTAATTAGTTTATGGCCACAGTTCATAACCATCATAACTAACTCACACGAAAAAACACCAGCTCACAGCCCATGAGAACAGAAGCCAGGATGGTGGTGGGCCCTTACCATTCCGGTTGCTGTGGGGGTCGGTGGAGAGAAGGTCACTTTTAAAATTGAGCCTACCTTTTAAATTTCCAAAGGAATTCTTTGAGAAGCATTGTATTTGCTTGAAAACAGAATGAACTAGGAAGCAAATGGCACGGTGTCTAGGGAAGGGCAGGAGGAGAGACTGAATCCTCCAAAGCAAAGGGGAGAAGGAGGAGAAAGTTACAGTGCCCTTGAGCCCAGGTGGTCACTCACATGGCTCCACTTTTACATTTGTTGGACTCAAAGAGATCAATGTTTTCTTCTCCTTTTCCCCTTGGTATTTGCAAGCTCATTTTGTGAGCTGTCCATGTGGCGATCTTGACTTTTCCAGAGATTTTCTGTCACGTTCTTTCTTGCTTAACTTTTTCATTGAGCTTTGATCTCTTCCATCTTTTGTTCCTTCTTTCCCAGCATCTCTTTGGCTTCTTTCTCTTTCCTTTTTATTTTTAGCAACAAGTGTTGTGGTCTGTCCATACAGTTTACAAGTGCAGAATCATCCTTCTTTAACCATATTTGCATTACCAATTGCTTCACATGTTTTTGTTTGTTTGTTTGTTTGTTGTTTTTTGGTTTTTTGCCTGCCAAATTACATCTGGGGCCCCTTCCCTGTCCTAATTCAGGAGGAACCTAGGTACTCTGTCCGCAGCTTCAAAAGACTTTCATGATCTTTGGTGCTCTCTCAGCATCATCTTGAGTCTTGTTGGGATGCACTAGGAGGGGTGGCTGTTGAGCTTTCTTTGTTTCCTTATCTGCCCCTGAAAAACTTCAAAAGGGTTCAGATGAATGTAGAGAAAACCATGAGGGGTCTGTCTACCTTCTCATTTTTTGGACTTGAGGCTCAATCTCTCTGCTTTGTTTCACATTATGAAGGTGGTAAGTGCTTCCTTCTGGGCTCTCTCTGCCACTATCTGTCCTCTGCCGTGTTTCTGTGGTCACTAATGTAAAGTGATTCTTATGTGCACCTGTGGGCTGCATTGGCAGGTGGGAGGAATCCACATGAAGTCAAAGCCAAAATAAACAATTGCTTGCACCTGGCCCACAAATCATGATGATGGCCATCCACCAGTTCACCTGTCCCTGGCCCAAAAGGAAAAACCTGAGCCTCAGTGGACACTGGGATCTTCCCCCTAAATTTGAGTATTTGTGTCTCCCCTCCAAGAATGGGGGATTCCAGCTGGGTGGTTCTTCTCCAGTGCAAGGGTAGATGAGAGAAAATAGTCCAGTTCTGCTTGATTCAGGTGAATGTTACTCCTTAAGATGGTGTCCAGGGTCTCCCCAACCCCTGCCCTGTATTTCCCTCTAAAAATGAGTCTTCTCCCTCATGAAACATATTCTGTGTTTAGCTGACCCTACTTATGCTTTCAGAAGAAAAACATACTCTTGCACCTATGGAGAGGTGACAATGGAGAACGGGTCTGTATTTACTTTATTGGACCCATTGTCTTTGTTCACCACTAGGAAAATGTGCTTAGAAAGGAAAAGTGCTGTGTAATAAAGGAGAGATAAAAGAGAAACTAAGGAGTTGCTTGTAATGCAGAATAATAACAACTAATGTAAAATTTATAAATGCTAATATACCAAACACTTTGCCTGAGCTAGTAAGAGTACTAGCAGGGAGTCTACTCAGCTTCACACTACTACTCATTGTTAACTATTATTATTACCTAAGTAATTCTTCATGATGAGTAGTTACTATCATTCCTATTTTACTAAGGAGAAAAGTAAGGCCAGAATACTTAAGTCCCACACCCACAGCTCCTAAGTGTCAGAGATGGAATTTGAAATGTGTCTTCCTTATCTTACAACCCCAGGCTGGCAATTTCCATGCTGGCATGTCACCGATTCACTTCCTTAATGAATAATACTATTAACTATGCATAATGCTCAAAACCTTTTCTAACAATAACAAACAGAATTGTAATATAAACAGTAAATAGAATGATAAATTTCCATTTTTAATTCATACTCTGTAATTTTTCATATTATCCCTAGAGACCATTAGATGCAGATTGTACATTTAGAAATTCTGCAGTGGGCCATTTCTTCCTTCCCCAGACTCCTCTGATGAACAATTAGTATGGATGGGAGATCCCATTGAAATGGACATGTATGGCTTAATCTTCCTACACTTACAAAAGATGCAAATTGTTTTCTCCTATAATGAGATTTTTTAAATTTGAGAATGTACAATTGAGTTGTCAGAGACAACTTCTCAGGATTAGTATTATTCTACCCTCGATTTGAATTATTTTTATATTAACTAGATACATTTAAACAAGCCCACTGTAACTGTGCAAGAAATACATGTATATTTTAAACGTCGTTAGCACTATTGAAAGACTACATAAGAGGGTAGAGGCAGCCTTGGGAAATCTGCAGAATGAAGGAATTTAATCTACAAAGATGCGAAGGAGGACAGTAGAAAACCGAGCCCCTCCTGGACATCCCCACGGTGGTTTGGATAGTTTCCTGAGAACATGAGCCAGTGGAGTCTGAGTCTCAGACATGGTAATGCCCTTTACCCTCTGTGGGTTGCTTACTAGGTCCCAGAAAATGCTCAGTGATACAGTTGTATTCAGGCCTCAGCTACTCCCACACATGGAACAGTCTTTCTTGTAAATGCTTGGTTGGAATCAAGCCAGCTTGATATAGCTACTAAGGTGCAGAGCGTAGAAGAAGCTGGCAGACGCTCCATGAATGGTTTTCAGTCCTCTTTAAAAGAAATGCTGGAGTATGAATGACACAGTATGACTTACATTTGTGAAAACTTTATTTTTTGTGTGTTTTTTAGAAGAGTTACTAAGTTAAACATTAATTAGTGGCTTCTAGTTGAAAACTATAGATCATCAGACATAAATGAACTGTCTTGTGTTGGTATAAAAATAGCATGGTGATGCCTCATTAACAAGTGATTTCTGGCCAAGTCCCTCATTACTGCGGCACTGAGGACTGGTGGTGCTGGTCCTGGCAGCACGGGATGTCCACATGAGCAGCATTTCAAGTCCTGCCAGGGCCTCTGCTTTTCTCCTTACTTCTGGCAGTTGACTGCCCGTTGGCAGCCTGTACTGTGTTTGCAAATGCAAGCTGCTCCAAAGTTGTTAGAATTAATTTTCCTATGTGAGGTTGATTTGACAGAAACAAATGACATGTGGGAAACCAAAGCAATTTTTCTATTCTTCATGCTCTTTTTTTCTTTCTTTTGCTGACACAATGAATAGAATATCTGTGCTATTTACAAAACACTATTACACGATTGGTTTTTTAGCTCTGAAAAGAAATCACATGGGGTTGATGGAAACCAGAACATTATCTAAAAATGGATGCTTCTCTGAGTTTAATTATTATTATTGTGTTTGTCTTTCACAGTAGTATGAATGCAGCAGGACTTTGGAGTATTTTTCACAAACAGAAGACTTATATCACCTTTTAAAGGAGATGACAGGCTGTGGATTTGATAAATTGATTGTCACATTGGCACTTGCTTAATAAATGTTAAATTTAATGTGCCAAATGTGTATTTCTGTGTAGTATGTCCAAGGATCTATACTAGGGAATAAAAGGGTTAGAAAAATGAACCCAGGGGAGTTTCTGCCCTCAAGGGATTTGTATTTTAATGAAGAGAGAGAGTTTATAGACAGTCATAAGACAATCAAAGTAGGATGCTTGACCAGAGAGAAATAAAAGTATATACAGAGCTCAAAACATAACAAAATTATATACAGGGTGGGAAAAATGCTGTGTGAAATGTGACTAGGAGAGTCTTCACAGGGGAAATCACACTGGAGATATTTCTTAAAGAATGGGTAGGTTCTGTGGAGGCAGAGTGGGGTTACTGGAAGTACTGATCAAAGGCGTGGGAGTCCAAAACCCCATAAACTGGGCTCAATAAACAATCCATTCAACCTCCTGCAAATCATGTGGGGAAAGGAGAGAAACCTCTGAAAAGGCAAAACAATGCACTGTCACTCCCCATCACACATCCGTGAGCACTGGTGCCTCATACACATGCCGTGTGCGCTAATCTTCTTAAAAGCTGCTTTCAGATTGGTCTAGTACTGGAAAGATGGTAAAACGTGCAGATGTGGGAGTGGATGATGATTTGGGTTTTAACCATGCTGTTGTATTGCTGTGGGTAAGCTGTTTATTACCTGTATTTCTCAGAAGTGTATTTATAAAAAGAAGATTTATGCTAGGTCTGCGAGGGCACTTTCTATGATATATATATATATATATATATATATATACTTTTTTTCTCTAGAAACTTACATTAACTTAGTTAATTAGCATGTCATCACCTTAGTTATTTCAGTAATAACTACTTGAAAATTATATGAAATAGCATGCATCTCAAGTCTATAGTCTCTTCGATGCATCTCATATCTCGAGTCCACATGTCTTCAATCTTGTGCTCTCTCTGTAGATGCTCTCTTCATCTAGCCATGCCACCGTCACTTCTGTTTAGACTCTTGGCTGCCTTCTGACTCAGCTCTTCGCTTCCTCCGCACCCCTCACGAGCCCACTCTCCACCCAGTAGCTAATGGGGTTATTTTTATAAGGTAAATCAAATAAGGCTACACCAATCCTTAGTACTCCTGACTGTTTTCTCATTTACACAAAGGCATATGATCTGGGCATCCATCCTCAGTCCTCTTATCCCTCCTGAGAAAGCTAACAAGGAGAAATCCCACCTCTGTCCTTGCTTTACCAAGCCACACAGCCGTTGGTGGCCCTCAGCACGGCGGGTCTCTCCCAGCCCGGTGTTTCCTATGACATCAGAAGAGTTTGGCAAGCGTAGGGGCCACTTAGGACTCCCCTTTGCTTCCTGCTAGGCTTTGTCCTCCTGTCACAGCCTTCATCTGTAATAAAGGTAAGATTTCAGACTCATGTACCTTTATTTCATCATATGTTTGATTTTCCCAGAACCATTTGCTGGAACCTTCTAACCCACAATAACCATGTGTGAGATTATCTATGGCTTGATTTCTAATAGTGGCATTTTTGTGTACAAAGGTTAGCCAATTCCTACATTTTATATTATTACATTTTTGAAAGGAAATACATTTGTTTTCTCTTCCAGATAACTTCATCAATTTATCATCTATCCTCGGAAAGGTTTAAAAAGAAACATATTTTTAAAATCAAAGCATTATAGCATTCTATGAGAAAATTGTATTTTTACTGAGAAAATTTTTATTTCCATGTCAAATAAAATCAACCAAGATTTATTGATCATCTTCTATGTGCTTTTATTATATATTAGTTGTTTTGAAAAATCAAAGAAAATTCAAGAACATCCTTGCAGAGGAAAAGCTTATAATCGATTCTAAGAAACAAGATATAAATATATGATAAGTAAAATAACAAAATACTTCAACATTCATTTTAAAACTCATTGTCTAATGAATTCCTTTGACATTAATTGCCTTAGCAGTTTATATGGAGTAGCCCTGGAAGACTTTATGAAAGAAAGAGACTTTGAACTGGATTTTGAGGGGGAGAATTTAAAGAGACAGAGAGAAGGCAGAAAAGCCTCCTAGGCAGGGGACGTGGCCTGTACCCAGGTGGAGTGAGAAAGACTGAGGTTGGGCAGAAAGTAAATCCTGCTGGGATGGTTTCACATGGTCAGTATTTCAAGGAAAGGGCAGAAGGTGGACTTGCTTGCTTTTTTGTCTAGAGAACAGGAAGTAAACATGAAAACTCAATGTAACAACTTTCTGGGCTGGATCTGACATTGGTTAGTCTTGTGGCAGATACAAAGTTTTAGTCTGAATTTCTTCACCTGGTACTGTGTATATAACACCTATCTCCCACTCCCCCTACAAAGAGTGTTTGTGACCATAACATGCAACAATACCTGTGGAAGGTGCTTTAACATCCAAAGAGTACCAGCTAATGTAAATTATTTCTCATTTAGAAACTGCAACAACACCAATAATACTTAATTGGTGTAATTTCATGTTTGAATCAGTGCTGGGTACGTATGAGTGGATTTCTCTCTAAGGGCAGAAAAGATACAGGAGCCTATTATAATATTCAGTAATGCCTAACAGAATGCAAACATCTTTTCCAATCTGACAATGTGACAAGTGCTAAGCGTCTTATTGCAAGAATCAAAGATGAGGAAATGTAATTCTGTGGGTGAAATATTCCTATTGGTAAAGTGTGAAGCCAGTTGGAAGACTCATGATTACATGTTGATTCATTTTATCATGTGTGCAAAGTGAAAGGGAACGGACAGTCAACATCACCTGCAATGCCTCTCCTCATCCACCAAATAACACATCTCTTACGGGGGGGGGGGGGGAATTTGAAATAATTTCCTCCACTGTAGGGATTCTAAAAGTGCTTTTCTAGAATTTTTAATGAATTTAAAGAAGGGTGGGCTTATGCACTTGCTTCTTCTTTGGAGCTTCAGAAGCATAGAATTGAATTGATCATACTCTTCGGTTCACAACTGTCACCAGTGTCCATTCAAAGACCATAACTTGTTTTGTTATTTGATTTTTCATTTTGAAAATTGCCATTTGGTTCCTTACATCTTCCATTTCTTTGCTGAGGCTTTGTGTTTCTTCATTTGTTTCAATCACGTTTGCAATTGCTCCTTGAAACATTTTTATGATGGCTGCTTTAAGATTTCTATCAGATCATTCTGGCACCTCTATTCTCAATGTTGGCTTCCACCAATTGTCTTTTCCATTCACTGTGTGAGCTGTCTGCTTCTTGGTGGGATGAGTGGTTTTCTACTGATAGCTGGACATTTTGGTATTGTGTTGCGGACTCTGAATCTCATTTGTCTCATTTGAACCTTCCGTTTTAGCTAGCTTCTTTTGACACTGCTCTGGCAGGGGAAGTGGTTACTGACTGGTTACTGACAGGTGGGGTGGAAAGCCCAGGTAGGGGAAGGGGAAGGGTAGCAATTGTTTTTGCACATGTGGCTGGAGTAGAGATGTTTTCATCTAAAAGCTCTGTCTCATTAAGCTGCGGCTTTCTTCTGCTGTTTTTTGTTTGTTTGTTTGTTTTTGTTTTGTTTTTGTGCCTTTGGCATTTCCAGGATGCTGACTTCTGCTCTGAGTCTGAAAAAACCAAGGGAAGTCACCTCTGTGTTATTCTAGGGTTTTGAGATCTCCAGCCAGTCTACCTTCTTCTGAGTCTTCTTATTCTTGCTTTAAGCGTAATGTTCAAGGTTGTACTTAGTGGGAGGAATAGAAGAATTATGCATATTCCCTCTTCCCAGAAGAGAATTCCCACTTTTTTTTTTTTTTTTTTTTTTAGTTTTACTCTTACATTGTGTTTCTATCTCTTAAGAATCCAGGTCCCTAAGAGTGTTATGGCTGAAGGCCCAGGAATCCCCAAATTGTGCCTCAGTCTATGTGCTGCTTCAAGATGTATGTTTCTTGTTGAAGTTTGACACACAAAACATAAAAAGCAAAGAACACCACTAATTTGATGTTGGGCTTAGGCTCCATAACCAAAGTAACTGTATAATTTTTATTATCCAAACTAGGATGTCTAAACTGAAAGTAAATAAAGTGCTAAAGTAATTAAAATTATATAATTTGAAGTATTTATTTAAACATGAAAAATATGTATTTATGTATGTTAGAGCAAAATTAAAAATTCTTTATAGTAGAATCTGAATATTAAACACAAGTGGAATTAAATTTACATGCAAGTATTCACTTTACTTAAAAACATCTGGACTGAATCTACACTGATACAATGTCATTAGTATCTTAATAAAATTATTTATCAATTTTTAAATATATTTAAAAGTATATTCATTTCTTTTCTATGTTAGATATTATGGTTACAAAATTTTGACAGTTCCACACTTTCAATTGACTATAATTAAAAAAAAAAAAAAACTCACTCTGTAGGTGCCAAGGTACTAAACATACTTAGAGCAAATCTGCTGAAGGAGGACCTTTTTCAATTCTGTATTTTTATTATATTAAAATATCGAATATTTGATGACCAAATATTTTCCTCCATTCAAAGTATCTACTTTGCCATTGGTCTTTATGAAGAAAAATGAATCAGATAACTTGACTCTAGTTCATTAAATTTAGGTACTGCAAAATCATAAGGCTTCTCAATGTTATCTCATATACATATATATGTCAAATTTAATTTTTCCATTAACAATGGGAGCTCACTCAAAAATGTCTTTCTATATTATCATATTGCAAAGCACAATTACAGAATTTCAAAATTAAATCTCGTCTTGAGTTGGAGCTCTCATCATTTAGTTAATTCTTTATTGTCATTGCAGGGATATACTTCATTGTGATTCAGTTTCCATGAAAATTTTTTTTGTATACTATTACTTGAATACTTGACTAAAAGTTAAAAACTAATTTTAACAAAGTGACAGCTACATTTAGAGGACTTATTTATAAAATTGTTCAAATTTATTGAAGGACTTGTAGATTGATCTACAAAGTAAATTCTTTAAAAGCTCAGACATTTCTAAAATTTGTTTAATGATGGGCAAAGTGAAAAAGCCCAACTACCATGCCAAAGCATTTCTTTTAAATTTTGACATCAACTTTGTCACAGAAATATTGTGGAGCAGTTACTTGTGTGAGCCTATGTGTCTGTTAAATTTGACAATCACAGCTTCTATATTAATCACTAGACTATTGCAACTTGTTTGGACATAATTATGAATTGCATGTTCTACAACAATTTCAAGCAAAATTTGAATACATAGGTTACTATGTTAGCAAGTACACCATTTTTACTGTGCTACTGAACTTTACCAAAATTTACATTTTTATTATTATTATAAAAATAATTTTACTTTACCCTTGAATTTACAGACAAATCTTGAACAGCATTCACAAAAATACCAGACAATTCACTTTATAAATATTCTAAATCCAAGCCTTTGATACCCCTGAATATTCCAAACCAAGGAAAAGAAAGGTAACACACCCAGGTTCCGACAAAGTCATCTGAAGACATGGAAGCCGGAAGAAGTAAAGTCTCACACCCAACGGCCCTGTCAAAGCAGGGAAGGACCAATAAGCATCCTGCCTTGACACAATCTCCTCTTGGAGTGAAGTCAAAGCAGGGTAGGACTCAGGACAAGACTGGGCCATTCTAACTCCCTCTGTATTACTAGGTGGCTATCTTAAAGGTGTCTGACACATGAATTTGTATATTTCTAATAGATATCATCAAAAATCAAATTATAACTACTCCCATATCCCTCTATATAAGATAAAAACTAACATTTTTTTAAATTCTTTATACAATTCCTATGCTTGTAGTGTAAATTGGGATTTAGGGTCTAAGTTATAACAATTAAATTATTATGCTTACTCTTCTCTCCTTTTGGTGAGTATATTTACATACTTTTTGTTTTATAACCATAGTGACAATATTTATTTCTATTTGTCCAACACTGAGTTACTTTTGAGTTTACAAATATTCTTGTTATGCCAGAATGTTCCTATTTTAAGTTTACTTATACTTTTTTCTAGATTTAGGTTGGCTTTGGGTAATTTGATGGGTGGAATATTTAATGAAACACTTTTGTTCCTTTTCTTGCTCCCCTTGGATCATGAAGAACTGCTTTGTGAATATCTTAAAGAGACTGACGCCATCTGTGATATTTGACCTTTGAGCTTTTAGCTCCCCACCTCCTTCATTGTCTGTCCCACAGCTGAGCAAGCCCATAAGAAACCTGCCTGTTGCCTTCGGCATTCAAAGCTTGCACATCCCAGCATGTGTGAATTCTTCTCCAGGCCACCCCCACCACTGCAAAGGCCACTCTCTTTCCAATCCACAACTCAAGCTCATGCCTGCCCTGCTGTCCCCAGAGAGTCCAACCATGTGAGCTCTCGATCTTGATGCCCTTCTGAGTCAGGGGGCATCCTCAGTCTGGGTATCAGAACCAATTACAGAAAGGTGGGAGAAGTTGATCTCTTGCTCTGTGGGCAACTACAAAATGTTGAATATTGTATTTCTGACTCAGACCTTTCCTATCTCAAAACTCTGCAGCCATAACTGCCCCCTGTGGTGGCACTAAGACATGTACAAAGTGATACTCCTCCTATCTGGGCATGGTCTTGAACCTGGAGTGGCCCATGCGACAGTCTTACAAGGTAAAATGTGGCAGGAGTGATGCTGTAGTACTTCTGAGCTTGTCAGGAAACCCATGAAGCTCCTGATGGTTTCCTAAGGGACACATACATTGGGTACCTTTGTAATAATTGCTCTGGGTGCCTTCTACTGGCTAACACAAAACTGTTGTGTGGCAAGAAGATAGATAGATAGATAAATAGATTGTGTGGCAAGAAGATAGATAGATAGATAAATAGATAGATAGATAGATAGATAGATAGATAGATAGATAGATAGATAGATAGATAGATAGATAGATAGATAGAGAGGGAGAGAGAGAGAAACAGAGAGAGACACACAGACAGGGAAACAGAATGAGACAGACAGAAAGAGAGAGAGACACAGAGAGAGAGAGAGAGAGACAGAAAGACAGAGAGACAGGCAGACAGGGAGAAAAGAGAGAGAAAGACAGAGAGAGACACACACAGAGAGATACAGACAGACAGAGACACAGAAAGACCCACAGAGAGAGAGAGGCAGGTGCAGGGAGCCTGTTTCTTTGAGTCCCACAGCCTGGGTCACAGATGTGTGAAAGACCTTCCAGATGACCCCAGGCCCAGCTAGAGCCCAACTGCAATCTCGTGGAGGGACCCCGCATGAATGCTGGCTGACTGACTCTCTTCAACTCCCACTTGGTGAGCAGAATAAGTAACTGTGACTGTTTTAAGCTGCTGTTCTGGGATTGTTCATTATGTAGCCAATGTAGGTGTAGGTTACTGATACACCTAGTGCTTCGTTTTGCCAAGAAGAAGCTGAAAGCCATTCTCATTTTTATTTCTTTAATTATCTCTTTTCAATAATTTGTCTTTTATTTAGGTATTTCATTTCTTGTATTTTTTAATCTCATTTTTCTTGCATTTCTTGAATTTGGAGATTCTGAAGCTGACCTTCATTCCTGCTTTTCCTTTCTGTGGGACTGGTTGTGGTCACAACTGCAATGCGAGCTGTGAGTTTCTGAATCTGGTCTCATTCAGCGCACGCTCCAGTCCCTCTGCACCTCGCTCAGCCACTCTGCACCTCGCTCAGCCACTCCCTCACTTCTGCTGCCACTGTGTAAAATACAGGGCAAATGCTTTTTACCATTTGCTTTTTGACCACCTCAGGTAGATTGTGAGAATATACTTGGTTCTTCTTGTTTTCTCTCAGTACTCAAAATATTTGACACATTCATTCTCTTGTATGTTTATTTTCTGGCTCCCTTCATTAGAATACAAGGTCCTTAGAGCTAGACTTTGTTTCTGGCAGCCTCTTTATCCATAGTCCTCAGTACTGACAGATACATGATACTTCCTCAAGAAATGCTTGTTAAATTAAACTTTATTGAATTAAATTGAATTTTGTTTTTCGTTGGATACATGTCTAAGTGTATTCTTTAATCTCTACTCTGCTTTTTCTTTATTTCATTTCTCTTTCTGTGCTGTTACTTTTGTTTCCTGTTAACTGGTTTTTGAGTGAGGAAAAGTGTGTATGGCTGCCCACCACCTGGGTGGGTGAGTTCAGTTCCTCCTTGTTGCCATGGACTTGGCAGCTGGAACTCACTTTCAGATTTAAGGCAGACATCTGTGGATTCGCATAGCCCAGAGCCATAGTTTTTCTGATGCCCACCTTTTCCCCTGGTCATCCTAAACTGAAAGTTGCCTCTTCTGTCTGCTCTGCCGTGAGCTGGCATGCGCTGCTTTAGGCTTTAATGAGGTATCTTAAAGAAGGGGAGGGGGCAGGTCAATTGAGGAGTGGCATCTCTTCTGCAAGGTGTGGAGATCTTCCCTCCTTGTCAGTGAAAAGCCAGTTTCTCTGGGGTGGGTCACACAGAGGAAGTGGGCCGTGTACTAGTCTGATTTTGTGTTGCTATAACAGAACACCTGAGGCTGGATGACTGATCAAGAATAGAGGCTTATTTGGCTCACAATTCTGGTGGCTGGAAAATCCATGGTTGGCAGCTGGAAAGTGGAAGCAGAGCTGATGTGCCTAAGAGGTCACATGGTGAGAGAGAAGCAAGAGGGTAAAGCAAGGAAGCCAGGCTCTTTTTAAAAACCCGCTATTGTGGGAACAAATCCACAGCTCACCCCCAAGGGACGTCTTTAATCTGCTCATAAGAGATCCGACCCCAGGACCCAAACGCCTCCTAGCAGGCCCACCTGCCATCACTGCCACATCACAGATCAGATTGTGAAATGGACTTTGGTGAAGACAAACATCCAAACCATGGCAGGAGTCAAGGGTTCATCTTTCAGCCCTGACGTTCTGCTCCAGGGCATTATGCTAGGTTTGATTCGTGGAATTAACTCAGTGGACCTGGACAATCAATCGTGCATCAATATTGCTGATTTCCAGTAGTATCATAACTTTACATTCCTTTCTGTGTTTTCATGCACTTTTCATTGGGAAGGCAGGAAAAGATAAATTGACAAAAATTAATTAAGTAATGAAACTCAATGTACCTGTATTGATTTTAAATGTTGATTTAAATTACTGTACCTAAAAGACGACTTAAAATATTCCCCTAATTAAACAATGACACCATCCCTTACTGTTCTCTATCTATCTATCTACCTATCTATCTATCTATCTATCTATCTATCTATCTATCTATCTATCTATCATCTTTCCATCCATCCCTCCATCCATCTATCCATCTATCCATCTTTCCACCTATCTATCTATCATTGTCCATCTGTCCATCTGTCCATCTATCTATCCGTCTATCTATCCATGTATCTATCTATCTATCTATCTATCTATCTATCTATCTATCTATCTATCTATCTATCTATCTATCTATCTATCTATCTATCTACATTTATCCATATCTATATGTATAGAAGGCACACATATCTGTATCTATCTATCTTTATAGAGAGAGAGAGACATGTATATGTCGACATCTGTTTACATAGAGATAAAACTTTTTTTTCTTTTTGCTGTATTTTCCAATTATTTGCATTGAGAGCACACTGTTTCTGTATCAGAAGCACGGGTAACGCTGGGTTAAGGTACTTCAAGCAGTGCAGTGGGAAGATGTCCTGTGGCGAAGTCTCCAGTCACATATCAGCACTGCCCCCTGCTGTTCTTCCTGGGATACATACTTTTTGTTGTGCTGCTGGTAAAAAGACAGCCCCCTGCCTTTTTTTACTTCTATAAAAGCAGAAATGTCTACATTTCCTGAGGAACTAGAACCTGAAATCTTTCTTTGGGATTTATAGCTGCATATTTTATTCAGAGTTGTAGACAGAGCAGGGACTTAAAGTCTTTTTTATTTTAGATTTTATTAAGTAATATTGAAAATAACTTTGGCTTATATATACATTTTTTTTCTTTTTAATAAAAATTTTCTAAAGAAATTGGTTGCAAGGAGCAACATAATACTGTAGTTAGGGACATGGGATTCAGCAGCAGACACAGCTCATCTGATTCACTGTTGCAGGTTTTTGTAGAGATCGAAGGTGGTCAAAAGTGTAAACAACCTGAACAAAATTCATAATCAATAAATCTTAGCTACTGTCATCATTAATGCCTTCAGTTACTAGTTTGCCATCATTTTGCCAAGCCAGATGGCTGGTGGTTGGAATTTCTTCAGCAACTAGAAGGTGCCAACTGGAGCACCTCGTATCTTAAATATACATAAGTAAGCAGTATACTATCAGCTATAATCACTAATCAAAATACAGTGCATTTTTTTAAAATTAACAAATCTATTTGCCCATTTTCATCCTGTGTAACTGTAACCTCCGGGTTCCTAACGTATATTAGAAGTACTAGAGTCCATTATGTAGGGGTAGCTCATGATTTCCTTCATCTGAAAAGACATCAGGAATGTACATGGACAATGCCAAATCCAGACTGATCCACCCCTATAATAGCACAGTGCAGGAAATTATTAAGAGAAGCCTCAAGTAATGTCTTTAAGTAGTATCTCAAGTAATTACCATAATCGATGGAAGCAGCGCTGGAAAGTGTCTAAGCTTTGAGTAGACCCTACAGGCTCAGTCCTGGTCTGGCTGGGTGACCACAGACCAGCTGCATGACCTCTTTGAGATTCCACCTCAATAAATTGGAAGTAATAAAATTCACATCCACTCAGTAGGGCACCGGGAGAACATTATGCGGCTCAAGGATATAATGCCATCCTGAGCACAGCCACTGACATTTGTTCTGTGGCGTTTAGTGCGGCCCAGGTGTATGCACATAGATTGGTTTGCTGTGAAGCTACACATGTAGGGCACTCCCTACACAATGCTCTCAGGAACTTTGTGTGACTGATGATTTTAGAACCAGAAATTCTATTTGATGAGAAGTTATATATCCTGGTGTCAGGTTGGTTTCCTTCTAGTGAGCTCATGTTTCCTTTCTGCTATGGTCTAGATACTTTATCATCCCTCATCCATAGTTCCTCAGTACTTGAATTTGTATGGAAACCGTGGTCTAAAAAGGGTCAAAACAGGATGCTCTGACCTTTCCTGACCAGTCCACTGGGGACTTGAACATCAGGTCCCTTTACTCTTCCAACTGTATAGGGTTTGGGGGAGGTGAAGAAAATGGAGTTAGCCCAGTCAGGCCCCCTCGCCTCATATCCAGCTGGGTATGATTCGGCACATCCATTGTAAACAAGTTGTGTGAGAGCAGAGTTAGTATGCATGCATGCCCGTGTACGCCTTGGCTTGTTGCTGCTTGTATGTACTTCAGTACGGAAGGCAGCGGCTCTGAACTGCTGGTTGGCAGAGCTCGCATCTAAAAATAAAGCATGTTCACTTTGCCGGCAGCTGCTTAGTTTTACTTTTGACTACCCAACTCAGGACCTGCACAGGACGGGGTAGAAGGGTCTGTGATCCAGCCTGACAATTGGCATAGTTGTCATCAGGATTCCGAGCAGGTAAGGGAGCCACTAGCCCCTTGGGAAGGGGAGGAAATGTGGCTGCCCTCAAGTGTGTGGTATCCGGTGGCCGCTTTCCTGTTGACCAGGGTCTGGCTGTTGCTCACTGCACTGTGAGTCACCATAGACCAGGCACTCCATGAAACAGCACAGCTTCTAGATTTGCAGCAGAAAGCAGACTTGTTGGAAGCGCGGGTACCTGTTCTGGAGGCTGAAGTATAGCAAAAGGTCACTCCTGCTTCCAACACTGGGGATGATGATGAACCCAATGGTGAGTTGGGGGAGACCGTGCATACCCTGGTACGACCTGTTGTGCATCAGAAACAGAAGCATGAGCAGCCCATAGGACAAGGTGGGCAACAGATAGGCAATCCACAAGTGACCCAATTCACTACTTATGTCCTCTACACTCAAGCTGAGTTTTTGGACTTAAGGAAACAGTTCCGGCAGAAACAGGATGCACCCTTAGCTGCTTGGCTTTTGCAGCTGTGGGACCTAGGGGTGGATGGCGTGATGTGTTCTGGTGAAGAGATGGAAAAGCTAGCATTAATCACCATGCATCCATCTCTGCGGCAGTGGTTACAGAACAGCTGCAGATATGCCCAGGGGCAAGGCAACCACTCCTTGATGGAATGGGTGAATGCAGCCATCCAGACCATATGGACAAACACAAGAGAACTACCCAAAACTGTGACAAAATGGCAAACATATGCCAAGCTGGTCCAAGTAATTCAGGAGCTGTGGGTGCAACAGGCCATGTTTAATGTGAACACCCATGGCCCAGATGATGAATGCTTCACAGGCAGCATGAGGGACTCAGTGCTGCAAAATGCTCCATTGATGTCCTTTGGGTCACTGGTGGCTATATTAGCCCCATACGTTGGTCATCTCATACATGAAGTGACGACCATGATGGCCAGTCTGGGTGAGGCAAAGGGGAGGAGACAAGCAAAGGGGGTCCGAAAGGTGGTGAAGACTAAATCACCAAGAAATGCTCGGGGTTTTACCCTAAAGGAACTGAGCAAGACCAGCTGTATGCAGATGTGGTTTGACTTGCTTATGGCTGGAGTTAAGAGGGAAAAAATCAACCAGAAACCCAATGCGATTTTGTTTGCCTTGTGGCAACAATTGCGCTCTGAACAGCGTTTCACTAAATGTCCAGAAACAGGTGGCAAGGTATGCTCAGTGAATTTGAAGGATTTTATGGCTTCTTCCGTGGAGGTGGATGAACTGTTCTCTTTTGGCTAGGGACTAGGCTGAGGTGCTTGTCTTTTGGGGGCAGATGAGGACCAGAGGCCCTATGTTGAACTGGCAATACTTTGGTCAGGGATAAATGTACAGTGTTTGTTAGCATCGGTGGACACTGGTGCAGAACGTAGCTTGATAGCTGGCAGCCCAGATAAGTTTCCAGGGGCCACAGTGACTGCTGATGGTTGTGGAGGATATTCTATTACAGTTGAAGCTGTGTCATTGAGCATTGAATGATTGCCCCCTCGTGTATATACTATGTATGTATCCCCAGTAGCTGAATACATCTTGGGTATAGATGTACTTTATGTGTTATGCCTGCAAACAATGGTTGAAGAATTCCAGCTGTGGATACGGACAGTAAAGCCTGTGTTGCAGGGACATATCAAGCATGATCCATGGGTGTTATCCAAGCCAAGGCATGTGGTCAATGTGAAGCAGCATCACTTGCTGGGAGGATATGTGGAGATAGGTGCCACTATATTGGAGCTAGAAAAGGTCGGCATCATTTGTCCTGCACAGTCTCTTCAATACCCCAGTATGGCCAGTGACAAAACCTGACTGCACCTGGAGGATGACTGTGGACTATCGAGAACTAAACAAAGTAGTGCCTCCTTTGCACATGGCTGTGCCTTCAGTTCACGACTTGACAGATCAGCTGATGGCTCAGCTAGGAACTTATCATTATGTACTGGACCTTGCAAGTGCCTTTTTTTTCCTCTATCTCAGTCTTGGCTGATAGCCAAGATCAATTTGCCTTCACCAGTTAGGGAAGGCAATAGACTTTTCAAGTGTTACCCCAAGGCTACCTGCATAGCCCAACCATCTGTCATGGTTTAGTGGTTGGGGACCTAACTAGGTGGACTAGGCCCAGCAAGATTACAGTGTTTCATTACATAGGTGATGTCTTACTAACTTCTGATTCTCTTGCAGATTTAACCAAGGTGGCTCCAACACTGTGATGTCATTTGGAACACTGTGAGTGGGCTGTATATAAGGGTCTTACCCTTTGGATATTTATTTGGAAATATTGAGGGTGGATGGTAGGTCACCAACCCCTGTGGGGACAAGCCATGTGGCAAGAGTTATGGGAATTAGGACATGAGAAGGAAGTAAGCCTTTTCCATGTCACAGGACATTTCCCCTTAGCCAGTCCAGGCAATGATGAAGCTGATGTGCTGGCTAAGGTAAGGTGGCTGGAGAGAGCTCCAGCAGCTGATGTAGATGGGTGGCTACATTGGAGAATGCAGCATGCTGGCTGCAAGATCGGGTGGTCAATGTCCTGCCAGGTGCAACCCAAGAAAGAATGCCTCTAAAGGGCAGATGTACCCTTGATGGCTCGCCAGGTCCATGCAGATAGGCAGAAAACCCAAAAGGAGGATGCTCCTAACATGGTGGCAGGTGGATCCTGTGGGATCACTGTCAAAGTCAGAGAATTTCAGCTATATCTTCACAGCCATTGATCTGACGACTGGCCTTTTGTTTGTATGGTCTAGTAAGGCCTTAGACCAGTATTGTGGCTACAGGCTCCAGAGTCGACTGGACAAAGACATACATTTGTGTGGCCAGTGTGTCACCTTGCTGAATATGCATCAAGTTTCCTACCACGGTGGCTGCAGGATTCCTGTGGAAATCACCCCAATGATGAATCCTAACTGGACACGTGTATGAGTGGAGTTTTTGTGGCTAATAGTTGAAAGGATAGAGTGACGGGGGGTGAGCCTCAAGGTGTGTTGAATGTACAATAAGTACAGAGGTTATTTGGATGCGAGAGTCAGCCATCCTCACTGAGGGAACATCACGGACGATCTCAGATGCGTAGGTTGTACAGCAAAAGACCCTGAAGGGGTGGAGTGTGAGGAAAATGGAGTTAGCCCAGTCAGGTCCTCTCACCTCATATCCGGCTGGATATGATTCAGCGCATCCATTGTAAACAAGTTGTGTGAGAGTAGAGTTAGTGTGCATGCATGCCTGTGTACCCCTTGGCTTGTTGCTGCTTGTGTGTACTTCAGTATAGAAGGCAGCAGCTCAGAACCACTGGTTGGCAGAGCTCACATCTAAAAATAAAGAATGTCCACTTTGCCGGTGGCTGCTCAGTTTTTCTTTCAACTACCCAACTAAGGACCTTCACAGGACAGGGTAGAAGGGTCTGTGATCCAGCCCAACGGAGGGTATGGATTCCCATCACTCTTGAGGCTCACTCTGCTTTGCAGGTGCCTTGTTGTGTAACTTAAACACCATATAATCTACTTTTTATGATGATTCAGAGGAACTGGTGTTTATCAAGGCACAGATTCTGAATTGTCTCTCTTTGAGGACCGTCTGAGGACCTACAGAGCTTGGGGGCAATCTTTGCTTCATTTTCATCAGCCGTTCACATGTGAAGGAAGGGCTCCCTCCTCAAATACAGCAGCAGTGCACTGACCTCAAAGAAGCCCAAGGCATCCTGACTTTGGGTGATGTTCTATTTATGCACTTATTCAGGGCTCAGTCACTTACATAGACCTAATCAGCTTTTGATCTATGGTGATGGGGATAGATAGAGTTCATGGTAGGAGCTATGTATCTCAGAGCCACAGGATTCTCAGTGTGTTCCTGCAAATCTTTCATTTCAGAAAACGTGCTTTTCTTTATTATTTCTAAAGAGTCTGTACCATGTAGCTCTATTTTGGACAGGTTGTGCAGAGCACAACTGATGGTTCATTTATGGAAAGAGAAAATAATTCTCCTGGTTTCCTTGTCTTTTCAATATTCCACAATATTTCCACAGGCAACTTTGAGCGTTGCCTGAAACAGAAAATGTTGATATTTAGGAGGATAAATCCAGGATAAGAGACAGGAGAAGGTGGTGTTATAATCTGTTTCAGTTTCTTGTCTCCTTGAAATTCCCTTCACATTAAACATGGATAGAATGGGTATCTTAATTTTAAAGTAACTATAGATTTTTGCTCCTTCATTTGTAAGTATTCTCCTTCCCTTTTCTATCATTAATATTAAGTTATTGCATGCTTTTAAGAATCTCAAAACAGTTTGCAATTCAATTTTTATGTAGTGTATTGGATTTGCATTTTTAACTAAAAATATCAAAAAAACTTGACTATCCATGTATAAGGCAACAAAGAAAACTAGACAATTGTTCTATTGATTTTGAATTAACTATGTTTAGGTTTAAAAACAATAACTAAATAATAATTAAATAATCTCAAATAAAAAGCATTAAATTATTGGACTGGTTTCTGGAAGGAAAAGGATATAATATTTTATAAGGGGGATATAATATTACATATGGCAAACACTTCTAGTCTGAAACATGAAAGCAAGAGAAAAGCTACACCTTCTGGCCCAGGGAATGTAGACGAGAAGAAGAAAAATGGGAAGACATGAAGTCAGACACCATGGACCTCATCTCCATACCCTGGGGGCTGAAGGAGGCTTTGGAGAAAGTCAAGTATACATGTTGAATCCCACAAAAATCAAATAAAGGGCAGTGTCCCCTTGAAACAACCTGAGGAGGCTTCAGACCTCCCTTGAAGCACTATTACTGATCTGTGTGTTTCTGCCATGCACCAAGGTCATTGAGAAGCCAGGGCAGAAGAGAGACACAGGACGACACAGCCCATTGGTTGATGGGCCAAGAGGCTGGAGGGGGTGTACACCTGGCCTTGGGAAAGAGAAACCTCCAGAATCTTGAAATAGACAATGAGGGCCATGGATGCTGCTCTGGATTCAATACTGAACACTGCAACCCAGAAAGAATAAACCCGGCTCAGCAGATACCATGCAGGGGCCCTGAGCTGAAAAGGGCCAATCCCTGTCTGTAGCACAAATGACTGAGGACCCAGATGGAGCATAAAGAACCAATGCCCCCTGCCTGATTCCCTTCTCATCTCTCCATAGCTATGAAGACACATGTTACTGCCTTATATGATACATTGAAAGGGAGGAAGGTGAGGGAAGGGAAGATGGGAAAGACTAACACAAGCCCCCAAAAGTCTGTTTAAATTGGAAGAGACCAGAACACAATTGATGTCCTAATCTCTTCACCCTACCCTGCCATCTGACCCCCAGATGGCAGAGACTTGTAGCATAAATAAATCTCTGTGTTGAAAACATCCTTCCTGTAATGACTCACACAGACTAATGGTGAAGGGATGGAAAAGGACACATCATGCAAATGGAAACCAAAAATGAGCAGGAATACCTATTCTTACGTTGGATAAAATAGACTTTAAACCAAAAACCATAAAAATAGACAAGGAATATAATTATATAATGATAAAGGAATCAACCTAGCAAGAGGATATAATAATTACAAATATATATGCACCCAACATCAGAGCGCCCAGATATATAAAGCAAATATTATTAGACCTACAAGAGAGATAGACTCCAATACAATAATAGTGGGGAAACTCAACACTCCTCTCTTGACATTGGGCAGATCAACCAGAGAAAACAATTGTAGAGAAACACAGGATTTAAATTATACTAAAGACAATTTGGATTTGAAAACATCTACAGAACATTTCATCTAAACGTTTACAGAATATGCATTCTTCTAATCAGCACATGGAACATTCTTCAGGATAGACCAAATGTTAGGTCACAAACCAAGTCTCAACAAATTTTAAAAAATTAAAATCATTCAAATACCTTTTCAGACCATAATGGAATAAAAGTAGAAATCGATAACAAGCAAAACTTTGGAAACTAACAAATACATGGAAATTAGACAACATGCTCCTGCATGACCTATGGATCAAAGAGGAAATTAAGCAGGAAATTTAAAAATTTGTTGAAACAAATGAAAATAAAATCACATAATACCAAAACCTGTGGGATACTGCAAAAGGAACACCAAGAGAGAATTTCATTGCAATAAATGCATACATCAAAAGAATAGAAAGACTTAAAATAAGCAACTTAATATTATACCTCAAAGAACTAGAAAAACAAGAACAATCCAACCCCCAAATCATTAGATAGAAAGAAATAATTAAGATAAGAACTAGATGAAATAGAGACCAAAAAGAGATAAAAATGATCAACAAAAAGGTTTTCTTTGAGAAGATAAACAAAATAGAGAAACAATTAGCAAGAGTAACTAAAAATAAAGAGAGAAGACCCAAACAACAAAAATCAGAAATGAAAAAGGAGACATTAAAACTGATACAATGTAAGTACAAACAGTCATTAGAGATTATTATGAACAAAAATATGCTAACAAACTTGAAAATCTAGAGGAAATGGATAAATTTCTGGATGCATACAAACAACCAAGACTGAACCAAGAAGATAGAAAATCTGAATGTACAAATAGTGGGCAATGAGATTGAAGCAGTAATCAGCAGTCTCCCAAGAGAAACCCAGGACTGGATGGCTTTACTGCTGAATCCTACCAAACCCATAAAGAAGAATCAATGTCAATTCTTTTCAAACTATTCCAGATAATCAAAACAGAGGCCATTATCCCAGACTAATTCTATGAGGCCAGCATCACTCTGACAACAAAATCAGACAAAGACACAACAAAAAAAGAAAACTACAGGCCAACGTCATTGGTGAATGTAGACTCAACAATTCTCAACAAAACATTAGCAAACATAATTCAAGAGTACATCAAGGAGATTATATACCATGATCAAGTGGGGTTCATACCAGAGAGGCAGGTATAGTTCGACATATGCAAATAAGTAAATGTGATATACCACATTGACGAAATTAAGGATAAAAACCATATAATTATCTCAATAGATGCAGAAAAAGTATTTGAGAAAATTCAGCATGTTTCCATGATAAAGAACTAGTAGATTAGGTATAGAAGGAAAGTATGTCAACCCAATGAAAGCTATATACAACAAACCCACCACCAATATCATCCTGAATGGAGGAAAGCTGAAAACTTTTCCTTTAAGAACAGAAACAAGACAAGGATGCCCACTCTCATCACCAGTCCTGTTAAACACAGTATTGGAAGTACTAACCAGAGCAATCAGGTAGAGAAAGAAATAAAAGGCATTTAAATTGGAAAAGACAAAGTCAAACTATCCCTGTTTGTAGATAATGTGATCTTACATATAGAAAAATCTAAAGACTCCACCAGAAAATTTTTAGAGCTGATAAATGAATTCATTAAAGCTGCAGGATACAAAATCAATATTCAAAAATCAGTAGCATTCCTATACACCAACAATGAAGTAGCAGGGAAAAAAAATCAAGAAAGCAAGTCCATTTACAATTGCTTCCAAAATCAAAATAGCTGGGAATAAATTGAACCAGGAGGTAAAATATCTCTTCAATGAAAACTAAAAACACTGATGAAAAATTTAAAGAGGTTCCTTGTATATTCTGGATATTAATCCTTTGTCAGATGTATACTTTGCAAATATTTTCTCCCACTCTGTTGGTTGTCTTTTAACTCTCTGAATTGTTCTTTTGCTGTACAGAAGCTTTTTAGTTTGATATAATCCCATTTGTTTATTTTTCCTTTGGTTGCCCATGCTTCTGGGGTCGTATTCATGAAGTCTGTGTCCAGTCCTGCTTCCTAAAGTGTTTCTCCTATGTTTTCTTTAAGAAGTTTTATTGTTTCAGGGTGTATATTTAATTCTTTAATCCATTTTGAGTTGACTTTAGTATATGGTGAAAGGTATGGGTCTAGTTTCATTTTCCTGCATATTGATATCCACTTATCCGAGCACCATTTGCTGAAGAGGCAGTCTCTTCCCCATTGTATAGGCTTGGTGCATTTGTCAAAGATCAGATGGCTGTAGGTGTGTGGTATGATTTCTGGAACAACTTTACAAGAAAAAAACAATCAACCCAATTAAAAAAATGGCAAAAGAGCTAAATAGGCATTTCTCAAAGGAAGATATATGAATGGCCAACAGACATATGAAAAAATGCTCAACATCTCTCAGCATTCGGGAAATGCAAATCAAAACCACACTGAGATACCATCTCACCCCAGTTAGGATGGCTAATATCCAAAAGACTGTGAACGATAAAAGCTGGCGAGGCTGCAGAGAAAAAGGAACTCTCATACATTGTTGGTGGGACTGCAAAATGGTGCAGCCTCTATGGAAAATGGTATGGAGTTTCCTCAAACAATTGCAAATAGATGTACCATATAACCCAGCTATCCCACTGCTGGGAATATACCCAGAGGAATGGAAATCATGAAGTCAAAGGTATACCTGTTTTCCAATGTTCATTGCAGCTCTCTTTACAATAGCTTAGAGTTGGAACCAGCTGAAATGTCCATCATCAGATGAGTGGATATGGAAAATGTGGTATGTCTACACAATGGAATACTACTCAGCTATAAAAAAGAATGAAATACTGCCATTTGCCATGACATGGATGGACCTAGACAGAATTATATTAAGTGAAATAAGTCAGGCACAGAAAGAGAAATATCACATGTTCTCACTTATTTGTGGTAGCTGAAAATAAATAAATAAATACACAAAAAAACAGAGGGTGGGGAAGGGAAGAAGACATAACAATTACAATTCCTCGAAATTGATACGACAAGCAAACAGAAAGGACATGGTTGGGAGGGAGTGGGGAGAGGGAGGAAGGAGGGAGGTTTTGGTAATTGGCCAGAATAATCAACCACATTGTATACTGACATAATTAAAAAAAATTTAAAGAGGACTTAAAAAAATGGAAAGACATTTCATGTTCGTGGATTAGAAGAAGTAATATGTTGAAAATGTCTATACTACTCAAAGCAATCTACAGATTCAATGCAATTCCCATTAATGATATTCTTCACAGAAATAGAAAAAAAAATCCTAACATTCACATGGAACAACAAAAGTCCCCAAACAGCCAAAGCAATCCTGAGCAAAATAGATAGATAGATAGATAGATAGATAGATAGATAGATAGATAGATAGATAGATAGATAGATAGATAGATAGATAGAGAGACAATGAAGCTGTAGGCATTACACTACATGACTTTAAATTATACTACAAAGCTATAGTAACCAAAACATCATGGTACTGGCATAAAAAACAGACACATAGGCCAATGGAACAGAATAGAGAACCAAGAAATCAATTCACATACTTATAGCCAACTGATCTTCAACAAAGCTGCCAAGAACATACATCAGGGAAAAGACAGACTCTTCAATAAATTGTTCTGGGAAAACTGGATATCCATGTGCAGAGGAATGAAATTAGACCCATACCTCTTGCCCTATTTCAAAATCAACTCAAAAATGGATTAAAACTTAAATATAAGGCCTGGATCATAAAACTGCTAGAAGAAAACACAGGGAAATACTTCAGGATATAGGACTGGAAAGACTATATGAATAAGACCTCAAAAGCACAAGTAGCAAAAGAAAAAAATAAACAAATAGGGTTATATCAAACTAAAACACTTCTGCACAGAAAGGGAAACAATCAACAGAGTGAAAAGACAAGCTACAGAATGAGAGAAAATATTTTCAAACTTTATATCCCACAAGGAATTAATATCCAGAATATACAAGGACCTCAAGCAACTTAAAGTAAAAGAAAACCAACAAATAATCAGATTAAAAAATGGGTAAAGGAGCTAAATAAACATTTCTCAAAGGAAGACATACAAATGGCCAACAGGTACATGAAAAAATTCTCAACATCACTAATCATCAAGGTAATGCAAATCAAAACCAAATTGAGATATCATCTCACCCCAGTTAGACTGGCTTTTATCAGAAAGACAGAACTGAGGTTACCTGAAGTGGTGAAGGGGGAAGGGAAGGGAGGGTTAGGGAGGAATTGGCAAAGGGCCATGTAAAATGATTACATTGTATAAAGCTTGTATTAATTAATTGCTTATAATTAATTGTAAGAGCTTATAATTAATTGTATTAATTATGTTTCAATAAATAAATTAATTAAGTGGGAATAATAATAATAATGAAAAAACAAAACATCCTTCCTCATCAGTGGGGTAGCTGCAGTTCTGACTTAGTACCCGCAGAGGGTGACACTGGTTCTGATCATTGCTGCCTCTCCTGGACCTCTTTCTCTTTCCCAACTCCCTTTAGTGTCCCTGGATCTCCCATACATGGAGGTTGGGATGGCTTCCTTATGATAATATTTTGGCATATGTCTCTAGGCATCAAAATTACAGCAAATTAAGAAGGTTGGCCAATGTGTGCTGGACCAAAGCAACTATACTCTGCAGCTGCTCCTCAGCCACTCTGCTTTTTAGGATTCCTATAGGACTGTGGCCAGAGGTGCTGTCTGTTATCATCACAGCCCTCTTCATTTGGGTTCCCCAGAGAATAGAGTCACGTGGAGATTTGCATGAAGGAAGTTTACTAAGGAGTGTTCCTGAGAGAGTGTATTTTGGAGGAATGAGGGAAACAGCTTTAAGCAGAAGGAGGAGTTGAAATGTTATGTAACCAGGGTCTCAGCTGACTCCCCTGAGATCTCTGAAGCTGGGATGGTCCTTCAGAGAGGTCCCAATTTGGGGCAAAAGAGTTGGACATTCATCCCTCACATGAACTAACAATTGGAGACATGGGGGTTATGCGGGGGGAGACATACGTGGACAAGTCTTAGTGGGGAACGCAGCCCACAGCTCCTGCAGCCATCACTCCTGCAAGCTGGTCAGTGAGCGTCTTGCTCCTAAAGGATAATCTGAGTGGTGGCGACAGTATTCACTTCACTTACCCAGGAGCTGTTGGAGACTGAGCAGTCTCTGCTGCAAGATTTTCTCTATAAAGAAGGAAAATTGTCCCTTTTTCTTTCCTCTTCTTGCTAGCTTCTGCAGACTGAAGAAATGGGGATGTGATCAGGTTCACAGGTGGATTGTGCTCAGAATGATGCAGGACATCAATGGCAGCATCTGCCCCTCCTGATTTAGGTTCAGGCTTGATTCACACTTCCCGTCTCAAGCCCCTCCAGCACGGTTTCTGGTTGCAGCATACATGCATGCACCTTTCCTAAAAATTGCCTTCTAGATATGGTCCGAGAGCCGATCTGCTTGAGTCTGTCTCCTCGACATCTCTGAACACCGTGGGATGGACCCAGCTGTAAATGCTTTAATCTCTAAGGCTGTCCTCTTGGTCAGCTCCTTCCTCTCTATTCCTCTGCAGCATCTTGGGGCAAGCCTGGCAGCATTATTGGATACGTTCTGCATGGCACTGGTTCAGCCCGTCTCTGAAACTGCACAGCTAATAGGAAGTTTCTTGCAGTGAGGGGAGCTGTCTCCCAGCTGCATGTAGGGGTGTTAATGGCTACTCTTTGCCATGGTCTGGGGTGGATCCTTGATGAAATTTTTCAATCAAGGCCTTGCTCTTCAATTCCAGGAATGAAATCATCTCTTTGATCCATCTTTTGTTAAGTCCACCTGTCCTGGTTCTGTGTATTTCCCTAAGGAATACATAATGCCTCACTCTCTCACTTTTTATCTCTCTTTTTGTGATACTACTAGCCATTGATGACCCATGACTTCATTAGGGATTTGGAATGATGATATGATGATCCTAGTATTTTTCCTTCCTGTATGAGCTGAAATAACTATAAACAGAAACTTTGTCACAGCAGTTATTTGGGTACTTGAGTTCAGTTTTTGCAGTAAAAACAAAGCAAACTCTTGATATTCTCTCTCTCTCTCTCTCTCTCTCTCTCTTTTTCTTCTTTGATTCTATCTCTTTATTTACTAGATTTCAAAATGTATGTTGTTTTCTAGCAATGTCCAAAGGTGACCAAGGAGTCCTGTTTGTTTTTGAGTTTGTTTATAGTGTTATTAGAAAAGTATGTATTTAAATGTTTTCGTCATGTTTCCACTTGTGGCATTTACTCTCAAATTGTCCCATCTTTGGCTATCAGGAACCTATTAAGGCTGGCGACTGAGTCTGTTGGCAAGAACCTAGCGTCTCCACTTCTGGCACAGGCAAGACACCTGAGGCTCAGTGGCGGGTTCTCGTCCCAAAGTGGGAATGATACAGCTCTTTCTGATATAAAACTACGGTCCTTCAAAATAAGAAATGGTATTTCAAAAACTTCTTTGGGTGCTAGGAGAACTTATTACAACTAGGTTGTTTAATTTTGTAGGTTATTCAGTGGACAGAGTTGGAAAACATGTACTGTATTAGTCCTTTTTGTGTCGCTATAACAGAAACACCTGAGACCGGGTAATTTATAAAGGAAGAGGTTTATTTGGCTTACAATTCATCTGGCATGGACTTCAGGCTGCTTCTCCTCATGGTGGAAAGTGGCAGGGAGCTGGGGGTACAAGCAGATCACATGGTGAGAGGAAGCAAGAGACAGAGAGAGAGGAGGTGTTAGGGTTCTCTAAACAACCAACTCTTGTGGGAACTAATAGAGCAAGAACTCACTCATTACTCCCCTGACCTAGGGAGAGCATTAATCCATTCATGAAGGATCTACCCCCATGACTCAATCAGTTTCCAACACTGCCATACTGGGGATCAAATTTCCACATGTGTTTTGGAGGAGACAACACATCCAAACTCCATCATGTACCTTTTCCTTGAGCATTAAGCACAACTTAGGTACAAACTAGCACTTCCAATTCAAATTTAGGACTACAAGATTGTTACTGAACACACCAGTTTTACATTTCTGTATCTCCTTTCTTCCATGCCCAAAGTTTTTCAGCCACATTCTGACTCAGATAGAATTGCTCACTATTTTATCCCACCCTCAACACCCGTCAGTGTCAGAATAACAATAACAGCTATGTAACTCTGTGATGACTGAAGACAGTCCACATACCCTGAGCTTTAAAATTAATTGGAACAATCCCTCTCTATGGAATTATGCCACCAACTGAATAAATATTCAGGTTTATTTATTGGATTTTACATACAGATTTTAGGAATTTTATTTTTGTTTTATTCAATTTTGTTTTATATTTAAGTAAAATATTTATAGTAGTCCGAAGTCAAATCTACATAATATAGTTTATTTAAAGAAAAATTTTGAAAAAGAAAAAGAAAGCTTAGCATCTAGTCCTGCCCTTTTCACTCTGTTCCTTACCTTCTCCCACAGGTAGCCATGTTTTACATTTTATGGTTTATCCTAAATAATGTTTTAATATGAGAACACATAATCATGTCTTCTGCCTTTCTTAAACTACAGTGAACTATACACCTTCATTTTCTTTCCATTTAATATTATTTCCTGGACACCATTCCTTGGGAGCATACAAAGACATTTCTCTTTCTTCTTAAAAATGGCCTGGAATCTCACTGTATAGATGTGTGATGGTTTACAGCATTTTCACATTTAATTCTCGGTGGACTGTTTGGCTGCTTCCAGCACTTTGCTAGTCTCTGGAGCTGCACTGGAGACCACAACTTTCACATTTCCTGGCTAAGTTTTTCTTCATATCTAAAGGGGATTCTTAGATACTGTGTCAGTTACTCATTGCTGCAGGTGCATAACAGATTTCCCCAGATGCTCAGTGGCTCCAACAACAATCACCCAGGGTTTGGGGTCACCAGCCTGCTTATGGGCTGAACATCGATCCTCACTCCAGCAGCTCCAGGGGGTCAGAAGCGGGTCCCTCCTGGGAACAGTGGGCTCACAGATCCTGTTCTCACAGGGGAGGCAAGGCACAGGGCCTGAGCCCAGCTGCACAGGTGCTTTTCTAGACCTTGTTCTTATCTCACCCACTAACATTCCACGGGCTGAGCAAATCACTGGCCCTGTCCACAATTAAAAATCAGAAAATACAGTCCTCTTCCTCAGTGAGAGGACTGCAAAGTCACATGCCAGGGAAGTGGAGAATTGGGGCTACTATTTCATTCAAGCACAGCCACACACTTGTCTCCATCCTTACGTGGACAGCGAGCTGAAAGCGAATAAAACTCCAGTTAGTTCAGTGGTCAGTCCAGACCACAGAGCTCTCTGCATATTCTATCTCTTGCTCTTTTTCTTGCATAGTTCCACATATTCCTCTCAAATAGTCATAAGCATAGTCATAACTGGAATTACTTTTAATTACCTATTTTGATTAAAACAGATTTATTGGTCCTCTCTGGGAAGCTGGCAGGAATTCCTTTGGATAGAGCTACAGAATTTCTTGCCAAATGATGATTTAACAAACTAATAATCTCTGTATTAAGAATACACTATGGTCCAAAATTGGACAATACTAAAGGACTGTACTTAATTTTAAAGACTAGTGCATTGTTGTTTTCCTTTTTTACATTTTCTTTTAGAAAAAACAAATTTTTATTCATGACTTAGACTATAGAGCAATTATTTACATGATCTATTGTCTGTATTGAATTAAGATCTTCTTACATGTATACACTATTTTTACTGATTTCTATTATTCATTGAACTTATGAACAGCTAGAAAAAATTATATACAAATCTATGAGTAAATTAATTTAGGTCTCCTTAAACATTATCAAAGGAATGTAAAATCTGAAGGTAAAACCATGTATGTGTCCAGTGCCCCTGACACTTCGCCCAGTGGCTTCAGCCTCTGAATCACACAGAGGTAGGTAAGGCACAGGCTATTGCAAATCATCAGCCAGTCAGGAAGATGGTGCTCAGACATGACCAGGGATGTTCTTAGTGTCCCAGCTTTTACTCTATATGGCATCCTATGAATTCTGTTTAAAAAAAAATATTTCATTGGCAGTTGTATAGGTTACAGAAGGGGGAGCCTCTAGTATAAAGAAGCTATGTGATACTGCCGAGACTTACCTTCTACTATCCTACTATTGCATCCGGTCCCCAGTCACCACACCTCCCGTGTCTGTGCTTTTGATTCCACTGGAAACGTAGTGAGGTCAGATGACTCGTGTAAAGCCACATAGCTATAAGAGGCCCATCTGCCTCCAAAAGAATTTACCTTCACCACTGTTACATATTACAAATCACTGTATTACTGATAGTGGAATGGATATGTAGCTTAATTCACTTTAGCTAAAGTGTAGCAATTCAATTTCATTAATGAATGAAATTCATTATCTCATGACATGAAAGAATCAGTCAGAAAAGTCTGATGCACAAGATAACCTCATGAGGCAAGGGTCGGTTGGAAGACTTCCACACAGAGAATAAGAGACTGACAGTACACAGGGTCTGGGTACACAAGATTGCTGCTAGATTGGAAGGTTCCCATGAGATACTTCAAAGTCGGAGACGTGTTAAGAATGGAAGAGGGAAGAGATACTTATTGACTAGAAAGTTTGATATTTTTAGGTTTTATTGTGGAAACTTTAACAGAGCGGAAAGAGAAGAGCATAATAAAACTTGTACACTGTTCACCCATCTTTTATAATTATCAACATTTTGCCAATATTATTTTATCTACAACACTTATTCATTTTGAGGCAAGATACATATTTACTTTTATGTCTCATAAAAAACAGTCCAATGGCTTCCAGGACTAGATGATGGATTCACAAGTTGAGAGCCTCAGGCTCCATCAAGCCTGCTGCTCCATCTATAAAAGCAATCAGCTCTAGCTGTGGATATGCTGTTTATATACAATAAAATTACTCATTTTGAGTGTGCAAGGGTACTTCAAAAACTTCGTGGAAAAATAGAATTAAAAGATATTACAAATCTTTCTATGAACCTTTTGAATTACTCTTGTACATTCTGATGTTTTTTGCAAATGTGTAAAAATGTGGAACCATCACAATCAAGATATGAAACATTTTCATAAAATACCAAACTATTTCTTTCTGGCTAAGTGTGGTCAACCTCCATGACCGGATCTGCTTTCTGAGACTATAATTTGCTATTTCTAAAATTTTGTACAAAGGAGGTAATGTTGCATGTGGTTCCTTGAGTCTGGCTTCTATCGCTTACTGTAATGCCTTGAGGCCTGTCCATGTTGGTGCCCATACCAAGTGGTTCATCCCTATTTATTGCTGAGTAGCAGCCCATTGGATAAATAGACCAGTTAGTTTTTCTCATTGTTTAGCCATGGATGGTTGACCTTCTGACATTTTATTTATTGTGATTATAGAGGCTATGAACATTGATATGCAAGTATTCCTGGGTACATATTTACATTTCCCTTAGTAAATTCTTAAGAGTGAGATTGCTGGATTTTACAATAAGGAGGTGTTTAACTTTGTAAGAAACTGCCAAATTATTTTCTAAAGTGGCGCTATCATTTTGAATTTCTATAAGCAATGCACATCTCAGTAATTACTTGGTGTAATCATTCTTTTTAATATCAGTTTTTATAGTGAGTATGTTGAAGAATATGATAGCACTTTCATTTTTTGTTAAAATGATGAAAAAAATTATGTTGAATATCTTTTTATGTGCTCTTTGGTCATTTATTTATTTCTTTTATTAAGCATCTGTTCAAATCTTTTGTCCATTTTGCTTAGTGGGTGGTTTGCCTTTTTTATCATTCTGGATGCAATTTCTTGATCGGATCAATAGGTTACTTCAAAAAGTTTATGGAAAAATATAATCAAAGGCCAATATGAATCATTCCACGAACTTTTGTTCTGCAAATATCTTTTCCATTCTGTGCCTTGCCTTTTCATTCTCTCAAAATTGTGTTTCAAAGAGCATTTTTTAAAGGGCAAAGATTAATTTTATCCCTTAAAAATTATTATATTTTATGTATTTTTTGTTATAGAAATATTTGTGTAAACCAGCACCATTATCTCTTGTGTTCCTATAGAAATGTTGTAATTTTATCTCATATTAGGTCTGTGACCTATATAAAGTTAATTTCAATTGATGACATAAAGTAAGGGCTGAGTTTCATTGAATATACAATCCAGCATAATTTGTTGAAAAGACTATTATTTCCCTGTGGAAAATTTCTTGGCATCTTTGCGTGATTCTGAAATTCTCTATTTTGAACTATTTCTGGACTCTCTCTATTCTAAGCCAATACTGTACTGTGGTGGTCTTTATAGAATAAAGACCAACACTACTATCTTGGAACTATTTTTGTCATTTCATCCTATGATTTTTATTTTTCTGTGTTATATTTTTGTAGCAGAAATATAACTCTGACTGACACAGAAAGTAACTAATCCATATTTATCGTAATTACTAACATCTTTGGATTATTTTTGTATACTGCTTTAATTTGCCTTTCTCTATTGTGTGTATCTGTGTGTGTTGTGAACTAATGTAATCTAATATCTATTTTCATGTTATTATTTGAGTAAAAGATGTCCCACCCCTGTCTTAAGGGGCACATGATTCTTCCAGCCTGAGTTTCTTTTCCCAGCATCCTTGCTGCCAGGAGTGGCCTCATGACTATATTACTGACAGTGGGATATAAGCAGAGCAGTGGTATGCGTGGCCTGACCCTTATGTCTTGCCTCTAAAGGAGTGGACATGAGTTCCCCACATCCGGTTCCCTGCTCATCACAGGCCAAAGATCAGACATGGCACTGACTCTAGCTTTGACTATGAGCTGTCCGTGAAGCATAGAGAAAGACCACAGGGCAAAGTGTGGTTTTCTACAATGTTCACTCACCGAACACAGCAGAACAAAGCATTTTGTCTTTCTAATCGTCATTGTCGTCGCTTGTATAATGGTAATAATAATAAAAACTGATGAACACCACGTAAAATTCAAATTAGGTAGCATGCAAAGTGCCTGGAAGTATCTGGTACATAATAGACAGTGAGCAATTTTCTTTTTCAAATTAATGCTAAATATTAGATAATAGGCAAACCCTATTTCAAATACAGAGAAAAGACTGGAACAGTCAAAATCAAACACCCTGAAAAAAAATCCTGTATGTGCTGAGAGATTGGGATTAAATGTTGTCTCACAAGGAAATTACAGCGGTCAGTCTGAAGACTAAGCACACTGCATTTTCTAATTACAGAGAGTGTAACAGGTGTAATAAATAAATATTGAAGGAAAGGGCTTACTACAGTCCTCAAAGTAAACAAAAACTCATCTCAATCATGTTTATTTGGGTGCTTTCATGACAAATGATTACAGCTGTACAGTATCCTGTTCCAAACAAAATTGTAATAGCCTCTTGTTGTGTAAGAAGAATAATGTGCCCCCATAATTATCAATCTATTTTATCAGAAACAATAATTGGGCATTCACAGACACATTTTTTTAAACTTTATCTCCCTGTCTGTATTTCTCTGCCACACAAAGTTTCAGGAGAAATACTTAAACAGTTAGTGTAGATACCATCAATATCCAAAGAAAAAGAAAAAGAGAAATCTTGTTTCAGCATTCCCTAAAGCTCTAAGAAAATGCTATTACCTGGGGAACAAAGTAACAAATCCAAAAAGCTTTTCAATTACCACCATTAAATAGCTCCATTATAAATAATCTCCTCTTTCCAGTGGCACTAGAAGTGACTTAAATGATATTTTACAACAATGTAAATTAGTTCATCTTTAAGGAAAGAGATATACACATGATACTATAGTAAATATTTTTTTATTTTCTTAATTGGATTTTTTTGTTATTATTTTAAGGGTTTTGTTTACCATTATTTTTTCCCTAAAATTCTTATTTTAAAAGAAATTAGGAGATTCCATCAATTAGCCTACAAGAAAAACTCAACTTTTAGAGGCTTTATTCCATATAATGCAACAACATTTACTGTGTCAAACATCATAAATTTATCTTAAAATTATAATATTTCCTCAATAAGTTATTAATCAAAAAGTGTTCTTTACTTACACCCCTATAATTTTCACCACATTGAGGAAAAAGAGAAGAACCAAGACTGATCAATTGAATGAAGGTTTAAAGTGGAATAAACTTTTGTATTCACTAAGTAAAATAAACAAGGAAAGAACCTGTAAGTATCAAGAAAGCCTGTGGGGTTGATGGGGTATTTGGAGGAAAAGCTTTTCTCCTACAAGTGGGCACCTTACAGGATGCCCGCGAGTATCAGTCATTAGGGATATGGGTAAAGAAAGACAAATGCTCTGTAGTGCTTACACTTTAATGCATTTAAACAATTAAATAGAAGATTCTGACTAATAAGAAGGGCTACAATGTCACTGTTAGGGGAGAGGACTAATGTAGACGGAGTGCTTATGAGAGCCAGTTATTGGAGCAGGTGGTTGAGCTGAGTCTAAATGATATGAAATAACAGTTGAGAGAAGATGAGGGGAAAAGGTCCCCCCAGGAAATTCCTGAAACAGGACAAGTTTGGAATGTTCAATGCACCCGGGTACTGGTGTGTCACGAAGGGTGGAAAGAGTGCCTTTGGTGGGGGAAGAGTCAGCAACATCCAGACACAGAGAGGCCATGGAAAGGGGGTTCCACTCTAAAAAGGACAGTGATGGAGAGTAAGGTAGCTCTGTCTGCCATGAGCCAACCTTGAGAAGGGCACTACACTGGTACTTTGCATGGATGAGATTAGTTTACCTTCACAGCATCATGCTGTGGCAGATCGGCACCTGGGACAGATCCAAAGAGACTCACATTTCAACAGCTCTGTGACATGGAATATTTAATTCAACCACACTTAAATAAGGCTTAAAGTTCTTACCTATAAAATGGGAGCAAAAACTATAACTGCCTTATTGGGCACAGTAAAGCTGGGACACTGCAGATCTCAGGTGAATAAGAAGCATATAGAGCAGGGGTAATTCACACTGGACCTGCAGCAGATCATCAGGGCTCAAGTCCACATCCTGCCACCAGGACATGGACATCAGGATGGGAGTTTACTCCTATCCTTCAACAAGAAAAAGCTGGACAGACTGAAAGTTAATGGCTTTTCTAGGACCCTCCATGGAACCAAGATCACAGGCAAACTGCCACCTTGAAATCTGGAGAGACAGGTGTATCCAGAGACAGAGAGCGGCTGAAATTCACCCACCTGGAGCAGAAGTTGTCTGTCGCCCTAGGTGGGTAGAGTCACTTGCTGACTGGTGACTGTGATAAACTGCTTTGGCCATAGTTATGCCCCCTTTCCTCCTGCACGCATACATTTTCTTGGTCTTTCCCTTTAGAAACCACCAGGTTTTCATCAGGAGGGTCCCTTGCAGTGGGCACTGGTATGGAGGAAGAAAGCATCTGCTGTGAGACCCTCCCAGACCCTTCTCCCTGGAAAAGGCCTTGATCCCGGGGGAAGAGACTGCACAGGAGGACAGAGCTGGAGTCTAATCCCAGTGGGGCAAGGGGAAATCCACCCATGCAGCCCTCTCTAGCCTTCCCATCTCACCGAAGGAGGAAAAAAACAGTCTACAGGAGACAGGGATTCAAGGAAATGGATTGGGAGTGCCAGAGCCAGGGAAGGAGTAGGGAACAAGGGAGGGGGATAGCCTGCTGGAGGAGTTACAGCACATGAGGGCCACTGCCCCAGACACAGGCCCACTGAGACTAAGACTTAGTCAGAGAAGTGTAGAAAACTCCCCTACTCACACTTTACACCACACCCAATGCCTCCAGAGCAGTGTCAGGGGATTTTATCTTAAAGAGCAGAAGACACAGACTCCGTAGAGGAGTACTTAGGGAAGCCCAAAGGCACAAGAGGACACAAAGACAGGGAAACTCAAGGGATTTGAAGTTTCTGGCACCTACAGCCATAGCAAACATTTGACACAGTCCAACTCCCAGCCAGATGAACAGAAAACCTCACATTAAAGGCCTATTTATCTCAATTCCTACTGTCAATGAATCTTCTCTGGCTTTCAACACAAAGGTTACAAGGTGTGCCAACAGAAAGATGAAACAGCCAGAAAAGGCAAAGGCAGCACTGGAAACACACTCTGGCATGGCAGAGGTATGGGAGCGAGCAGGTGGGGGCTTAAAGGAGCTGCGATCAGAAGGTAGACCAACGGGTAATGTAAGCCAAGTGATGGAAACTCTAAGAATCAGAAGAAAATGCTAGAAATCAGTGATACAATCACAGAAATGAAGAGTACCTTTAATAGGCTCATCAGTAGACTTGACGTGTCTGAAGAAAAAAATCAATGAACTTGAAGACAGGTCAATAAAAACTTCCCAAACTAAAACACAAAGAGAAAAATACAATAAAGGAAACGGAAAAGAAAAAGTAACACACACATAACTAGAATATTACAAGAAGAAAAAAGAGAACCAGGCAGAAGATATCTTCGAAGTAACAGTTGCCTAGAACTTGTCAAGTCTGCCACTTGTTAGCCATTTAGGCAAGTCAGTAGCTCTGTTTCCCCAACTTTATAATGCGTGTGGTAATAAACAGAAGCCACTCAGAGCAGTGCTTGGCCTGGAGCGGTAAATGTTACCTCTAATGCATTTCTCTCTGCAGACATGCTCTTGCCTTTATCCTCCAAAACTCATAACAGTGCCTGAAACATTGAGATTTTTGTTGGAAAGATTATTATTTTTTTAATTTGACACAGTGATTCTAAGGTTTATTTGTAAGGATAAATAATCCAGAGCAGTCAAGAGAATTAAAAAAGAGAGAGATAGAGATAGATAGATAGATAGATAGATAGATAGATAGATAGATGAGAAAGAGAGAGAGAGAGAGATTGACATTCTGGATACTAAAATTAACTACAAAGTTATATCGATTAAAATAGAAATAGGCAGATCAGTGGCTCAGAAGAAATGGCTTAAAGTCAAACTGAAATATATAAGAATGTAACATATTTTAAAGGTAGCATATCAAACCAAAGGCAAAGAGATGGATTCTTTAAAGATGGGATTGGACCAAGTGAATAACCATTAAAACTTATAAAACATTTGGTTTCCATTTCTTCCAAGTAATTTAAAACATAATTTAAATAAAAAATGTTGATGTAAAAATTTAAACTACAAAATTAATATGATAGAAGCAGGAGTCTATTTTAATAATTTTGAGGAGACTAAAAGGAAATTTTAAAGGATTGCTAAGGATAATTCCAAAGGCAAAACTATAAAAGAAAAAATTGTTAGACTTACCTACATGAATGTTAACATTTTTGAATATTCAGAGTTCTCAAAACAAAATTAAAAAGGAAAAATATTGTGTCATGCTGTTTGAAGCAAATTGACATACTAGAGATGTCCCCTGACCAGTGGACACAGAAAAGTGACCAACAGTCACATGCCAACAGGTGCAGACCTGGCTGCTGCTTGTACAAAGATGGCCACACTCTGAGGATACAGATACATGTGAGTTCACAGATGTTTATTGTACAGCTTCCTAAAGCAAACGTCCTACAAATAAGACTACGATAAAAGTTCTAGTTCACAGCTTTCAAGGCTACAGTAAGAAATATAAAGGTATCTTACTACCTAATCAATTATTAGAAAAATTAAATAAGATTTTATATAAGATTAAATTTCAACAGTTTCTTTTTAGGTAGTATTAACTGTTTATATTTTCCCTTACATAAGGAAAATTAAACAAAATGTCATTTAGAAGAAAGTGATACTTAGGAAAAATTTGAATGCATTTTGTGAGAAAAAAATAGGAAGAAAATGTCATGCATCAAACCAGAGACCATTTCTTACTAATACCAGGACCATTCTAAGGCTTATTTCAGAAAGACTTATTTATGTAAGATATTTTAATAACATGGCCAATTTTAAAATAATTAAGTGGTAATATATTATAAAATCTCCATTAAAAATGCAGCCAGAAGTTATAAATCAGACCAAGAAGCCTCCAAAGATGGAGGATGAAAACAATTGATCAAACTAGATTGTTGTAAAATGTGCGCCACTTTTGCAGACCTGTGGCTCTTCAAGGGGCCAATATTGGGTCTCAAGTTGAAACGAGTGGAAGAGTAGGGGCTTGGAAAAGTAGGACCTTGGGTGATGCTTAGGAAACTTCCATGGAAACGAACTGACAGAAACCTGGACCATGAGCGATGATGGACAAGCTTTCCAAGGACAACCCGGTCACAGAGAAACAGGGTATTTTTCTACTGGAAGAAAGGACATGGTGCATCGTAAAGAATTTATGGGATGCTGGTGCAGGAGCTGAGAAATGCTGGAAGTTGCAGCAAATATGACAAGAAGAGTCTAGTAAATGCCTAATAATATAGGACAAAATATTACATGTTTGTGAGTCTAGATAAGTGTTTTAAGTCAGTTTAAGTAAAAGCCATATGAATAGTCTTTCGGTAAAAGCTATAAGAATAAACCCTCTTTTTCAACATAAAAGTTTAACTAATATTTAATACCAATCAGTTATTTAAATAAATGTTAATATTGCTATTGTTTTCCTTTTATGTAGCAAAAGATAATCTTTCCTCTCACATTGTTATACTATTGCGAGTTCTAAATGAAGATATGCCACTCAATGGAAATTCTTCTTTCATATTTCCTCACCAAATATCATAGTGCTGAATATACAGTGAACAGGATAAACACTGCGTGCAGCTCCATTCTGGTGGGGGAATAAAATTATTATTCATGCGTAAACACATAAATAGAGAAGATAAGTGGAGATTATGACATAAGCCATCAATAACAAACTGGATGAAACATTTTGAGATCGAAATCTCTTTCTTATTAAAAAGTTTGAGTTTTATGTAACAAGTATGCAGCATTCAACTCTCTGTAATTAAATATGTTTAAGATATTTTCTTGCCTTTTTTGGCTTGTCCGCTTTGCATCAGACACCCTGAAATTGATCCTTGACTTTAACGTGTCGTAGTCCTGGGTGGATTGAATGCTGTGGACTTGATTTGCTTACCTGTCAAATGGGTGCAGATGATAGGTTGCTCTGAGGCTTGAAAGAAAAGGTGTGGTGCTCGCTGCAGCCCCAGCATGACTTACATGTGCCTGGGTTGTGTGTATTATTTCCATGATTTTCACAAAAATCCTTATGCTTACCCACCAGGATCCATTTTCAGTTCTAGAATTACAGATACAATCTTGCTCTCAGCTGCTTTCCCAAAGCCAGCAAATAATGTTAAACATTTTAATGGGTGTTCTGTATGTGGTTTGGCATGTTTGGTCTGAGAGGTCTATGAAAAGAAACAAGAAATAGCTGTTGATCCCATGGACATAGTTCTTGTCCTCAGTACTGTTAGTCAAGCTTGGACTAACAGGACTTCTAGAAAGTGAAAAAAATGACCCCTTTTATCATTATCTCTTAACTACTAGCTTATAAGTTGAGCATATAGCCTCTCTGTCTTTCAGATGGAAGCAGAAATGTAAACTTTTATAAGAATTTGGAACTAAAAAGCATTTATGCAAACATCCTACTGTGTTCAAAGAAATTCACAGGGGAACTTAGTTGTACAGAATGTTCCTTAGCTGTCCAGCATAAAAGATTATTATTTTGCTCAATTACAATGTGTTCTTGATGAAGGAAATGAGCATATACAGAAAGAAAAAAATAAAAAGAGAGTAAAATACGACGTCAGCACGAGAGGACGGTGTCCGCAGAGCACATCTCCAGATCTGAAGTCCACACACCTGGGCTGTGAGCAGGACCCGGCCAGCTGCTGTCCCTGAAGTGCCACCTCCTGGAGGTTCATGTCTGCGAGGCCTTCGGAGTGGCCTCATTCACTTGCTGTAAGAGCCATAATGCCAGAAGGGAGTTTACCGATGAAAAATTCACACATGGGATTTTTGAAAAGGGCAGAGTGCCTTGCTTGGCGTTCCCCAGTGTGACCCGTGGTTCCTGGTTTTTGAGGAGCTGGGACAGAGTCTGGTCATTAACGTTGCAGGTGCACAGTGGGGAAGTGGTTGCATGAGGCCACATGAACCATCTTCAGCCCAAGGAGGGCCCTGACTCTTCACGGGGCTCCTGCTAATCTTTGTCTCTGTGATCACCCAGAGCAGCTCTCCACAGATTCTTCTCCCTCCTTCTCTCCCCCATTTCTCCCTCACTATCATGTCCATCCTTTTTCAACATTAATCTAATTGATCACAAGTGAAATATATGCTTATTCTGTTAAAAAAACAAAACAAAACTCCAGCAATAAAGAAATGTAAAACATAAAGCATAAAGGAGCCAGAATACCACTCATTAGAGAGCAACACTTAATGATTTGTATAGATTAATTCTTCCATCATTTTCCATGTGTATACACATTTAATATAATTCCTAGAATGGAGTGACATATTCTGTTTTGCAGTTTGATTTTCCACCTGGACATGTGAGGGTGCATCAAAAAGCTCACAGAAAGATTTGTATTATCTTTTAACTCTATTTTTCCACAAACTTTCTGAAGTACCCGTAATGTTCATTTCATGTCACCTGTGGTTAATCTACCTATTAGGATAGGGTTTGGCATATGATGGACGTTAAATACATTTTACGTTTATTGAATGAGTGAACACACTGATGAATGACTGTTTCTGGTGGCTGTATACATGAACATGAACATTTTAACCAGAGCTCTGTTGGGTGTTTTCAGTTTTAGTCAATAAAAATAATGCTGCAATAAACACCCTTGCAATTCAATTCTTCCCTTGTAAACTTATATATTATGGTGTGATGTATTCCTAAAACTGAGAATGTGGGGTCAGACTGGCAGTCCAGAAATAAAAAGCCCTCATCCCATTGTGTAAATACTCCCACCATTGCCGATTTCAAGCTGACAGTGGGCAGGTCCTGAGCTGGGGACAGATGCTCACGACTGGCTCCCACAGGCCGCACAGGCAGCCCTGGCATGTCCCTGGAACAGGTGTGCCCACACAGGTTTCATGGCCATGACAGATACAGAGCTTTGTAATTACTACACCGTTCTGGGTTCTCTCAGGCACACAGCTAGACTCTGTCCAGGCCCTTTTGCAGCCAGTCAGGGCCATGTCACTGAACTCTGGCCACTGGAATGTGCCTCTTCCAGTCTGGCCTGAGGCTGTGGAAGCCCCCATCTGATCCTGCCATCTGCACAGTCTCTCTCTGGACCCACTGCAACAAGTCCGGTGGAGGACTCAGGCCTGGGTTGGTAGATGGTGAAGTCACTAAGTAAGGTAAGCCCAGGACACTGAGTGAGTAAGTGGAGAACTGCCCCTCTTTCGCCCCTTCCCATCAACTCTGACGGATGAGATTTGAGCTGGAAATGCAACTGTGGGGTTTAGCCTCTGAAAGCCTATGTGACCGATACAGAAACTGGTCTCCAAGTATTTTATTCATTATGCACATGTCCTGCCAACGGGGCTTCACAAGAGTGACTTTCCTCCCACTGAGGCCGATGCTGTATATTAGCAATCCTTTGGAAAAAAATTGTCACCATTATAAAGCAATCAATCTCAGTTATCTATTGTGGATCTAGTTAAGAATTATATTGAGCATCATTCATGTTTTATCAGTTTTTCTTCTTCTGTGAATGTCCTGTGTGTGTCTCCCAAGGGCAGGCTGAAGGGATCTGGTGCATGGGGGGTTGCCTGCACCCTGATTCTGCTTTCCTTCTGCTGAGCATGTGCTCTGGCAGGTAATGACCTCAGTTCATCAACCAGGAAAACACCCTTTAATCAGAAGGGAGGAGATCGTTGGTGTTAGTTCTTCCAGGGTTTTCATGAAAACCAGAGACTACAAAGGCAGGGGCTTCCTCTGTTCCAACAGGACCCTCCTTGAGTGAGGACAATCAAGTGTCCTGTGTAATGCATGACACAAGCACATGCTCAGACATGGTAGGCACTGGGATTATTATTGATAGTTATCCTAAAACACTTCCTATTTTAGTTGTCAAATATAACTTAACTTTGGGAAATCACTGATACTCGATTCTCTTAAATCTTTTTTTTTTTTTTTTTTTTTTGTCTTTTTGTGACTGGTAAGGGGATCGCAACCCTTGGTGTGGTGTCGCCCGCACCGCGCTCAGCCGGTGAGTGCACCGGCCATTCCTATATAGGATCCGAACCCACGGCGGGAGCGCTGCTGCTCTCCCAAGCACTGCACTCTCCCGAGTGTGCCACGGGGCCGGCCCGATTCTCTTAAATCTTGACATAGAATCGTCAAAGATGTGAACATGAAGAAAAGTGAGAGATTTTCCTGATTCTTAATACTTTCTTCTCCTGTCATTGGATAAATAACTCTGGGTTGGAGCTTTCAAGTGGCCTGCAAGTGTTCTTGGAAACTCATGTGTGTATATGTGTGTGTGTGTGTGTGTTTTCATTAACTTTCTCTCCAAAAACACTTACTCTAACGTTCTTCTTGGGTATCTTCTTCTTTCAGGAATATTGGTTTTCAATTACTTTCTCTAACGAGCTGGGTGGCTTTTGCTGTGGCTTAATGTCTGCATTTATCTTATGCTGTTCAGGTGTGTCTAATGTCTACGGGGAGCTTTGCTCTGCTTTCTGTGCCGAGGATTCATTATTAGACTTTCCAGCAAACACAGGCTCACACACAGGTCACAGTTTGGTGTCCGAGCACTGGCCAGAAACACAGGGGTCCGTTTTTAAGAGGCACCAGTCACAGGAGAGTCCCCTGTCAGGGGCACGTTTCCCCTCAGGTGGAGCCTGGGGCTCGCTGGCTGGAGGGCTACACGTCCTTCAGCGGAGTCGTGGTGACTCTGTGTGTGCTGTTGTGACTTCCTTGCCATGTATGGGGAAAGCAGGGGTCACCTTAGGTCCTCTCTGTCCTTGCAGCTCAGGTCACCATCTCAAAGGTCCGGCTCCACCTGACCTCTGCCTCTGCTCACCCATCTTCTTACAGCAACTGGATTTCCATCCCAGCACAACCCCATCATTTTCCCACTTAGGAATTCCTGGAGACCCGGACTTTCCACACCTCCTAGAAGAAAATCCAGACTGCTTAAGTGCTTTAAGCCCCAGAATGGCACCCCTTCTTCTGTCCAGCTTCACTGCAGACCATGCTACCCATAGCACCTACTGCCTGGCCAGCCTGGCTTCCATCCTCCAAAGTCACCACCATCAGTCCTCTGCAGGCGGCAACACTGGCCTGCCGCGCTCTGGGCCAGCCTGGCTTTCGTCCGCCAAAGTCACCTCCATTGGTCCTGCTTGGGCGTAATGCAGACCTGCTGCATCCTGTGATTCACCAGCAAGCTTTTCCTCCTGTCTTCGTCTACATGTGTGTTTTAGCTCTGTCTTTGCTTCTGAGAAAAGAAGTCATCAGCTACACCACAAACAATAATGTTCCCATCACTGCCCTGTCACCCTATTGTATATCCTCCATGTATCCAACGATGTCTGGAGGTGTGACATTCATTGACTTATGTGCTTGACTGTCTATTGTCATCAGTTCAGGTGGTTACTGTCACCTCTTCTCAGGCTGGGTCACAGACCCTTCAAACCCGTCCTGTGCAGGTCATGAGCTAGGTAATTGGAAAAAGATTCTGGGAGCCATTGGCAAGGTTGACATGCTTTATTCTAAGGTGAGCTCAGCCCCCCGAGGATCAGAGCAATTGTTTTTTATGTTAGAGTCACATAACCAAGGAACGAACACATGGGCACACATGCACAGTTATACCACTCTTACATAACGTATTTACAACAGACATGCTGAGCCATGGTCAGCCGGATATGAGGTAAGTGGGCCTGACCAGTCTCTCCAATTTCCTCACACCCCAACTCCCCAGCTTTTCCACAGAGGCTTGCCTGACCAGGTTAAAGCATGTTTCTAAGTGTCTATGACCTACTTAGCAAGGGAATCTCATTCTGTGGACAAGTTCAGATACTTTCAACAATATATGATAACCATTACAATTTCAAGGACATATTATAATATTCTATCAAATAAATAAGATGAATGAGTTTATGATATTATTTCATATGGGCTGTCCTTGTAATCACTGAAAATAGATCAGTTGCTAGTAGCCAATGATGAAAGGAGACATTTTCTGTCACTGGCAGAATTCTTGAGAAAATCAATCCTAAGTCATCTGTGTTTTAATTGTATTCGCATCAGTATTTCTCTATCTTGCTACTGCTCTTGAGTATGCCTTTTGACAGGCAGGATGAGTATCTAAGCATTAGCAGACATGACTTAGGTAAGAGTGGAGAGAGATAGCTAAATTTTCTCAACTTCACAGGGAAAGGCTTTTTAAAAAATTTTTTAAAGGCATGTGTTCCATGGTTATGAAAACAATGAATCTTATTGAGGTTTTATCTGTAGTTTTGTTAGGGGGAAGTAAATGAACAGTAGGATATTCCGTTAAAAAGAATCACATGGTTATTTCCATGGAAACGGAAAGGTTAGTCTTTGAATTATTCTAAAAAATGGCCATGCAAGTTGTCAACTGTCAATTTCCCAAGTTCAGTTGAAGGTCATTTTTGTAAACCCCAGATGAATGGCCCATAGCAGAGTCCAGCTCTTCATACCAGCTGTGTCAGTGGTGATCAATACCCATTGTGAGGTTGCCTGACATGAACAGGCAGTGAGACCACTACTCAGTGTGATTTCAAGGAAAGACGCAGCCCAGACTGGGAGTCAGAGTTTTACAACTGAAAGTCCACACGTCCAAATGATCAATAATTAAGTACTTATTGAACACAATGTGCAAAGGATCAATAAAAAGTATAAAAGAATAAGCTCTTCCCTAAATATGTTAGATTTGAAGATGATGCGATTTTTAACACACTTTCTATGTTGAATTTTATTTATTCTATTTTTTAAATGAACATGATAAAGTCCAGCATGGTGACTGTGGACCATGATATTGTTAAACATTCGTGTACCTTATTGAGAGAATTCTACGCACTTATGTAGCATTTTAATCTGATATATGAATTTATTTTCAAACTTTTCAATATCTTTCACAATTCACCCTATAGACATATATTAATATGTTCCTACATATCTGATTATATACTGTGATAGGCACTAAAGATATTGCAATAAAAAAAAGAAAAAGAAGGAGAGGCTACCTGTAGTGATGGAGATAAACTTGAGTGTTCATACTTAATTATTTTTCTTATAAGTGACGTCTTCTTTCTTAATTCCAAAGAACTCTATGTTTCTTTTTCATTCAGAATACTGCATCAGGTAATTGCTCTTTAATTGTTCATTTAAAAAAAAACACGATATTTAATTGTTCATTTAAAAAAAAACACGATTATTTACTCTCAGAATATCATAGGATAATAACATTTTTGGCAGATAAGTAGCTGTAATGAAAAAATAAATGCTGAGCTAAATATCAGGAGATTTATTTGTATCATTGTCTATATTATTGAATGTTTCTTCCCTCACATAAAATTACAAGGTAAATCATTAAATCTAACTTATGTCACCTTTGAAATGAGAAAAGCTACTTCATACTCTTTCTGATAAGATGCTCTATGGTAGTGCCTTGAAAACTGTGCTAATAACCATACATGGTCTTAGAACATGCTGGTTACTCTGCTCAACCCTGTCTCCCTGCAGCCAGCCCTGACTGCACCAAAAAGCCTTGTGATCTACAAAAAACAGCCCAAGCCCCTTGTCTAACCTTTGTAGTCTCACACAACTGGAGCTTACAGCTTAAATCCATGTTTGGCATCCCACCCTCATGTACCTTTGGCAAGATCATATTTCAAGAATGCATATATTTTTCCCCTAATATCTGCCTTTTCTTTCCCACCTCACATTCCACTCCACTTATGTGGGCCTTGTCCTCCTGGCCCCAGGTAAATATGTGGCAAGTTGCAAAACAGAAATAGCAGGGCTGTTGGCACTTATTCTACGAAAACCTGGCCCTTAGATAGAGATAAAAGAGCATGAAGAAGGATCCTTGGTCAGGAACGCAGGGGAGAGAAGTCCAGCCACCTACTGTGAACACACAATGTGAGGTTACTGCCCACAAGACCCAGTGTGGCATCGAAGTGAGACATTTTGTGGCTTACAAAAATAAATATTTATTATACATGTCTCAGAGATAAACAGGAACAAGTGACTGATGCACACAATAGTCTGGATGAATCTACAGAGAATTACAGTGAGTGAAAAAAAGCCAATCACAAAAGATGTCATCTATGTGATTCCATTTACATCTTGTTCTTGAGATGACAGAGTTATTAATTTGGAGAACAGGTGAGTGGTAGCCAGGGGTTGGAGATGGGAGGAAGGTAAGTTTGGCTATAAAGGGCAAGATGAGGGATGCTGAGGTGGTGGTGCTTTTTCTGGACTGGGCCAGTGTCACATCCTGCTCATGAGATTGCACTACAGTTTAGTAAGATGTTGCTGCTGGGGTGGGAGGAATCTCCCTGTATTGTTTCTTACAACTTCATGTGAATCTTCAATGATCTCAAAATTAAAAGTTGAAAAAAATATTCTTGGACTGCTTTCATTTATATCCACTGCACAGCTTTTCTCCAACTCTTTGTGAAGACATAAAACAACAAAAAAATAAGCGAAATTCAATAATAATAATATGTTATTATTTTATTTTATCGTTACACAAAGTAAACACTTTTTGCAGCCCTTTACCAGGTTGTCTCTAACCCCCCTCTCCCTTCCGCTTTCCCACCTCAGCTCCATTCTCTCCTTTTGAGAGTTCAAGGAATTATTGTGATTGTTGTATCTTTTTCTTTTTTCTTTCTTTTTTTTTTCCAGCTCCCACTTATGATTGAGGACATGAGGTATTTCTCTTTCTGTACCTGGCTTATTTCCCTTACATAATTTTCTCTAAGTTCATCCGTGTTGCTGCTAACGGAGTAATAACGTCTTTTCGAGTCAGCCAATACCCTGTCAGAACTTCTTTCCTCCATCCTGTTGCAGGCAGCATCCTAGGACGTCCTCCAGGGAATACAAACTTTGCATAAAATTTCTGGATTGGAGAATACAAATCTATTTTATTCCCATGGTCAGGTTATATTGTTCAGCCCAGCTGAGCATAAAATACAGAGATTATTTGGGTGGGCCTGACCTGTGCACATGATCCTGTTTAAAAAGGAGTTTCCTGTGTCTGGTTGCAGAAGGGAAACGAGGGGGCGAGGGGAGTGTGGGTAGATTCCGTGAGCCTGGCTGGAGGATGGAGGGGCCAGGGGGGAGGAATGTGGGCAGCCTCCAGCAGCTAAGAGCAACTTCACTGACAGCCAGCAAGGAAACAGAGACACGGTCCCTGCAACCATGGGAATGCATGCTTCCAACAGCAAGAGTGAGCTGGGAAGAGAATCTCCAGCTACAAGTCAGATGCAGCCCTGGCCAACAGGTGGATCTCAGTTTTGAGGTTCTCTAATCTGAGAACCCAGGTATGCTGTGCTGTTTGACATACAGAACTGTGAGCTCATTAATGGGTGTGGAAAGTTGCTGAATTGTCATAATTTGTTACACAATGAAAGAAAACTAATACAACCATTGAAAATTGCATCTCCCACAAACTGAGAGCAGGAAGATGGGTGGATGGTGACGTGGAGTGTTCTCTGATGGTGGAGACCATGGTGTCTTTAAATGACACTCTGCTGCAGAGTGGCAAGAATACTATTAAAGAAAAAAATATTAATGATTGTTGTGAAAGCACAGTAAGGAAGACTTTATGCAAGGGTGAACCATCATGGTAGGTACAGGTACTGCAGCAATGGGGTCTTGCAGTGGGGAGAGAGATTGACCTCAGCTCTAAATACAGCACAGGCAAAGGGACTGATAACCAAGGAGATGGTGGGGTCAGTTGATGGAAATTTACTAAGAGGAAACATTGGGGTGAGGAGAATTCTGGCTAAACTGACCTAACAGGAATCTTGCTGAAGCTGGTCAGGGATATCAGACATCACCTGGGAGGTACTGGTGGGTAAGGAACCTGATCGGATGGCACAGGTGGAGGATTCCAGCTATACTGATGTAGCAGGATTATATCTTAAATTGGACAATGCAGAGACGTATGGAAGCCCAAAAATCAGGCCAATTTACAAAGAGTTCTGAAGAGCCTGAGTAGAGTTTGGTCAATGAGAGAACCTTTATCAGTATTGAGTGTAGGAAATTTGATTGTTCACAAATGATTCAAGAGTCTAAAGAAACAAAAAGCCAGAGTGGAAATCAGAGATGATCTCTTCTTGCTCCAGTAGAGTTGCTACAAAAGACACTCTGGACTTGGGTTTAATTGGGGAACATCTCAAGTCAACAGGCTGGCCAGTGACAGGGAGAAGAGGTCTGCTCAGCAGCACAGTATTCAAAGGATTAGATGAAGCTCAAACTGCAGATATGGTTATTTAGCAAACACTGCATATGAGGAGAGCTCTCCTGGTTCGATTATGAGTAGACTGAACACAAGCAATGTCCAACCAATCTTAATGCTCAAGAGTAAAAGAACACGAGCCTACAAAGCCCAGAAAAAAACCCTAGAGAACAGAAAATGGCTTACTGCACTAACCAGTAGACTCTTGTAGAAATCATTTGTCCATCACACTGCATACAATAAGACATGACCTACATGAACTAAGAGCAGAAATCCATGCTGAAAAAAGAGATTGAGATGGAAACTGAGATGGGCAGGATGAGAAAATGTTTCATAGAGACTAAATAAGAGAGCAAGTGGGGATGGATGATGTGGGGTTTAATTGCATCAGATTAACCTTGATTAAAAATCTATAGACATTATAAGTGTCAATATTGATGCAAATGTAGATAGTTTAATGGATCCAATTATATAATCAGAAATTAACTTTGTAATATGTAAGAATGTAGTGCATTAAGGAGACAGACATGCAAATAGTATTTTAAAGCATAAATATAATTGTGCTAATGGATGAGGTTGGATTCCCACTTCTACCTAACTACTATAAAAAAACACAGACCTCCAAAGAATGTGGATTGATCTTTCAGCTTCAGCAATTACAAACCCTTTGTCAAGAGTGTTCATCCATCCCCTGCTCCTTTATCGTGTTCTTTCAAGCAAATCCCAGGCATTGTGTAATTTCACCCCTAAATGATTCTCCAATATGCATCTTCGACTGATCAAAAGTTTTCATTATTGTTAGATATGATAATAATGAAAAGTTTTGTACCTATTTACACACAAAAAGGAAATTGGAAGGAAGAAAATAAAAAGTTGATAGTGGTTAGTTGGTAGTGAGTTTTTGTATATCCTTATTATGCTTTCTGGTTTTTCTAAATTTTCTGAAATAAACATATACTTTTATCAGAAAATATTACTTATAAAAAGGAGTTTTATATAACTTCACATATGCCACCAGCAAGAGAACATTTCTTTTAGACACAGTGTTTTAAAATATTTAGTGAAACATCAACATGAATGTCTTCATTGCACCCTGAATTTACATAATATTTTTCAGACACTTTTACTGCACCAAATGCTTTGTTTTGATTTGTGGGTGTATTTGCCATCAAGTTGTTACACCTGACATGAGTGCGTTACAGATGCAAAGTTTCACATGCACCAAACTGCATCGGTTCAGTCTGTGCTTAGTCAACTGCCCACAGAAGCAGCAGGCTCAACGTCATGTAAAAACTACGTGAAGAGAAAGTAAGAAAAGGCTCGTCCTCTGCTCTGAGATTGCTTACAATAGAATAGATGATGAATAGGAGCTTTCCTCAGAGCAGATTTACTGAAAATGGCTCTGAAAACAATAATGAAAATGAACTAGCTGGGGAAGAGTGACTTTCTGTACCAATTTAACACTTACTCATAAACTTCACTTTGCCAGAGGAAATGGAAACGTTTCCCAGGGATGTGTGTCTAAGCCTTCCAGACCACACTCTGAGGTCTCCTCATTTAATGTCAGCCTTCAGGTGTTGCTACCTATACCAGGCATAATGTGCACAATTGAGTCGTTTAAGAGAGCTTCACGCACAAGCTTTCAATCAATTCAGATTTGTAGCTGATTTTATTTAATCTGCAAACTTCTATACCTGACTTTGCTTTCAGCTGGGTAATTTTCCCATTGGTACTGAAAATTCATACTTAATTCTGAAAAAAAAAATCCCTTCAATACTTCTGAGAACATTTATTCATATTCAGTGTTTGGTTTATGAGCCAGAGAAAATAATTTTTTAACTTCTACTAAAAAAGTAAGAGATACAATCACAGATCACTTTACAAATCTGCATAAAATGCAGCAGAGCTGTAAAATTTAAATAATCCAGATAGCTTTCAAATATTTTTATTAACAACATTGTATAATATGATCATTTCTTACAGCCATAATCATTTATTTGGTGGTTTTTATTCAGTTTGCCAAGAAAGCCTTATAAAATAATTTATCTATGAATTTTAGAATTAGATTTTCTAATGACATGATATTAATTTAATCTACTTAAATTTATAGTGTACTTAAGGTCTTGCTAAGTGTTTCAGAAAGACTTTAAACTCTGAGCTCCTCTTTTAACTATAACCATTGGACATAACACAGGTATCTGTTTGGGATAATGACCTTGTGGTTGGGTTTCATTGGCTCACATTCTGATTAATTGATGTAATAGCCCAACATCGCACTTTAGAGAACTTGAATTTACATAGCCTGTTTAACTTTGTAGACTACAAGTATTGTTGAACCTGTTTTGGTAGGTGGAAAGCCCTTTACAAATATAAAATGTACATTTACAAATGAGATGCACAGAGAAAGAAGTGGTCTGCTTGGAGGAGTCCTGGAATTATCTTGCAGGTGTACAGCAGAGTTTTCTGATGAGCAGAGGAGAAATTTCAGCAGAAGCAAAGTGATCATGACAGCTCCAGAACCAGTGTGACGAACACTTGGTCATCAACACAGCAAAACCATAATATACATAATCATTTAACATTTCTAGACTTCCAAAATCAGTGCTGATAGAAAAATGGAAAAAGTTCCTTTTATAAAAAAAATCATGGACCAAAATTCTGGATTATAAGAAACAGAGAAGGTAAATTAAATTTCTTGGTGGATCAGTGACAAAGAAAATGAAGTACAATAATAAAGTCGGGAATTTCATTACTGTCCCTAGAGTTGTGCATGGCATTAACTATGAGATGCCTTTTATAAATGTGAGCTCTTCAATTCCATCATAGATATCTGTACCTTCCTAAAAATGTCTTGGTGCCTAACAATATGTATTTTAATAACTTTATCTTAATATTATTGCTTAAAATATATACACTAGCTTTAAAATATATTGCTACTATTACTACAAACAAGAACTGCTACATGAATTTTAAGCTTACTTGCAACTCTATTTGACTTTAGCATTTGAATGTACTACATTACGAATGTGCACTCAAAATCTCATGTCATGATTGGAAATGCCTCTTTTGTTGCTGTTGCTGTTGATTATGTTACAAATTTAATAGACTGGATTTTTTTTTAGGTTTAGTTTTAATTTTAGGACTTGCTCATTTTCTGATTTAATTATAGTTTTTTTTAATGTGAATCATTTTTGTGGTTGTATGTAGTAAAATATGTAGTATGTATAACAATTTCTATTCCTGTCTACTGTTTTCTCTTTTCCCTTATACCAAACATTTGTATAGTTTTGGTTTCTCTTCCTAGTTCTTATTTTATTCGGGTTTAAATAAAAATGTACATCAAGACAGATAAATAGAATTGTCTGTCTGTCTGTCTCATTCTCTCTTTCTCTCTCAATTTACCTATTTATCTAGGTGGTTACTTTTGTGTATATAAATATAGGCACAGACATAGTTAGAGATAGAGATAACTGTTCAGCTTCTTACTTTTTTCACTTAGCAATAGATCCTGGAGGTCATTTCCAATCAGTGAGAAAAAAAATTCCCCATTCCTTTTTTTAAAGCTGCATAGCATTTTATCATTCCCTGTTGATGGACATCTTAGTTTCCAATTTGTTACAATAACGTGAGGTAACAATTAGTAGCTTTTTGCATGTGTCAGTTTCTATTTTTTCTATTGCATCTTTTGGATAGATTCATGAAATTGAGTTTGTTAGCTTGAAACGTTAAATATAGTTGTACTTTTGCTATTTGCCAAATTGAACTCCATAGACATCGAACTATTTAGCATTCACTGAAGCCTTGGATGAAAGGGCCTCTCAGGCTGACAGGAGGTGCTGCCAAAGTTTTGGGGGTATACACTGCCAGTGTATGTATCACTGGCAGATCCAGTGTCTGGTGAGGGCCTACATCCTGGCTCATGAGTGGCCATCGTCTTCTCCTGAGTTCTCACCTGGTGGTGGGTGGGGTGTCTCTAAATCCTCTTCTCATTCCATTCATGAGGCTCCACCCTCATGACTTAATTGCCTCCCAAAGGCCCCCCTCCCTACACCATCACCTTGGAGGTTAGCATTTCAAAACATGATATTTGGAGGGCACAAACATTTAGTTCTTTGCAACAGTCTCATAATAATCATGCATAAATACCTAAAAACTACACAAACATAGAAAATATTCCTTACAAAGGGTGCATGATTGCTTAGAAATATATCCTGGTAAGAGTCTAGGATAAGGATTTTAAGTACACGCATAAACCCTCAAACAACAGCCTACTTTTTTTTTTCTGGTAAATGAATTTCAAATTTTATTCTGTGGAACTCTTATAAAAATCGGAACCTAAATAATCTGTTATTCATGGTGAATAATTTGATGAATATGATATCCATATTACCCTCTACAATGCCAAAAACTGAAGTCTGATTCCTTGAATCATATTGTTTGAGGAAATTGCTTTTATCGGTTAACGTTTTGTATGTTTTGTGCTTAGCTTTCATTGGAGAACACTACAAAGAACCTATAAAACTCATTACTGTATTTGTCAAGTAAAAATTGATAAAGACATTTTTTACAGCATCTCTCAAAGTTCCCTGTTTGAAGTTTTATCTTAAAATGGTCTTTAGAGATCAATATACTACAGCAAGTATGAATAACTTTATGTCCTACAGTCTGGTTTAATTCTACTGAAAACTATTGATATTCTTTACTATCTATTCTAAAAAGATGCATTCTCATATCTCAGGTATTGTCCTAAGGTTTTATGTTGTATCAGAGAATAAAAGAGAGGATCTTAGCCCAGACCATAAAAGTTGAGCAAAAACGTTAGAGGAGGAGTTAGCCAAACGAATATTTAAGCAGTGAGTGTTTCAACAAGAGAAAGCCATCTGCGGGAGGCTGCTAAGATGGATTGTGCTTGGTGTATTTGAGAACTTGAAGGAGGACATTCTTCCTGGGGCAGCTTGTCCAAAAGGGAGGAGGAAAAGGGGATCACAGAGATCGGGGCCAGATCCTAATGGAGCTCGCTGAACACAAGGAGTTTGTTTTTCTTCTGAGATGGAGGCAGAGAGGTATCGTAATTTGGTTTACGTTTTAAAGGACTCTTTCTGGCTGTTCTTTTGAGTAGAGACGGTAGGAGAGCCAGGGTTGAAGGCAAGCCACTTGGATAACCATCAGAGGTTTCCGTAGCTATGTCCTCTTGTCCTCTCAGTAGCAGAGGAAATGAAGAGTGGTCACGTTCTGGGTATTCATTTAAGGTGAAGCAACAAGATTTCCTGGTGGCTTGGATATAAAGTGTGAAAAAAAGGCTCCAAAATTCTATGAATTTAGACTCTGCTACAGATAAGTGAAAACACTAGCATGGGCATCTTTGGATTTAGCAATATTGAACACCTCCCGGCCCGGTCAATTCAAATATTTATTTCTTCAGATTCTGAGATTCAAGAACAATGAATATTGGTTCTTTCATATATTGATGAGTGAGTTACTGTTTGATGTAATAGGGTGGAATTCATTTGGGACTAAAACTGGAAAAGAGTAATTTCTAATCTGTTCTTGTACACTTTTTTGTTGTTATTGTTACAAACAAGTTCTTTAAAATCTTGGGGATTCTTGAATTTATGCTCTTAAGTACTCCTGATATATAGGCCATTTTTGTTTATTTTACCAGCTTTGAATCATAATTCAAAAGAAAATACAAGGATGTGATACATGTTTTTTAATTTTACTAAAATTGTTTAAAATAATTTTAAGTGCATTAATCCTAAGATATAGGAGGTGAGTAACGGAAGTTTTCATGTTGTCATCAAGCGTAAAGGGGTTCTTGTACTTAGAAAATCCGAAATACACATGACAAGCTCAGAGTTTTTAGTGGTAAATTACTTATGCCCTTTGCCTGCTCATGACATCCTTTTTGGCACTTCTACTGTTTAATACTCTCTCTGCTAGAGTCAAGGTATAAAATTTAAAAGAATAGAGAACAGAACTTATTTGGCATGTTGGCCATGTGGAAATGACATTTACATGATACATTATTTTCGTGGGGTGTGAGGATCGGGGTAGGATGAACTTGGAGTGCTAGAAGATGAAACAATTGAGTTTCACTCATGGGGTGATCTTAACGTGTTGGAATGACCTTGCAAGCTGAACACTGATTGGCATGAAGACACGCCCTCTATTTCTAAAATATCAACAGTGCAGAGTTTTGCTACATTTTGAAGGGAAACTATGAAAATTTCTAAAGCATTAAACATTGTGATTTTTTTTTCTCAAAACTTTAAATTCTTTCCTGAATGAAGAACATTTTGAGATGATTAGACAGAAGCACAAAAATGGGCAATTGACTTGATGAGAGAAGACCACAAAGAATATGAGATTCAATCTCATTATGCTCATAACTCAGAATCCAGCAAATCACCCACTCATTTCCCCAAGCTACAGTGTGACAAACCGTAAGAGTTTAAACCTATTCTTGAATCAATTACCAGAGCACTAATGTGCATTCTCCCACTTTTCATACTATGGCTGTCGCTCATCCAGCAAGTGTGCTCCTCTAGACTCTAGCTCTGGGTCGGTTTGTGACCTTAGGCAAATCACATTTCTTCTGTCATAGGTTTCTCATCTGTAAAATGATAATGCAATGTGTCCTCACATCTAGACACAAATAACTGTTTTAATAGCTGTGAGGCACTATTATGCTAAACAGAATGAAATACTTGAAAGAAACAATGATTCAAAACAAAAATAAAACAAAACTTAACGTCTCATCCATGGTTATGCATTGGTAGGATTACTGACTTTGTCACTTGATTATTAAACTGAAGAAGTTTGTGAGAAGACAAAATAATGAACGTCACATTTAGTTTCTCTCTTGCCTTGCAGATGCAGACAGATGGGGCCACCTCCACCTCTGGTTCCAAAGCTGTCCCAGACTCTCCAAGAACCAGGCTCTTATCTCTCTTTGTGGTATCAATGAGCTCAGCCACCTCTCCTTGAAAATGTCTACACATTTGTATGATGTGTTTCTCCATAAAGGTAACCAGTAAATTTACCTTTATTTCTATTATAATTACAAAATTGTGGAGAAGTTGCAACTGATAATGTGCACCTGTAACTGTCCTGGCTGCCATTTATTTCTTTCCCATTGTGGTCTAGAGAGGCAGAATGACCTGATGGGTACAGATGGATAGAGAAACCTTGGGTATGCAAAAGTCGCTAGCGGAAAAATTCCTAGTGTCCCCAGCCTCATTCTCTGTACTCTGCCCCTATTCCTTACATACATTTCTATGGCCTCAGATTTTTACATAATCCGTGATGGCTCAGAACATTGTGCCTGGTTCTATCAGCCCATTTCACAGAACGCACCCCTCCCCCCATAGCCAGATCCACAGCTTGCACTGAGCTGTGCTTTCATCTGTTCCATGGGGACATTTTAAAGATAACTGTCCTTCTGTCACTATAAGCTGACTTCCTCTCTCTCTCATTGTCTATTTCATTTTTAAATAGTTTTTAATATACTTTTTTTTTTCATATGTTAACTGATTTATCTCCCTAGGGTATCATTCCCAAACTTGGTTTTCACTTGAGAAACATTTGGCAGAACTTTTGAAAAAGGGCTGCCTGGCCTCAACCAGACCAAGCAAATCAGCCCGTGGAGAGGAGCCCAGTGACTTGTGTCCCCGAGAGCTTCTTAGATGATTCTAATGCCCAGTGATGATTCACAACATAGGGCAGCATTGTTTTACAGAGTGAGCACTTTTGCAAATCATGTATATCGGATTGACCTAGAGAGTTTATTAAAAATACCAATTCCAAGGTCAAACCCAAAACAATGTGCAGGATAATAAGCACCCTGAAAGGAAGCTGACAAACCCCAAACCCCATGTTAGGCTGTCAGTAGAACGCCTGGGCAGGAAGCTCTCCTTCTCCTTCAAGTTTGAGTCCTGGTTCTATATAATCTTCTCCCCAAAAAAATGCCCGGCAGGGGTCACAGTATATCAAGCCGTTGTAGACAATCTATAGGTCCTCCAAGCAAGGGAAAAAGCCTCCTACCAGCTTCAGAAAGCACTAACTTGACCAGAGGTAGGTGTCCCCAGACTCAAGTAATCACTCCCCTATCCCAACCACCAGGGGAGGCTGCTTGAGGCTTCATGCCAAGGATGAGCTGCAGGATTTCCATTTCTATTAAGTGCAACCTTGTAGTCATCTGTTAAAAATACCTTCTTTAATAGAGTACACCTAAATTCCTGTAAATATATGAACAGGTTTCCAGTGTGGATTTCCTGTAATTCAAGGAGCATGACCATCAGAGATGGCATACCTAGTGATTAAGGTTATATCTTCAGGACACAAGTACCTGAATTTTAATCTTATCGTTGGCATTTACTATCTAATGGTTTGGGGAAAGTTACTTAAACTCTTTGTCCTTCAATTTTCTGATCTGTAAAATAGGGATAGAGTGGTACCTACTTCATAGAATTTTTGTAAACCTTAAATAAAAGAATACAAATAAAGCACTTAGACCTGACACATCATAAACACTTAATTATAAATTACAATTATTGCCATTAACATCAGAACAAAAAAAAATTCACCAAATATTGAATTCTATATATGTTATGGCAATCTGTGATCAGTTATCTTTGATATTACTATTGTAATTATTTGGGGGCACCACAAACCTTGCACATAAAGATGGCAAACTCATTCCATAAATGTTGTGTGTCTTCTGACTGCTCCACTGTCTCTTTCCCCCCTAAGGCCTCCCTGTTCTCTGAGACACAACAATATTAAAAATTAAAATTAGACCAATTAATAACCCTGCAATGATGACTAAGTGTTCAAGTAAAAGAAAAAGGCCTGTGTCTCTCACTTTAAATCAAAAGCTAGAAATAGTTAAGCTTAGTGAGGAAGGCACGTCAAAATCTGAAATAGGCTGAAATTTCAGCCTTTTATGCCAGTTAGCCAAGCTGTGAATGCAAAGGAAAATCTCTGAAGGAAATAAAAAGTGCCGCTCCAGTGAACACACAAATTGTAAGAAAGTGAAACAGCCTTATATCTGACATGGAGAAAGTTTAGTGGTCTGAATAGAATATCGAACTAACTACAACATTCCCTTAAACCAAAGCGTAATTCAGAGCAAGGTCCTAACTCTCTTCAATTCTGTGAAGGCTGGGAGAGGTGAGGAAGCTGCAGAAGAAAAATTTAAAGCTAATAGAGGTTGTTTCCTAAGGTTTAAGGAAAGAAACCATCTCCACAACATGAAAGTACAAGGTTAATGCTATGGGTTGAATGTGTTGCCCGAATGTGCAGGTGTTGGAAACCTGATCTCCATTGTAACAGTGTTAAGAGAGTGAAAAATACTATAATGGTATTTGAAAGATGAGGCCTTTAAGAGGTGATTGGATTGTGAGGACTATGCTCTCAAAAATGGATTAATCCATTCATGGGGTAATGAGTTACCATGGGTGTAGATGGGTGGCTTTACGAGGAGTGTACATGAGAGAGATCTTGCTATTCTCTCCATGTGATGCCCTGAATTGCCACAGGACTTTGCAGAGAGTTCTCACCCAGAAGAAGGTCCTCACCAGATGTACCCACCGGACCCTGGACTTCTCAGACTCCAAAACTATAAGAAAAAAAATTCATTTTCTTTATTCACTACTCAGTTACAGGTATTCTGTTATAAGCAACAGAAAATGGGCTAATACAGTTAAGAAGAAAGTGCAGGTGCAGAAGCCACGGAAGTTTCCCCAGAAGACCTGGCTAAGATAACTGAGGAAGATGGCTACACTGAACAACAGATTTTCAATATGTACTAAACAGCCTTATTTTGGAAGAAGATGCTATGTCAGACTTTCCTTGCTAGAGAGAAGTCAATGCCTGGCTTTAAAGCTTCAAAAGATGGGCTGAATCTCCTGTCAGGGGCTAATGAAGCTGATGACTTTACATTGAAGACAATGCTCATTTATTGTTCTGAAAATCCTCAGGACCTTAAGAATTAAACTAAATCTTTACTTCCTGTGCTCTCTGTATAAATGGAACAACAAATTCTGGATGACAGCACATCTGTTCATTGTAGGGTTAACTGAATATTTTAGACCCACTGTTGAGAACTTCTACTCAGAAAAAAAAAATCTCTTTCCAAATATTGCTGCCCATGGACAAAGCACCTAGTCATCCAAGAGCTCTGATGAAGATGTACAACGAGATTAATATTGTTTTTGTGGCTGCTAACATAACATCTATTCTGCAGCCCATGGATCAAAGAATAATTCTGACTTTCAAGTCTTATTATTTAAGAAATACATTTTGTGAGGCTGTAGGATGGATCTGGGCCAAGTAAATTAAAATCTTCTGGAAAGGATTCACCATTCTAGATACCATTAAATGCATTCATGATTCATAGGAGGAGTCAAAATATCATCATTAACAGGAGTTTGAAGAAGTTGATTTCAACCCTCATGGATAACTTTGAGGGCTCAAGACTTCCATGGAGGAAGTCCCTGCAGATGGGGTGGAAATAACGAGAGAACTAGAATTACAAGTGGAGCCTGAACACATGACTGAATTGCTGCCATCTTGTGATAAAACTTGATCGGATGAGGAGGTGCTTCTTAGGGATCAGCAAAGAAAGTGGTCTCGAGATGAAATCTATTCCTACTGAAGATGCTGTGAAGATTGTTGAAATGATAACGTAGGACTTAGAATATTACATAAACTTAGTTGATAAAGCAACAGCAGGATTTTAGAGAGAAGTTACACTGTACGTAAAATGCTAACAGCATTGCATGCTACGGAGAAATCTTTTGTGATTAAAGTCCATCGATGCAGCAGACTTTATTGTCCTATTTTAAGAAATTTCCACTGCCACCCCAACCTTTAGCAACCATCACCCTGCTTAGTCAGTAGTCACAAACATCGAAGAAAGACCCTCTACCAGCAAATAGATTACAATTCACTGAAGGCTCAGGTGACTGTTAGCATTTTTTAGCAATAAAGTCTTTTTGAATTAAGGTATATACATTGTTTTTTTAGACACAGTGCTGTTGCACACTTAATTGACTGCAGTATAGTGTAAACATAACTTTTATATACACTAAGAAACCAAAAAAATGTGTGACTCCTTTTATTGCTATGTTCACTTTATTGGGGTGGTATAAAACCAACCTGCAATATCACCAAGGTGTGCCTGTGTTTAAAATGCCCAGAGATAAAGGTCACATGACATGCAGGGGAGCAAGGATGCAAATGATGGCTGAGATTTCAGCAGACAAAGTGGAGGCAAAAATACAAGAGATCGTCATCCAAAGGAGTGAGGAAAACAGCCATGCCAAAGCTCCATATCCAGCAAAAATACTCATTGCAAATGAGTATGAAATAAAGATGTTTCGAGATCACTAAGAGCCAAGAGAATTTGTCCCCACTATATCTGCACGATCTAATGCTAAAGGAGGTTCGTTCTTCAGGCTGAGTAAGAGTGACAGCATATGAAAAGTCAGATCTACAGAAAGGAACAAAGAACAGGGGATACAGTGTAAACAAGTATGGAAAACTGTCTCTTTTTCCTTCTTAATTGCTTTAAGAGACGACAGATTTCTTAAAGAAAAATCGTATTATTGTCTTATGGGCCAAGACACAAGGACAGAGGAGATAAATGGAGTTATACTGTTTCACATTTCTTACATTTTATTTGAGGAGGTAAAATATTAACTCAAATTAGACTGCAATAATATAAGAATACATACATATTGGGGTCCCTAAATTCACTACTAGCACTTGGGTTTTCAGTGGTTTGACTATGAGATATTTCGGTATGGTTCTCATTGTATTTAATCTGCCAATACTCTTGAATCTGTAAATTTATATTTTTTTTCAGTGTTTGAGAGAAATATAGTGATTATTTTAGGTACACAAATGAGTATAGCTAAATACCCAAGTGAAGAATTTAAATGGAATATTTTAATCAAGTCTAAATGTGGCAAGGAAGGAGAAACAGAGGAAATAAAAAGAAAGATGGGACAAATAGAAAGTAAAAAGAAAAATGCTAGACAAATTCATCTATATAAAAATTATAATAAATAAATTGATTAAACAATACTATTAAAAAAGTAGAGATTGTTAAATTGGAAAAAAATGCAAATTCATCTAAGGAAGAAATGATACCAATATTACATAATGTATTTCTGAAATTAGATGAATAGGGAACTTCTTGAAAATTATTGATTATACATCGTGGGGCAAGAGCTAACTGTCAGCACCTGTGCCCAAGTTGTGGTGAGCAAATCAATGCTATCAGCAAGCCCACCACCTGAGACTGTAATTATCCACCATGTCCACCACCCCACCTCTCTGCAATTCCCCTGTCTCATCCCTCCCCCAGTCCCAGCAACTCTAGGTCTGTTCTCTCCCTCTGCAAATCCAATGTGACACTGTGGGCTTTTTTTCCTTCTTTCTCTCTTGGCTCCCACTCATGAGTGACGATATGTGGTCTTCTCTGTGCCTGGCTTATTTCACTTAACATAATTTTCTCCAAGCTCATCTATGTTGCTGCAAATGGCAGAATTTCATTCTTTTGTGGCTGTGTAGTATTCCATTGTGGATATATACCGCATTTTCTTTATCCAGTCATCTGCTGATGGACTTTTAGGTTGGTCCTTATCTTGGCTATTGTAAATAGAGCTGCAATGAACGTGGGAGTGCAGGTATCCCTTCCTCATGATGATTTCTATTCCTTTGGGTATATACTTAGAAGTAGGATTGCTGGATCGTATGGTAGATCTATCTGTAGTTGTTTGAGAAATATCCATACTGTTTTCCATAGTGGCTGTACTAACTTACAGTCCCACCAATAGTACAGAAGAGTTCCCTCTTTCTCCACATCCTCACCAGCATTTGTTATTCTCAAACTTTTTGATTATAGCCAGTTTAACTGGGGTCAGATGATATCTCAGTGTGGTTTTGATTTGCATTTCTCTGATGATTAGTGATTTTGAGCATGTTTTCAAGTACCTGTTGGCCATTTGTCTGTCTTCCTTAGAAAAATGTCTATTAAGCTCCTTTCCCCATTTTTTAATTGGTTTCTTCCTTTTTTTTTTTTTCTGTAAAGTTATTTGAGTTCCTTGTATATTCTGGGTATTAATCCCTGGTTGGATGTATAGTTTGCAAACATATTCTCCCATTCTGTTGGTTGTCTTTTCACTCTGTTGGTTGTTTCCTTTGCTGTGCAGAAGCTTTTTAGTTATATATAATCCCATTTATCTATTTTCTATTTTGATTTTTTGTGCTTTGGGGTCTTATACATAAAGTCTTTGTCCTTATTCATAAAGCCCAGTCCTATTTCCTAAAGTGTTTCCCCTCTTTTCCTTTAGTAGTTGTATAGTTTAAGGTCTTATATTTAAGTCTTTAATCCATTTCAAGTTGATTTTGGTATATGCTGAGAGGTGCAGGTCTAGTTTCATTCTTCTGCATATGGATGTCCAGTTATCCCAGCACCACTTATTGAAGAGATAGTCTTTCCCCTAATCCATGTCCTTGCTGCCTTTTTCGAAGATTAGTTGGCTGTAAGTGTGTGGGTTGATCTCTGGGTTCTCTATTATGTTCCACTGGCCCAACTGTCTGTTTTTATGTCAGTGCCATGCTGTTTTTTGTTTGTTTGTTTGTTTGTTGTTTTACTATAGCTTTGTAGTATAATTTGAAGTCAGGTAGTGTTATGCCTCCAGCTTTATTTATTTGTTTATTTATTTTTGCTCAGGGTTGATTTGGCCATTTGGGGTCTTTTGTTGTTCCATATAAATGTTAGGATTATCTTTTCTATTTCTGTGAAAAATGCCATTAGCATTTTGATGAGGATTGCATCAAATCTATAGATCACTTTGGGTAGTATGGACATTTTCACAATATTAATTCTTCCAGTCCAGGAGCATGGAATTTATAAGTGTTAGCAAGAGCAATGAGGCAAGAGAAAGAAATAAAGGGCATCCAGATTGGGAAAGACAAAGTCAAACTGTCTTTGCAGATGACATGATCCTATTAGAGAAAAACCTAAAGACTCTACCCCAAAACTCTTAGAGCTGATTAACAATTTCAGTAAAGTTTCAGGGTACAAAATCAACACCCACAAATCAGTAGCACTTTAAAACTCCAGTTACAAACTAGCAGAAAAAGAAATCAAGAAATGAAGCCCATTTACAATAGTTGCCAAAAAATAAAATACCTAGGAATGAATTTAACCAAGGAGGTGAAAGATCTCTACAGTGAGAACTACGAAACACTACTGAAAGAAATTAAAGAGGTCACAAAAAGGTGGAAAGACTTCCCACGCTCTTCGAAGGGAAGAACTTACATCGCGAAAATGTCCATTCTACACAAAGTGATCTACAGGAAAAAAAATATAAGAAAAATATATATAATAAAATTTTTTTTAATGTTTTTCTATTCTGGCTAATCTTGTAACTAAGCTAGAAAAGTAAATAAAATCTATCAGGGAAGGCATAAGGATGAGGAAAAAAATATTAGAATAGAATGAAAGGTTCCTTAAGTGCCAACATTCAGGGGTGAGAAGGTGCGATTTCAGTCAATTGAGAAAGAACAGTGACAGATGCATCTACCTAATGCTCAGAAGTTAGTGACACAATCTCAGGAAAAATATAGTTTCCATTAAGAAGGATTAGAGCTGGATTCTCTGATGTCATGATTTTGAGATGTGAACAGGGCAAGTTCTTTAAGAATATAGTATCATCACTATTACTAGATATTTTAAAAATATTTATTAACTCCTTGGTTAAGATTTTTTGAGTACTAAGACATCATTAGCAAGACCAACAATCACAGCAAGACTATCTATAGGAATGCTCAGCACATACTTCTATGATTGATTCCCCAAGTTCTGCATTACATACAGCTGCATCACTTACTAACTCCCTTAACAGAAAAAATGGATTTCAAAACTGACTCTGTTATGCACTGCTGTGTAGAATCCAAGTGATTATTTTGATAGATAGTATTTCATGCTGACACTAATGGTAAATATTATAACGTTAGGATATAAGTATGTTTTAATCTTTTAATTTTGTTCCCAGGTAATGGAAATTGAACAAATAATAAATACTCATGTAGTCTGACTGCTGTTTGTCTATAATTTATTGCTAAAAAATTACATTAGGAAAATTTACTGCAGTATAAATAACGTTGAAGCTTTCTTCAGAAAGGTGGCTTCAGCTCAGATGTGATCAAAAACATAAACTGTAGCCTTTACTCCAAGATTGTATAACTGTACTGCCATCTGCTGGCCTGGGATACTTAAAAAATAAACTTTTAGGTTTTACTTTGCTTCTAGAAAAGTCTAATCCCAGTCCCAAACATTGTGGCCTTAAGTAATTTTTTCTAAGAGTAAAAATATATGTTGTATCAAAAACATATTAAAGACCATGCTTATATGACTATAATTGTAATTTATTGATGATTGGGAAGGCAATTCAATATCTTCCAGTGGACTCAAGGTCATTATTAGAAAATCCTGCTATAAAATTCAACATCACTTCACAATAAAGACTCTCAACAAATTAGGTAGAGAAAGAAAGTATCTTAATACAATAAAGTCTATGCATGGCAAACCCACAGCTAACATCATACAGAATGGGGAAAAGTTAAAACCTTTTCCCTAAGAATTAGAACACAACAAGGATGCCCATTCTCACTACTTTTACTCAGTATGGTACTGGAAGTCCTAGCCAGAGAATTTACTCAAGAGAAAGACATAAAGAGCATCTGGAAAGACAGAAGTCATGTAGTCCCTGTTTGCAGATAACATGATTTTATATACAGAGAAACCTAAAGACTCTACTAAAAAATTCCTAGACCTTTTAAACAAATTCAGTAAAGTTGCAAGATACAAAATCAAGATACAAAAATCACTAGCATTTCTACACACCAAATATAAACTAGCAGAAAAAGAAATCAAGAAAGGTATCCCATTTACAATAGCAACAAAAATAAGATAAAATACCTAGGAATAAATTTAACCAAGGAGGTGAAATATCTCTTCAATGAAAACTATAAAATACTGATTAAAGAAAGTAAAGAACACAAAAAAATGTAAAGACATCCCATGCTCATGGATTGGAAGAATTAATATCATCAAAATGACCATACTACCCAAAGTGATCTACAGATTCAATTTAATCTCCATCAAACTACTAATAACATAATTCACAAAAATAGAAAAAAACAATTAAAAAAGTTTTATAGAACAAGAGACCTTGAATAGCCAAAGCAGTCCTAAGCAAAAAAAACCAAAGTTGTGTGTATAACACTCCCTCACTTCAAAATATACTATGAAGCTATAATAATCAAAACAACATGGCACTAGCATAAAAAAGTCCCAGAGACCAATGGAATAGAATAGCTAATTCAGAAATAAATCCATATACCTACAGCCAAATGATTTTTGACAAAGGAACCAAAAACACACTGGGGAAAGGACAGTCTCTTCAATAAATGGTACTGGGAAAATTGCATATCTATATGCAGAAGAATGAAACTAGACCCCAGTCTCTCACCATATACCAAAATAACTCAAAATGAATTAAACACTTAAATGTAAGACCCAAAACTGTAAAACTTCTAGAAGAATACATCGTGGAAAAACTTTGGGACATAGTTCTGGGCAAAGATTTTATATTATTATACTTCAGAAGCACAGAAAACAAAAGCAAAAAATTAACAAACGGGATTATATCTAACTAAAAAAGCTTCTGCACTGCAAACGAAATAATCAACAGTGCAAACAGACAACCCGCAGAATGAGATAAAATATTTGCAAACTATGCATCTGACAAGGGATTAATATCCAGAATATACAAAGAACTCAAACAACTCAATAGTAAAAAAAAAAAAAAAAAAAATCTGATTAGCATATGGGCAAAGACACTGAATAGACATTCTCAAAAGAAGACATAAAATGGCTAACAGGCATATTAAAAATGCTTAACATCCCTAATCATCAGAGAAATGTAAATCAAAACCACATTGGGATACCATCTAACCCCAGTTAGACTGACTGTTATCAAAAAGACAGAAAATAACAAATGCTTGTGAGGATGTGGAGCAAGGGGAACTCTCCTTCAATGTTTGTGGGACTGTAAATTGGTGCAGCCATTAGGGAAAATGGTATGGAGTTCCTTCAAACGACTACAGTTAGAACTACCATAGGATCCAGCAATTCCACAACTCGGTATATATCCAAAGGAATGGAAATCAATAACTCGAAAGGACACCTGCACTCCCATGTTTATGACAGCTCTATTCACAATAGCCAATAGTTGGAGCCAAACTAAATATTCTCCCATGATGACTGGATAAAGAAAATGTGGAAATGCGGCATATATACATGATGGAATACTACTCGGCCATAAAAAAATGACGACATTCTGCCATTTTCAGCAACATGGGTGAGCTTGGAGAAAATTATGTTAGCTGAAATGTGCCAGGCACAGAAAGAGAAATGCCACATGTTCCCACTCATATGTGGAAGCTAAAAAATTGATTTCATAGAAGTAGAGATTAGCATAGTGGTTATCAGAGGCAGGGAAGAGGTGGGTGGGTAAAGTTTGGTAGATGGGTACAGAGATACAAAGTTGCAGTTAGATAGGAAGAATAAGTTCTGGTGCCCTAGGGTGACAATAGATAATGATATTATATTGTACATTTCAAGATAGTCAGAAAAGAGGATCTTTAATGTTATAACCACAAGGAAATGATGAATGTTTAGGCGATAGACATGCTAACAATTCTGATACACATGTACTGAAATGACAAATTTTACCCTATAAACATGTACAATGAAAAAAAATAAAATAGACGGGGGAAAAAAAAGAAATCCTGTTATAAAACAGGGTGGGATATATCTCAAGAATGTGATATTAGATGTGATTTATATAAGGACTCAATAGAAAATGTCTTTAACATAAAGTGTTGTGCTTATTGAATATCTAATACGCTTTAGATGCCACTGTTAAATATTGAAAAGCATAAAAGGACTCATTAGATACAGTCGGTTTCCCTGTTTTTAGAAAAGAGGACTAAGGAGTGAGAGAGAGTTAAGGTAAATGCCAGGACACTGCTACTGCAAAGGAGTCAGGAGAGAGTGTCTCACCCTGCAGGAGCCAACACGGCAGGAAAAAGATGGGTGGAGACTGGAGAGTTAGAAATAAAGAGGGGTCAAGTTGGTAGAAGCAATAGGCATATGAGAACAGCAACTGGAAATAGAACCAGAAAGGCAGGTCAGGCCATATGCATGGAGGAGCCTGAAAACAAGAGTCAAGAGTGCAGGATGATGCTGGAAGCTTCCCAGGTAAGGCTGGGATTCATCTAGACTGAGTACAATCCACTCACACACTGAACATCCTGGATGAGAAAACCAGGTATTGTTAGGAAAATTTCTGCTATTTTATTCAGCATGTTCCATGACCTGGATAATATTCTAAGTGGGAGGAAACAGAGAAACTAGAGGCATCCCACCCTCCAGGGCTCCCATTCTCAGGACAGAAGCCATAAGGCACACAAGCTGTAGCATGAGCCCTGCAGGCAGCACAGGAATACAGGCTCTGGGGATCAGGAGGGGACCTGCTGAGCACCTGCTGACAAGGAACATGCTGCAGACGAGGCTGGGAAAATAAACAGTGGTGTTTCAGGCCAGGGAAAGGCACTCCAGACAGCTCAAGGATTTTTAAACATTGCAGAGTCCCAGCAGTGTGACTCAAGCCTAGAAAGGAACAAGCTCAGAAGAGCTGATATCAGAACAGCTGCATGAATAACAGAGAGGTGGACCGTCTCTTGCGGACTTATTTAACTTTGGAATATCAAGTAGGGAGGTAGTTACAAAAACGAAGTCGGAGAGAGAATTTATGTTAGCTTTAGATCTCGTCAGCATACAGAGGGTAATTAAGCCATGCAAGAGCTGAGTGTGGCCAGAGTCCATGGCACCCATGAAAGAGAAAAAGCAGTTAGTGCAGCCCTGCACACTCTCAGCTTGGAGCTGGTTGGCTCAAGCAGGCCAACAAGGTGCTCTCCTGTTAATCACAAGCAATTCCACAGAATGCCAGCATCAGGCAAGGCCACTCTGTGAGAATGATAGAAAAGACTAGCACAAGAACACTGTCCAGGCCACAAAGATGGCCAAACATCCTCCTTTCCTGGCTGATATTATGAACTGTGGCTTCTTTAGTGACCACTTTAGTCCTGTTCTGTTCCTTCTACTCTAGACGAATTTATGGAGAAACCAATCATAGAATTTTGCCAGCTGTTGATGGGGCCCAATGCAGAGCAAATCCATTTCTCCCTGAACTCCACCCCAAATCACCCAACATGAGTTGCCGAAGCCTACAACAGGCACTTATTTCCCCTCCCACTAAGATGCCACATGGTTCTCCAGGTGTGTGCTCCTTGTTGCAGTAAACAGGTAAATCCAGCTTTGATTAAGGACAGGTGTGCTTTTGGTGGTCTGGAGGCTGCAGCCCTGTGAAGTACAGGTGTTTTAGTGGTGAGGAGAGCATGTAGAGGCTGAGGGAATGTGAATGCTTGGGAAAGACAGGAGGAAGAAAAGAGTTTCAAGAGTATGGGTTGCTGATGATAGTGATAAAGACACACAGAATGATAGGTCTGCACTGATTACACAACGGTCCACTGGCCTCCATTTCTCTGCTTAATTCTCCTTCCCTAAGCCAGCCTTTAATTGTGGGCAATTCTGATTTTTGTCAGGTATTGATCTCTCCTCTGAACCACAAAAATTGGCATATTGGACAATCTAAATGACATTTCCATTTTCAAGACTCAAGAAAACCTTACACTCAACATCTCTACAGCTGACTCATTATCTTTGCACCTTATCTCCGTGATAAGCGCATCACCTGTCTGGCTGCTGAATCTAGGTCATTAGGAAGCATCCTTGAGACACTCCTTCATCACCTCTCACACCTGGCCAGTCACAGTTCATGTTAATTTTGTCTGCACATATCCCGGAATGCATCCACCTGCTCCACTCCACAGCCATCCCCTTGGCACAAACGGGTTGTGACCGCCTGTTACCGGGACTCAGGCAAGTACCTCTGACTGGTCTGTCTCCCTTCCTTCCTACCCACCACCCATCTGTTTTGCATTCTGCTGCCATAATGACCTTTATTAAATGAAATCTCTGCAATTATGTATTAGCTAGAATCCTTTCCAGGAAACATAAACAACTCAAGCTAAAAACAGGTTTAACATAAGTGATTAAGTTCTTTCCAGGTTGTTGGAAGTGCTGGAAAGCAGAAGCTGGGATCATTCCACCGCAGCTGTTACTCAGACATCTAAAAGCAGCTACTGGCTCAGAGACCACAAGTGGGTCCTAGAGGCGAGAGTTGCAGGAGGTGGTTACTAGAAGCTGCCCCAGAAGCAGGGAGCAGCCAGATCAGGAGTCTGCAGGGTCTGGTCACTGCATGAACGTACCTGCCTGACCTCACACACATGCATTTCAGTGAAGCCCAGCTTCAAGTGAACCAGGAGATGTGTCTTCCAGTTTCTTCAGCTCAGAGCAGAGCGTAGAAGGGAGAAAATGGACGATAACCATCAACAGACATTATCCAGCACTCTACTCTGCTTAAAATAACTTCCCAACTTCCTGTTCTTTTTGGACATTGACCAGAGTGCTGAAATTGGTCCAGAAGTCTTCATACCATTGGCCTCCACCTGTTCTCTAGCTTCTGCTTACTCAGACCTTTATCTCTCTGGGTCCCATGTGCATGTGTGACTTTCTTCCAGAGCTTGGCTATCTGTCTGCAGGGGTCTCTGAGCACATAGCACCTGCAGGCTCTGGCATGCTCCACGCCCCAGAGCATTTCTGGGTTTGGCATCAGGCCATGTCGGTCCCCTTTGAAACATCATCATTATCTTCATTTACACTGTGTTTAGTGATTGTAAATCTTCTTTCCTACTTATGGAGAGGGAAAAAGGGTGGAAGGACAGTCTAGAGAACATATGCAAAGACTTCAGAGTGTGAAAGAATGCAGCACAGTAGGGAAGATAAAATAATCCCTTGTAGTAAGGCACAGATGGGGCCAGAAGGTGGGTTTGAAGAAGTAGGTGGGACTAATCATGAAGGGTTGTATTTAATGTACAATGTGTGAACTGTATGTAGGAAGAAGAAGAAGCCTTTGTGAGGATAGTTTGGATCCTTTCAGCCAGGAAGGTGGGATGGTGACATAAGAAAAAGAATTCTAGCAGCATATGAGGGAATAAAGCAATGGGCAAGACTAGAGGCTGGGTCACCAACTAACACTTTTTCTTTTTTTGATATCCCAGATGAGAATTGTTGACAACTTGGCCTAAAATAGTATCTGGGGAGAAAGAGGGAGATGGAGAAGATGTTAAATTTTGGAAAGAATTTTGGGAAATAAAATAGGACTTAGAGACTGTTTGTAGGATTGAGGGAAATAGAGAAGTACAGAAAGTGGTCAGTTGTCCAGTTTGAGTAACTCATAATACAATTGAGTGAAAACTGGAATAGAGAAAGAGGAGTATATATGGGAGAGAACATGATGATCCCCATGAACACCCCTAGTTTGATCTTAAAAAAACAATTTTATTCTGAAGTACCTCTATGCTGACTAGACTATCAATAATAGCTACAATATATTGGGCACTCAGTGGTCAATATTCCTTAGCTGATTCAATTGTGTGAAAGTCGAAAAAAAATAATTTGGTCTAAAAACTCATGGCACATATCCCTAAATCTAACATTTATCAATAGTACTACTATTGAAATGTCTAACCATATTTCATTAGGGAAAGGTTAAACACATTGGTAAAGAGACCTGCAACACGCTGTCTTACAGCATGACAAAGACTCTTGCCCAGCATAGCAGTCCCCACGTGAGGATATGAGTTAGCGGTCACGTGTATAGTATAAGAATAAGCCAGTTAAGTGCATATCTATGTACAGGACACACATAGGACATTCCAAGAGAAATAAGCCTTATTAGTGCAAAATTATGAAGTAGGTATCCTAAACATATCACATTTACCCACTCTGAGCAGTAAAGTCTTAACTCTAGTATTAGTGTCTACCTGTCAAGGTATCTATTCTAATACAATATTATCTCCTAAAAATGCTCTTTAACTTGAACTTGGTGAAGACAAGAGAAGACTTTGCTCAGAATGGCTGAATCCACACACTGCACTGAAAACATTCAACAGTTCATAAGACACCATAAAGCTTACGCAGGGGGTCTTGTGCTCTTCAGGACCTTCCCGGTAATGCACTGGTGTGAATGTAATGGGTGTCTCTGGGGACATTCCCAATTCTGCTACACACCTCACACTCTCCTTCACCTATACCACCTGCACTAGGAGGGTTACTGTCCTTCAGGTCACTTATAATAAGTTCATCTTTTTTGCTAATGCATCTTCTTCCTATTGAATCTTCTCAGAGCATTGTTTCTATCTAATCTGCACCACAAACAGTGGACAAGTTTGTGATAGCTGGCATCTCACTGCTGTCCAGGTGACCCATGCCCTCTGGCCTGGACCTGTGTTCCTGCCAACAGCTGCACCTTTGCTGGAGCATTTGAAAGCTTGGTCATCATGAAGCATCTTCTCCTAATTGGGCTTAGGAGAGTAATGAGCTCTGTTTGAGCAGATCCATGGATGCTCTAAATCTGGCTGAGAAACACTTTGTAACAGCTCTCCTGAAGCAGAAAGTTATGTTTTTTCCCTGTAATTTATTGTATGCCCAATATTCTCTGGATGTCAATAGACACAGAGTATATGGAGATGTATAGGACACCACCTACATCCTTCAATGTAGTAAGCAAGAAAGACATTTACAGAAACAATCTCAATAAAAATGGGATAACACAAAATCAACACAAAAGACAAGTCATGTTTCTAAACACTAACAATGAACTATCCAAAAAATAAATTAAAAAGACAATTCCATTTACAATAGCATCATAAAAAAAACAAATAAAATACTTAGGAATAAATTTAATCATGGAGGTAGAAGATTTGTACACTGAAAACTGCAAAACACTGATAAAAAATTGAACAATACACAAATAAATGGAAAGATGTTCTGTGTCATAGATTAGAAGAATTAATATTGTTAAAATATCATACTACTCAAAGCAATCTACAATTGTGCTATCTTCATTAAAATTTTAATGGCGTTTTTCAAAGAAATAGAAAACAAGTCCCCAAATTCATGTGGAACCATGAAAAAAACAGAATAGCCAATACAATCCTGAGCAAGAAGAACAAAGTGGGAGGCATCACACCACCTGACTTCACAGTCTACTACAAAGCTGCCATAGTCAAAACAGCATGGTACTGGCATAAGAACAGACACAGATCAATGGAACATAATAGAGAGGCCAGAAGTAAATCTACACATTTACTATCAACTGATCTTCAACAAAGATGACAAGAAAACAAAATGGGGAAAGGTTAGGAAAACTGGATATTCGTATAAATTTATATACGTCTGTGTGTGTGTGTGTCTCTCTATATATACACACATCTTATCTATCTATCTATCTATATATATATAGATATATGCACACACACCTTTTCTCATACCATATGTAGAAATCAACTCAAAATGGATTGAAGACTTGACTGTAAGATCTCAAACTGTAAAACTACTTGATAAAAACATTGAAAAAGCTTCTTGATGTAGGTTTGGGCTATGATATTTCATGTAAAACTAAAACCAGAGGCAAGAAGATCAAAAACAGACAAGTGAGGTTGCATCAACTAAGAAGCTGCTACAAAGAAAATGATCAACAGAGAGAAGAGTCAGCCTACAGAATGGGAGAAAATATTTTCAAAACATACATCTGACAAAGGGTTAATATCCTTATACATAAACACAACTCAAATAACACAATAGCAAGAAAACAACTCAATTAAAAAATTGTCAAAGAACCTTAATAGATGTTTTTCAGAAGAAGACATACAGTGACCAACAGGTACACATACACACACACACACACACACACACACACACAAGCTCAACAGGGAAATGCAAATCAAATCAAAACCACAATGAGATACCACCTCACACTTGCTGGGATGGCTGTTATCAAAAAAATGAAAGATGACGGTGTTGGCAAGGACATGGAGAAAAGAGACCACTTGCACACTGTTGGTGGAATGTAAATAAGCGCTGTCACTATAGAAAACAATATGGAGGGTCCTCTAGAAAGTAAACATACAATAACCATATGACCATCGTTCCCAGTTCTGGGTATACATCCAAAGGAAATGATATCAGTATGTTGAAGAGATGTCTGCACCCCCATGTGTATTGCAGCATTACTTACAACAGCCAAGATGTGGAATCGACCTTAGTGTCCATCAATGGATGAATGGTGTATTAATCAGGGTTCTTCAAAGAAACAGAACCAGTATAATAGATTATATGTAAGAGGAGATTTATTATGGAATTAGCTCAAACAATTATGGAGACTGAGAAGTCCCACGATATTCTGTCTGCAAGCTGGAGAATCAGAAAAGCTGGTGTTTTAATTCAGTTTGAGTCCATAGGCCTGAGAGGCTGCTGGTGTAAGCCCTGCAGTTCCAAGACCTAAGAACCCAGAGATCGGATACCCAAAAGGAGGAGAAGATGGATGTCCAAGCTCAAGAAGAAAAAGAGCAAATTTGCCCTTCCTTAGCCGTTTTGTTCTATCTGGGACTCAGCAGCTTGGATGATGCCCACCCACATGGGTGAGGAAGGGTCTTCCTTATTTGATCTATGCATTCAGGTGCTCATCTCTTCCAGAAACAACAGTACAGACACTCCCAGGAATAATGTTTTACCAGCTATCTGGGCATCCCTCAGCCCAGTCAAGCCCACATATAAAATTAACCATTAAGAGGGGATTAAAAATGTGGAATATTATTCAGTCTTAAAGAAGAAAGAGATCCTGCCATTAGCAACATGGATGAACTTGGAGGACATTATGCTAAATTGGAGTAATCCAGGCACAGGAAGGCAATGCTGCGTGATCTCACTTACACGTGGAGCTTAAAAATGTGGAACTCTTACAAGCAGAGAGTAGAATGGTGGTGGGTACCAGAGACTGGTAGTGTTTGGAGAAACTGGGGAGATATTGGTCAAAAGGTACAAAATTTCACTTATCAAATGAGTAAGTTTTGGAGATGTAAGGCACAGTTAACAATATTACACTGTATGTTTGAAACTTGCTAAAAGAGTAGATATTAAGTATTCACACCACACACACAGAAAAGGTACTATGTGTGTTGATGGATGTGTTAATTAGCTTAATAGTGATAACCATTTCCCAATGCATACTTATATCAAAACATTACATGAGATGCCTTAAATACACACAATTTTCGTTTGTCAGTTATACCCCAATAAAACAGGGGTGGCAGGAAACTGAAAGATAAGATTAACAAAACATTTAGAATAGTTCTTGGTTCAGAATACAGTATGATTCTAAAAAACAAAGTCAATTTTATTCAACTTGTCGCAAGAAAGACCTGCATTCAGGAACACAACTTCTCCAAAGGGAACTTGAAGTGGTCTCCTATGCAGTTCTGGGCAAGGACAGAAGATTTTGAATAACTACAAAAATGGGGAGGAATTGTGATTGGCTACTAGATTCAAGCAGGAGTGCTTTAACATACCTGACGTTCTGATATGTTCCTGATTAAAGCTGGTTTGTTTTGATTTTGTAGTTTTCAAGTTATTTCTACGAGTTTCTCAGGGTGTATGATTTTAAACAAAAGGGATCTTAGTGTTGAGTCCTTGATGCTGATGTGATTCAGAGATCCAGACTCTTTGGTATTCCATCCTTGATGCTGGAACACTGTAGAGTTTAGCAACACTAAGTGAGGTCTCAGTAAATGTTACTTACTGTTTGTTTTTTTTAACGGTATAAGTGCCACAGTGGCAGGGTGCACAAAGCACTTTTGGCAGCACAGCACAGCGAGTAACTGGCTGAAGGAGACGACAAAGAGGTCATGCTTGAGTTCAACATCAACATTTCCCTGCCTTTTAGACCATAAGAATAGGGTAAGCAGAAGAGAAAATATGTTTTATAAATTAACTTGAGAAAGCCTAGCAGCACGTGAAGTTAGTATGGAAGGGTGGAGTGGATGAAGGCAGAAACAGGACAGCAGCAAGTGGATAGCTGTTGAAGCCAGGCAATGCATACAGGAGAGGTGAGTCTACTTTCGTGTATGTTGGAAATTTTCCACAATAATAAGTTAAAATTAAATACATGATACAATTACAAAAAAAACCAGCATAAAATTCAAATATTTGTTAAATAATTCTTAAAGAATGAAAATATATATTAACCTATAATGTAGGAGAGGTATTTTGATATGTCCTCAATGCCATTAATATCCTTTGCTTAAAAAAAAATCAGCAGCCTAGAGATTTATAGAAAAACAGAACATGTACAATAGTTTAAAAAAATAGCATTGCCATTATATGTTCATGTGATATATCAACAGTACCTCCTATTTAAAAATAAATCTATGTACGTGTCTTTTACCCAAAGTGGCATCTCTTTTTTTTTTTTTGCAAATATGTTGTTGATAAGGAAAGAAATGAAACTTGGGGTTAGTTACATCTCCTAGAGATATCTCCTGAGCCCAGATTTCATATTCTTGGGAAATAAAAGGGCGGTTTCTAAAGCTTGGTTATTTTTTTCTGCGGATTTATTTTTGATGATGAGCTCTACTCCACTAGAGGGCGCTGTGGATAAGGGAAACTTCCTAAAATCAAGCTATTAAAACTATTTCAAATGTATGCCATTTTACCGATTATAATCTCTTGGTAATTTTTATTTGCTATTCAGACATAACTTATTCTTATGGAACTAAAAGCATAATTATATCCCTAGATATCATCATTAACTAATGATTAGTTAATACATTGCTGATAGTTTGTCTGAGAAATATTTACACTACGATAAATCAAGTTTTCTTTTCCAGACAGACTCTACCCTCCTTGTTTCCAAATGGCATTACGAAAAAGGATTCCTGAAGCTGCAACGGTGAAGGTAAAATAACAGTTTAAACATCACACACCAAATTTGAAAAAAAAGGGGGTCAGGCAATCACTTGGGGATGCAGGGACAGGGTTGGTATGTTTACTTTGTAAGGAAGGGAAACGGTAAAGTGTGTAGTCTGCTCTTGGGGAAGACCCAACAGCATGGACATCACTGACTATGCAGCAAAAGTGAGGTCGTTAAGAAGAGGAGGGATCCAGAGCCCAGGTGTCAGCAGCACCTCCCATTGTCACAGCGCAGAGGACAGAGGAGAGACAGGGGGGCTCTCATGGGCGTCCAGTCTGCTTCTAACAGGAGGGTCTGTCTTGTTTGGTTGCTGGTACATCTCAATGAGTGTTGATAGACCCTCCGTTTAATACCAAGACCAAGGGTGTTTGTGACTTCTGCCGTCGCTTCCTCTAGGTTTTTCATCAAATTTCTCTGGCTTATAGAATCACTAAGAATTCTGTCAAAAATGCCTATTATGCCACATGCCCAGCATTTTCTACCTCACTTCCCTGCTTTATTATTTTTAAATCACTATTTAAAATATATGACAGCTATTTAACCATATCCCCTTCCCTGACTTATTTATTCTCTTTAATGGTTATTACTATCTAAAACACTGTGACAGCACCTGGCATATCATAGTTACTTAATAAATACTTGTTTAAATAAAAGGATACAGAAAGACTGCATGGAGTCTACTTGGACACGTGAAAGTATGTTTTATGCAAGCAGTTCTCAAAGATGAGCAGGGCGGGACGTCGGGAGTTTTAAAAATGGAAAATTGGTAGGTGTGAGGTTGACAAGGTTGGAGTCAGAATTAGGGAGATATGGCAGTGAGTTTCAGGAGCCTGAGTCTGAGGCTGTGGTTTAAGGAGGAGAATGTTCCAGTTTCCAGTGGGAGAGAGGTGTAACAAATAGAATCAACAAACTTTAAAAAAAAAAAATCTAAGAAGTCTACCTCTATTATAGGGACTAGAAGACTCTAATAATGATTTGTAGACACAAGGATCTAAACATAGATCTAGTTCCTGGAATTATTGAATTGACAGTCTGAGCTGCTAGAATTAACTGGACGCTTAGCTATGTGGATAGCAGATCTGGTTTACATGTTAGTGTAAAACTTGAAATATATTTTTAATTTTTTGCCCCTCTTTATACCTTTTTTTAAAAATTAGGGATAATACAGTGTATATCACCAAGTGTGACATCAGATGAGTGCATTACATTGTTTCTGAGGTGGGTCATCTGTGTGCCCTTCATTTCAGCTTCTCTTAATCTGTGTGATCTTGTCAGTAAAACACTGAAAATATTCAACAATATTTATGAAATATAGGTTTTAAAATAAACAGAAATTTTCTTCTATTGCCACGTCAATTTCTTTAGACATTGCTCCATCTCTTTTTGTTCATTCATTTAAGGCTGTGTGCTACACTTCAATTTTTATAAGCAATCTGCCTCTCTCCCTCCATCCCTCTCTCTTGCTCTCTCTCTTTTATGATGTCTTTCCTTTCAGAACCCTTGAATGTGGAGCCAACTTGATTTTCTCAACTTTTTACTGTCTGCCTTTATGAAAGGCTAATGTTTACATGCTCAAGTTACATGCTATGTCTCTACACCCATTGCAAAACTAGCAGCTGGGAGACACGGCCAAGTTCTTCCCAGTTTCTTGTGACCATTGTACAACCAAACACTTCTTTGTTATTATTTGTTCAAGAATAACAACAGTCTTCCAGGTTATTGTTTTCTGAGAGTTACTGGTTATCATAATTGCTTTAAGCCAGGTTTTCATTATTGTTAGGATATTTTTATTCTGTTCCTTCTGACTTCAACTATAAAAGGTAGATATGCAACAGACATTTGAGTGTTTCTTATGTGCCAGGAACTGTGTGGGGAGCTTCTGCAAACATTCCATCTTCCTCATAAGAAAGGAAAAGATGCCGTCATCTCCATATGTTTCAAAGGGGGAAGCTGGACTCTGAGAATCGAGGTAATCTGCCTGGGCTGGTCACAAAGGGTTACCAAAGATGGGAATTTGGTCACCTAATTCCAATACCACACCTTCCCTTTTTGGAGGTGACCACATAGAAGGTGAAATGTAAACAGGAAAATGTAAAATCTCTGACATTATGAAGTGACCAAAAGTAGACATAAAGGAATATTTCCACTAAGTTCATAAGCAATCCTTTAGAGCATACAGAGCACAAAGTTTATTTGAATATTCTTTTAACAGACAGGACATTACTGTCTTTTAGTTAGAATGGCATGTACCACCTGGTGATCGAGCTCTTCACAATGGCATTTCTTCCTTACTGTATTGTACATCACTGGATCTTATGCAATTACTGACAAAATCACCAATGTTGTTTCATGACAGGCATGACAGATACTCAGTAAAAATCCTTCTGTTTCCTAGAAAATAACCTCTTCATGGAACCACTGGGTATGACAGTTAATACATGCAACAAAATACATATGTATACAGCTTTAGTACAAGCATTTAAAATATTTAATTATAAGTTAAAGTTTCAGCATGACCTCACCTACTAACAGCATTAGCTTAAAATTTTAGGTCAAAATCAAATACCTATCTAAGTCACATAGCTTTTATCCACTGTACAACATGGATATTCTTATCACCCCTCTATAAATGTTTGGTCCGGATCTTTTCACACTGAATGAAGTTTGACAATTTGTGACAGGACAGAAAGGAAATTCATTATATTTAGTAATAGAAAACCCATTTCTCATTTTTCATGAGCCAAGCAGCCGCAATGAAATTGCCTAAACCGCTATATCACAATTCTCCACCTTTGTGGTCCTTAAGGTCACCCACAAGGGTCTTCAATTTCCTTATGCTCACAGTTTGGCATCTGGTAATTTTCAGTATCAGAAAACATAAGAGGGCTATATATTTTTTCCTCAGAAGAAATATTTCTGATTCAAAAAGAAATAAATCTGTCAAGGGGAAAAATATTAAAAATAAAAAGCATGACTGTAATAATCACATTGATGTCACAGCCAATTCTGTTTATCCAATTCAGGGAAGGAAACTTCTCTGCCCCCCTGAAGGAATTGTCAGTGTAAGAGAAATGGAATTTTTATTTCAATAACCACTGTGGTCTAAGGGTAATTTATGTATAAGGAAGCTCAACAGTCTTGAGAATCACATTTCCTTAAAATATTATTTTGTATTCTCTCTGCTACAAAGCTGAGTGAAATTGATGGATCAGAGTGAAGAATGACTAAACTTGCTTCTCTAAGTTATAATCTAACACACACTGTACACCGCTCATATCCCTAGCAAAAGGGCAGGGGTTTACATTTTGTATAGGAACTTTATAGCGTGATATTTCTCTTAATTAAATAATCCTCCTAATTTTAATATTAAAAATAGAAGAAAAGCCAGTTTTGTCTGACCTCACCTTTAGGGTATAGCTGGTCTTCTACTGGCTGCCCTGCCTCCCATCCTACATATACCCACCTGCTCCATCATTTATGCTGTTTTCATCAACAGTAAGAAACAACACTGTATGTCATTTGATTTTTTTTTTTTAATGCATGTCTCTCCAGAGAAGATAAAAAAAAGTTCAAGCATTTAAATGAGAAATTTTAATTCTTATTTCTTTCTAGAATAATCTGTGGCTATAGCTAGAACCATCTGTATTTAGGACTGAGAAATGAAGAAATGGGAATACATAAAACAGCTAAATCGAGGGCTTCTTATTTGCTCAGTTCCATGCAGGAAATATTTATCCCTCTCCTCTCCCAACAATGATGCCCCCATCATATCCAGACCTGGAGACGCACTGGCTGCACCTGCGGTCATGAGTGCATCATGAGCACGTTGCCAGCCTCAGGTGTCTCCAGTGCTGGTCATCCTCCCTCTGCACCCTTCCTGAATAGGTGCTGTTTCTGGGATGCTCAGTTTGGCCTTACAGCTGTGGAATCACATGGCCCTCTCTTTGCACATGTCATACTTTTCCATGGCAAATACCATTACTCAAGTTATTGAAGATCTGTAACTACTTAAACATAATATATTCCCCAGAAAGCATTCAGCATTTTTTTTCACTTTCTGAAAAAAAATAAATAACTTGTGGAAAGAAAAAAAACAGGCATTAGCCAATTTCCACATGTCAGGTCTCTAGTTAAAGCATATATATAATTTTAATTATGAAACAGACAGCAAAGAAAGAACAGCTTTCATAATTGTGGCAAGGGGAACTTATAAAAAGAAAAATTTTCAAACTTTATGAGTAGTTTGGTTACTCTTGGGACTAAGTATTTCATTATATTTTGAGTTTGCAGGGAGGTTACATGAGATATTAACATGTGTGAAAATACCCAACCACTGCCCTGGCACTAAATATGCCTACTCAAAACACATTTTATTCTTTATTAACTTCAAGAGGTGGGGACCCGGTCCTCTTATCCATTGTGTTCTGATAGTGGTTTATATATGATATAATTTTTCGATATTTATTTCTATCAAAAGATAGAATATGAGAATTGTTTCCACATTTTAATTTTTATAATATTCTATTTAAAAATTTAAACATTTTACATTTTTAAAATAAATTATGAAAATTAAGTATTACATTTTTCTGTTAAAGGACATATGATATGTCAGTTTTGCTTACAAAGAACATTAAAAAGAGAATGCACCCTATCTTTGTTATAAGACTAGAAAAGTATCAAAACACAAGAGCAGAATTTATAAGAAATGGTTGCTCAGAGAAGTGAAAAATGAACCAAAACTAGTGCAGAGTAGAGGACAAATCTGGCTCTTCAAATTTTGGATAGGTGTCATAATTTTCCATGTCCAGTGGATGGACACTTTGGGGGAGCAGGCTGGTCATCTCGTGCTTGGAGAGGGAAGTTTGGTAAAAACCGCAGGAATCACACCGGGCCTGGCAGCAAGTGCATTCACACCAAGGGAAGAGTGTGTCCAGACAGAAATGGAAGTACGGAATACATTAGGCAATCCCACCGAATAGTCTGTAGCTCTAGAAACAGATATATGCTGAGCACCACTGACTACCAGCCACGTCGCCAATTGTTAAGGATACAACAAGCAAGACACCACAGTCTCTGTCTCTTAAACGTAGCTACTGTTCTCAGCGTGAACTTTCATGTTAATCAGTAAAGGAGAACAGAGCTATAGATTGAAATAAAAGCTTGACTTCTCTCATAAGGGTCTTCAAAAAGTTCATGGAAAGATTCATATTATCTTTTTTAATTTATTTATTTATTTATATTTTATTTTATTTTATTTTTTGAAACATAATTGATTGCATGTATCTGTGGGGCACAGAATTGAACATTGATACCTGTGTGCATTATGTGATGCTAAAATAAGGAAAATTAGTATATTTAACATTTTACAATGTAATCATTTTGGGTGGCTCTTTAACAGTTTTATGCTAATTCCTTCTCTGCTCCCCACTTCCCACCTCTGGTGGCCTCAGTTCTGTTGCCTCCTGTTGAAAATTCAATGAATTATTGTGATTGTTGTATATTTATTTCTTTCATTATTTATTTATTTGTTTATTTTTTTTAATTCCCACTTTTGAGAGCACATGCAGTATTTCCCTTTCTGTGCCTGGCTTACTTAACTTAACATAATTTTCTCCAAGTTCATCCATGTTGCTGAGAATCACAGAATTTCATTCCTTTTTTACAGCAGAGTAGTATACTGTCTTGTATATTTATACCACATTTTCCTTATCCACTCATCCAATGATGGGCATTTAGGCTGGCTCCCACTCTTGGCTATTGTGAATAGTGCTGCAATAAGCATGGGAGTGCAGGTATCCCTCAACATGATGATTTACATTCCTTTGGATACATACCCAGCAGTGGGATTGCTGGATTGTATGGCAGTTCGTAGTTGTTTGAGAAACCTCCATATCATTTTCCATAATAGCTGCACTAATTTACAGTCCCATGAACAGTGCAGGAGGGTTATCCTTTCTCTGTCTGCATCCTCACCAGCACTTGTTACTCTATTTTTGGTAATGGCCATCCTAACTGGAGTGAATGATATCTCCATGAAGTTTTGATTTACATTTCCTTGATGCTTAATGATGTCTAGCATTTCTTTTTATGTGTCTGTTGGACATTTGTATATCTTCCTTTGAGAAGTGTCTATTCAGCTCCTTTAGCCATTTTTTAATTGGGTTACTTGTTTTTTTTACTATTAAGTTGTTTGAGCTCCTTGTATATTCTGGATATTAATCCCTTGTCAGATGCATAGTTTGCAAATATTTTCTCCCATCCTGTAGGTTGCCTTTTTGTTCTGTTGTTTATTTTGCTGTGTAGAAGCTAGTTTGATATAATCCCATTTCTAATTTTCTCTTTTGTTGCCTGTGTAAAGTCTTTGCACAATCCTACTGCCTGAAGTGTTTCCCTGTGTTTTATTTTAGGAGTTTTATAGTTTCAGGTCTTATATTTAAGTCTTTAATCCATTTTGAGTTCATTCTAGTATATAGCAAGAGATATAGGTCTAGTTTCATTCTTCTACATATGGACGTCCAGTTTTCCCAGCACCATTTATTCAACAGGTTTATTCAACAGGCAGGTTCTGTATTATGTTCCATTGGTCTGAGTGTCTATTTTTATGGCAGCTGCAAGTATTTTGGTTATTAATGTTTTGTAGTATAATTTGAGGTCAGGTAGTATTACAAATAAAGACTCTGTCTTTATTTTTTTGGCTCAGGATTCTTTTGGCTACTCATAGTCTTTTGTTTATCCATATGAATGGTAGGATTTTTTTTTCTATTTCTGTGAAGAATGTCATTAGTATTTTGATGGGGATTGCATTGAATCTGTAGATAGCTTTGGGATCTTTGGACATTTGCACAATGTTAATTCTTCTGATCCAAGAGCATAAAATATCTTTCTAACTTTTTATATCCTCTTTAATTTCTTTCACAGGAGATTTTTAGTTCTCACTGTAGAGATCTTTTACCTCCGTGGCTAAATTTATTCCGAGGTATTTTAATTTTTTGGTGACTATTGTAAATGGACGTGATTTCTTTTTCTGATAATTTGTAATTGGACCATAAAAATCTTACTGATTTTCGCATGATGATTTTATATCCTGAAACTTTACTGAAATTGTTCATCAACTCTAAGAGTTTTTTTTTTTTGTAGTCTTTAGGTGTCTATATATAGGCTCATGTCATCTGCAAACAGGGAAAGTTTGACTCCATCTTTTCTAATCTCCATGCCCTTTATTTCTTTCTCTTACCTGATTGTGTTGGATAGTACTTCCAATACTATGTTAAACTATTTTTTAATTGACTTTTTTGTTGTTGGTGGCTTGCTGGTAAGGGTTTCTGAACCTGTGAACTTGGGGTTATAAGGCTGTGCTCTAACCAATTGAGCTAACAGTCCATCACAGTACTTTCAATACTATGTTAAATTGGAGTGGTGAGAGTGGGAATCCTTGTCTTGTTCCTGTTGTATTCAGAGTGATATTGGCAGTGGGTTTGTTATATAAGGGTTTTATTCTGTTGAGATACTTTATTTCTATACCTAGTGTGCTAATAGTATCATGAAGGGATGTGACTGAAAAGGAATTCCAAGGAATTATCTTAATGAAACTCAATGAGATATAAGATGACTAAGTTAGATGACAACAAAATGAGAAAAAGTATCCAGGATCTGGAGAAGGAAACTTACGAGGAGATTAATACCTTAAAAAAGAATGTAACAAAACTCCTGGAGCTGAAGGACTCATTTGACAAATTAAAAAAACAGAAAACAAAAAAGCAAACAAACAAACAAAAACACACACACAACCAAGAGCATAAACAGCAGATTGGAGCAAGTGGAAGAAATAATTTCTGATCTTGAAGATGGTCTTTTTGAAATAACCCAGGCAGACAAAAGAAAAAGAAAAAAAGATGTTTAAAAACAATGAAAACGTCTAAGAAAACTTGCGGACAACCTTATGCTTATGAATATCTGAATCATAGGTGTTCTGGAAGCAGAAGAGAAAGGAAAAGACATTGAAAACCTATTCAATGAAATAATAGCAGAAATCTTCCCAGGTATAGATGGAGACAAGGACCTTCAAATGCAGGAGGCTCAAAGATCCCCAAACAAATTCAATCCAAAAAGGTCCTCTCTGGGACACATTACAGTCAAACTGACAAAGCTCACAGACAAAGAAAGAGTCTTAAAAACCACAGGAGAAAAGTTTCAAGTCACCCAGAAAGGAGTCTCTATCAGACTAACAGGAGAATTCACAACAAAAGCTCCACACAATAGAAGAGAATGGGATGATATTTTCAAAATACTAAAAGAAAAAACTGCCAGCCAAGAATACTATACCCAGCAATGCTATCCTTCAACAATAAGGGAGAAATAGTGTTTCCCAGACAAACAAAAACTGTGGCAGTTCTCCACCACACTACCAGCCCTATAAGAAATCCTCAAGGGAGTCCTGTGTCTGGAATATGAAAAATGATAATCACTACCATGAATACACAAGAAAGAACAAAATGCACTGGTATAACAAAAATGCAAATGAGAAAGAGAAAGAAACTTTATCTTACCAACTCAAAAAATGAACAAGAAGGCAAGCAATAAAAGGGGAAGAAAGGAACAAAAACTGCTTAAAATATCCAAATGAAAATTGTTAAAATACCAGGAGTGAGACAATACCTTTCAATAATAGCCCTAAATGTAAATGGATTAAATTCCCCACTCAATAGACACAGACTGACTGATTGGACAAAAAACCTGGATCCAGCTATATGTTGTCTTCCAGAGACTCTCCTCACCTGTAGAGATACAAAACTAATAGTGAATGGATGGAAAAAGATATACCATGCAAATTGAAACCAAAAATGAGCAGGAGTAGCTATTCTTATATCTGGTAAAATAGACTTTAAACCAAAAACCATAAATAAAGACAAGGAAGGCCATTATATAATGATAAAGGGATCTATCCATCAAGAAGACTTAATAATCATAAATATATATGCACCCAACACTGGAGCACCTAGATATATAAAGCAAATATTATGATAGACCCCAATACAATAGTAATTAGGGACCTGAACACCCCTCTCTCAGCACTGGACAGATCATCTAGGCAATAAATCAACAGAAAAACACAGCATTTACACTACACTCTAGACCAATTGGACCTGGCAGATATTTACATAACATTCCACCCAACAGCTACAAAATATACTTTCTTCTCATCAGCACGTTACGTCACAAATCAAGTCTCATCAAATTTAAAATAACTCAAATCATTTCAAGCATCTTTTCAGACCACAATGGGTTAAAACTAGAAGTCAATGACAAAAGAAACTATGGAAACTATACAAATACATTGAAATTAGAAAACATGCTCCTGAACAACCTATGGGTCTGAGAAGAAATTAAACAGGAAATCAAAAAATATCTTGAAACTAATGAAAATAAAAACACATTATACCCAAACCTGTGGGATACTGCAAAAGCAGTACTAAAAGGGAAGTTCATTACAATAAATGCTTACATCAAAGAATAGAAAGATTTCAAATAAACAACCTAATTTTACACCTCAAAGCACTAGAAAAACAATAAAATCCAACCCTCAAATCAGGAGACAGAAAGAAATAATTAAGATCAGATTAGAACTAAATGAAATAAAGACCCAAAATTTATATAAAAGATCAATGAAACAAAAAAACTTTTTTGAGAAGATAAATAAAATAGACCAACCATTAACTAGGCTAACTAAAAAAGGGAGACAGAAAACCCAAATAATAAAAATAAGAAATGAAAAAGGAGACATTACAACTGATGCCACAGAAACAAAATTAATCATTAAAGACTATTATAAATAACTATACACCAACAAATTTGAAAGACTGGAAGAAATGGATAAATTTCTGGACACATATAAAGACTGAACCAAGGAAAAATGGACAACCTGAACAGACCAATAATAAGCAATGAGATTTAAGCAGTAATCAGCAGTCTCCCAACAAAGAAAAGCCCAGGACTGGATGGCTTTGTTGATGAATTCTACCAAACCTATAAAGAGGAATTAATACCAATTCTCTTCAGAGTATACCAAAAAATTGAAACAGAGGCCATTCTCCAAACTAATTTTATGAGGCCAGCATCACCCTTATAACAAAATCATACAAAGATACAACAAAAAAAGAAAACTACAGACCAATATCTTTGACGAACACAGATGCAAAAATCCTCAACAAAATATTAGCAATCAGAATACAGCAACACATCAAGAAATTATACACCATGATCAAGTGGCATTCATCCCAGGGATACAAGGATGATTGAACATATGCAAGTCGATAAATGTGATATACCACATCAACAAAATTGAGGACAAAAAACATGATTATCTCAGTAAACACAGAAAAAACATTTGACAAAATTCAATATCATTTCATGATAAACACTCTCAGCAAATTACATGATGTCTTTTAATTCTATTTTTTCATGAACTTTTTGGAGTATCTTTATATATACGTAATTTTTTGTGTGTGTGACTGGTAAGGGGATCATAACCCTTGGCTTGGTGTCGCCTGCACTGCGCTCAGGTGGTGAGCGCACCCGCCATCCTTATATAGGATCTGAACCCGCATCCTCGGCCCTCCCAGTGCCGCTGCGCTCCCAGCACCACACTCTCCCGAGTGAGCCATGAGGTCGGCCCTATGGATACATAATTTTCAAAAATGTTTCCTTAAATGCTCTTAAACCATGCAGAGAAAAAGTTATATTTTTCCAAAAGAAAATTCAAAAGAAATTGAAAATAAGTCTTACAAAGAAATGAGGATATCTGTGATAGGGGAAATATCAAAACTGATGACCTGCTTAGCCTATATATTCAGGAAAAGTGTCATGGACACTACGTATTCAAATATTTGTCACTCAATCAAGGAACTTATGTGCTTATAGGATGAACTACACCAACACAATATTAAACCTGAAGTTTTCCCTACATCTCTTCACTTTACTTTACTGTTTCAAATGCTATGGTTCAAAGGTAAATAGGAAAAATGTAGGACAGCATCTACACATAATTCAGATAGCCTACTTTTGGATTATATATTTTATTTATATGATTAACCTTCGGCTATCTGAGTCTCAAGTTGTTTTAAAATTTTTCTGTAACTTTCTCAGCCTTATCAAATAGGATAATATTTGCAAAGGCATATTGAAGACAATTATAAGCATTATCCCTTACAAAATTAACTTATTGATAAAAGGTGGTGGCATTATTAATAAGTGTGTTTTCTGATTTAAAGAAGACATTAAAGAGCAGACTCTGAAGTCCGACGGTATGGGTTTATGTCTCAGCTGCCATTTTCTAGCTGTAGGTGATGCTATGATTAAAACAGGGACAACATTCATTGGGTTATGTAAACATATGCACACATTTCATGTGTGTGTATTCCTTATACAAGTCTAGTCATACCATGGTAGTTCATTCAATGTAAAGAAACCCATGTCCAAGTTTCTCCCAACACTTAATTACAACAACAGCTAACTCAACCTACGTTGTTTTATTTCCATGTTCCAGGCACTATCCAAGTGCTTTCCATGTATTAACTCATTTCATACTCCCAAAACTATGTGAGTTAGGTACTACTATTATCCCCATTTCAGCGATGAAGAATCTGAGACAGAGATAGTTAAAGTCGCTTGCTAAGATCTCGAAACTTTGCGGTTTTTTAAACAGGTTAGTTGTCCCTAGACTATTCTCTCTCTCTCTCTCTCTCTCTCTCTCTCTCTGTCTGTCTCTCTCTCTCTCTCTCTCTCTCTCACACACACACACACACACACACACACACACACACACACACTTAATTCTCCCATTTTCAAGAGATCCAAAGCCATATTCAAAATATGTTTGCTTTCTTGTTATTTTGTACTCTGAGGAACAGGAAGGTTGCCCTACCCTTCCATTTTCCTATTAACACTGTAAAGCTGCCTGCCTGAGAGACCAGGCAAATCCTTTGGAGTGGTCTTCAGCATGACATTGTACCTGACATCATTGTAGGGAGCAAGGTGGGTCCCGCCTGGTGCTGCATGAGGGGAAGTACTAGCTCCCCACAGAAGACGAGGCTGCAGCTGTGTTGGGGTCCCTTTAGCTGAGAAACAGACTCGCTGTGATTGTGTTAGGCTAGTGAGCTATCTGTGCTCCATCAAAAACATTACGGAATTCAACAAGCACAGGCTACAATACAACACTTAATGCAATCCAGAATCTCTGTTTATTTTTAAGCTCTTGTCCCTTAGTGGTATTTCCATCAATTACAGTTGACAATCCGTCCTCCAATTCCTTTGTCTAAGAATAATCACCCTCACTCTACTTCAGGAGCTCAATTGATTTTCCTCTCTATAGTTATAGCTTTCTTCTTTAAATTCTGGGTATTGTGGCCATTCATTAAAGCTAAGATCAAAACACTGAGCTTGCTGTGGCTGAGGAACCTGTCTAGGTTTAAATTTCTATAGACATTTCTCTCATTTATCTTTTTCCTCGGTGGGTGTGTGCCTGCCCACCCACATCCCGCTGTTCTTCAACAGCAAGTTTGGTCCTCCATCCCGGGCTCAATCCTCTGGCTCAGGGGCCACCCTCGTTCCCAGCTCCCTGCCTTTGTCATTTATTTTTACTCTCCTCTGGCTATCTAAAATAATGCACTACTTTTATGAAGCCTCCTTCCAGTGACTTTTCTATTTAAATGTTCTGTGACATTTACCTAAAAATATCATAGTGAAGAGACCACAAATCTCCCCGTTTTCCAGCAACATCTGATACATTTCTGGTGTGTTAGTCTGAGGATACTAATAAACAGTAGTTGAGTTAGTTCATGACCGTGACTGTTACAGAATTTCTGTATTGATTGTCCTTGGAGACACTGATATTGTTAGACTAGCAGCCAGGACAGCTTGTTCTGAAGCTATGTTTGTGTAGCGCGTCATATAAAAGTAGAATCCACATATGCAAAAGTAATGCCAATAGAAATTCTGAGGGAGTTCCCATAAGACACTCCTTAGAAATACGATTGGCTCACATATCTTGACACTCCCCAGTACTGAAATTCCTCTTATAGAACTTCAACAGCTGGACCTCAGAAAATCCAGTATAGCTCACTATTCCAGCTTTCTTAGAGGTGTGGGGCTGTTTCTTTTTTAAATCTGCTCAGAAAATAGACCAGGGAAATTATCATCAAATTAAAGACAGAATATAATTTTTCAAAACTTAAAAAGATGGGTTTCCAAAGTGAAGACTTTACTATGTTCTCAGTACAACAAATGAGAAAGACACCCAGGGCTCTTTTCCATGAATTTTAAACACCGTCAATAAAAATAAAATTCTAAAAGCTTCCAGAGAGTGAAAAAGAGATCATAGGCACTATCCTATGAGTTAGAAGGTCATTAATTTTCTCAGTAGCAACTTCCAAAATCTTTAAGATATTTGTCTTGTTCAGGAAGGAGATACATAGTGACTGATTCTAAATGCAGATATTTAAAAAAAAAAAAGATTAAATTTAACAGGAAGCTAAATGCAGAAAGACAAACCTAGTTTAAAATGACCATTAAAAACCAAGTGCTGAGAAAAGAAATAAAAATCATAACATAAAGTAAAGCCAGTGTAGAAATAGTGCTATCTGCGATATAATTCAACACAAAGAGTACTAAATGTTGAAAACCACTAAGATAACACAGGAGCAAGATGAGCTTCATGCACTTGTCAACACAGCTCCCACATACGATGGGAAAACTGGCATCCACAACAAAATGGGATATTTTAACATACTTTTGCAAAAATTAAAAGGTATTAACAAAATAATATGAAAATAATACATTATTTGAGTTGTGCAGTTCTCGTTACTAGTTACTAACTTAGATATAACAGCTCTAAATAGGACACTGTGTTCATCACTTTAAATTAATATTTTTTCAAAGAACATTAACAAAAAATGGTCATATAATAAGTAGAAAAGAAAATGTAAATAAGTCCCAAAGCACGTGTTTTGTAACCACATTGCAATAAAATGACAAAGTAAGAATAAAAACGAATGCTAAAATTACATCTACACGAAAATAAAGAGACTATGGCTAAAGAGAAAATTAACATAAAATTAAAAATTATCCATAAATATATGACAAAGGCACATCCATGTCCAGTATTTGAAATACAGCTTAGAAGGTCACAGAGGGAAATTTATAGCCTAGAAATCAATAGAATTTGAAAACTGAGAATTCAATAGATAAGGTAGGGAAAAAAAGTGAACACCTAAAGAAGTAAGAAAAAGATTTAGTACAAGGAAGTGAAATAAAAATAAAAAGTAGAATTTAATAGATAAGTAATTCTTTTAAATGTATTCCTTGCAAATGTAAGTAAAACAGATGAGTCTTTGCCAAGGCTGGTCAAGGAGGAAACAAAATGCATACAGTAACATCAGGAAGTTTGGGACACACACAAACAGATAACTTAATATTTTGTAATAGAATATTGTAGTAGGATGTTGTATAAGAGTAATAAAAATAATTTTAAAATGTAAATATAATAAACAAACGTTTTAAAAAATGCATACTCTTTAATTGTTTTAAAAAGAATACAATACTGGAATAAGCTGATACACAGGAAAAACATTGAAAAGGAGGCGAAATTTCAGTATCCATAAAAAAGACACCACTTTCTAGAGAGTTTTATATTTGAATGTTACTAAAATTCAAATGTTAGTAAAATTTCTGTATTTTATATGCTGTTCTAGAATGCAGAAAAGAAGAAAGTTATCAGATTTATTCTATGCATCTAGCAAAAACCCGGAAAACCAAACTGGACAAGCCTAGCATTTCTATACCTCTCTGACTTAACAAAGGCAGGAAGCCTGTGCTACTCAAAGTGTGGACCAGCAGTATTAGCATCATTAGGCAGCCTGTCAGAAATGCAGAATCTTGGACCCGATCCCAGAACTACTGAATCAGAACCTGTATTATAACAAGCTCCAAAGTAATTTCTTATTCATATCTTTTAAGATCCACTGTTTTGGGCACTGACACTAACACGAGAGCAAAAATCTTAAACATACGCAAGTTAAACCTGAATTATATCATAATACATCCCAATTAAGTAAGGTTTTATCCCAAAGTAGTTCCATGTAAACAAATCTATTCAAACAATTCGCTACAATGAGAGAATTACGGAGAAAAAACAGTAAAGTCCAAAAAAAAATTAAAATTATAAAATTCGATACACATCCCTGCCTTTAAAAAAATAAATTAAAAATAGAAGGAAAATTCATATAGTCTATATTAAGTGAATAAGAGTACAAAGCAGAAAACTATAGTGGACGTAATATTTGATAATAAAATATATCTTTATTTATTTATGTAATTGACAGATAACAATTGTATATATTTATGGGGTGCATTTTGATGTTTTGATATACATTATACATTGTGGTATAATTAAATCAAGCTATTTAACATATCTATCACCTTGCCTACTCATCATTTTTTGTAGTGAGAACATTTGTCTATTTATTTATTTATTTATTTATTTTTATTTTATTTTATCAATATACAATATAGTTGATTTTTGTGTCCCTTTACCAATTTAAAATCTACTCTTTAGTGATGTTGAAATATGCAATTACATTGTTATTAACTGTAGCCGTCATGCTGCACTACAAACCACTAAACTTATTTGTCCTATGTGAAATGTCTCATTGTTTAGCCCAAATCTCCCTTTTTCCCACACCCCCAACCCCCCAGACCCCCAGCCATGGTAACCACCATTTTATTCTCTGCTTCTGTAAATACAACTTTTTTAGATTCCACATATGAGTGGGATCATGCGGTGTCATCTTCCTGTGCCTGGATTATTACACTTAACGTAATGTCCTCCAGGTTCATCCATGTTGCTGCAAATGCAAGATTTCCTTCTTTTTAAGGCTGAATAGTATTGCATGTATATATACCACATTTTCTTTATTTATTCATTTCTGTTGATGGACACTTAAGTTAAATTACGTGTCTTAGCTATTGTGAATAGTGCTGCAGTAAACATGGGAGTGCAGATATCTCTTCCACATACTGACTTTATTTCCTTTGGATATATATACCCAGTATTGGGATTGCTGGATAGTTAGTTCTAGTTTTAGGTTTTTGAGGGACCTTCCATAGTGGCTGTACTAATTTACATTCCACCAACAATGTATAAGTGTTTCCTTTTCTCCACAACCTCCCCAATACTTTTTATCTTTCGTCTTTTTGACAATAGCCATGATAACAGGTGTGAAATGCTATCTCATCGTGGTTTTAATTTTCCTTTCCCTGATGGTTAGAGATATTGAGCATTTTTAAATATATCTGTTACCCATTCTTCATTTGAGAAATGTTTGTTCAGGTCTTTTCCCCATGTTTTAAATAAGTTGTTTATTTTCTTGCTATTGAGTCATTTGAGTTTCTTACTTATTTTGGATATTAATCCCTTATGAGATATATGGTTTGCAAATATTTTCTCCCATTTTTTAGGTTGTCTCTGCACTCTGTTGATTGTTTCCTTTGTGCTGCAAAAGCTTTTTAGTTCGATGCAGTCCCATTTGTATATTTTTGTTTTTGTTGCCCGTGGTTATAGTCAAGAAATCACTTCCCAAATTAGTGTCATGAAGCTTTTCCCCTATGTTGTTTTTTAGTAGTTTTCCATTTTAAGGTCTTATGTTTAAGTCTTCAATTTTGAGTTGATTTTTGTATATGGTGTGAGATAAGGGTCCAATTGCATTCTGCAAAAAAATATTTAATACAGCTATCTTCCCCCAAACTTAACACATTGCCAACTGTCATAGTGATTGTAACACAAAAAGAAAACTAAGTAAGAGCTCTAAATGTTGGAATGGAAGAGATGGGGTATCCATTATTTGAAATTATATTACTAATATTTAACTAAAAAACTGTAAAGAATTATATTAAAATCTACTAGAAATAATAAGAAAATGTAATAAGTTGGTAAATACAAGATAAACAGGTAGAAAAAAGATACATGATCCTCAGAAAAAACTAACTAGAGAGGATGCCATTCTCATAAAAATGAGAAATATAATAATTAGAAAGAACCTGATAAAACACGTGGAAGCCATACAAAGGACACTAAACAGACAACAGCACCAAAACTTAGTGCTTTGAAAGATCTGAAGAAAGGGTCGGACTACCGTACACCTGAGGGGGAAGGCACAATATTGAAAGGCTATCGACTCTCCCCAAATTAATTTGAAATTCATTGCAACCCCAGATACAGAAATTAAAGGACTGATTATAAAATTAACCAGGAAATTCAGTTGTGCAAAAATAACAAAGACATTTTGAATAAAAATACAAAGCAATGACGAAGGCCTTTTCCTTCCGTTATATCGAATTTATGATGAATTGCCTGGTAACGGTGTTGTATGGTCAAGAAGTTCCCAAGCAGCAGTGACTAGCTGCTGCTAGTTCGGCTTCTCATACCCATAGATTTGGTCAGCCAGGAGCCCAGGAGCCCGGGTAAACTAGACGGCTGTCCCTCTTGGCACAGTGGGAAGCACAAGCTCCATGTCCCATCACCCCAAGTTTCATGGGGTGAGGTAGAGTCCAGGGGACGTCTGTCAAAGCCGAGGGGCTTCAAGATCAGGAGATCCTGATTTTACATGAGAGCTGCTGGAAAGACCAGCTCCTCCCTGCCCAAAAGAGAAGTGAGCTCTGTGACCCTGAGTGCCTCCAGGAGAGGATTCTCTAAATTTTTCTGGAGGGAGTTATGGTCTTTTTGAATGTGTCTGCTCTAGAAGGAGAGACTATCTCTATATATCAAGCTGTTGGCTACTCACACATCCTGGAACAAATCTGTCAATGCTCAGAACATGTGTAAAACCTTCAAAATTAGCTCTAAATATAGAGTTACAAAAATATTGTGGCTTTGACACAGGCATAGATCCACGAAAAAGAATAGTCAAAAAACAAATCCCAGTAAATAAAGTTAATATATAATAAATATACACTACAGATTCATAGAAAATGACAATCTTTTTTAATAAATGCTGTTGAGGAAACTGAGTATCCACTTGAAAAATATAAACCACCTCAAATCATTAACAAAATAAATTCCAGGCAGATCAAAAATATAGATCTTTTAAAAGCTATAAAAGAAACAGAAGAAAAGGAGAGGTTTTTTGATCTTAGAATATGATATGCTTTCTTATGGAATACAAAAACCCAGGAATCATAAAGAAAAATGTTGAGAAATTTGATACGACAGATATTAAACACAAAAACACCAAAAAACCTCCTTTTTATTAAAAACGCCATAAACAATGTTAAAACACAAAAGAGAGATGAAGAGAAAATATATAGCCCATATATAATAGACAAATGATTAATCACTATCACATATAAAGTATTCTTAATTAACAATAAGAAAAAAAAGTCAAGAAAATGATTGTCAAAAATCACATTTTAGTGGATGAATAATTACAAATACAAATTTTATATAATTATTAGGAGGAAATATTAAAAACGCATAAAATATAAATAAAATAATCTTAAAAATAAAATATATATAAAATATATTTTAGGAAAAATATAATAACATGTAAAACTTCTATCTATGTGAGAAAACAAAAATTGCTGTTAGCATACAGAGCTATGGGAAATGCAGAGAGGTGGGGCGTTTACGTTTCAACAAATTGTTTTGGAGAGTATACATTAAGATAAATTATAGAGGGCAATTTGCCAGGATCTATCAACATTTCAAATACATGTGACTTTTGACACATCAACTTCAATTCTACATTTATATTCTACAAATCTATGTGCATATTTGCAGAATAAATCACGTGCAATTGTGTTCTTTTTAGTCTAGTTTTTACAAGGAAAAAATAAGTTATTTGCAGCTATTTTGTATTTTTGTAACAGGAAAAAAGTAGCTAAAGATCATGGATGCAATGGGGAAATCATAAAATATACAGCACATTTATACTGTGTAATACTATTCAGACAAATGAAATAGGCTTAAATATAAAACCACAAATTCTCTGATATATACTTTAAATAAAAGTAAAAAACTAGTTTATAGATAAACAATAAACATATTGTAATTCAGGTAACATAATATAAGCATACGTTTAGATAATTATGTAATTTGAAAATGCAAAAAGAACCTATCTGGAATATCATACACAAAAACATGTTACTCTAGGGTAAAAAATTAAAATAATGAAGGAGGCAGAGAGAGGTTGTTGTAGGGGATAATCTCTTTTAACTTTTATTTGACTGCATTATTCAATTACTTTCTATAAAAAAGAATTCAAGTATTGCTTGGGTAATTATTAAACAAATTTGTTTTAGTACGTAAACGTACAGCCATGGAAGAGCCAAGACCCATATCTATTATCTGCAGCCTGTGTATGTCACCACTACATCAAATCGTGAAACTAATCCTCTGAGACCTTTGCACTTCTGAGCTCTTGGTGACCTACAAACAACAGGATTTTCTTATAAGTGGAATCATTCTCATGTGTCACTTAATTGGCTTCAAGTCTGCATTTTCTTCTTGCTGACATTTAATCACTAGAGAAAATGGCAGAATAAACCATGTAGGTGCCATTTTTCATGCCGACCATGAGACTCCCACCATCAATCTCATGTCAGTTTAGAACATGCTTCATTGAAGAAGGTACCATATGAGTTACTTAATACTTATATTAAGTAACCAGAAGAGATGCCGGGCCACAGTGAGTGAACAGTGACTGTGCTTCTTGACACCATGAGACGCAACACGTGAGTGAGAAAAATGAAGAGTTGAGACTTTGGAATCAGACGAGGATGGATTTTGATGCAATTTGACATCTTGCAGCTATAACAAACTAGGCCTCCCTTTTTCTTTAACTAACGACCTGTAGGGTAGAGAGGTAAGACACACAGCACAGCACCCAGTTTTGAGGAGGCAAACAGCAATCGTGTCTTGCCTTAGTTGACACTTCCAGCCTCCACGGTGAGCTCCTGATGGATCTGCTCCAAGCCACGTGATGCGCATAGTGGCTTTAGTCATGAAAATATTCAGACAAATTTGAGCTAAGATAAGAAGGGTATTCACAGACACGTGAGCACTATATTCGTTGTCATTAAAATATGATCACGAAACGGAGGAGGAGAGGGATCAGTCTCTACACGTCAGCACCAACTTCAGACCCATCTGTGCAGGAACCTGCTGCTCAGACGTTCTGTGCACAGTCACAGACCCACGCCCTGCAGTGAGACTCTGGCTCAAAGCAGCTTTGCCACTTACTGGTTGTGTGATCTTAGGGGAATTATCCAGATAGCTGGATAATTGAGTTATTATCATGATGATGATAATATAATGATAATATAAATATCATAAACATGCCACTTCAGAGGTCTGCTGTGAAGCTTAAGTGAGTTAGTGCACATGCTGTGCCTAGCATGTGACGATATCGTATGTGTTAGCTCGCTGTTATTGTTGTAATCACAGTAGTCTTTTATTGCACTCCTAAAGCTCATCTTCATATGTATAAAATTGCACTATTTATAAGTGTACTTCAGTCTCCTGCCTGGATTGATTTTTATTAACTGATAAGTTTGTAAGTTTCTTGAACTTTCCCTCTGCATTCTTCGAGGGTTCTTGCAAACAACGCCACTGATAAATGTTGAACTCAATATGATGAATATGATGTATTGAAAGTTCACTATTAAAAAACGGAATTATAAAAACTATGATAAAAATGGATTTTGAAATATTTTATTTTCAAGTGTTAGATGTTTACTTAGCTATGCTGCAGATTTGGAATGCAATATACTTTTTTATTTTATATTCAAATTACAAAAACTGTGCTTATGGATTGTTAAACATTTTGAGGTTAGAATGTTATGAAGTATTTATTAAAATATTTTAAATATTTTTAGGAGAAAAGTAAAACAAACAAACAAAACTAAAATATAAAGTGCATAGAGTATGCCATGGGATCAGGAGTTTGATGGGGGCTGACACTGGCATTACCCAAACATGTCCACCCTGTCTGTCCCTTCTCTGCTGCTGCTGTCCCGATGCTGGACAGTGAGATGGAAGAGATGCCTCAGTGGGGCTCGGGGGAGACTTCTGCTGTTTGGATCAAGAAAACAATCAATTCCCTCCTCTCTTCTCCCTTGGCTTTTCCTTCTACTTCTCTTCCCCATTGCATTCTCATGCTCTCCTGGAGCTGTGTCCCTACCTCAGGGGCACACTCCTGCTGGTAGGTCCTGGGGTCCCAGTGGGAGGAGCTAGTGCAGGTCTGCTGCCCAGGCAAGTCTACCTGAAGTCTTCTGAGCCCCACCCAGGTCCAAGGAGGAATAGGTGGTGGGCATTGGGCTTGGCTGTGCACCCTGGAGTGGGGTCTCCACAGCCTTTGGGGGCCTGAGAGATCCAGATATGGCAGTGAGTTAGGATTGCTCAGGCCAGGAGCCTGCACTGCACTTCTCTAGTTGGAGCTCCAAAAGTCCTGTGGATCCTAAACGCCAGTCTGGCTTCCAGTTCCTGTGAGTGTCTATCTGCAGGAGAGAGACTGGAACATGTGTTCCTAACAGCGAGTCACCTCAATTTTAACTTTCAACTATTGAAACATATGGTGTAGGGCTTCCTTCCGCCTGTCCTCCTGCCCTGGCACTCAGAAACTGAGAGGACCTGGCCTCACGTGGAGCATCTCATACAGGCTTCTCAGAAGTGAGTGTGCTGACAACAACATGAGCTCACAAGAGATACAAATTGTAATTATTGTCTTTGGCGTAGCTCAGAAAGTGAGGTAAAGTGCCACTGTAGAGCACGGAATGATTTTCAACCCATGTTTAGCTTTTATTCCTTTATGCTGACTACTACTGAAAGACTCTGCACATCTATCTTCTGCGAGTAAGTTATCCTTCCCAGTGCAGTCCCATCCTGATGCTCACTCAGGAAAGCAAGCCCAGGAGGCTTGAGGTAGGCTAAGCCCTCAGCACGCCCAGCACTGCCACCCTGCTGCTCCCAAGTCACAGGCGGGAGTCACCTGCACCAACACCTACCTGTGCCAGCAGAAATTTCCTCCTCTTGCTCTTAGCTTGTGTGAAGGGTCAGGCAGACTGTGCTGAGAATGTTGTCTTCAACGTCAGATGTGAAGAATCCCAGTCGGACAAACAATCTCGTAGCAAGCTGGTAAACAGCCACCTAGAAACCTACCACTTCTGTGATGTCTGGGTGAACACCCAGAACTGTAATGAAACCAGAAAACTCCACCAAAATATCAAGTTGCACCATTCCTACTAAAAGAAATATGTAAAATTGTCTTCTACCTGTTATGGAGGTTGAAATGTACAAACAGCACATGGTATTAGTCCGTTTTCTGTTGCTTAAAACAGAATACGTAAAACCAGATAATTTATAAGAAGACAAAATTTATTTCTCACAGTTTCAGAGGCTGGGAAGTCCACAGTCCAGGGGGCGCACCTGGAGAAGACCTTCTTCTGGGTGAGAGCTCTCTGCAGAGTCCCATGGTGACCAGGGTGTCACATGGTGAGAATGATCAGAGCAAGAGTGTTAAGTGCTCACTTGCTTTCCTATAAAGCCATCAGAACCACTCCCTGATAACCCATTAAACCATTACCATTAACCTATTACTCCACGAATAGTTAATCCATTCACGAGGGCTTAGTCATCATGATCAATTCACCTCTTAAAGACCCCACTTTTCAACACTGCCATAGTCTGATTTCTCCCCTCTTAACACTGTTACAATAGTGATCAAGCTTCAATGAGTTTTGGAGGGACGTTCAATCCACAGCACACACTAAAATAATCATTCGGAAAAATGTCACTGTGTAATTTGAAATTGTTTTATTAATATAACAGGTTAGTAACTCGTTGAACATAATGTCTCTAAGTTGGTTATCAGATAGTTTGAAAGTACAAACAAAACACTACAATAAAGCACTTTAGCTTGTTCACTTTGAAAATAAAACCAATTTTCATCACATAGAAAGCATAGCAACTTGTTTATTTAAGGAAATAAGGACATAATTTCCTGAGTGTTAAATAGGCATTGCACTTAATGGATAAATACTGATTGATATTATCATCAGTAATATTAACCTGATGTTTAAACATTGTCAGCAGGTATAATTTTATGCCAATAGGACATATTCTTTCTCTGTTTTTGTATTGGATATTACGAATTAATTTTTTTCTTTAGATTTGATAGTCTAGATTTTTGTAATAAAAGTATGTTTCTTAAATCTAGGTATTGTATTTAGCTACACAATCAAACTTTAGTTTCCCAAATACTGGGAACTTAGAGAAAAATAATTCAGAATTATTTTTGGTATCTTTGATAATAAAGTTTTCAAATACTAGATCTTATTCTATAAAATTAAATGACTTTCTATTTAAATTATACCTTCTTGCATTTTTCTTTAAAATTTTAATTAAATGATATTTTAAACTAGATAAAGGTTAAAAAGTTAAATTTTAAATATGATAAAAATAAAAAAGTTTCAGTGTGGTTTAAGCATATTTTGTAGATTTTTGTATAATGTATTTATAATAATGGTAAATGGTTTACAATACTTTTTTTGAGGGGCGCTAGTAATCATCTGGTATTGAAAATGGGGGAAAAATTGTCATTTCCTGAGAGTATCCCAGCAGGTCCTAATTCCACACCCAGCAAGTGGCCTATTCTTTCAACAGATATAAAGCATAAAATTACTGGCAGACATGAAACCGCCAAGTTTATCAAGTACCTGAGGCCTGACCACTATGAGACCGCATGAAGTTGAAAGTCTCCTGATGTTCACTTTCCTCCTCTCTCCCTGGAACGTGGAACTGATCCTAAACCATGAACGTGTCCGTCCCGCTCATGTGTCTGCAGTTTGGGCATAGCTCTGTGAGGACAGCTCTTTCCACAGCATCAGCTGGGACAGCACCTGGGCTGGACTGACTCCTCAGAGCTAATCTGTTCACGTGTCTGACTGTGGATGAAACCTTGTGTGGGACCTCAGTTCTGGTGGCTTTTCTGTGGGACCATGGGCTTCTCATACCACAGTAGCCAAGCTGTAAGGGAGAGCATCCCGAGAGAGCAACTATGTCACCTTTTCTGACTTGCCCCCCAAATCATGCAGAATCACTCCTGCCACAGCCTATTGGTTAAACACGAGTCACTAAGCCCAGACTATATTCAGGAGAGAAAATCAGACTTTACTTCCTAATGTGAGGAGTGACAAGGAATGTGCGGATGAGCAAAATCACCATAATGACATATTATTTGTTATTTATTTTTTGGCATGATCAACATTTCAGCTAATGTAATTTTAAAAAAGAAAGAGTAATTATAAGTAAATATATTGGAATTGCATCAAGTAATTCAATTTTTTAACTTCTAATTTTTTAATATTTTTGGTCTTATTCCTAGAAACATCAAATAATTAAAATACACATTAATTGAAATTAATGAAGTGGTGCCATTAATTAGCAAGAACAAGATCAGTGTGAAAGAAACAGGTATATTTCTATATAACAGCCATCACCAGTTAAGAGAAAAAATAAGTTTATTTACGACCAAAGTAAAATAAAATAATATTCTTATAGTTATTGATAGAGAGAAATGTGTTTCATCTGTTTTATATATAAAAATTCAAAATGTTTGTGGGAAAATAGAATTGAAAGAGAATATGAATCTTTCCCTGATCTTTTTGAAGTACCCGCGTGTATATCATCTGTTTGTCTGTCTGAATCTTGCTATGGTGTAAGTGTTTCTGCTCTGTGCCTCTCTGCCTGTGCTCACAGCATGACCTCGGCCTGCAGTAGTGTCTCACTTTGCTTTATCTGGCCAGCTTTGAACGAGCCCACTGGACCCTAAGACAACATCCTACATCACACCCTTCATCACAGCAAAACCAACAAGTCCTGATGGCCATGACCATGGCACTGATACTGCTGTGCCCTGCTGTCCTGCATGGTATATGGCACGTGACAGAAGCTCCTTGAACATCTGACAATTTGAACCTAAGTTGATGAAGGGTAGCTCCACCCCAGGTGTGACTCAGGCATGGAGCTGAGGCTGGGGTCCAAGGGAAAGAGCTTCGTGTCACTCTGCCATGCATATGCTGGGCAGTTCTGTGTGTAAGAGAGAAAGCACAGCAGAGACTCAATTACCTTAGGCTGTGAATGTTTTTAAATATACTAAATTTGTTTTTTGTGGTTTACACATTATTTATCCTTCATCTGTAATGTCTTTGATTCTTTGCCCCAGATGCTTGCTGATTTCATATTTTCTCCTATATTATCCTTAAATTATCCAATAGACTCGATGTGTGATTCTTCAAGCATCACATCAATTTTGCAGAACACAACATGTTCTATCAAATCCCTTCTTATAGGATTTTAATCTTCAATAAAATAAAGCGGGAGGGGGATTTTGAGACAATACTATCTTAAATTATGACACTTCGAGGCTGCCTATCCCCTACTTTGTAGAGTTCACCTTTGTAATCTGAGCCCCAGCACACAATTAATGAAATGCGTGAGTGGTAATAGCAAGACACTGAAAGGACTTACAAACACACAAACTGTGTTTTATTTAATTTTTCTCTACTTGAAAAATCTTTGCATTTGTCTAAGAATTCACTGAATTGATGACTCTCCAAAATTAGGAGGTTAAAGGAGCAGGAGTGGTGGGGTGGCACCTGCCAAGGGACAGCCTTCCTTGGATGCCACAGTCCTTGGTCTGATGGGCATGTTGAAAGGCAAGTATTAGAGTGACACAGTTGGAATTATCCCTGCGGTAAAGCTGGGAACAGGAGTCCAAACACATTGGTGAGCAAGTTCTCTGGGGCAACAGGCCTACACTTGTCTAGGTTAAAGGAAATGTTCCTAATTAACAGAGGGTAACCTGCACGTGTCACTTCACCCCACAGGGGTCATGGGTACTCAGAGAAAAACCATATGTGAGTAAAGAGAGAAGTCAACAGGCTGACATTTATTATTTCAGTTCATCAGGTTTCTCGTTAATGAGTGTGGTAAAAATAATCTTAGCATACATGAGTGTTGAATCTAATTCTCATCAAGCTAGAATTATATATTCTTTGTTGTGAACAAGGTACCCTTTAAAGCTTTATTCACTGATTCGGGACACTAAAATTGCAGTGAACAATTTAAACCACTGGCCTTTAACAGAGGAAAACCCTGCTACTCTTCTGGGTCTATTGACTTCCGTAGCTCTAAACAACTGCTTTCTTTGTATGACAGCTACATGACTGAGAGCTGTTTAAGGCACTAGATCTGCATTTAAGGAGATAATTCATACCTAATTCATACCTACTTGTGAAAGTTTGTGCTTGAAAATCAGTTTAAGAATGATCATCAGAACTACGAAACCACTGGATTATCACAGCCTCCTGTTTTCATGTTTGTTAGATTTTACAGCATCTAATTCATGACCTAGTACAGTACTGAGCACAAAATAGGCACTCTGTAAATACACCAAGAACTTGATGATAGCAGTCTTTCAGTACCCGAATATGTATGTGGTTTATTTTATAACTCTGAAAATCTTTACAGTAATTTGTGTATAACATGATATCGTAAATATTTGTCCATTGAGTGAATAAACGAACAACATATTTTTCAGTAGCTCCTTTTTAACAAACAGACACTTTTACTGGACACTTGGAATTCTTTGATCGTTTACCATCTCATGAGTAAAAACACAATAGGAATTAATAAATAGTGTAAATGAAAAAATACATTGGTTGTTTCACTTTTTCAAAGAGCATCATCTATTTTTACTAAAAACATATATAAAATAACTTGCCTCCAAAACGTTGTGAAACTCACTAAGTGGCATCAAAAGTGTGGGAAATGACTTTCTGTTCCCTTCTCACCCGGCCTTATCACAAGCATAATACTGCAGCGACTGCCTATCATCAAAATGACCCCAGAGCTCCTCTGGCAGATAAACATATTTTTCTAGGATTGACATCTGCTTTCTTTTTAAGCCCTGCGGAGTCCTGTGGGGTCACAAGGAAGGCCCGCTGGTGACACTGAGCCGCCTGGCTCTCTGCGGATGAGCTGTCCGGTGCTGGAGGAGCCATCCCTGGGCACCCAAGCGGTGCAGCCGCACCGGCCCACCGCAGTCCCTGCACCCTGATACCAGAGGCCCTGGAATCTGGACGCTTGGCACTGTCCCATTTGTGTTCATTTCAGTTTCCCTAGAATGCAAGCTCTACTCTGTTTCCACACAATCACTGGAACTCAGTGTCTCCCAAGCAGGGGCACAATTCGAGTCACCTGCCCCTGGACCTCACCCAGACACAGTAAGAAAAGCCCCAGGCCCTTTCTTAACATGTCCCCACGTGTTTCTAATGCGGAGTCAGAGAAAGGTGGTCTCTTTTAAAAAACAGCTATTTTCACCTCAACTCAAATGGCTTATGTTTTTTTTTTTAACTTTTATTTATTTATGTTTTCAACTATGTAACCACTTATCACTTGGGTGGTTAATTCTCTGCTACCAACCAGTTCTTTTAATGTCAAGCCCACAGTGCAGAAGGGTTCAAGAGCTGATTTCCTGAGAATAAAAAGCACAGATGCAGTGCAGAGCATTGCTGCAGGAAATCCTTCTCTTTCCATTGTTGCATGTTCTAGTTCACTAACCATATTCCACTGGGAGAGATTTAACTTACAAGGAAGGGTCAGGGATACACACATTGAAGTGGGACACTGATGAAATAGAAGTAAAGAAAAGGTGTAGGAGAGTCAATGCCTTTACGATGTAATAATTCTGCACCCGTGGATATATGCTTCAAAAATGTCAAAAGTATTCCAGTTTGGATTAAATTCTATTCAGTAGGAATTTTTGGTAGAGTAAGGAAGAAAAATTAAATGTATTATATGACAAAGTGCAAACTAAGTGTGTTTATGATTATGAAGCCAATTTAAACCCTGTAACCTTGTAGATAGAAATTGTAATGCAATACAGGGCAACAGAAATCTATATTGGGACCATCATTATGCATGTAATGAATTGTATAATTTTCTCACTTTTTTTCACTTGCTATTATGTGTATTCGTAACTAAATCAGTAAAGTCATTCTAACCTATCTGTTAAAATACTCATCACAATTGCCTACATAGAATTAAAAGGAATAAAAAGACATAGTAACTCTTCATTATTCCTTGTTCCCCAGATCATGTCTGAGACTCACAGGGAACATGACAAGAAATAAAACTCAACTTTAACAGCACTGACTATGTATATAATGGAAATTATCTGTATCATGACCATTTCTCACACAGTTAATGAGATTTCTCGTTTTTTTAAATTAGACCAGTGTTTTGCGTATAAACAATAAAAAGCAAATATTAACTATATAGAGACCCAGAAATGCTGACAGATAGTGATGGGAATGCAGGGTGACTAATCTGAGGTGAAACATCAGGGCTTCGAGATGTCTGTGTGAGGTGGTTGTGGTCCACAGGCCAGTAGCATCTGCTGGGATTAAAGGCTCACGGGACTGTACCGAGGAACCGACTGACTCTATCATAATACAATCTTCTGAAGGGTTAAAGCCTCTCAGGACATGGGGGTGGCTTATCACATTGTACGAACCTTTAAGTGACCATGAAGTCACTGTGCAAGAAAAAAGGCTGACTGGAGCCAACATGTACTTAGCAGTCCATTATCATTTGGATAGCATGTTCTCTACAATGGTTCTGAAAATTTTTAGGGCGTGATGGTGGGGCAGGAAGTGGGAGGAAGAAGAGACATGAGAGAGAAAAGAGAGAGAAGACGCACACTAGCATGGGAAGCTAACAGCAGGGGACTGTGTGTGAGTGTGGGAGCGTGTGTGAGCGAGTGTGTCCACGTGAGTGTGAGCGTGAGTGTGACCACGTGAGCTTGTATTTGTGCGTGTGAGTGTGAGACTGTGTAAGTATATGTGTGTGTGCATGTGAGTGTAAGCATGAGTGTTTTCACGGGTTAGTGTAAGTGAACGTGAGCATGTGTGAGCATGTGTGTGAGTCAGCTTGTATGCAACTGAGTGTGAGTGTGCGAGTATGAGTGTGTGTATAAGAATGTGCAGGGATGTGGGAACTTTTCTGTAAACCTAAAACTGCTCTAAAAAATAAAGTCTATTAATTTAAAAACAAAACAAAACAATCCTAATCTCAGAGTTTTCCTAAACTGCTGATTAGACACTTTAGGCAACTAAAAGATGCTTCTCAATGAAGGAGGAATCTATGTAACTGAGCTTCTCTGCATCTGATGAACAAGATCATTTATTTTCAACAGTGGTGGATACATATATTCAAAGCTAATTTTAATAAGAGCAGAGAAGGATGCCATTTTAAGAAAGAAAACCAGCTTAAGTTTCTGATGTAAATGATGCATGCTTTAATATTAAAATTTATGTCAGTTGATAAAGTTCAGTTCAGAATTGCTGTAGAGGTTGCACCACTAACTGTACCTTATGTTTTGAAGATATTTTGTTATCAAATATAAATTTTTTTTATCTTAGAAGTAAACTTTTATTTGCTTCCAAATATTTCCTAAGAACACTGTATGATAGCAGCCTTCTTACAGAGGCTTTCTGGCATGTAAATTAGTTACAAAAACATGAGAAAACACAGGTCATCTTTGAATAGTTTTTTCTTAGATTTTGAAGAATATAGACATTTCTGACCAAACTATGTAATAACTGTGAGGCAGAACTGTACCTTAAAATGTCTTCTAAATACTGTACTTTGAATAAAGTATTCCCTTAGTAAGGAAAATTTATTAATGGCATTGATGAAAAATCAGAATTTTAAAGTGTGCTACTGACAACTCTCCACATAGCAACTGTGGTAGATAGTTTATACAAATGTCACGAAGCGGTGGTGATTGTAAGCACACGTTTATAATAGTCCACGGTTTTAATTGAAACAAAAGTAAGATCTCTTTTAAGAACGAGAAGAGCTTGTTACCTGAGCAGTTAGTTCTCAATTAAGTAATACATTCTCATATATAAGGTAAATATAGAGGCAACCATTCATGAATCGTTGCATTTATCAATGAGCGATGCTGGTTCAAACAGGGTATCTTGTACAAAATGTTCAAGCTTCTACATAGCCAAATAATTGGGTTTTGACAGGATGAACGTTTGGGCAATCTCTACATTTGTTCAGATGCTTAATTTTTGTTGAATATTTGGAAGGCAATGGCAGGGTATTTGAATTAATTGATTTTTAAGGTTTGAGCAAACAGAAGTTTTAGAAACCTATGTCACTTTAAATCGGGAAATAGTAAATAAAAACTTATTGGGAAATTACACTCAAAAGGCTGGTTTTACTACTGAAAACAAACTATATTATGTTAGTAAACTGCTCAGTTTCTATAAAATAAAGACTTTCGGAGACAATTTTTAATGTATTTTTCAAGTGCCCTTCAACATATTTTTAACAAACCTTGGTGACATCTGACTACTTTGTTTATCTGATAGGACTGGTTGGTTCCCATAGTCTCTCTCTGCACACTCACACACTCACACATGCACAATATAGTGCCATCTGCAATGTGAGACACTATGATTAATGAGTTAGTTATGAAAACAAATCATGATGTTGAATGCCCTGGGCAGAACTGGTTTTTATACAAAATGCACATGTACTAGAATAGGATTTTGTAATTTTAAAATATTTTTACATATGTACATGTGTTATCTCAATTAATGGAAGTGGCCAGCACTTTTTTGAGCAAGACTACAAAGGCACAGCCAACTAAAGCAAAAATGCACCAATGGGACTACATCAAACTAAAAAGCACAGAAAGGGACACTGTCAACAAAATGAAGACACAACCTACAGAATAGAAGAAAATTTCCAAACTACTCATCAAATCAGGGGCTAATATCCAGAATATGTAAGGAACTCAAACAACTCAACAGCAAAAAAATATAAATATAAATATAAATAATAACCCAATTAAAAAAAATGGGAAAAGGACCTGAACAGACATTTCTCAGAAGAAGACATACAAATGGCCAACAGGCACATGAAAAAGTGCTCAACATCAATAATCACCAGGGAAATGCAAATTAAAACCACATTGAGATATCATCTCACCCCAGTTAGTCTGGCCATTATCAACAATACAAGAAATAACAAATGCTGGCAAGGATGTGGAGAAAATGGAACTCTCCTACATTGTTGGTGGGAATGTAAATCGGTCCAGCCACTGTGGAAAACAGTATGGAGGCTCCTCAGAGAACTAAAAATAGATTTGCCTTACAACCCAGCTATCCCACTACTGGGTATGTACTCAAAGGAAATAAAATTAGTATATCAAAAAGACACCTGCACTCCTGTGTTCACCACAATACTACTTACAGTAACCAAGAGATGAAATCATCCTAAATGCCCATCAATGGATGAATGGATAAAAAATCTATGGTATATATACACAATGGAATACTAATCAGCTACTAAAAAAAAATTATGTCCTATCATTTGCAGCAATATAGATGGAACTGGAAACTATCATGTTAAATGAAGTGAGACACAGAAAGACACATACCACATGATCTCACTCATATGTGAAATCTTAAAAAAAAAAAAAAAAAGGTTCTCATAGAAGTAGAGAGTAGAACACAGAGTCTGGGAGGGAGGAGAGGGGGTGGAGAAGGAAGGGGCAGAGAGGCAGTAAACTGATGCGCATAAAACTACGCTGTCTACACTAAGGGAATCATTGTGCAGTATATGCATGTATTGAAACAACACACTATGCCCCACAAATATGTACAATATTAAAATAGAAAATTAAAATTAGGTTAAAAACCAAACAACCTCATGGTCTGGAGCATATATTATTTTTCTGTTTCATAGATGGAAAATTGAAATGCAAGAAGGTCAAATGACCCCTTCCTCTTCCCTTTGAGCCCTCACTCAGGCCCATGGCCAGGACTTAGCAGAGTTGAGCATGGAACCTGGAAGCCACATCCTTCTCCTTCTCCTTCTCCTTCTCCTTCTCCTTCTCTTTCTCCTTCTCCATATATAGGAGCTACACACCAGTAGCAAGTAAAGAAAATTCAGTGCCAGCAGTCCCAGGTAGTGTAATAAATAAGGAGGTGCTTTGTCACCACTGCTGCCTGATCCTGTGACCCAGCACCAGCTCCAGGCACCAGCCCATGTGTCTGCCTCAAGTCCCCAGAGAAGGTACACTCACCTCATACTCAAGTGCTTGGATACAAAAAGAGTCAGCAGCAAAGCCTACAAATAGAGGAGGGAGTCTTTCCTTTCATAGCACACTCCAGAGTAGCAGAAGAAACAAGTGTCCTACTAGATGGCCAAATATCAAAAACAAACAAACAAAAAAAAAAAAAAAAAAACTAAAACTACAAATAAACAAGAAGATATGACACCACCAAAGCAATATAGTAATTCTCAAGTACCATGTCCCATAAAACAGGAAACCCTTGAGATGTCTGAAAAAGAATTCCGAGTGCTGATCTTAAGAAAACTCCAAGAGATAAAAGAAGAATCAATTAGATAACACAATGAAACAAGAGAAAATATCCAGGACGTGAAGGAGGAAATTTACAAAGGATTAATATCTTAGTAAATGAATGTAACAGATTTCCTAGAGCTGAAGGATTCACTCAATGAAATAAAAAACAGAACAGAAAGCTTGAGCAGCAGACTAGAGCAAGCAGAAGAAAGAATTTCAGACCTTGAAGATGGTCTTTTTGAAATACCTAGGAAGACAAAATAAAAAAAGGAAAAAAGGAAAAAAGAATTAAACAAAATGAAGAAAATTTAAGAAAGGTAGCAGAAGACCTCAAGAGCACAGACTTCTGAATCATAGGTGTTCCAGAAGGGGAGGAGAAGGGAAAAGCCATTAAAAACCTGTTCAAGGGCCGACCCCATGGCTCACTCGGGAGAGTGCGGCGCTGGGAGTGCAGTGGCACTGGGAGAGCCGAGGCCGTGGGTTCGGATCCTATATAGGGATTGCCGGTGCACTCACTGGCTGAGCGTGGTGCAGACGACACCAAGCCCAGGGTTATGATCCCCTTACTGGTCACGAAAAAAAAAAAAAAAAAAACCTATTCAAGGAAATAATATCAGAGAATTTCTCAGGTATAGGGAAAGATGCAGACCTTCAGATCCAAGAAGCTCAAAGATCCTCAAACAGATCCAATCCAAAAAGATCCTCTCTAAGACACATTGTAGTCAAACTAGCAAAAGTCAAAGACAGAGAGAGAATTCTAAAAGCAGCAAGAGAAAAGTGTTAAGTCACCTGTAAAGGAGCTCCCATCAAACTAACAGCAGACTTCTCAGCTGAAACCTTACAAGCCAGAAAAAACTGGGATGATATATACAAAATACTAAAATCTAAAAATTGCCAACCAATTCTGTATCTCAGAAATGAGGAATAAATAGTGTATTTCCCAGACAAACAAAAATTATGGGAGTTTACTACCACATGACCAGCCCTGCAAGAAATACTCAAAGGAGTCCTGTATCTGGAATCTGAAAAATGATAATCAGTATCACGGATTTACAAGAAAGAGCAAAACCTAGTTAAAAGCAATATGCAAACAAGAAAGAGAAGCTAAATCATGTTTGTCTGTAGATAATTTAAAAACAACAATAAAAGTGGTTAAGTCAATCCAGTTTTGCTATCACCAGACCCAGCAACTCTGAGCACCATGAGTAACAAAATCCTCCCTCAGGGCAGGACACTCCTCTTTCTCACCTGAGTACACCATGTGGTTGTACAAAAAGGTAGAAAAAATGCCAGATGCTGTGTCTCTTGTTTTTTCTTAATCCAGCTCTCCCTCCCTTGAGGAAAAACATCAGCGAAGCCATACATTTAACTAAATTACCAGTCTAATGTATTGTTCAACACAGATTGTTATCTGGTACAATAGATAAGTGGTCTTGTCCAAAGTTGGTTTTGTGCAATAAATGCCACAGTAATATTAATAACTTTTAATGCACTATTTGTAGAATGTGTGTAAAACTAGGGCATAGTCATTTTTACTTGATCTTTGACAAAGAGGAAAGATTCTTTGGGAGCCAGCCTGATTTGAATTGGGAATTACATGAAGAAGGAAAAAGAAAGGAAAACACCCCCAAGGCATTTCTCTCCTCATCAACCTCATAAAGCAACATCAATATACCACTGGTCAAAATAAACTCCAGAATCATTTTTTCAATGAGGTCAGAAGTGACTGCTTTTAGTCACCATAGTCTTTACAGTTATATTTCCAATTCTTCATATCTGAGCATGTGGAAAACTATTAATTTATTGCATTTCTAAGAATTTAATTTAGCATAGTACTTTTAAAAATAAATGCAAATTCATGTTCATATCAAGATTAGGTATCCAAGGTCACGAGATGATCTCTGAAAGGAGATATAGGAATTTCCTCTTCCCATGTGATTTTACAAGAGAGGTTATCAAATAGCTGCAGCATTCAGTTTAGGGCTGGTCTGTTTGTTTGTAGATTGGTGAGTTTGACAGCAGATACTTTGAGATCCAAATCCAAATGCCTAAAGAGGGCAGACAGACAACACAGAATGAGATAAGAAGGCTACTGTGAACTTTTGAAGGGGGCATGTGTTTTCTTCACTTTGGTTAATTGTTAGATGCAGAAAGAAGTGCTTTTTTATTCATAGCAATTTTATTTTATTTTTAATTTTATCATTATACAATGTAAACAGGCTGAAATTGCTCAGTTAGGAGAGCATTAGACTGAAGGAGTATTTAATGCTGCAAAATCACTTGATTTTTTTTTCCCAAAGAATACAGAAATCCAAATTGTCCTACAAAATTTCTTGATACCTAAATATTGGTCCTTACTTTTTAAAAATACAAAGAACTATGTGGGCTCAACACTGGTGAGCTGACAACTTTTAAACTTAGTTTTAGATCTTTCGTATCATAAATCTGAGCTTGTTAACATAATCTCAGTCATTTCAGTTTTCTTTTATAAAGTAATATTTTGTGTATAATGGAAATCTGTATTCACAAATTTCCTGCATTCAGTCATTTTCTGGAGATATGTGAAGAGGAAAGAAAAGTGGACAGCAGATACCACTGGAAATACCGTGGATGTGTCTGTCAGAGGGTCGAGTTGGTCTGAAGGCTGATTCTGTTGGGCTCTGCAGGTCTGTGAGGAGTGATCAGGAGTTTTCTTCTGTTCTTTTACCTAAGGCGTAACTTTGCTAAGCTCTCTCAGACCTACTTCCTTGACTCCGTCCATCCTCATGTGTATGCACTGCCTTTTGAACAAATATACTTTTTTTTTTTTAATGTAAGTAATAAGGACATCACCTTTCCCTCACTTTAAAAAAAAAAAATCTTTATCCTCACTCTCAGTTCTGACTGTCGGTGAAGTTGCTGCAGGAGGTGAGTTACGCATGTGGAGTCACAGGAAGGTGCTGGAAAGGGAGAGTCCCAAGCTCTAACAGATGTCCCCAAAAGCTTCTGAACGTGGGGAACAAAGAAACCCAAAGTCCCTGTGATGCCATGCTGTCTCTCATGACACAAGGCCCCTCCACCCATTCATGCCCTTATAGATGGTCCACACAGTGCCTCCAAAACAAGTAGAGGGTAGATACAGCATACACCCCACCCAGCAGGGTCTGCTGCAAGACTTTGTGAATGTAATAACAGCTATGTCTATGCAAGGCGTTGAGTCAATCACTGTACTTCAATGACTAATTAAATGAGAAAGAAACGCAGTCAAACTGATTGATTGGATTCCCCAGGCATGTGTCTGAACTGACTGAATTCATTTCAAATGGCTGCACTCTAGCTCTGCATAGACATAACCTACATCGAGTTTTGTTTTTTAAACCATTGGAAAGGTTTAACTTCCCAAACTGTTCTAGAAAAGTGAGATTGCAGAATACACAGCAAATATGCCCCTAAATTCTGAACTGTTTTTAGCTCATTAGTCAAAACAGAGCATAATGGGTAGTAAATACGCCTAGAGAAAAACCTTCCTTCAATGTTTCTGACTTAGCAAGAATGAGAAAAATTAGATTGACTAGGAAAATGGTTTTTAACCTTTATTCTTAGCATAAATCACGAGGCTAATTTTTCAGTCTATTCCTATAGAATTCAATTAAAGGTCAGATTTGTAATGGAAATCCTAATTATTAATGTGTTGCTATTTTAATTATTAATAAGTTGCAATATTTGCATAATGGATAAAGAAAATGCCCAAGATCAGCTTTGGTGGCTTCTGAAGAGCCTTTGAGTGTTTTGGATGTTAACAAACTATATGAATCGTTTTAAAAACACGTCCACCTAGAACATTTATTCAAAGTATTATAAAGGTAAATATACTATTACCATTTGTCAGAGAATGTATTAACCAAATTATATCTATATTATTTTTTAAAAGTGATTTGTAAAGAAATGATCAAAGAAAAGATAGTAAAGACATTTTTATTCTTTTATACAATTGTAACTTATTAAGTTCTAAAGAATAATTTGGTTTATAATCTTTTTAAACCATACCCAATGTTAGTCTACTTCATCCTGAAAAGGTATGGAAATTAAAGATCGTGATTAGAGTTTTGCACAGGAAGAAACATGTCACACGTGTGAGGTTCTTAACTGTACTTCACTGAATTAGCTTTTCTATATGCAATTTATCAGAACCTAGAAATTTCTGTTCCAATATGAAAAAGAAAACTCCTGCCAAAAGTGGGCAGAGATATTATTGAAATTATAATGTTACCTATAAGGTAAAATAAACCAGTTCAAAGGGAAGATATTTCCTATTTGTTTGTTTGTTTGCAAAGATGGTAATAATATAAAGTACACAACTTCTTTTAAATTTGAAGTGCTGTTTTTTTAAAAAAGTTTACTGTCAGTATAATTCAATCTATTTAATTGTGATTAAACTACATAACTTCAAATAGTGAGAATGATTTAAAATATTATTTTTATAAAAATGTAAGAATTGTTGACACTAAGAGTCAATCAACTCACCTTTTAAAAGTAGAAAACAGCAAAAACCTTTCAGCTTCAAAGAAATAATTTATCTAGGATGTTAGAGGGTAGGATTAGTGATACTGACCAAAATGAACTTTCCAATAGCTAATGTGATATTTATTAGGGTTCGGTTTAACCAATGTTAGTAATTATAAGAGACACAAAATTCACTATTCATTAGTTTATCATGAATTATTTAGAAATAGTCCTTTAAAGGATAGCCACTTTCAAGCCTGTTTTTTATATTTGGTTGTATTTTATTCCTACATTTCTTCACATTAATTCCTTTTTTCCTAGTAAAAATTTTACTCTTGTCATTTACCACAGTTAATACAATAAAAATGTTTTGTTCTCCTAAAGACTGATGTCATACTACAAGTTCTTCTTTTGTAGGAGAGGTATACAATTCAATATTTACATAGAAGAAGCTGTGTTTTAAAAGAGAATTTTTTTTCTTAATTCTTAAAGTTCCTAGTTTAAAATATCATTTTTTTCTGATGAAAATAGAGTACATGGTTTCAAGAGGAAGAATCATCAGCAAAGCCTCCTCTTTCAAAATATGACTTTAATAAAGAAATAGCAGTTAGCACAATTAACTCTCACAACCTGATGCTGAAGAACGTCTCCAGAGATTTTTCTTTCTTGTGAATAAACTTAACTAAATAAAAAAATTGTCCAGAATGTGCATCAAAAGGACATCTGTTTGATTTGACTGTGCTTTCATAGTTTGAAATCTGCATCATCTACTCATGGCAATTTGTCCCATTATTTTCATTCATTCATTCATTCATTCATTCATTCATTCATTCATTCATGTACTCAAATATTTACTTTATAAAGGGTTTATTCATAACAGGACCCCAGCAACAAATGTACAGCAACCGGCAGCAGCAAAGTTAGACTAGATGCTACTGTTTCAAGTTTCAGAGGCAGAAGAGGACAGAAGGGGATAAACTAATCATGATGATCAGAGCACGCTGGTAACAACTGCGATCACTTATTTTGTTTGTTTATTTGTTGAAAGAGCTCACTTAGAATAAAAATCTAAAAAAATCTTAATCTATTTAGATAGATTTTAAAAGAATGCATAACTCTAAGGCATACATGCATTGGAAAATATGTCAAAGAAATCAGCATGTCAATATGGTTCTTCCTCTTCTGACTTGGAGGAATATTGACACTGAGTCACAAATGTCCATGCTGTCTGTGTAAATGTGTGCTCTCTGCCATCAAGCATGTTGCTTGTGCAGCATTTTTTTAAAGAGTGCACCACCACTGTCTCCTGACATTGCTTCAAAAGTCATTGATGTTTACACACTCCTGTGTTGTTAAAATATAGTCTTTTTTCAGTCAACTTCAAATGATTGAAAAACAATGAAGGGATCAAATCAACTAAAAGCAGCAGCTTTTCATGGAGTTATTCCTTAATGGTGTTTTTATCATGTTTTGAGGGAAAACTTCCCTTGTATGACAAATGTGCAATGATAAGTCCTATAAATCCTATGATGAGGCCTTTTTAATGTAGTTCAATTTGATTTACTTACTCTTTCTTATTTGCAATAACAAAAAATGCAAAGCAAGGAGCTTCTGTAATGCACACCTTTTATGACTGCAAGCACACCATTAGCTCTGAAGCAACACCCTGGTTCAAAGCCACTCAAGAGATTGGGTTTTGTGGTTAGCGCAACCACAGACCACAAGTGTCCTTAAACACCAAGGTCAATGCAGAGGTCAAGGTCAGGATAAGAAGCAATAATTTAGGAGGGAAAGAAATTCTTCTCTAAAGAATAAGATTTATTGAGAGCAATTCTGGCTGGATTTAATAGCAGCTGTAAAACCCAACACATTCAATTTAGTGTTGTTTGAAGGAAATAAGAAAATGATATGAAAAACACAAAACCAGAAGGCCTGGAGTCTCAGATGACAAAATAGTTTTACCAATTGCATGATTCAATTGAAAAATGTCTACTTCCTTTATAAAAAATCATTCAAGGCATAAGAAAATGAAACTAGTGCCCTCAATATTCCCCAAATTTTCATCCATTCTGTGAGAAGTGACAAAATGATGCTCTTTCAGTCCTAAGAAGCACTTTTACACATTCAGGTGATCTGAAACCTGGGTTTACCTTACAGTCAAGCGAGACCTGTTATGAATCAGATGCCCTTTCTTATATTCAGTTATTACCTAAATTCCAAGAAATACCAAAGTAATGGACAGTATTGTTGATGTGTAGGCCACTTACCTAGTTGTTCCTAAGTATACTCTGTCCCAGTGGTTGAGCTTCTACTTAAATAGTTAATTGTGTGATGTTTTTGTCCACTCTTGGGATGCAGACTTCGTGAGCGCCAACTGCATGCCTGCCTTGGCGCCTACTTGATCTCCCAGGCTGGGATCACAGTCAGTCTTCTCCAAGCTTTTGCTGACTAAATTAATAATATAGATGCAAGAAGCATTATTAGCATTTTATTTTCATCATTGCCCTTATTATATCTTTCATCTGTTCTTATAGGAGTTTGTTGGTTGCTAGTTCCAGAAACCCACTCAACTTAGCTGACATTTAAAAACAGAGCCATCTGTTTTCTGGAAAGAACAGAGCCATCCACTGGTGGATACAGGGGAAGTCGCTTGGGTTCTTCATGAGCAAGTCCAGCTGGGCCCGTGGGCCTGGAGCATGGCAGCTCCCTCCATGGTAAGAATTCCTCTCCTGCTCGCCTCACCCTCTCTGTATCCTTCTCTACCTTTCTCTCCTTCCTTGTCTCTTTTACTTTCTCAAGGGCAACAGGAGTCTCTTCTCTCTCCTCACTCTGGATCTGCCCCCACAGGCTCGCTTCAGACTTTCTCTATTTCTTCGTGCCACATTAGAAAGATTGAAAACAAAGATTGTATGTTTTGGGCACATGAGAATGGTGTGAATGTGACTATAGAATTTTAGAATTCAGAGAAACTTTGTAAATCATCTAGATAGCATCCCTTATTGTATGGCTGAAAAGAGAAAGATCATTTAAAAGAATAAGCGGGGATCTCCTGGATAATGCTGTATGTCGCTGTCTCCTGGTAACGATGAAGATTTATTTAAGGATAAATAAAAATGGTGAATTAAATTAATGTACCTTCATAACAAACCATGTGAAGAAAAATAATATCTCAATTAGAAGGTCTTAATTATAGGAGAGTTTCAAAAATAACTTTGATTATTTTCAAATGTAAACAGAAGCAACCCTAACCACATTTCATTTGGTAGCTTTTCAAAATTAATAAATACACAAGAATTAATTAACTTACATTTTTTTAGTTGCTCTGATTCTAAAACACTTGAAGTATCTGAAAACAAAGTACTTTCTTCTGTACTAAAATGCCATAACATATATACAGTTTAAAAAACTACTACACATTGCATATGAGTGTAAGAATTGTGTAACTAAGAAAACTTTGGAATAAGTAGATTTCAAATGAACTATGTTCTGTTTTGATATAGGAATGTTTTTAATGTTTCATCCTTTTCTAGTACAGATCTTTCATCAGATGTAATGTGAATAGGAACATGGGCACACTCTCCTCTGTGAGTAGGTGTCTGTGCAAACAGACACTTGCATTGTGCAGCTTCTCATGCAAAAACAAATTCACTTTTAATATATACCAGTGAGAAGGCTGAGTCCCAAGACCGACTTAGAAAAGGGACCACGTCACTTAACCTCCAACTTCTCACTTGTAAAGCTTCCCACAGCCCTGCTGGGATTATAAATGTCAAGTTGTGTTTCACAGCTGGAACTCCCTTGAAGATGAGTATTAATTCAAGATATTTTGTTTAGTGTGAAGCATAACACCCATATACGACCCCTGGAGAATGGTTTTTAAAGCAAAAATGGCATATCCTTGCATATTCTGTGAAGAGCATGTGTAATGAATAAAATAAATTTGAGGTAACATTGGTGCCTAGAAACCATCTGAATATTCTGGAAAACAATTGTATAGAAAAGAAGACCAATGCCATTGCCACAAAAATTGATGTTCAGGACAAAGACTGTGATGTTGTCAAACAATTACAACCATTGGAATCACCAGGCATGTGTATAACTGTGTGTAGGATGTTTTTTTTAAATGTCTGTGCTTTGTGAATATATTTTTATCTCAGTGGAGTCAAAAAAACAAAAATAAACAAACAAAAAACCTTGAAATAAATAACACTGGGGAAAAGAAAAGAAATAAATTTGAAGTGTTTTAGAAAATGTGCACTTAATGTAGCATATTGAGTAAATTTAGTTATCTACCCCCAGACTAACCTCCATTTAATTAACGGATTAAAATAAAAGTGGATTTTAAAGATAAAGAGACAATATGTTTTCATCTTTAAAAAGTAGACTGAAATTAAGATTAATAACACATCTCTTCAATACCAGAAAAAAAGGATATGAACTCTTCAGATAACTATGCTTTCATATTTTACTTAAGCATTGACACTGTTTCCTAAGAAAAACAATTTTACTAAAGAGAAAAAAGAAAAAATAAAAAGTGAAAAAGATTTTGTGTCCTGAATTATGCACTATGTGCTTTTATTATGTGAAAAAATGAGTTTATAATTTTAATATTTAATAATAAAAAGTACATTAAGTGAAATAGTTAACATGTCTCTTTAAAATATTTGTAAAATTAATTAACTATGCTGTGAAAACTAAAGGAATTTCACAGTCTTTCATTTCTTGAAGCTAGATAGGAGTAATAATACAAGTGAAACCATCCTCAAAACCATAAAAGTGGAAATAAAATTATAGAATATTTTTGAAAATTAGCTTATTTGAATATTGCTTACCATTGAGGGAAGGGAAGTTATTTGCATATAGCAACACCTTGTGGGAAGGTTTAAGGAACAAGTGATAGTTCACTTATTTTTCCATTTCTACATATAAATCAATTTTTTAAAATGTCATTTAAACTGAAAAAGAAAAAAAACAGTATACTGGGATCAAGAACTTCATTACATTTTATTTTCTGCAAAAGATAGTAAGCTCTGGATTCCTTTTAAAATAAGATAAAATAAAATACCATAAAAAAGAACCACTCAAAAAAGGCACAGACTTTCACTGACAGTGTTTTAATGACTTGATGAATGGCACAAAACATATTAAAAAAATAACTTCCAAGGTGAGTTCTCACCTGTTAATTATAATATTGTGGATTGACTTAACAAAATGAAAACGTTTAAAGTGTACATTTTGGTGTAAGTTAAGAGTATTAAATTACTAGGTTTAGGAAGAAGTCATCAAAGTGTCCTGAAGGAACAGAAATTGAAGGAAGTAGATCTGCATTTCCAAGAATAGAAGCTGTTTCTCAGGAATGGAAAGAGACCAACACGGTACCCAGCCATAAGGAAAGACCTCTGTAATTACAGATCACTGGGCCAGAAGACTGACATAGTATAATTAAGGACAGAATAATCTGACACTTGTGTAAAGTACAAATTAATAGGGCCATGTCCTCAAAACACAGCTAAGATTGAAAACCCCACAGAAGGTCAATGGAGACTGCTATAGGAATTGCCAGGGAGAAGTTTCATTTAACTTGAAAACAAACAGTCCATGGAGATTGGGGAAATGATTAAAATGTGGATTTAGTGAAATGGAAATTGCCAAATCATTCCCCAAAATGAACAGAAGCAAAATCAAAGATACCAAACTCTGAATATTAGTATTATCTAATAATATGCATTTAAATATGCACTAGCGTTATTTCATCCTGTTGTTTTTAGAGCCATATAGAACTGTGGCTGGAGTACTCATAATACCTCATGAAGAAAGATAAAAGCAGCTCTTTGCAATAAAGAAGATATCATCAACTCATCTTTTAAAGTCACAATTTTAGTATAACAAATTTAGGACATGAGTGACACAAATGCACTTCATAAGTGAAATCACTGATGTGATAACTGTTTGACCATCGAGTCCCTACACTACCTTCTGAATCTGTAACATAGATCTCGACACAGATTTAGTATGATTGATGTGTCTGAGCACCTATCAGATCCTATTAAACTAATCAGACTAGAAGCTGTTCAGATCACATTAAAGTTTCTATTTTTCTCAGACCTATCCAATATATTACTTAAAATAATTTTTATTTAGATAGTAGAAGAATCCTTTTTTTACGTTCCATCAATGTTTTATTCAAAACAGCATGTTTGATTTGGAATTATAAATGTTAGATTGTTATAATGTAGACATTTTTTACACAAAAGTTGAAAAAAATTAACAAGGAAAGAATTACATCTGTTCTCAAGACAACCAAAAAGGCACACCACCAATGACTTCTATTTTGAGCAGTAAAAAAAAAAAAACAGTGTTTTTACTGATGAAAAAATATCAAAGTAAGTAATTTATCTTGTCTCCTTGAAAAAGGGGTGTCCTCTTATGCTCCTAAAATGTCATCATCACTGTATAGCTGACATCTGACCTTCTTAAAATCACCTGAGAAGTGATTGGTCAAACCATAATAATACTCTACATATTTTACAATTCATTGAGCTATCAAACGAACCACTCAAACCTTAAACATGTATGCTTAAGATATCACAGGAGTTTTCTGGTGTGCCTTAAGCCCTTTATTATATTTTCTATAAACATGGCCTAAATTTTTTCATCTAAATTATTAGAAGCACGGTATGAGCATGAGAGTGCTTTATCTCTGTATGAGACAGCACAAGAATGCTCTATGTCCAAGGAAACAGGGCTAACTAAATTTAGAAAAACTTAGAGAATAGTGATAGTACCTTTAAAGTGACCAGTGACGTAAATTTTGAAGCTGATCTTCAATGGTGTTTGAGGCAAAAAGTCACTGGATAACATGAACTTAGGCTAGATAAATAAAAACTAAAAAGATGATCATAACTTATGCTAAGTTGAAATCATCATTAATACCAGCGAAAATCTGAAAAATAGAAACAAAGAAGATTCTAAGTCCCCTTGCTTTATTAAGTGCATGAAGATACTTATGATGCTTGTATAAACATGTAAAATCCAGATTACATATTGAAACACAGGGAGTACCCTGTAAAATTAGACCAGAAGTGCCATTGCCACTTGCAAACATACCGATGTCCTCCACACATAAATCTAGAAGGCTCTAAACGGGACTTTTACAAATGATCGGCAACAAAATCTGAAACAATTCCTCAGGAGCACCCTGAGCACGAGAGAGGAGGAACGTGGTTCCCACGCACTTGTGAAAACACTTGCGCAGGAAGCAACAAGGCAGAACAAAGCTCACTATAGTAGGTAGTCTTGCTGGCATAGAAAGGACGGTTTGGCAGTTTAACATGACTAATTTTTTTAAAACTTTAAATCATGGCTTAGAAAGAGAACACATGAATGTACTGAGATAGCAACACAAAAGTGTGGTTGGAATATGGAGAAGACATGGGTTAGCCACAGCCCTGACAAAGTAGAGGGCTCGAACAAAAACATGTTGCTGTTGTACTGTGATGTAAATATTTTAAGTATTTGAAGTTTCCCGAGTTAGCCACACGGTAAAAAATCAGGTATTTCTATACCTTCCATCCACTAATGAAGATCCTGATAGTGTACATAATAACGACACTGAGGATGCTGATGCTATTTGCTGCTATATATATATAGATAATTGAGGAGGAACTTTGCTAAGTAAACAATGTAATAATTACACGGAAGTTAGTGCTGTGAGTTCTAATTTTGGCACCTGCAATTTACTTTCCTCATAGCGCTGCATCACATGAACTCTGGTGTAATTTCACGAATTATGAAACAGGTGCATGGGACACACTGCTACCTTACCCGGTCACTCTAAAATAAAACTAGTGAAACTGACTCACTGTAAAGATGTAAAGTCATAGTTACATGAACTAATAATGCCACGAAATTATGGTGGTGTAAACATAGAATCACCACTAAAGAGCTGACAGGAAAATTAATCAGTAGAAATGTATGAAAATGGCAATCACCAAAAAGACATTACAAAATGAATGCTGAAACTAACAAGGTTGTGCACAATACTTCTAATCCATGAGTGGCTCTGGAATTTCAGCAAGTGCTGTTAAAGAGAACAAGGAAATTAACATAAACAAAACACAGAAGTAGGAAAAGCTAAGAAAAGATGAACTAGCCCCCAATTACCAAATCGACCATAAATGAAGTATGTAGGCAGGAGGACGAGTCCTGAGAGAGAAACATTTCAACACTGATGTTTAACTGTCAAAGAGTTAAGTCACTTTAAATTGCACACAATCAGGAAGCTACTTTATTTGGAGAGTTAATTTTACCTTTTGCTTCTAATGCAAGAAATGATCACATATCTTGAAAGAAAAATTATACTGATATTAACATAGAGGCACTCTGCCATCTGGTTCCATCTGCTCATCAGGCAGGCATCTTTATTTGCAGGAGGAATTCCAATGATATATACATCTCAGAAAAAAAAGTGATGATGTCATAGAAATTATAATAAATATGCTTCCTTGACTCTACAACTGAGATTTTATAGGTGAGAAACAATTATATCCCAACAGTAAAAATCATTTCATCAGAGCACTTCAATAGTTAAAAATATAAACTTTTCAGGTCTGAATTTACATTCTCACAATATCAGCCAAATTTTTTATTTGGTCTCTGGCTTTGTTGGGGAAGATCCATGATTGGCAGAGGAAAACAAAAAAGAATCTCTTCAAAGCAGCATTATTCCATGGCCTGGCCAGGTATAGTCAAGGAGGGACCACAAGAAACAGGAGCTGACAGAGGAAACATTCAAAGAGCTATGCCTCAGCAGATGACCTGTTGAAAACCTAATTCCCCGAATGTATATTTGGAAGAAAACAAAATTCCTCAATAAGGATAAGATAGTGCAAACTTTATCTCATACAAGATAAGATTTAATAATTCTGAAGAGCAAAGAGATATTCAACAGAATCTCATTTATGTCTAAGTGAACCTGTATGCTTTTGATATGGGAAGAACAGAATTAGTGAATTGTAATGTTGCTTCTGGGCTTAAGGTCAAAGGTCAAGTTAAATTTTGAAATATATAGGAGAGACAAATAAGACAAGTATTTTATATTTTATATCAAAAGAAATCATATTTTCCCCTTAAAATGCATATACAAATATTTTGCTAAATTCACAATGGTGGTAGGTGTTTTAAAACTAAGTAAACTATATAATACTGTAGAAATAGAATTTGGATATGAGGGGTCTTCGAAAAGTTCATGGAAAATGTGTAGGATAAGAAAACCTATGCATGGATTGCAAAAATTTTTTGGACCAAAATGAACTCTTACTAAATTGTTATAACATGTCTAAGCAGGATGAAGTTTGAAGCACTAAAAAGGATAAGACATTTGTTTGAAAAGAGCCCCTATCAGAGCAACTTGAATTCTGCTAAAATTGAAGCAAAAACAAACATCAAATTTATGGTGAAGCTGGGGTGGAAGAACAGCAAAATCACTGATGTTTTATGAAAAGTTTATGGGGACAATGTCCCAGGGAAATCAGCAGTTTATAAGTGGGTAAATCATTTTTTTTTAAATAATGAGATGATGTTGAAGATAAAGTCCACAGTGGCAGACCATCCACATTATTTTCAAAGAAAAAAATTAATCTTTTTTGCACCTTAATTGAAGAGGACCAATGATTAACAGCTTAAGTAGCCAACACCATAAACAACTCAACTGGGTCAGCTTACACAATTCTGATGGAAAAATTATAGTTGATCAAACTTTCTGCTTATGGGTGCCAAAACTGCTGTGCCCAGATCAGATGCAGATAAGATCAGAGCTTTCAATGTAAGTTTTAAACAAGCAGGATTCAGATTCCAAAGCACTTATTTGAAGAATTATAACAGGAAATGAAACACGGTTTTACCAGTAGGATCCTAAACATAGAGCACTATCAAACCAAGTTTACCAAGAGGTGGAAGTGGTCTGGTCAAAACACTAGTGGACAGGTCAAGACCAAATGTCATGGCCAGTTTTTTCGGATGCTCAAAGCATTTTGCTTGTTGACTTTCTGGAGGGCCAAAGAACGATAACATCTGCTTATTATGAGAGCATTTTGAAAAAGTTAGCCAAAGCTTTAGCAGAAAAACACCTGGAAAGCTTCACCAGAGAGTCTTCTCCATCATGACAATGTTTCTGCTCATTCCTCTCTTCAAACAAGGGCAATTTTATTTATTTATTTTTTTTTTATTATTATTCTTTTTTTTTTTTTTAAGATTTTATTTTATTTATTTGTCGCTTTTTCGTGACCGGCACTCAGCCAGTTAGTGCACCGGTCATTCTTATATAGGATCCGAACCCACGGCGGGAGCGTCGCCGCGCTCCCAGCGCAGCACTCTACCGAGTGCGCCACGGGCTCGGCCCCAAACAAGGGCAATTTTATGAAGGTTTGGATGGGAAATCATTAGGCATCCACCTTAAAGTCCTGATTTGGCTCCTTCTGATGATTTTTGTTTTCTAATCTTGATAAATCTCTAAGGGGCATCTATTTTTCTTCAGTTAATAATGTAAAAAAAAGACTGCCTTGACGTGGTTAAATTCCCGGGCACCACAGTTCTTTAGGGATGGGCTAAATAGCTGATAACATTGCTTACAAAAGTGTCTTGAACTTAATGGAGCTTATGTTGGAAAATAAAGTTTATGTTTTTTACTTTATTTTTTAATTCTATTTTTCCATGAACTTTTTTCAGTACCCTCATATAAATAGAAATTGAGGTATTTTATCCCAAAGTCTACATACAAATAGAGTCTCTAATAAACAATAAATAACGGTTTTAATATGGAGTAGTACATATGGGGTTCATAGAACCTTAAAACTGCATTATTTAGTGGTATTTGAAGTTATACTCTCACCTGTGAGACAAGACAGTCCTACACAGAGCACGTGCACACACATATATAACACAAAATTGACTGTTCCTATGTTGCATGAAGAAATATTTTGAGGATTATTATCTTGGTACACATGAAATATTTGTTCAACATAGTCTTCCTGAGACATGTTCAGATGTTGGTGAGGAGGTAGAACACGGACGAACCTCAGTCCCTTGTCTTCTAGGTCACAGTTTGACCGTGAGGGAAGGCGGAAGATGATACTGTGAGGCTAAGGGTAACCAGTGTGCAGTGGGACAGCATGGAGAGGAGTCATTCTCTGATGAGTGGGCTTGAAGAGAAAAGGCGGTGCCCAAGGAAGACTTCAGTGTTTGGAAGGAGTCTGTGGGTGGGAGGCGGGAGAGAAATGAAAACAGAAAGTGGAGTCCAGAGGAGAAACAATTAACATAAATATTTTGAAGATGCTAGAGAGAAGAAAAAGTGCTGAGAGCCCATTGGAGACAACAGTCACTAATGCTAAGTAAAACTATGAGAACATCCTTCTAAGTAAGACAGTTCCAGAATGCAAAATTCATCCAAATATAAAGGACCGTATTTGGAGGAGACCAGCGAGTGTTACTGTCATAACTGCATTGCACAGGAGACAGCATAATGTCACCTGAAGGTCGACTCTGATTAATTAGAGACGTACATTGTAAACTCTAGGCAATCTTAAATTTTTAAAAAAGAAGCATAAATAGTATGTCACTACTGGAAATAAAATGGAATCACAGCAAATGATCGGTTAACCTAAGAGAAGGGAGAAAAAGAGAAAAAAGAAACATAACACATGGAAGAAACAGGCAACAGCTAGAAAGATGGTAGATTTTGATCTACTATATCATTAATCACGTCAAATGTGAACAGTCTAATCATACCAATTAAAAGACTGAGATCATCAGCTTGCAGAACAAAGCAATCTACCATAAACTACATTCAACTACCATAAACTCACTTTACATACAAAGAGCAAGATAGGTAAAAAGTGGAAGGACGGGGAAAGAGAGGCAAGCTGGAGGTTGATTTTAATATCAGACAGAATAGACTTTGGAACAAGGAGTATCACGAGGGATAATAAGGACAGTGCTAAATCAATCAGTTCTCAGGAAGACGGGATGTGGACACACACATTCAAGTCAAGACGTCAACCACTGGCAGCACCTAGAGCCCTGTCTACCCGGTCACAGCCTCATCTCTCCTCTCGTGGGAACCACTATCTGGCCTCTTGTCGTCATTAGCTCATTGCTTTTACTTAGAATGTCATTGCATCTCAATGTATCCTAAAATACTTAAAACATTTTGCCCGTTTTTTTTTTTTTTAACTTAATGTGAGTAGAATCATATTGTATGTATTATTGTGTGCCTGACTTATTTTGCAAAATAATGTTTTTAAGGTGTATCTATGTTGCTATGGGTAGGTCTAGATTATTTACTCTTGTGTTTTAGAGTATTTCATTGAGTTAATATAAAACAGATTGTATATGCATTTTGTGATAAATCTGCAATTGAACTGCTTTACGTTTTGGCTCTTGCAGACAATTTTATATGTATAACATACACATAACATAATTATTTGTTAGAGCCAAAATTAAAAACAATCTAAATATAAAAATTAAAGCGTCCATATATATGGCTGGAACTCCACACACACACACACACACACACACACACACACACACACACACACACACACACACACACACACACACACACACACACACACACACACACACACACACACACCCTGGTTCACATATGCATCTACTTCTCTAAGATATATTTAGGAAGGAAATTGCAGGGTGGTAGATCTTCATTTCACCACATAATGCCAAGTCGCCTTCTAGCGTGGTCATGTTTCCCTTGCAGACTGTCCTGCCTTCTTCAACCCCATCACAGCTCCCAAACATTTCCTGACCTCCCACGTGAACGGGACCCTGGGCCCTGCTCAGCAACTCTTTTCACACTTATCTGGTTGACTTGCTTTCCTAAACCCATATTTTCAGCCCCAGCCTTCCTGTGCGATCCAGAGCTCTAAATCCAGTCTTCACTTGGACATCTTGAAGAAAACCCAACCCGGACACACATGAGCACAGGAGCCCCTACATATCTGGGTTACTTTCTGTATTTTCTCTGTGGCTGTCCTCACACCTGTCATCTGAGCCAGAAACCCAAGAGTCTCCCGAGCCGTCAGCTTCCTCCCTTCTCCTGCAGCAACACGTCAAGCCACAGGGACACCATCCCTTCACCAGACCAGAGCCCCCATGACCTGGCAGGCCCCACCTATTCTCCATTCAGGAGCCAAAGAGACATGCAACCTGGTCACTATGCCGCGGCCTTCTGCTCTCCCTGCTGAAGAAAATGCTAGTGTCACGTTGCTCTCAGGACAAACACCAAGCCCTGTCCCTGTCCCATGGCCTGGACAGTCTGGCTCTGGTGTTTTATCTTGTCCTCTGCTCCTGCCTCCAGCCAACCCAGGCTTCCAGTTCCTCCAACGTGCCACGTCTTCCTGGCACAGAACCTGCGGCTGTGCTCATTTCTGTCACAGGTCCTCCTTCCCCACCGACCCATCCCTCAGATGGGTCTCAGCAAATTTCTCAAGAAGAGCCTCTCTGGGGCCACTTCTTGCCCTCTCCCCAGCACTCTGTCCTTTCAGTCAGAGTGCCCCACCCAGGACAGTTGCACATCTTGAGCCCGAGTGCTTTGCTTTCCACTGACGTGCTCTTAAACCATCAGGAGCATGGCATTGGGTCATCATTTATCTTACACTCAACACCTTTTAAATGCTCTCCTGGCCATGTCAGACCTTGGTCTAGTTGCTAGGTACTTCAAAAAGATCATGGAAAGATTCGTGCTGTCTTCCAACTCTATTTTCTCACTTATTTTTTGAAGTGCCCTGGTATAGATACAAACATCAACACAAATAATGCCCTTAAATAATTACATATGGTAAGAGAGAGGAAGGACTTCAGTGAGTGTGAACAAGCCACAAGGAAGCCCCAATGCCACGTAAGGTCGGGGGAGAAGAGCTCCAACCACATGGAGCAGAGCTTCCCAGTGGGGCACTTGAGTGAGCTGGGGACAGAAGCAAGGTCAAGATGGACAGAGGACACGCTGGAATGGGGCAAGTTGAAAGCCTGGAAGATGAATAAGCAGAGAGTACCCGGGACCTTCAAAGAGCTCAACGAGGCTGGAGATGGAACACCAGAGGAAGTGACAAAGACACAGGCAGTGAGCTGGAGAGGAAAGAACGTGGATTTGAAATCAGATTTGGGAAACAGAAAAAGGAAAAAGATCCAGTATTTGCTGAGAACTTGCTGTGTGTCCTTGGCTTTGCAAGGCTCTCTGATTTCCATGTGCCAGGTATACAAACTGAACTTTCTTCTAGATAATGATAATGTTAGAAGCTACTACACAAGGTGAATAAGACCATCAAGTCTGATCAGTCCACAGATGAGAAAGCGCTTGGACACTGTAGTGACATGCAGTGCTCGTGAGCACCATTTCATGTAGTCATGGCCAAGCCATGCACATCAGTAATGGAAATAACCATCAAAGAAGGGCTTCCCTTCCCTGGTTGTGCCTGGACAAGGTTAGAACTGTGAGAGTCAAATAAAGGGATGAATTACAAAAATTTTCTTTAGCAGAATTTCAAAACATTGAATATTTTGTTTCTTTAATATTTACTGAGATGCATTCTGTGCAAGAAATTCCCCCAAACTCCCCAGGCTCATATCTGAGCACATGAGTCCCTTTAACTCTGGTGAAAGAAAACTCCAGTGTTTTCTTCTTCTTGTCTGAGCTGGAATTTTAAAAAGAGTCCATCTTACCTCCTTCCCTCTCCTCTTGGCGATAAAGTGATCAGAATCCTGGTGGCTTGAGCAAGTCTCCGTTCTCATCTGTGACTAATTGTCTTTGTGTGACATCTTGTACAATCACAGAGAAAAGAGCAATGTTTTAGAGGAAACTTTTATAATCTGTAAAATAGTTATTTTGGAACATGTTTGGATTTTGCCATATCTCTAATTAGTAGTCATAGTCATTTCTTTCTTTTTTTCTTTTTTTGATTTTTGACTAAGGTTCTCAGAGGTCAACATTTTAAATATTTTCCCCAGCATGGTTTATTGGATTAAATTTAGTTTACATAAAATACAAGAATAATTCTTTTGCTGAAAAGAATGTCAATACAATTGAGATATTCTTGAGAGTTTTTAGCTGAAAGATAACACTCTTTATACATGACTCCAAAGCATTTATTACATGTAAGAAAAAAAGATGATTCCACATGTCTATTCGGAGAGAACGTCGAGGTCAGAAGGAAAAGTGTGCAGATGGAGACTGAGGCCTGCAATCTCGTGGAGGGCACCACCTGCCCACCTGCATCTGGGAGCTGCACTGCAAAGAATGGCCGCCAGAGGGCACTGGACCCAAGATAAGAGAAGGAGATTCCAAAACTGGACTCTCAGGTATTTAGGATAATTTACACTTATTCATTACCGAGATGAATATATGCATATTTTAAAACCTAGAAATTACCACAAGCAATTTCTTTATTCTTTTAAAAAATGCTTGAATAAGGGCCACTAAATACTAGCTTTAATTTTTTTTTTAGATCACGATGTTAAATGTACTAGAAAAAAAGGGACGTTTATAATATAAAATCATTTGCACACACTGATTCTTATAAAGAGAAAAAAAAACCCCACAAACTGATATTTTTCCAGGAAGAGTACTACATGTGTGTTAATGGAGGCTTTAAAAAAATGTTGTTTTCCCACTTTTGAATCACCTAAATTTAAATGCAGAAAGAAACAAAGAAATGCACAAACCTAAATAAAGCGGCCCAGGTGTACCTGGCAATCAGTGCACAAATAACTCTGTAAGAGGCCCCGAACCTTTGTCTCTGCTATTTTCTCCTACTGCTTGGTGTGCAGTTGCTAGACCACGCCACAGCAGGCATAAAAGGAGGAATTAGGAGAGCGGCTGAAAGCCCACTGCATTTTCCCAGTGGTTTGGCGCAAAGTTATTATTTAATATTTATCACTGGTGTTTCTGCAATTGTCAAGCCCTGTGGAAAAAGTGCACTGTGCAATGACCCCCCGACTCTAGCTGTGAGTGGCTGGGCTTGAGCCCCTGCCCACAGTGCAGACAGATGGGGAGCCGCCTTGCTCACTCCATGCTCAGCAGGCTGTCTGCATTGTGTGCCCGAGGAGTCCACTTCCAAAGCATCTCTAGGGCAAAGGCTGGCCAGAGAGTATAGAGCAGACACTGCCATTGCACAGATGCAGGGCAAGGTGAGAGAAGACAAGTAAAAACTGAGCTCTGTGGATGCAAAAGCAGATGTGAAGTGGTTGGATGAGCTCCTGTGTTTGCTCTTTTCTGATTCAAAGCAGGGATACCCAACAGGGAAAGGTCTGGGACACAGAAACAAGCCAAAAGAAGAAAATAAAGATCATGCACAGTTTCATCACTCACAGATAGTCCTGTTAAAATATGTACAACACTCTTCCATGCTTCTGGCTTTCTACTTTTTAAGTTGACCTTAGTCACCTAACAATATGGATAATATTTTTCATGACATCAGGGCACCCATAAAAACGCTCTCCTCTGCAAACCCAGCACTGTAGAATACAGGTAAAGTGTGATGCTGAGGAGCTGCTCTCAGGCCTCAGACCGGGAGCCTGGGTGTCCGGAGGAGCTCGGCCCTGAGCCAGGAGGACAAGGACATGAATCTGGTTCCACTGCTTCGCAGCTCCTTCCCCTCCTCCAGGACATCGGCCCTTTCTCATGCTCCTTGTCTCCAGGTAGGAGAGGGATTATTTCCACATCACAGCATTTTTAAGTGGATTAACACACAGCCTGTGTAAAACGCAACAATAGCATGGAACTCAAAATGACAACCATTACTGCTGAATACCTCTGTTATTCCTTTGAAAAATGCAGGATAAAATTCAGACCTATCCTAAAAGAAGAAAATGTCTTTCTAGAAAGTCAAATCTATATCATAAATACCTTTCTCAAAATGGGGCCTGGGAGGAAGTTTCTTGAGGAACTTGAGGTTACAAACCTGTCAATATGGCACAGTTGAGTGGAAAGAGACAATGTGCAGTCATACATAACATTATTAATTACTGTTTTAATGGATTCCTTTAGGACATTTTATCTGTAACGTGTAACAATTCACACGGATGCCATTAAATGTCACCCTATGAAAATGTCATAAACTTTGTGGGTCTCTGTCTCTAAGAAGGGAAGACGCCCCCTGATTGCGAGCTTCCTTCATTCCACTGGAACTGGACCTTGAAAGAACCTGCAAAGAGAACTTTAAAAACTCAGACAGTAGAAGAAACAACATGACCTCAGAGTAAACCCTGTTCAAAGGAAGAAAAGCTGAGACTGAGAGTTTGGGAAGGCTTTGATGCTCTGTCCTGGAGTAAATAGTGTCTCCCCAAAATGTGACTTTATTCGTAAATGGAATCTTTTCAGATGGAATTTAAGATGAGACAATACTGGGTGAGGGTGGGCTCTAAATCTGATGACTGGCGTCCTTATAAGGGAACAGACACAGATACACAGACACATGTGGAGAAGTCCATGTGACAATGGAGGTGGAAATGGAGTGGCATGTCCACAAGCCAAGGAGTGCCCGGAGCCACCATTTGCTGGAAGAGAAAAGGAATGGATTCTCCCTCAAAGCCTCAAAGGGAACCCACCTCACCGACACCTTGGTTTTAGACTTCTGGCCTCCTGAATTGTGTGAGAATACATTAATGTTGTTTCAAGCCATGGTTTGTGGTTGTGTGTTAGGACAGCCCCAGGGAAGCAGTGTGGACTCCATCACTGGTCTCTGCCAGAAAAAGAGCAGGAGCCAGAAGACAGCTGCCTATCTCTGCGGGTAAAGGCATCCCTTGTTGGCTGTATGAGGAGCTTAAATGGAGTCTGGGGAACTGGAGAAGGTTAATTTAGGGTCTTGCACATAGAAGATGTTTTTTAAAAGTCTGCAATTAAATGTTGTTTAAAGTGGATTCTCCATAACAACTATCCAATGTGTTCTTTAAAATAGTCTAATCATGATTTAATAGGAGTTTTAAATGGTCTGAGATACATTTTTCTGTTAATACATAGAGCACCTGTGTGTTTAGGATATTAGCATGAGTAGTGGCTCCTTTTCTTAGAGTGCACTTTCAGGACCTCTGTTCCATACTTTGCAGTTCCACAGATAACGCGACCTCTCTTGGCACTAACCTCAACTCAGCTCTGTGGAGGCCGTCTCCCTCCCTCCCTTGCTTTTGGAAGCCCTGCCATGCCCCAGGCTGCTCATCCCAGCCTGAGGCCTCCCTGCACTTGCTGTGCCTCAGGTGGCTCTGCACTGGACCTGACTCAAGCTTATGGATAGATTCAGAGATTTATTGATAATTGTGATGGTCCGTAAGGTTGACATGTTTTTCCACATTTTCCAAGTTCTAGTCAAAATTCCTCAGACACAAGGCTAATGTGGGCACAGAATCATAGGAAAATTGTTAAAGTTACCACTAAGAGTAGATTTCCATGGATTAGCATGGCTTGTTTTGTTTTAGACTCTCAATTCATGAGCAAGTCCCTTTGCTCTTATGACACTGTCCTCAGCGAGGAAGATGAGCATCCTGTCTGTGTTTTCTTGGACGGTGAAGAGCCCCTGGTGGGCGTCCTCCCCAGCCTGCAGTTGACCAAGCGCACACATCAGCACCTGTGCACAGGTGCTGTGCTCAGCTTTATGAGGGCGGACACAGAGATGAAGTTACAGGACAGAGAAAGAGCCCTGGGAGGCAGGCACAGCCTCTGGGTTAGCCTGAGACGCCTCCATAGGCTGGCCTTGGCACAGCTGTGTGCCCCTCAGGTCACCAGGCTCACCTGAGCATATTTTGCCACCCAAGAATCTTGCTTATCTTTCACAGCTACACCTGTACGCATTAATTTTCACGTCCCTTTGTGGGGCTACCATTGTGAATACACACATGCAGCCCCTCGTTAGCTCCTCCAAGAACATGTGAGGCTGTAGACAAAGTTAAACAGGTCCAGTTTTAGACTGAGTGTGATTAGAGCATCTGCCTCCTCCCTTTACACACGATGGAAAAGGGATCAGGGGATGGAGGGGACTTTCCAGAGCCACGTTACAGAAAAAAAAAGCGGGGTCCTGGCCCAACTCTGACTGGGCGACAGCCCCTCCCTTTACATTTCCACACGTCTCCCGGGAAAGTCTAAGCCCATATGGGTTTGTATTTCCATTTTGGCTTCCCTACATGTAAATTTAACATTGGGGCATTTCCAGGGCTATTGAGTAAAAATACAAAAACTAAATGAATGAATGAATGATAAATTTAAAGTGAAAAAGTGAAGCTAATATAGCCGAGAAATACGATCACTTCACACTGGAACAAAGAATTTCATCTTTCTCTAAAGCATATATAACCATGTTTATTATTCATCTTTATCCCAAATAAGCAGTTTTGACCCTCAACTTCAGAAAAGGCACTCAGCTTCTTTTATTGTGTTTAATTCAGAGTGAATTTACCCATTTTGTCTGGCCTTCTCTGTAGTGTCGCTGGGGAGTGCTGGTATTTCTGAAGAAGCTCCGGGAGGGAGCACAGGCTGTGAGTGACCAGAATGGAACTCATGTCATAGCTCAGTAATGATGGTAACAGTGAGCCTAAGGAATTCTCTTTTGTTCTTAGTAATGATGGTAACAGCGTGCCTAAGGAATTCTTTTCTCTCAGAGCAACTACCATCCTCAAACTGTTATAAAGACACATCTCCTCTTGAACTACAGACAGAGAGGCAGACTATCACTAGGAATGCCCCACAAAGACAGAAAGGCTGCATGTGAAGAGCCCACATCGCACATGACACCTTTGCACACCCGCCCCTGCAACACCTGGTCTCCCTGGGATGAACCTCACATGGGAGTTGGGCTTTAGCCCTCCTGTGCTTATGCTGAGCTGCCTGGCCCTGAGCATTGTTTTAATGTATTTATTTTGCATTAATAATATGGACTAGCAAGTAAGAGGTTGATTAGCTTTATTGGTTTTGCATTGGCAATTATTTTAAATTGGATGTTGAGCATTTTTTACTTGGACTTGCTTACAGTGAGCAAAAGGAAAGATAGCACATGACGCTGATTACTTCAAACAGACAAAAATTAATACACGTAATTGTGAAATCAGCAGGTCATAGCTGCAAATATTAGTGTCTAAAATGACTGAATACACAGAGTAAATACTTCCTGAAATGGGGCAGTGGAACTGTTTACTTCGACACTCAAAACATCTCCTTGGAAGGTTGCTGCGATATCAGAGGAAACCTTATATGTGTTTGCAGATGAAGATGATCCCAGGTGCTGATCCACTGTGCAACTCAATCCACATCCCATTATGTGAATGAGACGTGAAAAATAATTTCCTGTACCGCTAGGTATCACAGCACTAAGTGGACTGCTGGCGCTGGCCCATGCAAAATAATAAAGTGGTTTTGCCCACACGCCCACATTCAGCAGGGACTGCCTGTGCGGTCACAGCCCAAGCTCACTGGAACAGCCAACATCCGATTCACAGGGAGACCACCATTCTGCTTTAGAGAAACAAATTTTAATGAGCCCTCGTTGCAATACTGTGTTTTAAGTGGCAGCTTTTAGCTCTTCAAAATTATGTCCACTAATTACAGGCATGTGATCAACCTAGTTATCTCCCAGCTGTAAATTATAATACATACTCATAGTTACATGAATTTCACCTTCTGTGAAACAGCCCTTATGCAAACAGTAATAGTTGGTGTGTCATTAGAGTATATCGGCAATTAATTCTTAAAATGATGGATGGGAAGAATGTCCTTTTCCCTCCATATCTGGTTTATTTATGTGTTCCCATTAATTATGCCTAATTTTCTGTGGGCACTTCTCTTCCTAATGTAATTCAATTTAAGCATATCTTTCCAGAGACTTATTAATAGGTAGGGTCATTTATATTGTGTAGCACAAATATTTTATAATCCACTAATCTTGACAAAAAGGCAGTACCTTCCTAATAAAAAATGCATGAGGAGTAATGGTTTCCTATTAATAACTTATTAGGTCAGATCACACAGTTTGAAGTGTCTGTTACACTTTAATTTTTATCAGATTTCTTCCTTTGGAATCTGCCATGCTTCCTGTATCTTTGATTGTGATTGCTGCTAGCACCAGCCCTGGCCTGGCAACCCCAGACAGTCCTCCACAGCATCACCATTGCCAGGGCAGGTGGAGACCAGCAGGACCTGGCCAGGATGTTTCTGTAGAGGATGAGGCAATTCCATTTCTCTTAAAGAACCTCTCTTCCTTATAAGGAGCATTAATCATCATTGATCCTTGGTTATTACCAGTCTACACACCCTTTTAACAACAGACCCTTTTCCTAGAAAATACACACACAGAAAATTCAAATATAATTTCAGGGGATTTATAGAAATCATAAAATTGATCTATGAACTTCTTAGAGGGTCAAAGAAACACAATTTAGGACCTTTGGTTAAAATCCACTATCTGTTTATTACGTCAAGATACTTTGACTAATAACAGAAGTTAGATAAATGTCATTTCTAAAATTGGTGTGTCACGACCAAGTTTTGAAGTAGCCTATTTGATATACCCTTTTAAATTCTTTAATCTAGACTTAAAAATTGAATTTCCATTGTATAAGGAAAACTTTCATGGGTCCTGTGGGGATAATCTTCCACAGCCCCTGCCCTCAAATAACTTTACACCTAGAGTGAGAGTTAGAAAATATTGTAAAAATAGTGAAAGACATTTTTAGGCAAGATGTTTAAACTTTACTAGACCTTAGTCCTCTTATCTGTAAAGTTAGAAGTATTATTTCAAAGATCCCTTCCGACTCTAATTTTTCATGACTATGAGTCTGATAAAAAGATATAAAGCATTATCGATGATCGTGATAATATCCCAACGAAGGCTCGCAGGGAGAGTGACCCATGGAGAAGCAGGGAGAGCTGCCCCCAGCTGACTGCTGCTGCTGTCTCAGTTCTCACTGAAGGGATGAGCACTGTTTGCATTGTAACTAGCTGTATCATAGCTAAACGCAGTGTGCAAGCTCATGTGGCAGTCACATTAAAATATAATGCATATGCAAAATTATCACTTGGATAAAATGTAAACTGGGCAAAATATAACAGATTACTTTTCATTAGCAGACATATGCTTCAAGAACTATTTTTGAATATACTTGATGGAGTTACTAGCAACTTGAATGGACTTTGAGGCTTCAATAATGAAAGGTTAAAAAGAATATCCAACTTAAATTAAACCAAAGATATTATATTTCTGTATAAAATTAATAGCTCTTTACAGAGCACTATAAATTCGGAAGAATACATGCATTAAACTCTCTTAGGAAAATGGATTCAATTTATGCCATTACCAAATTAAGCCTGACTTGGGAAAAAAAAGATCATTAGCAAAAATTTACCCTAAGATTAAATTCTCCGTTCTTTAAAGATATTTTATTTGTGCCTGCTTTAAAAACACTTTTCTAGCATATGTATTATTTTTATTATAAATATTGTCATTTACCCATAAATCTCATGATGTTCTGAAAATGCATTTGTATAAATTTGATAATATTAGGTAATATAATATTATTCTACTCATCATGCACACATTAAGCTTGTGTGTACGTGAGTGCATATTTTCACCCCAATTCGCTTAAATGCATCATTCGGAGAAAGGCACCTGGGTTGACATACCTACTAGAATTTCCTTTAGATTCTGCTGTTTATTTACACTACACATTTACTTCACTTGCAAGCATAGTGAGAGGTCCAGGTGATTTGGATGAAGAGAAAAGTAAGCCAACAAGAGATCTTAGTCCTGAAAAAAGAGAAGGAAGTCAACTTTAATAAGCATGTACTATGCATCAAAGTTTCTCCATGTGCCACTGGTATAATCTTGATTAATCCTTTCACTACACTATGAAGTAATGATCTCCACTGTTGCAGATTTGGAAACAGAACCATGTGGGGTTAAAACACTTACTCAACTTCTTACAGATAAAAAATTCACAAAGTCCTTTCAAACCCAGGTCTGCCCTGATTGAATAATACTACACTTTTTTATTTTAAAAAAATAGAATAATTAAGTAGTTAAAAAGTTAATAAATAACTGGAATGCAAAATTACCGATTAGATAATCATTAGATCATCAGGAAAAAATAACTGTTAGTTAAATGACCAGGGAGTGCTTTCTGGAGAAGTCTGGAGTTGAGGGAAGCTGTCACTTGGTAAATACACACTCAGGACTCACAAGGAAGTACAAAAAAAGACCGAACAAAAGCAAGAGAGAGCCCTAACAGGAGTATTCCAGGAAAAGAGTAAATGGACTTGTCAGGAAGTAACAAGAAATAAGGGTGAAATGTTGGAGAGGGCCTTGAGAACTGAGCTAAGAGACCTGTGAATGTTCCCCATAAGAACTGAGAGCTTTACATATCTTTGAACCAGAGTCTAACATGGTTGTATCATGAAATAAAAGCAGGTAAATGTCTGGTGATCTTCAGAATACACTAAGGTAATAGTTAAGATGCTCTCCAATAAATAAGGTAGGGACTTATGAAAGACTGGACGCGGTTGATCATGGCCCCTGTGGAAGGCAGAAGACACGTGTAAAACGTTACAAAGAAACAATCGGCCAGGTGGTTAAGTGGGAAGGAGGAACATGGCAAAGGAAGGAATCAAGGCTAATGACAGTCTGAGCTTGTGTGACTGGCGGGACGCTGAGAGCTGGAGTTTAGGGCAAGAGTGAGCTTGGTTCCAGTCGCCGAGTCTGTGGGTCCGATGAAGAGATGTCCTGTGGTTGACAAGCTTCTTACCTAGAGATCTGAAAAACTGCTAGAATGGAAACCTTGACTTGGTACTTATTCGAGTTTAGGTGATAGTTTAAATCTTCAGGATAAATCATTTATTTCCTGAAGAGAGGGAAGAGTGTAAATAAATGCTCTTTGAGGAACATCATTTGCTGGAGAATTAAAGAAGGAAGGGAGGAAAGGAAGGGAAGGAAGGAAGGTAGCATTTAGGCCACAGACCCCCGGAGTGAGAGCGTTTCCATGCGGACATGCCCAGAGGAGGGAGGACGTCCTGGAATGCTAAGGGCTGCCAAGTGGTCATGGGCATCAGGATGGGGAACACTGCTAATCTGCTGACTCCGTGGTTTCCGATGACCTCTGAGAGGGAACTGTAGGAGAAAGGCCAAGAGCTAGATTGAAGGAAATTAAGAAATGTTGGCTAGTGAGTAAACAGAGATGATGAATACAGCCCTTTCTTCTAGAATAACTTTGTCAAAAGGAAGAACGAGATTGACCAGTAGCAGCAAGGACCGATAGGGACAAGAAAATGTGTTTTCTGTGCTCCCCCCGCCCAGTCTGAAAGACCTGTGGCTTTGAAGGCAAAAAGTGAAGAAAGACGAAGAGAGGGCACTGGAAGAAGAGTTACTCAACACAGTCCAGATGATGAGACACACAGAGCTTGCCAGAGGAGTCCGTGTGCTGATCAATCTATTACCCTTTGAAATAAGGACCATCATTCTTCAATCAAGGCTGAGAAAAAGATGAAATAACCTAAATGGTGCATACATTTTCTTTAATGGGATGACCAGAGATGATTAACATGGGCATCCTTGTTCACCTCCGTAGTGTACAGGAGAGCCTTTCCTAAGAGTGAGCGACAGGAGGCTGGCATTACAGGCTTGGAGGAAGAGTGCTCTCACGAGCAGACGTCCAGTGAAGACCTACTATGTACCAAGTGGAAGTACCAGCTTAGTGCTGGAGAGCTAGAAATGCTTCTTGGGATTAGGGAATATTTAAAGAGGTGAATCAAAGGACCGCTGACATAGTGAATTAAGCAGGAGGTAGTTTTGTGCAATGTGGTCCAGATAAGGAACGGGGAAGGGATACTAAGTGAGCACAGTTGTTAGGGCATTGATTTAGTAAACAGGACAAAAGCCAAGTGGGCCCAAGAGTCCTGAGAGTTATCTAGGGTGTTGTTTAAGAACTTGATTACAACATCTGATTGGTGAAGAATCTATTACTTTTAGTAGTGCTTTAGAGTTTATAAAGCACTTATATATCCTTTATCTCAGAAAGTCAAATGTAACTATAAAGAGGCTAATAGGCTGGGGGAAGTGAGCTGGATTAGGTAATTTGAGATCACAGTGGAAATTCAGATCACAGAGTCAATTCATAAGAAGAGTCAATTAAGGAGGCTGTAATCAAAGATGCGAAAGCCTAAGTTTGAGATTGTGGGTGGACTGATGAGTCTAATTTAGGTCCAAGCAGGTGGAGCATCCGAGATGCAGGCTTTATGGGTCTCATTGAGGGAGGTCTGCCCTCCTGGCGCTGAGGAAGAGTTAACCCAGCTGGCATCAGGCAAATGCATTCTGAAGCGTGAGTCTGGACATGCAGAGGACCAGCACTGGGATTGACACTGATCCTTGCCAGATCTGAAGTGCGGACGTGAGCGTGGCGTACAAATCCAAGCCAGGCATCAGAGCCAGGCATTCCAAACAGTGCCTGGGAAAACAGGGAGGGTGGTAGCTTCCACCACCAAATGCCCCCCTCATTTGGGATGCTAGGAGTGATACCAGGGCTGCCCTGGATTATAATCCCTCAGTGACACAGCTTCCGTTGAGCACTTATCCTTTGACCTGTGCTGTAGAGTGCAGGGGACAGGGCACAACCCTGGCTTCTGCGTGGGCAGTGAAGTCCCTGGGAGTTGATGCACTGAAGGACAGAGACAGAAACTGAGCAAACCTAAAGGACCAGAAGAGGGAGCATGGACATTTGGCATAGAATCTATACAAACACCTAAGTCATTTCCACAATTAACATTACATAAAAGGAATCACAGTTTACAATCGGTAAAAATGTGTAACAATCTTATTTTACTTTGCTGTTTTCTCATATTTGTAGTCTGAACAGAGAGACGTAATAGTTTAACTCCTTGAATCTTTTCAAGCAATAATCGTGTTGGAAGAGCAGGAAAGAAATGGCAACAGCTTTAAAAAGCCGAGAAGCACATGTCCGAGTGTCCACCTGTAGTTAAAAAAAGACAGCACCGAGCCAGTAAAAAGCGTGCGTGTCAACAGATGGTCTTTAGAATGGTCTTCCAGGTGACTAACTTGCATCTGAATGCATGAATACTTTTATCTTAATTAACAATCATCAAAAAAACTCATGATTCCTAACCACATTATTCCCTGAGATCTAAAGAGGTAAACTTCCTCTTCTCATTAGGAATCTCACTCTGGACTATTATTTATTTATTTATTTATTTTTAACTAAAATGTGAGGACATGGGTTTAGAATATTAAAAAAAAAAAGAAAGAAAGAAAAACTTCCTCAAATTTTGAGAACAGGATTCTGCAATTTTCCTAATAATTTGTATGTAATGAATAATTTTTCCAGATTATTATGCCTATAAACATTTATTGCTAATTTCCACTAAAGAAATTTTAAACTCAAATGCATGCACACTTGAAAATATAAAATGAAATGTAAAAATAGAGATCAAATCCATCATTGCCAGAGAAGGCTCTCTGGGATACGATAGGCTCTGCCACGTTCCTTCTCTCCAGCTCTCACTTTTCCAAGAGCATGGTACACTCTGTGGAGACTTTCTTTGATAACCTGCTGTTTATTATTACATTTCAAGTCTGTTGTTGAAACAAGTGCACTACATCCCATAATATTCTTTCCTGTATGACTTCCTGACCCCTCCACTCCATCTAGACCCCAGCCTCGGTGATAAGATCCTGACAGTCATCAGAACATTATTCTGTGGAAAACCACTCCTCCTCCCCATCATAAGAATATCAAATAGAAATGATGGTGTGAAACAGCACTCCCACTGCACTGCAGGTGGAACAAAAACCCTTTTTTGGCATTTGCAGTATCAGCAGCTGCAGGCTAGGCATTTGGCTTTCTGTTAAGTAGAGGCTGGAGTATAAAAATAGACACTGGCATTTATTGGAAGCTTAAGCCTGTTGAAGTTTTACAGATTTAGAAAGTTCACTAATCGCTATCAATTAAAATCCCTGCCTCCTTGTGGCATAAATTATTCACAATAGTGCACACAATAGCATTGCTTTTGGTAATATTTATTGTGGCCAAATGTTGGAAATAGTGAAGTTCAAATTGGTAAAGATTTTAAAAAGTGCTGCAATTTGTAACTACAAAGGAGATAGCCACTTCGGCATCATTACTGGGCTATATCTTAACATAAACAACGGATGATAGGTATATACTATAAAAATATGTGTGATCCCTAGTGCACTTCTAACACATTTTCATTAGATTTCCTTTTAATCTTTACTTTAAAAATCAAGGAACTATTACATAGTGAAAAATGTCAGTCTTGTACAGACATAAATATCTATTTTTGTGTGTTTGTGTTTACTCCAATACATATGGGTATAACTATATAAGTAACCGCACATTTATTTTAACTAATTTATAAAGTCTGCATGTTTTACTAAAAATTAAAATTAAAGATCTAAGTACCCAAATGCTCTTTCTGAGTCTAAGTAATACCATCATTATAGATGTATTAGTTTCCAAATCTGTTGGCAGCTTTTGATCAACATTTTGTAAATTGTCTCTTAACTGGCATCGATTGGCACATTTTGCTCTGTCATGAGCTCTACCACAGTATCACACCACTCCCCCCAGACAACTGCACTCACAGGCTTCTCTTCAGGAACTTGTTGTGAATATGTCCCTGGAGAAGAAGGTCCAAGGTGAGCAGCAGGGAAGGAAGGGGTTAAGTGCAGCCGCCTATGTTTATTGCACCTGTTTTACAGTAGGAAACTTAGATATCGCCATTCACACTCACCAACTTCCGGGAGGCTGCTAAAAATTGCTCTAAAAGGGGAAAAGCAAATGGTAGAACACATTCAACAGTGATAATAATGCTGCCATCCAAGATTGATGAAGACTTTCAATTAGAACACATTCCGGATCTGGGGCTGCTTCAGCCGGTTCTGCCTGCAACGAGCTAGCGCTCTGCAATAAAGATAAAAGGTCATTATAATCTATTGAATTCAGTCATGACAAGTTCATTTTCCTGACTGGAGCCATGTATTACATACAAAAAACTAAATTAAAATAACATTATGGGTTGACTGAATCCACAGGAGAAAGGAAATTCAGAATGAAGGACAGACAAATCACAGGCTAAGAACAATTTGATTTATAGTACCTTTTTGTTGCAGAAAAATACTTATTCTGTTGCCCATCATGACTGACAATGTAAACTATGAGAAAGAGTACACTTTCTTATTAGACAATACTGTACTTTAAAACAACAATTGTAAATCCAGTATGAATGATAAAGACTTAAAGACACACCATTTATTGAAACAATTCAAAATTCTTATATAGGAATAACTGTAACACATAATTGTGCAAATATATGTATGGTCAAACATAATATTATTATTGTTTTGTAAGTTTTAAGAGTAGTATTAAATCTATATCTACAGGACCATATAAATATATGATAAAATATTTTATAAATACCATCTTAAGTATTGTACTTTTGACTAGAAAATTAAACATAATTATGTGGAGAAAGTTAGACTACATGTGTAGTCTAGACACTACATGGAGAAAGTTAGACTACATGATATATTTTAACAATTATTATATGAATATATATATATATAATGGGTATATATATATATACACACACTCTTATTTTTCTAGTAATATTTAACCTATTTATAAGTCTCTGTCCACTGAAAGATACATTTTCTACTCTTACTATTTATATCTGTTCAATTTCTTAAAAGGTCTCCCAAACCTAAATTAGCAATAATTAATATATTTTGAACTTTGTCATTAAATGAATAAGTGAACACTATGTATATTAAAGAGTTAATGAATAAGGTCCTTAACTATAAAAAGTTGATAATTCTATACGGAAGTAAATTCTGCAAACATGAAGGAAAAAGCAGCCTCTCAAAATTTGTTTTATTTTTTGAAAGGTTTTGGTTGTCTTTTTTTTTTTTTTTTTTGCAATAATATAAATTATTGGACATCTTTGTTAAATATTATCTGTAAATTTTTAGTTACTAGAAACAGAATAATTGGAGTGGTTTTATCTATTGTCATGAATGGGTCCTGAACAATGTAATAAGCTTTGAAACACAAAAGATTCAGCTCTACTGAAGAAATTCAGATACCTGTGCTTAAATTCAGTGTTTTTTTTTTTTTAAGCCTAAAGCACTTTTTAACTAACTTGGCAGTGGATGATGAAGGAAATCTCTGAAATGATTTTCTAAGTATATTCCACATTATAAACAACAATTTACTTCTGTCCTAATTAAGGCTATCGCTGCTATCGTTATCTTTGCTTGCAGCTTCTATACCAAGTTTCTGCCTGCAGCAGTAGGGGTACAGCTCTGAATATTGAATTTTCCTAGGAGCCTGTTTTAATGCCATTTTATCAGCAACCAATATGCAGAAGTTTAAGCTTCTACTTTAAGAAAATGTTAACATTATATATGATATATAGTAAATACCTTAAACCACTAAAATGTTGCCTTTCTCGTCAGCAATTACATACAGGTAAATATTTCGTCACTACCCTGACTGTGTTTTCTTTGCTGAAGACAAGGCCTGTGCACACACAGACGTAAGTGGGTGTATGCATCAGTATTTTTGGATTTAAAATATCCCTTCTATATAAGAAATTAACTGAGTCTTTCCAAGACATTAGCCAGCTGCGGGTAGTGATTCTACCATATGGTGGCAGCATCGCACCAAGGGAGATGACTGGAGCCTGCCCACAATTTGAGACAGAAGAGATGAAAATCAGTTTGGTTTTCTGAGAAAGCATCATTGGTGCATCCAGGACGATTTCATGAAGGTTGCACCGCGCTAAATCTGTGACATATTTAGTCATCAAAATGTGATTTAACATAGAAATTCAATTCTTAATTATCGACATTATGCAGCATATGAGTTATGCTATTAATGAAAGATCACAATTTTATCTTATTCACCTATTTGTACTTGTAGGTTAATTTTCATATTGCAGATATCTCGCAGGTGTTGACACAGGATAAAAATGCAGCAGCCCTTACATCACCATTTAGTTTTTCTAGTGATAAGGTAATACACTCAACACGTGGTTTCAATAATACTGAAGATGCATTTTTGAAATCTCCAAACTCAGTTTTAGTGCTTGACAGGAATAATGTATATAAGTACTGTCTGGGAATTAGTTCTACATGAAAGAATGAAAAAACAATTATGTTCATAGAAATTTAAAGATGTATGCTCTGCAAGTAAAAATTACGTGTTGAGACAGAGGCATGTTTTCCATGGTAAAATAGGCTCTGTACTTAATAAGTTGAAACGCACACACAAACACACACAAAAGTATAAGTTTTTCTTTATTGTACTATATGTTTCCTTCAGATGTAATTGAGGGCAAGATAGCTATTACTAAAATAGTCATCTAATTATATTATTATAAGATATTTTGACGTGTACATTATTTATTTTCAAATTTCAATTTTATTTACATTTTTATTTATTTAAATATTGTTTCAAATTTGAAAGTTGTCCACTGTTAATAATTGAATACAAGTAGAAATTATTAATTTTTCACCCAAAGCAAACTGACGAGGCATATGATGGCATCTATATGAGACAAGGAAATGGCCCATGCATCACATCTGATGAAGTGCAAAACATCCCAACACATCCCGGTGCTGTTTCAGACACATCTCCAGCCCACACGAGATGCACAGTGGGAAAGTTGGCTTCCAGAGCCACGGCCCCTTTCTGCAGCAACATGCTTCCTCCCCAGGTCTTTTTCTTTCTCTCTCCTACATATTTATATGCTGTATCAGTTTTTTGATAAAAGGGGAATGGACAAACAGTGAAAAATTTAAAACAATATATCTCAAGCAATGCCTCGCTTGGAACAAGTCTGATGACAGTATGGAAGTCAAGAGAGCTCTGGAATCTTCTAGTATTTTAGTCTCTAGAGTAGTTTGTATTTTCACTCTGTCTCAATGATCTCATCTGAAAAGGACTTTTAGTCATGGGTTCACTTTTTCTTTCCAAAATGCATATTGGGTACGACATTTTTACCAGATAGAATACAAGTCAAGATAGAATAAAACTCACCTCCCATCTTGGAGAACTAACAAGAATTTGTGCTTCAATAGAATGCTTTGATGTTTTGAGTATCAAAATGATATTAAGCTTAAAATAATTTGAAGAGAAATTAGAAGTATTTTGAGTCAGCTTCTTTTATTAAAAAAATATTCATTTGATAGTCCTTTATACTCTTTTGGTTGCATGACTACTCCTGTACCTGTGATTTGGAAATGCATGTTTTTTAGCCTGTGTAAAAAGCAAAACAAAACAAAACAAAACAAAAATTAAAAATTGGTCATGTTTACAAACTGAGAATAAAACATTATATATACATTAAATACCTTATGTACACACATATACATGCATATACATAGATATATATGAGCCTATACATATATACATATACATAATTATATACAATATATTGTACACATAGTGTACATACATGTATACATACATATATATATTCCCACATATTCATGTGTGTGCATACACACACACATTTATATACACAATATATAACACATTTTATGTGTATATATATATACATACACAATAAGAATATATTATATACTATAATACATTATAATAACACAATTATATCAAGAAAGAAGAGTATGGCAGCATGAGATTTGAAATATTTAGAGAAATAATATGGAGATTAATTAATTAATTTATTCAATAAGTCTATATTGATTGTCACCCGTTTTTTAGTCCTTCTGTTAGAAGAAGAAATAAAATTTTAAAAAAATGGTTCCTGAACTCATGAAGATGAAAACTTAGAGAAATAAATAATAATCAAATAATTTCACAAATAATGCTTAAATTATATTTTTGATAAGTACTACAACATATCTAATATATGTATATATATGTTAGAATCCTTTTATATTAGTAGTATATTGGAAATATAGTTATGGTCAATTTATTTTCTTTATTAAGTACTTTGGACTAAATTTTCATGAAGATGCACCTGCATAATCTTAATTGAAAATAAGGCAATGTTTGTAATAAAACTAACAAAGACCATTTAAATATTTTCTGTGTAATGATACAGTATCTGGATAAAATTTTTAAATTTCAGCCAATGAATCTAATGCCTCAAATTGCCAAATATTGGGTGGAATGGAAATTAACAAGTAGTGTCCTGATTGGATTTTTCTTTTATATAAATATTTAATATTTACTGTTAAGATTGCTTATCTATAAAATAGTTTAATCAATTATATTTTATTAAACTCACAATATTTTTCTTTATCTTATTATAGTCTTTTTCATACATTTTCTGTTTTATTTTGTTCCTTTCTTCCTATGTTTACCAAAGTAAAGATCCTTTGCATAGATAGGACATTCAGGAACTTAATCTTCACAAAGTATTTAGCATTAAAATCATGTTGCCCTGAATTCTAAATTATTTTTATCTTCCCTGACATTTCAAATTCCCTTTTGAGAACTATTTTTTGGTAGTGTCTTGTTCCTCATGTCCAGATCCTAATTGCATGACCATCAGGAAAGTGATATACAGTCTATTTAAAGATCACATGTTGCTGTAAATCTCAGGTACTGTGACGTGGTTTATAAGGCAAATTACAACTCTATTGGACTCCTTTAAAGCGATTAAGACTGTGCTTTCTGTTGACTTTTTTTGGCCACAGTAGGCAATGATTTAAAAAAGGTTTACTTTTGATAAAACATAGGCGGTGATGAAATAAAGGAGTTCTAAGATTCAAACACATATTTTCCTGTGATTTTGGTGAATTTACATAGGAAATTAAAAGGTTCTATACAGAGGTTATATCTAAAAATCATGCCCTTGATATCTTGCATATTTTAAAAAATATGAAGCAAAATTAAAGAACCTATTTTTCTTGATACTTGTGTTTTCTAAAGGTTTGAGTCTATCTCTGGTTGTGCTGATGTGGTTGTGCTGACGTGGCCTTGGTGACATGGCTGTGGTGGCATGGCTGTGGTGACATGGTTGTGGTGATGCTGCCATGGTGATATGGCCTTGGTGCATGGCTGTGGTGACATATAGGAGCTGCCATTTCTAGATTGACTACATGTCTTCTTTACTATATCTTGACATTTCTGGACGATGCATATTTTAAAATATGCTATAGTTTCATCCTTATCTTATATCCCTTACTTAATGTTGTTACCTACCTGAAAAATAATCCATTTTATGGATTTTCTATTTTAAGACAAATACATTAATTTTATTTAAAAAGTAGTTACTTTTCAAAAAAAATTGAAACAACTGTGTAATTTTTATCAATAATTATTTTAAAATCTGGCTTGTTATTAAATCAGTGAGATAAAACTTATGATCCTAACATTTAATGGTAGCTTTCAATATTCTGACCTTGAGAGAGGTGATTATAAGTCCAATGTAATGGGTAAATTAATATTGCTTCTGTTCTATTTCCTTTAATCGAAAAGATCAAAAGGAGATGGTTTAGATTAATTGAAATGGTGATAGTAACATTTATGTATTAAAAAACAATATGTCTAGGCAAAATAAGCAAGGAGTATGCAGTAGGTTTGTGACATTAAAACCTCGGTCGTCTTTAATTCATTAATAACATCTTCTACAAAATTTCTTGATTCTTGTTAATTTTCCATTTCAACTCAAAATGAAAAATCCAATGATAATTGACCAGTTCAGTAAACCATGGACATGGGATTTCAGAATGCTGATCAATACTGAGAGTCCTCTCCATCAGTTTTCCCGGAACCCCTGTAGAATAACTAATACAATTAGATATTGATGGGACATCACATGCTTTTTATGATGGGTGAGGAACTCCAATTCTCAACAGTATTTCCTCAGAGTGTATGTGCTTACATTACAAACTAAGAGTTTTACAAAAATAATACTTCACCCAGCTAATTGCCAGCCTCCAATTCAACAGCTTTCTCAAAATTTCACTTATTTCCTAGTCACTTCATTCAAATAATCTTATGAGTACTAAAATTATTGTAGGTTTGCTCTCCATGGTTAACCTCAATTCCCATATTTCAGGAGAGGAGATTTTGCACCTGTTATAACTACAGGGACCTGTCCAGCACTCTAGGAAGAGTAGGTACATTAGTAACATTTCTCTGACATTCCTCTCTGTTTACACCAACATGCTAAATCCACCTGGTCTCTAAGTATCCCTTCTATGCAGTCCAGCTTTTTTTGTAATATAATGCAAACCTCAAACCATCAGAGCCCCTAAAAACTTCAGGAGTATACCATGTTTTCTATGCAGACTGGATCTTTCAATTGCAAATATTCAACCAATAATTGGAATTTTTGAGCTTTGTTTAAAGCACATGTCAATATTCTGTGCATCTTGATTGAATTTAGCTTTGTCTCTTTCAGCTTTACGTCACAGAGCCAACATCTCTCAGCAGTCTAGTATCAAGAGAGGAGGAAGGAAAAATAGTCTTCATGTAGCTTCTTGTCTTTGTGGCCTATGCAAATATACTTGAGTTCATGACTTTCATAACTTTTTGAAAAATTGCTCTTCATTGCTCCCCATATAAAAATTTGAATACCTTTAAAACAAATTATGTGTTTATGAAACTGCATTAAGGGGTTTGGAAACCAGAAATGATTTGATTAATGTAGTTTGAAAATGAAAATAAATGTGTGCATTTGCACACTTAAAAATTTAGAATTCAAGATTATTTTAGAAATAATAATTTTATATAAACACTTAGCATGTACCTGGTATCCAGTCCCAACATACCTGGAGAGGAGTTTGCAACTGATCAATGCTGTCTGGTATCATCCATTTCTGCATCTTCGCTGTAGGTGTGTCTGCTGCAAAGGGAAGAAATATTACTTTCAAAGATGCTCTTGGCACGCTATTGCACACTCATTTTCCAAAACTGGGATCACCAGATCCTGAATTCTAACAAGAGCAAATCTCATTGGTTTATTAATGTCAGCCAAAACCTCATGGGGCAGGATTCATGCATGATACATTTCTCTATAGTGCTGCATATAACTTTTTATTCCATCTAAGAACATACGTAAGCATCTTACTCAGAAACAGTGTCTGAGTACAGACAGTCTGAGCGCAATCAGGAAATGGGACCCATACAGTAATTTATTTGGAAAATTGTAACGTAAAGAATAAGTAGCTAACCCAGGAGGTAGTAGTAAGCTAATAAAAAGAAAAGAGAATGCTAAAGAATATGGCCATACGGGCACAGAAGATATGAGGAGCAGCACTACCTCTATGGCTGAGGTATAGCACAGAGATCCCTAGAGCTGGATCCAGGCACAGTGGGGAGGGGCAGCGTGACTCGATAAATGGCAGAGAAGTCATTGTGCTGGAGGAACATGCCAGAAATTTACCCTCCTGGACATGGATGATAGAAATGTGCCCTCCAGAACTTTCTGGAAATCCATCTTCTACAACTTGCTGGAAAATCCTCCATCTGGACTTCTAAGGCAGGGGACTATTCAGGAGGAGGTGTCTTAGCAAAGACACTCTGCTACAAAACCACCCAAAGTGTCTATCAGGGGAAGCACTGGCCATTGGGGACTGCTGACCACCACACACTACAGCAGTCTGACACTGGAGAAACTGCCTGTGGTGCAGGAGGCTTAGGAGAGGAGGACACAAAACTAGGAAGGAAAGCCTTTCTCCCTGCAATGGCTTTCCAGCACCCTCTACTGGCAAAGGAAAAACACTTAAAAGGCCCAGCTGCACTCACACAGAGCCTCCAGTGAAGGTGGATTTAGAACAGAGAGGTGATAAATTGATAACCAGCACTGAATATGAGCACTTATCACTTATTATCCCCAAGCCTTTGCCCATAATAACATTTACGTATTCTGGTAACAAACGTTTAGTGAGCGCATACTGACATGCTCCCAGTGAGGCACTGAGACTGGATAGATGTGTGAATGACGGCTCACGCCCTTCGAAGCTTACAGCCTTTGCAAGGCAATGGACACCGAGCATGCAACCCGCTCACCCTCAGAGAAGTGCTGATTGGAAGAAACGAGGGATATCAGCACAGAGAATCAGGAAAGGTTTCTGTGAGCATCTGATGCTTAAGCTGGAACTGTGAGAAACAATAGAATAGAAGCCGGCACAGAGTGGAAAGAAAAGGCCACAGGAATAGCTTCAGCAACTGCCCAGAGTCAAGAACCGTGGGTGGATTTCAGGAATTGAAAGGTCAGTGGGGCAGGTGGACTGTCTTTGATAGAAAACATGTTACCACAGGACACCATGAAAAGGCAGGAGCAGAAGGAACCTGCAGAGCTATGTCCCATTGTCCAGTGCAGTGACAGGTGAAATCAGACAGTGTTTGTCACACTAGATGATATTAATAACTCTTCACTCCTAGGCTAACTCCAAGTAATCTTTGGCTGTTATGCTGAAGAACTAGTAAGAAGGCATGACTAAAATACGATATTTAATATATTTTTGTCTTCTTCCATCTGCTTTTGTGCTCCTCTCTTATCAGTGGCCTTAGTTCACTTGCAATTTGTCCGTGACATCCTGAGTATGGTCAGCACTTTTTCTACCTAGAAGATCACATAGGATCAATTCTTAGCACCTTGGGTCACTATTTGGTGCTATGTCTGGATTCTAGATGGTTGTGATTGTTAGAGGCTTGTAGAATATAAAATATAGACATACGGCTATCAACCAATCCCACTTATGAGGCTAAGGTAACTTTTATTTTTTTAATGCAAAAACATTCATCATCTCACTGTTGACCTCTCTTTGGGAAATCAGCACTGTAAATGCATGTATGTGTGCACACATAACTCGTTTCCTTCTGTGAAGCTCTAAATCAGCTCTCTACATCTGCACCATACAGTATTGCCTAGTGTCCAACACAGCCTCCCAGAACAGCAATATGCTCATATTTTTGTCTCTACGTCCACTGTGTGCTCCTGGAGGGCTTCACCCCTGATATTGCTTGTTACGGAGCCTGACACATAACCACCACGTGGTGACCAATTACTCCCAGCATGGGGGTTCCCCACACTCACATGAATTTGGGAATATAAGAATTTTGAATGTGTTTTCTTAAGAAGTAGCTATTCCCTTATTTTTACGATCATCCATTCAAAAACCATGCTTATTAGGTGCTTATTTTGTTTCCGGAATAGCACTATGCCTTCAATTTCCATATAAAGGAAATCTTCACAAATTTATTAGTGATTTTAAAAGGTAGAAATGTATACATACGTATACATACATATACAAGGATAATTCAAAAAGTTCATGGAAACTTTTGTACTATCTTTTAATTCCATTTTTCCATGAACTTTTTGAAGTACTCTCCTATATAGGTGTAGATATGTATGCATTATTTAAAGACTGGAATACATTCTGATAAATGCATCATTAGGCAGATTGGTCATTGTGCAAACATCATAACGTACTTACGCAAACCTAGATGGTATATACTGAGGCTATATGGTATAGCCTATGGCTTTTTGCAAACTTGTATAGCATGTCACTATACTGAACACTGTAGGCAATTGTAACATGATGGTAAGTATTTGTGTATCTAAACATATCTCAACATAGAAAAGGTACAGTAAAGATACAGTATTATAATGATAAGTGCATGACGTGATGGTTACGTTGACTACCGTGACCCAATCATTACGCAACATATATAAGTATCGAAACATCACATCGTGCCCCATAGAATGTACAATTAAAATGTGTCAATTAAATTTTTTTTAATGCGGTATTAAAATTATGGGACCACTGTCATATATGCGGTCCATCATTGACCAAAATGTGGTTATGTGGCACCTAACTGTGTATACATATACAGTTAATGAGGTTTCTGCTGATTACGGTTATGAACATTATGCTGCACCCTTAAAAGACAAAAAGATAGACATTTTTCACTCAAACTTCACAGAGGTAAAAATCATAACATCTTAAGCTCTCAACCCTGTGGAAATGGTGTGGTTGGGCCCGCTACAATCTTTAGGGCCAGCCTAGATCTCCTTGACTGGACTTTGTTCTTCCTGTGCTTGGAAACGTTTGGCCCTACACATGGCACTGGGCATCCATGTGTCTGTACTTGATCTCCAAATCCCCACGCTCTGCTGGGTTCATTCTTCTTTCACATTTGAATCAGAATAACCTGCACAAGGGGAAAACAGAGCTGAGGTTACCAGAGCTGAGAAGGGGTTGGGGGAGGATAAGGGAGAAATTGGTAACGGGCTATGAAAAACTATTACATTGTATAATGTTGAATATACCGATTATCCTGATTTGAGCATCACAGATTGCACACAGGTAATGATATTCAACTCTGTACGTCACAGATATGTACAATCAACTATGTTACAGTAAAAAAATGAAAATGAAAATGAACCAGAACAACCCGGACAGTTTTCCTTGACCTTCTTGTAATCAGCATCTTAAACACAGTGTTATTCCCTTCAAATAAACCCTTGAGATTCCATCTAACCGTTTCCACAGTGTCACAATGACTGCGGTTGCCATCAGGGAACACAATCCCCATGCTACCCATTTTGGTGTTCACTACTGGAGATATGTTTAGGAATGGGGTTAAAAACTGGGAACCTGGGTCATTCACATATGAAATGACAACGTCAATGACTATTCCAAGTTAAGTACTCTCCGGAATTAAAATAGCACATGCACATAAGCTTCCCTTGTGCACGCAGAGGTGTTGGGTTTATTGCACCCAAGTAAGTAAAGCCATATCGCCTTCCTCTCTGCCCTGCCGTGAACATACTGCTCCCCTGAGTTCGTTGCTGCCACCAGAGGCCACGTCAGTCAATCGGCCGGGATCTTACTTACGACTTATGTACCCCCAAAGGGCTCCTTCAGCACAGAAAATGAGTTCTTTCTCACTTCTGTGTAGAGGTGTGAATAAAAAGAGGGAGACCTAAACCCCCCCTTGGGCCATTCAGTAGAAAAACCAACTCCGGGCTGATCCACACAGAGAGTGTGCCAGTAGACAACATGCAAGACATTCCTTTTGTTCACCACAATTTGTTGTCATTTGAAATTCTTATTGATGATACCTTGGTTAAACGTTGATCTGAACCATTTTATCTCCTCCCTATATATTGTAATTTCCTAGTATTGCCATGATTTCAAATTAGATAAAAATAATTCTATCATCATTCATATTTAATTGAAGACATAGATTAATTATATATATGTACTATATGTACAATATGTAAGAATAATATGGTATTATATTGATTTATTATTATATTGATTCTGGCTTTAGTAGTGGGTAAAAGTTGAGGCAGGGCACTCAATAAATTTTGTAAAATCTGTTACTAAATTCAGGTGTATACAGACACACTTATTGTTAAATTATCTCATAAAATTTAATAGAATTTTACAATATATCCTTATGAGAGTATTTCAGTTTTCATTTTGGAGTTAGAATTTTTTTGTTTACTTCCAACTTAAACTTTGGTCAGCTCAGGTCTGTGCTCTCCCTTCGTGGGTAGCCACAGTGCCATCTCCAAAGCTAACTGGAGAAAAAGCCAACATCTGTGCCTCTACGGCTCTTGTTTTGGAAAGTGATGAATATTTCTACCCCCAAGGAAATGCCACTTTTGATAGTTTGCAAACTGCCACAAGAGGAAGGGAGAAAGAGACCAGCTTCTGCCGACCCATGCTGAGCATGGCACCGTGTGGTCGCATGCCTCCTCTGTCCCACGCTCACGCTCCGTGGGTGGAGTGCCTGCCATGCTTTCATGGCCTGTCTAATTACTGTTCATACTCTGCAGGCTGCCTGCCAGCACCATCATCCCACCCCTGTTTCAAATATGTGTTCCCTCACTCTGCATTTTAACTAATTTCACTTACCTTACTGATAACTGCACTGAGTGATAAAAGTCCTACTTTCAGATAACTCTCCTTCTGTTAGGGGAGTGAGCAGATGACAACATGAAACACGCCAAATCCAGGGATGTGTTACAGTCAGAGATTCCCGGGAGTGACAGCTCTTCCCTGCTTGAAGACTGATGAGCAGGTGGCCATTGCACAGTCTGAAGGCGAGTTATGAATCCATCACTCGAAGCAGGAAGACGTGGGGTAGAACAGGCAGAGGTGAGCTTGCTTCTCGTCTCATCCAATTTACACACACAGAAGTGCACGGAAGTGTGCCGCATGGAGGTCGTGGTCATTCCAGCGCACACTGGAAGTGAAAAGCAGAGAATGGGAAAAATGAGGGGGGAGAGGGAAGCAGGGACTCGAGTGTGAGCTTGACCATGCCATGTTCACTTGAACTCACAGGGCACGCTAAGCCTCGAGGGCGAGCTTGTCCTCCTGACTTCCCCTCCACCCTGTACATAGAATATTTTCTTTATCCCTCTTTAGCTAGAAAAGTCTTACCCACTCTTCATGTTACAGATCACATCTCTTATTACCTTCCTGAATGACATTTTACTACTAGAATCCAAAGACAATGCTTCTGACTGCATATTTCATTTATCTGATAAAATTAATTCTTATGCATTATCTCCTTTGGCCATTAGACCAAGATAAGCAGGATATGACACTAGCTCCACCTTATAAATAATGAGAACATTATTCCTCAGGGACGTTTAGTGACTGAATCCTACTGGTGCAACCACTAAGGACATGGACATAGTCTCTATCCAGAACTGAAACTCCACATTCTACACACTCCCAGCCCATTGCGGAGTCTCTCCAGCCAAATTATAAACTCCTACCAGGGTCAGCTTATGCACACTTACTGTTCATGACATTCAGCACAGGGCTTTGCACAGAGCAGATGCTTATTAGGTGCTCATTTGCTGAAATAACATGAATGAAAGCTAATTTAATTAGATGTAAATAGCTCAGCAGCATATTTTATCATCTCTACTCAATGTGGGCTCTAGGACATAAGTTCTTCATTCACGCTTCCGCCTACTGAGTCTCTATGTTCTCCTTCCTGATGGAAGCATGCCCAACGTTTCCTGAGAAAGAGTTGCTTAGGATTTCCTTAAAGTTGTGATATTACCAACAATGTAAGAGGTTGAAGGTTGGGTGGGTTTTGTCTACCTGCTGTCCATATCACATTAACTTCATAGATTAATCATGATCAGTCACTATCATGTGCTGTCATTAACTCCACATCTGAATTCTACGTATTCAGTGAGAGCCCAGTAGACACTACCTGTTGGCTGACAGATGGACCAGATGACTAATTATTTAACTATGAAACCTAAATTTGGGGGGTTACTGAAACATTTTTCATTTGATATTTGTGCTATGATAGAAAAGCAACTAAGAAACACCTCTACTACCTCTGAAGGATATCTCCACTCACTAATATTTCACCTACTTGCATCACTAATGTGTCATGTATAAGTTTTTGAGTGAATACATGTTTTAATTTCTCTTGGGTATATACCTAGGAGTGAAATTTCTGAGACTTATGGTAACATGTATTTGATATTTTGAGAAACAGCAAACTATTTTTCAAAGCAGTTGCACCAGTAGTTCCACTTACTTCCACCAGCAAGTTGTTTTTTTGTCTTTGGTTTCATTGACTTCTTTTGACAGGTTAATGTTGTATTTGTTGAACATTCAGTTAACTGAGAAGTCTCTTTTCTAAAAACAATGATGGAGAAAATAAATCATGTGATTCTCCAAGATGTCATTTGAACCTAATGGTGGTGATTAGATTGATTCGCTTATCTTGTGAATATAGAATGGATGAATGAACAGCAAGTGGCAAGAGAGCCTTGAAGTCCAACATTTGCTTACTCTGTTCGGATTCTGCATGTAAAGCTCTTGGTATTCTGAAATAATTCATACTGCGGGGCAGGGGGACATAGCAATCTGACTACAAGAAGCAGCTTTCTCTTTATTGAGTGATCACTCTTCATGAAAAAAAAAAAAAGCCAAGAAAAGCCATCAAAGTCACTCTTCTGGGCCATTTGGAGTTATAGATACTACCTTTAAAAATTGTTTAAATGGACCATTTAACCATACTTCCCTGAGAATACCAAGGAAGTGACCTTGTATTCATGTCTACCACTACTCTTACATCACTGACTAAAAAATAAAAAGGGTTGGTGCCGAGACTGCTGGGCATGAAAAGAATAAAACACCTTTAGAGATTCCTTGATAGGGTTCTTTGTTGGCAGATGTCTTGGTAAATATACAATTTATGAGACAATCCACTATATTTCTTATGTAATTACTTTTTAAGCTAACATCTCCTACATTTCAAACACTCATCGTTTCACTTTCAAATGGAGCGGATACATCCCACATTGCAGGAGAAATCTGATATAGGAGTGTCAAGTTTTTTCTAGGTCAGTAAGATAAAATTTGGCCATTGATGGTAAAAAAGAAAAGAGATATTTATATGAAAGAGAGCACTTTAATACTGAAAACTTATTTAATACTAAAAATTCAAGAAGGAGTGACTGTTCAGACACTCAAACATCTTTCAGATGGGTCTGCAGGGCCTTTTATTCTGCTCAGTTCAGTTTATATGATCACAGGTGGTGAAAATTAGAAATAGGCGGGTACCCAGTGTATCTCCCTTTCTAATATCCTCAAAGACGCAGAGACATTTTACAGCACACTGGGATCCATTGGGATCAAAGGTTTTTAGAAAATGTGAAATGTCAGAATTGTTCTTATAACTATTGATAATGCTATTCTCCCATGTTGTTTTTCCTAAGGAACGTCTTTCCATTTTCCCTGTCTTTCTGCCTCTCCAACTCATCTTCTGTAGTGCAATATAACCAAACAGATTTTGATAAACAACCTAGAATTCCCTCATCAGTGTGGCATTCATGTAAAAGGTTCTTCCTGAAACGGATGACCCTACTTCTCACTTAACAGAATGTATCTCCCCCCCCTTATTTTTTCTTTCAGGCACACAGAATGCAAAAGAAACAACAAGTTTTGCTGTATTTGCATGTCACATGAAGCATTCATTTCTATTCCTCATGGCTAGCAGCACTTTCTGTTCAATTAAAGGGAGAATAGCAACTCACAGAGAAAGCAGAATTTCCGTCAAGAACTTGGAGAAGCTGCTTACAAATTGCTCTATCAAGCCCCAGCAACAGTCTTGACAGGTTCTTCTTTACTCGGAGGGAAAGGAAGGTAAGATTTGATATAATACTTTCTTTAAAATCCTGAGTGAATAAAGTAGTCTTGAGAGAAAGTTCCCAGATATAGATTACCTATAAAAAGAATAAAAGGGATGAACACTGAAGATTTTTCATCACCGTAAACAAATAATTTGTGATCGCTCTACACTCAAACCACAAATAGGACCAAGAATTAGAAGTGCCCCTAGCTGGCCGGCATATACATACATCATTGGTCTGGGGTAATGAAGATTACCTGATAAAGATCACTATATGACAGCTTTCCTTTCTGCATTGGCTGCTGAACAGCCAGAAACGGTTTTCTGCGGCCGGCCAGCTATTGATCCAGCTCTCTCTTGTCAGTGATGCAGTTAATGGGAATTCCACAGGCAAATAAAAGCTACATTTTGTCTTCATTTTCATCTGAAATATGAGCTGGTCCTTTGTACTCTAGACAGTCATTTATTACTCATTTTCCTTTATTGATGTTTATGAGCTGAAGCATAAAATGATTCTCAAATGTGGTTTAATTGAGGCAGCAGTTGACACTGTAACCGTGATTACCGAGGCACCACCAGCAGCATGAAGACCATGAATCAAGGTTTGCTTTTCATTGGTCTTCGAGGCAGCACACGGTAGAGAGTATCCTTAAAAAGTAACTGGGCTGGAGCTGAAGAAATACATCGATTTATCTTCATAGGGAGCCAGTCCTTATATGGCAGCCCTATGGTGGCAAAGTGTTTCTGGTACTTGACACTCAAAGGCTTGCTTTCCTAGTATGGAGAAGATCTTCTAAAATAGGCTCCCTCTTATTATTTTTAAAATATGTTGAGCTTAAATTATTAGCCTTGAAAATCATAGCAGGAAGTGTTGCCAGACGTAGCAGCACACAGCAGAGGAGGTGGCCCAGGCACTCCATTCATTCGTAAAATGGTAAGAACAATCAATACTGTGGAGAAGTATTTTTTATATGCAGTTATTAACTCATAAGCTACAGTATATCTCATCTCATTTCGACAACAGCTGAGGTCTCCATCTCCCCCTGGAGACCCCTGCAGGTCCCATTATGAGAATCATAAATAATATGTGCTAATGAGATATGAATTGATTATGTTGGAAAAGCTGACATTTTCATCCATCATTCTAAATGATGTTTAACAATGGATTACCAGCCAGTAATTCCTCTGATATGAGATTAAATAAAATAGCCGGCTGTTTCAGCAGGCTAGCTCAAGGAGATGGCAATAAATCTGCTCAATTACTGTATTACCAATCCGTTTTTCACTGCTAAGGATATTATTATTTCATTTAGACTTGTTCATGCATCATAGATTATTTTATTTCAGGCAGTCAATGGGAGAAACCGCAGCCTTTTATTCACTGAGCCATGGAGCAGTGGGCTTTGCTGGAGTACAGTAAACGTCCCTCCGTGGGCCCCAGGTGCCCCAATGAGAGGCTACCCAGCTGCCCCTAGCAGAGCAGGCAGTGTGCAAGCCATGTTTTAGAAATAAGCATTTTGCTTTCAACCTAATTTTCTTTACTTATCTGAAAAGTCTCAACCAAAGGATACTGCCTAAGAAACTGATCGATTGAAACAAGATTATTAGATCCTGGAAGATAATTTGGTCTTCATCTCAATCCTATAGTAGATTGAGAATTAGATCACAAGGACTATCCTTTGGCCTGACAAATTAGATCAGCAGCCACTGCAGTACAAAGGGTGGCCTTTCTCCCTGGTGCTGAACAAACAAGCTGCAGCACACGCTACTGATGAGAAAGGGATGGGACAGGAAACACCTCCCTGGCCCTCCTGATATCACTCACCCCTTCCAACAACCTTAATGAAGTTTTGTGCCTGGACTCAGTGATTGTCTAGGATAGTAAATTAAAAGAAGGATGAATATCTTGAAACAAAGAATTTATCAATTCACTTCAATATTCACATTATCGGCTACTCATTAATTGATTTGGAAGACAAGACCAGTACCCGCTGAGGGCCAGATCCTGTTTCAAGGGTGATAAGCCAACCAAATGAGACAACTCGACCAACATCTCATGTGGACAATTTAAGACCTTCTCTGCCTGCCATAGCTCCATGGCCTTACCTGTACTAGCTGTCAATGTTGAGCAGCAATCGGCTCCAGTGGCCTTGGACCACTTCCTGTGAGCACAGACAACAGCATCAGCCTCCTGCCTCCTGCTTCAGGGATTCCCAGGGACACAGAACATGCAGTGCTACTTGGGGCCACCAATGCACACACAGCTCACAGGTGTGAGGGAGTTAATCTGTAATAAATCAGGATAAAGTACAAGAAGAGGTCAATCATTTGGACACAGGGGAGCTGTGTGTTTTGCTTGGGAAGGAGTCATGGACGATTACAGGATTAAGGATCATGAAATAGGCAGACTTTGGTAATATCTTTGGAAGTCTTGGCAAATGAAAATGTTAGGCTCACAGTAGCCTATTCCACTCAGACACATGAAGGCCAGAGGCCTCCAAGGCTTGAGTTCAAGAGGAGACACAGCTCTAGCACATGCAGGAGGGCTGTGTGGAACATCGGGCCAGGGTCTCCCCACAGCTGCAGCAGAGGGACTGCAAAGAAATGCTCATGCAGCCTTACTCCTTCTCTATTCAAAGTAAAACCCTGGGGCCTTGACACCTGGGATGGTGGAGGCAGAGAATCTTAACCCAACAAATTCTTCTGAAGCTTTTGAATTAAAAAGTAAAGGGTTCCCCTCTCTGCTCCTGGTGAGGAGCGGCCTCTCCTTGCCAGTGGACTATGCAAAGATCCCACCTGTTCAGGTGTTTCACACAGTAATGCTTGTTCTTTTCAAGCTCTGACACTGGCCTCTGCCTCGGCCTCCAGACCCACAGCGAGTAGGATCATGCTCCAGCACAAACCACATTGGAAGCACTGTCCCTGCTCAAGGAGGAAGTAGCTTACGTTCTGAACGAAACATTCCCATATGGCACAGAGTCAAGGAGCAGCACTGGCTCAGATTTTCCTAAGATAATGGCAGTAGTTTTGTTCCTATCAGTGTATAAGTGACTAACTGACAGAATTTCGTCCTGAGCTTCTATGGAGGAGCAATGCAAGGCTGTATTTAAAACTCTGAAAAAGAGAAAATGCTGTCATATATGATATACTATTTATCATATAAACTTTATCATCAACTTTACAATATTCACAGTAGATATTTTAATTTTGATTTTACATGTGAGGAAAACAAAGATCAGAAAAACAGCCTGCCGCAAATCAGATGTTGACAAGTAGCAGAGCTAGACTTCAAACCATTTCTTTCTTTTCTTCCTGTTTTACATTGTTTCAAATCATTTCAAAAACTAGAACTGCACTTTCTAGTTCCTAGGACAGCTTTTTCCAATTGTTTCTCTATGAGGACCACTTAAAAACATAGAATTATTTCACAAGTAATAGTTGTGTTCATGTCTATTGCCGTAAAAAGTATGTGAAAATGACAACTATAGCCAAATTGTTAACATTTTTATGAATTAATAGGTATTTTGTTAATCATGAAAGTGTTAATATATATTTAAAAATAGTAATAAACATGTGTGAAAGTATATATTTAGTTAGAAACAAACAAATTTTCACTTAGGTTTATCAACCTGCTTGCCAAAATCCCTTAATGCCAACAGGTTGGGAGCAATCAATTGGGGAACATGAAGTCTACCGAGGTATTTCCATGGTTCTCCATGCTGCTCATATCCCACAGTGCTGTCAGGAGTGAAGGAGCTGGTAGTGGACAGCAGGGGACAGGTCTCAGAGTTACATTCGCTCATCGGGATGTGGCACGCGTTGTGTACAGCAGGGTTTCGATGAGGTGGGAGTATACATAGACTTATTGATGTCCTCAAGTCTTTATCCCTCCCTTTATCTATATCTTATGCAATGACACTTTGTGTGTTCTTCCATGAAAGAGGCAGAGTCTGTTTTCACTCTGTGAATCTGGGCTGCCCTTTTGGATTATTTGGATAAATCTAGAAACACAGGGAAATATGTGGTGTAAAATCTTAAGATACTGTGGTGGTTAACTCTATGTGATGCTCACTATTTTTTTCAAACACCAGTCTCAATATTGTTATAAAATTATTTTTTGGATGTGATTAAAATTTCAATCAGTAGACTTTAAGTAAAGCAGATTGTCCTTCATAATGTGGATAAGCCTCATGCAATCAGTAGAAGTTCTTCAGAGAAAGATGGACTTCCCCAGAGGAAGACGAAATTCTGCCTCAAGATTGCTTGTGGACTCAAGACTGACCACAACATCAAATGTTGACAGAGTTACCAGCAAGCCAGCCTGCCTTGCGAATTTTGGGTTTGCAGGCCCCACAGTCATGTGAGCCAATTCCTTCAAAATTTCTTTCTATATATGTAGAGATAGATGATAGATAGATAAATACAGACATATAGATATATAGATATGAGGGGACTTCAAAAAGTTGATGGAAAGATTTGCATTGTTTTTTAATAATATTTTTCCACAAACTTTTTGAAGTATCCTTGTGTGTGTGTGTGTGTGTGTGTGTGTGTGTGTGTGTGTGTCCGTCCTATTGGTTTTGTTTTTCTGGAGAATGCTGACTAATGCAGAATACAGACACAAAATGAAAAAATGCAACACACAGTAAACTAATACTATCTTCACGGTCATTCTGTAAATGGGGCACAGTGCTGGGCCTGGGCCTCAAGGGCCCTGGGGTCGCCTCTGCCCCAACTTGAGAGCAGGGACGGGCTGGCCTATGGAGGGCAAATCACCCATTGACTCCATCTCCCAACCCACAGCTGGCTCCCCGTGCTGACACTGATCTGCACTGAGCCCAGCTGGGTGCCACCCTCCCAGACCTGCAGTCCTGAGACCACATGAGCTCAACAGGACCACCACATAGAGCCCACATTCAGGTGCTTAAAGGTGCAATCAATGGGCAGCATAATTTCTTTTGTGATAGAAACTTTGAAGGACGAGTTTGAGAAAGAGACTGATGAAAATAGAGTGATCAGGAAAGGCCTCTCTGAGAGGTGGTGGCATACGGGATGAAACTGAATAAGGAGTCAGCCCTCCAAAGAGAGAACATTCTTATAGTCACAGGAAAAATATTTTTCTTCACTGTAGGGTTTTCAGAACCAAATATATATGATGAACAATCCTCGACTGAATATTCCAATACTCTATATGGGGATAGAGTATGCCCAAGCTCACGTGAACAGGGATCCATATATATATTTTAATGAAACATCCTTTTGAAGGTCTTAGAATTTGGGAAGTGACATGTTAGCGTTCTTTAAGTTCCTTCTGCTTGAGTTTGGGGTAGAAAAAAGCAGCACATCTGAATTTCTGGGTGGGCAGATGTTGGGCAGACAAAGATACATGAAGCCAGAGAAAAATATCAGGCCTTACCAGGTTGATGAGCTTATTCTCCTTTGAATTGTATATTGTAAGAAGGTTATTAACACACAGTTGCAGAGGAAGATTTGAGAGGTCATAGGCTTAAGGTCAATACATTGTCATTGGGACCAATATTGGTGTTCAGAGGGAAAAATGTTCCAGAAAAAAGGCACCGATATTTCAGGTATAGGACACAAAGAATCCTAATGCAAAACAGGAACATGGTATACCTTCATAGTAATCTCTGCAAATATAATGAAATGGGTAAATTGGCCACACTTAGGTTTAAAAGCAAGATGAAATTCCCTTTTCTTAAGATGGTTACATTCTTTGTCTCTCTATGCTGAAAAAGTCTTCTCCTTTTAAAAACTGGGAATTAACCAGGAGGTTTGTCCACTGGTTTCTCTCATGGTCATCTTTGAAATTTCGTTGTCTTACTGTGCAGTGTAATTAATCCTATTTTGGCATAAAAGATACAAGCAATATGCCCGTTAAATGTCAAAACATCTTGTTCAAATACTTACGATTCTCCTTTAATCTCCAATGTAATTTAGATACTTTTGGTAAAGAAAGATTTGCATAACCTTCTAATAGCAAGATTATCTTGAATTAACCATGAAGGGGAGGGTTAGATTCCACTTAAATAGCCTCATTAAACTCTTTTCCCAGTGTACAGTGTCAGAGATTTGATTTAGCCTCAAGTGACTCTGTGATAAAACACAGAAGAATGTTGCAGGATTTTGGTGTAATTCTGTCTCCTCATTCATGTCCCAGAAAGGCAGTTGGAAAATCCTGGTATTTGTGACTCCCTCTTTCCAAAAAACATGTTATCTCTATTATCCTCTTCACTGCTCCTCCTTTCATCCAACCACCAGTGTCTCTCCAATATTAGCAGAAAGTTGTGGGAGAAAAAAAAAATGTCTCCCTTCTAATAAACAGAACTTCAGAACAGTAAGCAAAACTAATGTTGTCTGCCTCTACACACCTCCAAACATGCAGCAAAGGTATTTTGTATTATTAGTGAAAAATAAAAGAATCAGGGGAAATAAGATGGATAAATTTTACTTAAATAATCCAAATGTAGCAATATAGGGCTGGTAAGTGTGCAGAAAAAAGTTTAGTTAATTCCACAGCTGCCTGAGATACAAGAAATTTCTTTTTCTTGTTCTGTAAAGTTTACATCAAAGGGAGTTAAAAACAAATGAGGAAAACAGAACACTAACCATAGTTATTTATATTGGACCTCGGGCTCATATAAGCATTAATTTGCCTTTATATAGTATGAAATTATGGTGTATATAAAGTGGGATATAATAGCTTTTATTTTTGTTCAGCATGAATGGATCATCTCAAGCATCAACAAGGTATAAAGTATTATGGTATCATTGTACATGTTTTTTAAGGTGAGCAGAAATTCCAATGAAGTGTCCCTTTACCCCCAGCAATGTCAACTGATGAGATAAATTCATGGATGGAATGCATACAGAGTAGCTTGTCCTAGGAGAATGGGAGAGATCCTTTGTCCTTGAGGAAAATCTTGCAGTAAAAGCCCAAAGAATTTCTTGAAGTCTATAATAATAGACTATTATAGTTTTTAACCTTCTGCTCAACGGTAAACCTGCTCTAATTCAAGGACATTTTCTCCCTCCTTGAGTCTAACTTAGTAGTTCATAAGTGATAAGACATGATTAATAACAAAAAAGTTCTAAATTGAAGACAGTCTATTAGTGTGGTGAATTGGTTCATTGTGAGCAACGAAGAGAAAAGAGAGGAAAGTTTTGCAGCTATAGCTTAGTGAAATGAATATGAAAGCAAGGTTTTATAAAACTTGGGTACCTGTATCCAAAGCGTCAAGTGAGTTTGTGTAATCATAGAAAACTAATGAATAGCAGTTGTTAACTGAGTGGTTAGTTTCACAATTTTAGTAAATGTTATTTTTTTGGTGGTAGCAAATACTTTGTGTTAGCCATGAAATAAAAGCCAGAATTGTAACAAGTAACAAGGAAATCTAATATGCAATAATGAACTCAAGGATATATTGTACATGAGTCAATGAAGAAAGAACCACAAATTTATCAGCTTTTTCAGAAATATCTGTGCTAATTGACCAACAGTCACCTTCAGAAATAAATGAATATTGGCTTATTTTTTCAAACATACAAAATTCCACAAACCACACACATATCTACACAATATATCTTTGAATGTCTACACTAACACTCACTCTGTGCCCCAAAATTGTCATTTGTACAAATATTAATGGTCAACATAGATCCAAATATATTAATTTATATTGCCACAGCACTTGAGAGATCTAATTTTTCAAATGGTTGAATAAAACAGGGATAATAATTACCAAAATAATGAATAGTTGTATTAGTCCATTTCTGTTGCTTATAACAAAATACCTGACACTGGGTCCTTTGTGAGAACACAAAATTTATTTATTTACAGTTTCTGAGGCTAGGAAATCTAAAATCCATGGAACACATCTGGTGAAGGTCTTGGTGGTGGCGACAGTGACCCAGAGGTCTCACATGGCAAAAAATGTCAGAGCAGAGAGAGCCAACTTCTCATGTGCTCTTCTTTTAAAGCCCTCAGAACCATGCCCATGACCACCATTTTTAATCCATTCACTATGGCATAGTCCTACAATCTAATCACCTCTTCAAGGCCCCATCTTTCAATTTTCATAATAGGATTTCCAACTCTCTTTACACTTTCACAGAGGGGACTACATTTTTGGGGGGACATCAATCTACAGGAATAATATTATTGAATTTTCTTCAAGTTCACACTATGAAGTAGACACTGTTATTATCCCCATTTTTAAAATGGAACTACTGAGGCTGAGATAACTTCAGTAATTTGTTTAAGGTCATATTTGTACTAAGTGGTGGCAATAGGATGGAAATTCAGGTCTCTCTGACTCAAAAGTCTACTACTTAACAACTAGCGGCTATAAGCATTTATATTTGGGGAATCTCTCAGTTAAAACTCAGTCTTTTTCTCTAACTTTATCTCAATTTGCCTCAAAATGAAATAGTTCAAATCAAAGAAAACCATAGAGAGTTTATTTAAATCTTCATGCAAATCGATTGTGCAAGCCAATACAGCCAAGACCACTGAATGCTTACTGTAGACCAGGTACTCTGCTAGGTGTTGAGGGGAAACGGAAGAAAGGTGAGGAGCCTGGTCTTGGGAAGATCAGGCTGGAGGAAGTGACAGGCCTCAAGGGGCCTCATGGGGTTGTGATGGCACCATTGCAACACATCTCCAAGGGAGTTGAGGGATGCCAGAGCATGGCTCTTCTCCCATCCTGGTGGGATTGCAGACAGCTTTCCTCTCTCACGTAAGCAGGGGTCAGCAGGTGCAGAGGTGAGAGAGTAAAGGAAGAATACCACAGACAAAAGAGTCGTCATCTGTGAATGGAAGTGATGGTATATTCTGGAAATATAAATGCTTGTATGTAAAGAAAGCATAGCTACGTGTGTGGGGTAGCATCATTTCTTTGCACTGGTTAGGCAGTCCTGATACAGCAGAGAGAAAACGAATATTAAATGTCTTTTCTTGATCCCATGGTCCATTTTGAGTTGCATGTCTGTTTTAGATAGGTTTAAGTCAAGTTTCATATTTTTGCCTTGTAAAAGTCCAATTGCTCCAATATCATTTATTTAAAAGCTGTCCTTTTTCCTTTGAATTGCTTTTTTATCTTTGTCAAAAATCGGTTGGGCATATTTGTATGGTTCTATTTCTGGTCTGTCTATTCTGTTTCATTGATCTGTGTGTCTCTCCTCTGGCCACAGCATCCTGATTAATGCAGCTATGTAGTAAGCCTTAATATCAGAACAGTAATTCCTCTCACTTTATTCTTTCCTTGAAAAATTAATTTTAGGTATTATTCTAGGACCTTTTTCTTTCCATATAGATGTTTGAATAAAATTGTATATATCTAAAAAATCACATTGCTTGGATTTTGATAGGAATTGCATTATACTTTTAAATTAATTTGGAAAGAAATGACATTTTTCACATGTGAAATCTTCCAGTCTATGAACACAGTGTGTCTCTCCATTTAATTAGGTCTCTATTTATTTTTATCAGCATTTTTGTGATTTTTCAGGATACAGATCCTGTCCATATTTTGATAGATTTATACTTATGTGCTTAATTTTCTTTGGAGGGCTTTAAAATAGAACCATGCTTTCAGTTTTGGTTTCCACATGTCCATTGTTAATACATAGACATGCAATTGATTTTTTTTTTGCTGAACTTGTATCTCTCAACCATGATGAACTCACTTATTAGCTCTAGAGGATTATTGCAGATTAGAAATTTGTTGCAAATTCCCTGGAATGGTTTACACAGAAAATTATGTCTTATGTATATACAGTTATATTTCTTTCTTTCCAGTCTGTAGGCCTTTTGTTTTCTTTGCCTTCTTGTGCTGGCCAGAGCTTCCTCTAGTGAATAGCAATGGTTACAGTGGACATCCTTGCCTCCTTCTTGATTATAGAGTGAAAATACTCAGTTTCCAAAATTTTTTAAAAGTTTTATCATCACACAATGTAAACATTTTTTGTGGCCCTTTACCAATTTCTTCCTACCTCACCTTCCCTTTCCCACCTCTGGTGTCCTCAGTTCTGTTCTCTCCTTTTGAGAATTCAAGGAATTGTTATGATTATTATAACTTCCTTTTGTTTGTATCTTTTATTTATTTATTTGTTTGTTTGTTTGTTTGTTTTCAGCTCCCATTTATGATTGAGGACACATGGCATTTCTCTTTCTGTACCTGGCTTATTTCACTTAACATAATTTTCTCTAGATTCATCCATGTTGCTGCTACCGTCAGGTTTTCATTCCTTTTTATGGCAGAGTAGTATTCCATTGTGTACATATACCACATTTTCCTTATCCAGTTGTCCATCAATGGACATTTATGTTAGTTCCAACTCTTGGCTATTGTAAATAGAACTGCAATAAACATGAGGGTGCAGGTATTCCTTCGACATGATGATTTCCATTCCTTTGGGTATATACCCAGTACTGTGATTGCTGGATCATATGGCAGTTCTACCTGTAGTTGTTTGAGAAACCTCCATGCAGTTTTCCATAGTGGCTGTGCTACTTTACAGTTCTACCATCAGGGTTTCCCTTTCTCCACATCCTTGCCAGCAACTGTTATTCTCTGTCTTTCAGTTTCCAACATTTATTGTGGTGTTAATTGTAGGGATTTTGTAGATGCTCTTTAGCAGATTGAAGATGTTTCCCTTTATTTCTAGTATGCAGAGTTTTTTTTTTTTAATCACAAATGACTGTTGAATTTTGTTAAATAATTTTTATGTGTCACATAATATGACCAAAGACGTTTTTTTCTTTAGCTTTATGATAATATATTAGACTACACTGATTAATTTTCAAGTATCAAACCAGCCTTGCATACTTGGGATGAGTCCCACTTGTCTGTGCTGTGTTACACTTCATATACATTGCTGGATTCAATCTGCCAATATTTTGTTGAAGGGTTTTGTATCTAAGTTCATGAGATATACTTGTATGTAGTTCTCTCTCTTGTATTTCCTTGATCTGTTTTTTGATATTGATTCATCTTTACTTGTTTGGCAAAAATCTTCAGTGAAACCACGTGGGCACGAAGGTTTATTTTCAAGAGGACTTTAATTACAAATTAATTTATTTTATGGTTATAGGACTATCTCAGTTATCTATTTCTCTTTGAGTGAATTTTGGTAATATGTGTTTTATGAAGCATTGGTCATTTTCTTCTATGTTGAATTTATGAGCATAAAATTGTTCACAGTAATTCTTTATTATTCTCTTCATGGCTATGGAATCTGCAGCAATATCCTTTGTTTCATTTCTGATATTGATAATATGTGTCTTCTTTCTTTTTAGTCAGTCTTACTAGAATATAATGATCTGTATTATTATTATTTTTTTTTTCTGAAGAGCCAACTTTTTATTTTGATAATTTTCTCTACTGGTTCTGTTTTCAGTTTCATTAATTTCTGCTTTTATCTTTATTTACTACCTTTCTTCTGCTTGCTCTGAATCCATTTTGTTCTTCTTTCTCCAGTTTCTTGAAGAAAGACCATAAGATTACTCATTGGAGATCTTTCCCCTTTTCTCCTCCTAGCATTTAGTGCTGTGCATTTCCTCTCAGCACTGTTTTAGCTGCATCACATGAACTTGATGTGTAGAGTTTTTGTTTTCTTTCAGTTCCATGTTTTTTTTTCTTGAGATTTTTCTCTTTGACACATGGAGTATTTAGAAGCGTGTTGTTTCATTTCCATGTGTTTGAAAACGTTTCTGTTGACTTTCTGTTATTCATCCCTAGTTTGATTCCATTATTATTAGAGAGCTACTCTGGATGATTTCAATTTTTTAAACTTGGTAAGGTTTGTTTATATTCCAGGATATGGACTCTCTTAGGAAATATTCAATGGATGCTTCAAAAGAATGTATATCCTGTTTATGTTGGTGGAGTGTTCCATAAATGCTAAATAGATCCTTTCGGTGTATGGTATTGTTCAGTTTTTAAATATCTTGCTGACTTTTTGTGTAATAGTTCAATCAATTGATGAAAGTGGGATGTTGAAGCTCCCAAATATAAATGTGTATTTATTTCTCCTTCACCTCTACTAGTTTTTTCTTTATGGATTTTGAAGCTCTGTTTTTGGGTGTATAGAAATTTAGGATTTCCATGTATTCTTGGTGGATTGATCATTTTATCATTACGTGACACCCATTTCTCTTTGGGCCTAGTAATTTTCTCTTCTCTAAAGTCTGTTTTATCTGATGTTAATATAATCACACCCACTTTTTTGATTAACGTGATGTAACTTTTTGCATCATTTTCAATGTTCCCGTGATATAACTTTGTTTAACATGTTATAGCTTTTTGCATCATTTTACATGTTTAAAGTGAGTTCCTGTAGATAGCATATAGTTGGGTCATGATTTTATCCACCCAGCCAATCTCTGCCTTTTAAGGCAGATTTACATCATTTACATTTAAAGTAATTGTTGATAATGAAGTAATTGTTAGGGCTTCAGTCTGCCATTTAAGTAGTTGTTTTCAGTGCGTACCCTTAGTTCCTTTTTCCTCTGTTTCTTATTTTCTTGACTTTCTACAAGATACTTAAACATTTTTTTAATTCCATTTTGATTCATTTATAATGTATATGAGTATATTTATTTATATAGTTTTATTAGGTGTTGCTCTAGATATTACAATATACATATATACATATCTTATTCCAGCCTGATATTAACAATGTTTTACCACTTCAATTGAAGGATTAAAATCTTACTTCTAATTTGATTCATTATAGTGTCTACTTTTTAAACATAATTATCTTGAGAATTATCTCTATATACATTGAGCACCATATCTAATGGTGTTATAATTTTTGCTTCAAAAATTATATATGATTAAGAAACATAAGGTAAAGTGTAGTTTATTATGTTCATCTTAATTTTATTCATTTAATTGCTCTTTTTTACTTTCTGAAGTTCATGGCCTTCTATTATCCTCATCTTATTATTTGTTTGCCTTTAGTCATGCTGTAAGGGTTAGTCTGTTGGTGACAATTTCTCTTTCTCTCTGTCATTTGACAGTCTTAATGTTTTCTTTATTTCTGAAGGAAGGTTACACTAGATTTAGGATTTATGAATGACAGTTTTGTTTTTTCCATTGCTTATAAATGTTGTGATACTTCTGGCCTCCATGATTTTTTATGAGAAACTTGCTTTCATTGAAATTTGTCTTCTTTTACAGATTATGTACCATTTCTCTTTGGGTTTCTTTTCAAAGTTTTTTTTTTTTTTTTAAGATTTCAAAACTTTAATTATCATGTATTTTGTTTAGGATTTTTTTGGATTTATCCTATTTGGAGATTGTTAAGTTTCTTAAATTGGTATATCTTTCACCAAATATGAGAAGTTTTCAGCCATTATATATTGTTCTAATAATATAATATATCTATAATTCACCAGCATTATATATGTTCACATGAATTTGCAGTTTCAGTTTCTTCTTTCCTGGGATTCTGATGATACAAATACTAGACCTTTCTGGTATTTCCCCACAAGTCCTTGACTTGTGTTATCTTTTGTTACAGTCACTGTAATATTTACCATCCAATTATTTTTTTATTTTGAATATTACATTTTTCAGTTCTAAAATTTCCATATGGGTCTTTTTATGTAATTTTACCAATTGTATTTATTTGTGGAGATTTCCTATTTTTTAATTTGTTTTGAGATCATTAGTGATTATCTATTCAAACAATTTTGTGATGAGTCCTTTAAAGTCCATGTCAGATGATCCGGCATTTAATTTACCGTGTTGTTGGGACCAAGAGAGGAGGTCAGCTGATTCTCTTCTCTCATTTGGGTTTTATTTTTCTTGTTTACTCATATCTTGAGTGATTTTTTGATACCTAGAGTACTTTAGATATTGTGTTAGGAGACCTTGAATTTATTTAAATCTTCTGTCATACAGGGCTTGGCTTACTTTTTTGTCTACAGTTCCAGTGTCAACTCGATTCCATTGTCAGAGCTCTTTCAGTGTGGCATGCTCAGCATCGTTCCAGTGCTGCTGGATTCTCACAGTCTTGATGCTGCTGCCTGAGCCGCAATGCCATTGAGTGTGTGGTTAGGGAAACACTGTACCCAGGTCACTTTCTGACATTGGGTGGAGGCTGTGAGATTCTGAGCCTGTGACTGCCACAGGAGCCTGCAGATTGGGCCACCACTGCCCTGGGTGGGTGGGAATGGATCTCTACCTGGACTCTGCTGACCCTGGATCTGGGACAGATTGGCTCTACTGCCTGGGGCTTGAAGGAGGTTAGGGTCCCTGGGTGGGTTCCGTTAATGCTGCTGCCAACCCCTTGTTGAGGGGAGATTCTGCTGATGCTACCAAGGCTGTAGGTTGTGCCTGTCACTGTCCTGGTGGGCATCAGTGGATTTCCTACTGGGTTTCTGTTGGGCTGTCCCTTTCCCAGCCCTTTGGCTGGAGAGAGAAGACTTTTCTTGTTTCTGTTCCTTTTTCTGGACAGCTGGTAGGTCTGTGTTCAGGCCCCTGCAGCACCCCCTCCAGAATAAAAAGAAAGCCAGGGAAACTCACTGCCCTTTCCTCCTCAAGTTTCAAGGTCACTAGAGAGTGTGCCTTCTCCCCACATTTCACAATCCTGTATAACTTTTTGTTGAATTATTCCCTAGGTATTTAGTTGTATTTAGAGGGAGTGGCAGAGAAAAGTGAGTCTGTGCCATCTTGTCTCAAAACTCAGGTTTCTCACTTTTAAGACCAAAATGCTTCTCCCTCCTCCTGAAGATGTTTTTGTATCAGAGGTCAACAAGCATTTAATGTCTTGTAAATAGTCCCCAACTTTACGAAGAGAGACAGTGAGTTCAGAAAGCCAGTGTTCCTGAGTCCTATGCTACAGAATCAAGGGATGTTGCACCCAGAGCAGGAACGGAGCTCAGGTCCACTGTCAAATCCACTTTCAAGCTGATTGGAAAAAAAAGAAACCTAAAATCCAACACAATGACCCCAGCTCTAGAGGAGATAAGAAAGTTTGGGGGTCCAGTGCTCCAGACCTGTCATTTCCACTCTACCTAATGGATCCTGCTCTCCTTGGGAAGATTAGTTGTAATTTTTCCATATTACGGGGTTTAAAATATCTACTTTTTAGAGCCCTCGAGGCAGCAGGTTAAAAAATTATGACAAAAAGTAATAAAACTGAAACCACTATGAAATTGTCTCAGCTGGATGCCAAAAGTCAACATGTACAAGTAAGTAAAACTAAATCAGCAACAGAGTTCATGAGGACTATAGCAGAGCCAGCGTTTCTGTGGTGAGCCTAGCTGGTAATGACGACTATAACAGTATTTAGATGACAGGATCGTTTGACATTTCCTTTAAGTATTCTGACTGCCTTAACAACTGCTATTTCATGTTTCTGAGATAATTTTTCATGGCAAATTAAGTTTAATCACATCATTTTTACTTTATTTTGATAACTGCACAGCTAACTCCAAGACCCATGGGCTGGTGAGTACTTGACTGATTATGGAGAAATCCTGCCTATCGCCCCAGGGTTAGAACTGCTTAGCTCTCTCTTCCTGAGGTCAAGTGACACATGGTGTGAAGGTCAAGGGTCACTAGGATGGCCTTCCTGCCTGGGGAATAGTCAGTTTTACCCTGAAATCTGTCAGAACTTATGCAAATACGGTGTTTTGTTTTGATTTTTTTTAACAAAAGTAATTCCTGTGGTTAGGAGCAGAGAGACATCTAGACCTCATTCTGAAAGGGATAACAAGAGGAAAAAAAAATTCACAAACCCTAATGCCAGCTTTAATTAGAAAATAATGTGGATTTCAAAATTAAATTTTGGTAACCAAGCTTGAGAATATGAAAATTTTATGGACATTAGATGCTCTTAATTATATTTATAAAAAAGACTAGCTGACATATTCTAGATCCAAACCTAACTTTTTAGTATTAGACTACTGTAAGATGAATTAAATATTCACACAGCTCATAATTTTATGTAATATTCCAGACATATGAACACACAGCCAACTGATAGCCAGAAAAAAAAAAATTTACACGTAAATAAAAATAAAAATAAGGAGTAAAAAGTAAATGATAAATACATGGATCAAAGTTTCTCTAAGAATTATTTCTTCCAAGTATTTTATTGAACTAAAGTGGAACATTATTTATTTATTTTAATCGAATTGTCTATATTTAAGTGTACAGCACAGTGTTTCTATATAAGTATACAGAGTAAACTGATTTCTACAGTCAAGCTAATTAACATATTTATCCCTTACATAAATCACCATTTCCTTTTTTCCTGAGAATACTACACTTAAAATCTACTCTCTTAGGTAATTTCAAGCATACAATACGAGTGGGCCTTCTATTTTTTGTGAAAATCTCTATACTTTAATCTGAAATTTGGCAAAACAATATTCAGCCTTTATCTTAAATTTTGGAAATAATATTTTACTCCCAATTTAAGCTGGCTTTAAATCTACGTGAATGAAGTCTATACCCCTTTTAGTTTAATAAACATCAACACTGCACAGTTTGTATGTCTAATTTTGAAGCTGTAGCTTTGGGATAACTAAGATTTTTGAAATTTGAACTCCACGCAGCACACTATTCTCTCTCCAAAACTATGGAGACAAGTACAACAGAAAACAATCTTAAAATTTTCGTTGCACTTGGTAAGTCACTGCTCATCAGCCAACCCTAGGTAATTGAATAGGTGTCTGTTTCTGAATTGCTCAGGCACTCCAACTTAATTGGGACTCTGTTCATTTGCCCTATCTATAAATTAATTTGGGTGGAACTAGACAAGTTAAAGTGTTACCAGCTGCAAGACTACACCAGCTAACTACTCCTAGATCAGAAGAAAACTGAAGCAAACACACAGGTTTGGGCAATTTAGCCTATTGTAAATGTGATTCTGAATCTTTCCAGTGTACAGAAATGGGGGTTGAACTAGTTAATGTGGTATATACCAGATGTACATTTGTTCCCGTGTAATTATGTATAAAGCTTGAAAAGGGGTCTGGTTTGAAAAATATACATAAAATACAGGAAATCAAAAAGGCAGTTAAACCAAATAGTCATAAGTGTCCAGATATCGAAACTGGACTCAATGTGTCTGCAAAAGCAGGGGACAAGGAGACTGAGTTCTGCCTAGCGAAGTTTCCCAGTGCTTCCTTATGGAATATCTACAGGATGGGAGAGAATGCAACCAGAGGCACTGGTGAGAAAGGGTAAGTTGTTATAGATTCTCCTTTTAAAAAATTACATTACATATAAACAGGTTTAAAAAGTACACAGTACAGAAGGGCTTAACAATGAGAAACAAGTTACCTAACCTAGTGACCCCACTCTGCCTTGAATCCAACTTTGAGAGAAAGTTTCTTAGTTCTTTATCTTGTTAGCTCTACCACTCAAAGCCTTGTGCACATACAACTATTTCACAACTGTCTTTAGATGTTATGTTGTATCTCCCTGCAGTGTTAGGAATACAGCTTACTGATAAAGCATGTCACCACTCACTCCTTCTTCCTAGTCTTTCCTCTGATAGTATATGATAAAATGTTTTCTATTGGTTGCTTTAATTTTTTTAAGTCGTGGAATAATTGTAGATTCTCAGAAGTAGTAAAGATAGTACAGAGGGGTCCCATGTAGCCTTCACCCAACCCCCCATTGGTTACATCTTAGGTAACTACAGCAGAATATCAAAAGCAGGAGATTGAGATTGATAACATGCACTTGTATAGTTCTAGATCATTCATCATGTGTAGATTTGTGCAATCACTGAAGTCAAGACACAGAAATATTCCACCTTCACAAAGATGTCTCTTCTGATACCTTTTTATAGTCAAACTGATATAGGAGGTGCTCAGTTTACTTGGCTTGGGTTTCAGGACACTTCTCTGGGTAACAAGCCATTCCCCAGTGTCTCAGGCTACTCTTTTTGGCTCTCCCCTAAAGGAAAGTTACTGATGCCAGTTAGACCTATTTTCAGCACCAACACAGGGAAAATGAGACCACAAGGGGCTGCCTTATGCAAATCCAGTGGCTGTGCATGCTCAGTAGAGGCTGCAGAACATTCTTGAATATGCCTGGTGCATGTGATAGGGTCTGACCAGTGAATATGCTCCAGAAAGAGACTGACTGAGAATGTGCAAGACTAATGTTACATAACCAGGAGTCACCCCCTTAATTGAATATTCATTAGAGAGAGAAACCATAAAAGCTGAATCCCAGGTGAAGGTGGGGTAGTTGCTCACTTTCCCAGTAGTACCTGCACTTGGCTGCCTGAGGTATATGTACTTTACTTTGTATGGAACTTACTTTTAGCAGGCAGCTGCTCACTCTCTTGAGCCAGCCTGCACTTTGTACTGAACTTTGAGTGTGTTTTTCTTGCTTTTGTGTTAGACTTGACATCTATACTGAACTTACTTTTCTGTTAACCTTGGTGGGGGCCCTGCTCAGTCTCTAGAGCATGCCTCATTCTCTCTTGGAGACTGTATTTCTTACCTGTTATATTAAACCTGTTCTCACATTCTACTGTGACTCTGCCCTTGAGTTATTTCCTGTGGCAGAATCAAGAACCTGCTAAGAGGACAGGGTGGGTTGAGGCTGACTATCAGACCCCCTGGACCCTATCTCTGACATGTGATTTTCTTCTTTAGTCTGTTAATGTGATGGATACATGGATCGATTTCCAAATATTGAACCTGCATTGCGTTCCTTAAATAAAACTCCTGTGCTCAAAGTATGTAATTTTCTATGTGTTGCTGAATTCATTTCGGTAATAATTTTTTAAAAGAATTTCTGTATCTACATCCATGAATATTATTGATTATTAATCTGTGGTTTTCTTTTCTTTTCTTTTCTTTTTTTTTTTTTTTCCAACTGTTTGTCTACTTTGGTATCAGGATAATACTATCTTTATAAAATGAATTAAGATTGCTCCCATATCTTCTGTTTCTTGGAAAATATTATATAGAATAGATGTATAAATTCTCTTGTGAAAACTTTTTGGTCTGGAGATTTCTCTCCTGAAAGATTTTAAATTATAAATTTATTTTTTAGTAGTTATAGGGCTACTCAAATGATTTCATATCCGATGAGTTGCAGTGGTGTGTGTGTGTGTGTGTGTGTGTGTGTGTGTGTTTTCACTTGTTTCAAGTGTGTATGTAAAAGCTCATTGAAGCATTTTTATGATGGCTGCTTTAAAACCTTTGCCAGATAGTTCAAACACCTTTGTTTCTGGTGTTGGCATCTACCGATGGTATTTCTCCTTCAGTTTGAAATCTCCCTGCGTCTCGGTATGATAAGTGGCTTTTCATTAAATCCTGGACATTTGGGTATTATGTTATGAGACTCCGGTCTTCTCCCAGGTGTGGGTGCAAGGCCAATTTCCCTCCGAGCCACCCTGGACACCTGCAGGTGCTTCTTCAATGGTTAGGGGAAGGAGGTGCAGCTCCCTTCGTGGCCCCACAAATGCCACCCTGTTGACAGGGGGAGGGTTGGGCTGTGGTTTCCCACTGGCCTGCACTTACCCAGTGGGGGGCAGGGGGGTCTCCACTGGGCCTCTTCTTACAGTACCCCTGGCTGGCTGCAGCCAGTTGGGTATAAAGGTCCAGACTCTCACAGTGCCTGTCTGAGTCCAGGTGCAGAGTCTTGTTTCCACCTGGCAGGGAGGCAAGACATCACTCCATTCTCCACCTTCTCCAACACCACCTGGGCCGAGGAGCCAGGTCACCTCGTTATGGTCTGGTGAGGGAGGAAGCCCGGGTTCCCCCTTGGCCTTTGCAGGAAAAGGAGGTAAGGCTTCCATTCTTCCATATTGCGTGGCTGGAGTAGAGCTCTTATTTTCTGATAGTTGTCTGTCTTACTAGGCTGTCTCTTTTCTGGTCCTTTGGGTAGAGAGAGCAGGCTTTTGTGAGGTCTCTCTTTCTTCTTTTATTTTATTTTATTTTTGTCTGCACCTTCTTAGCATTTCCAGGTGGCAATTTCTCTAGCAGCCCAGCCCTCCTGGGATATACGAGGCAGAAAGAAAACTCCAACAACACCCTGCTGTGCTATTCCTTGCCTCCATGGTCGCAGCCTTTCTGCCTTCCTCACTGTGTCCATCAGAATCTCGTGTTTGGTTGGTGGGTATTACAGATACACAATATAACACAAACGCTACCATTACAGACATGTAAAAGTCAGTGCACCTCTGACACACTCTGCAGGGCTTGGGGAGAAAGATTTAGGTAGCAAAGAGGAAACTCCAATGGGCTTTCTTTCTTTTTGAAATCACTGGTTCCTGGAAAGTTGTGTGGCAGTCAATTTAAAAATATATAGTTAAATTATATTTTATGCATAATCCACATCAGTTTCTACCTGTCTTAACCTCTGTTGCAACTTATCAGGATGAAATTCTCTTTAACAGTAGACACAGTTTCATTACACCCGGAACTGAAAACATCCAGCGAGAGCATTATAGAAATAGCTCCAGCCTAAAGAACTGTGAGAGCTTCCAGACAACTCTGAGGGCTTCTCTAAATCCTTGACGATGTCAGAACTGTGATGTGTCTGACCTCGCCGCCACCCTCCTTTGCTCCTCAGCTAAAATTATGCCCCTTGGGGAACCACCGTGTTCATTCTGTTCTTTGCAGGCAGGTTTTTGGTGCATGCTGGATATTTTCTCTCCCACATGCTCCTGGTATTGGAGGGCTGGCTTGGAGTTGGGTGGTATCTGTCCCACCTCAGCAAGTGCTGCTCAGCCACCCACTTCCTCTGTCCACCCTGGTTCCCTCAGCTACAATGCCACCTCCCTGGCTTGAGTCACCTCCCCTGCCAGTGTCTTACCACTGCTAAGAACAGGCGCTAATTATCCAGATGTCTACTATGAGAGGAACTGTCATGGAAATTTCTTTTCACCGTATCAAATGAAGCATATCTTTTCAGAACGTTGCAAGTCATTTCCTATTAAATTTGTTATGGAAGTGTGCAGAACATAATGGAAATTCGTAAAGTGTGCTCACATGACTATTTAGGTTAAAAGTTGAGGATGAGGAGTTGGGTGCAAGGAGAAGAGTCTTCTCCTTTGTCACCTGGTATCTTCCTGCTCAGTGAGCCCCAGCACGGATTGCAAGTCAGAAGCACCGGGGAGGTTGTCTGAGAACTACTAGTCCCCACTTCCTCCCAGGACAAGCCCATCAGGACCTCTGGGAGGTGGTGTCTGGACAAAAGATAGGACCCTCTTCAGCAGATTACAGCTTGGAAATGGAAGGGTGTCTGCACTCGCTAATGAATTGGTACAATTTGATACACGGCTTGACTTTTGATAGGATTTGATTTAACATTTTGAAATAATTGAATTAGGAAAATATCTGGATTATATGTGTCTCTAACAGGAAGAGATTATTGAGAAATTATGTGGTTTCATAATTTATAAACATCAACAAAATGATAAAAAAGCAATGGTCTGATTCTCTCTCATGGGAGCATCATTTAGGCTCATGTTTTATTGAGTCCCAGATTCCTTTGCATTAGGGCAGAGCAATCTGGGTTCCCATCAGGCAGGGTGGCCTACCCTGAAGTCGCCCTTGTCCCTCACTGATTTGATTTTAAAGATGCAGGCTGTGGGGAGGGCTGTTGTAGAGGGTGTGTGGACAACCCCGTAACAGCTGGGTCTTCCCGGCCCTGGGAGTAACAGGCAGGGAGATATTTTCGCATATGTGAACCCTCAATTTTACCACGTTAGTGCTCTGAGAGCAGATGCTAGGGCTGAATCTTGTACCGAAGAAATGAAATCGTCAGAGATTTCCATTTTCAAACATTGCAGAGGATGGGAAAGTGAGCCCCACAGTCTCCGCCCTGTGCGAACTGGGGTTCCTGCCACAGCGAGAAACAAATCTCCAGTGTCTCTGTCCTGTGTCAACCTGTGCTAGATTCCCACTCAATGGCTGGAATTCTCCTCAATCTCACTGAGTAAGGACTCAGGGTCAAAATTATTTTGATTTATAAAAATAGAGAGCAGTTCTCATATGCTGTACACCATTCCCCACACCTTATCTCTTTGTTGCCTAAGGTCTGTCTAACCAAACAAGCATGTGGAGTGAAATGTGATGTCATGAGGGGCTGCCTCCCCGCCACCTCAAGACACCCTTCCCCCTGTCCCCCTGGTCTCTTCGAGTGTCCTTGGCAAGGACAGTGGTTTAAAGTGTCACTACTGGGAATCGAGAGGGTGCCCTTATTCCTGAGATTCCTGCATCATCACCACGTGAGCTCTGAACAGCCCTCCCCCAGCTCACCGAGGGTCAGAGCAAAAGAGGAAGCTGCTCCTGGCATGGGTGTGTCTCCATGGCCTTCACTTCCTTGCACTAAACAATGATCCAGTCTGCAGAGTTTAGGCCCCCAGTAACATTTAGATGGGAACATTGAAGATTAGAAGCATCAACAGCTGGAAGCAGCACTGAATGTTTACTAATGTTGGTTAGTCTACTTGTTTCTTAGACATAAGCTTTAGGGCCTCTATCTTCAGATTAATACACAAATAACCAAAAATATCAGACTTGTCATTTACACTTCAATTAAAAGATTTTGAAATTAGAAGTGCTAGATCGATTATATGGTCCTTTTTGACCCTCGACCCCTATTGTTCTTCCCACGGAGAGTGGCCCTGCCCAGCCTGAGGAGGCAGGAGCTCCCAAGCACTGATGAAGAGCAGAGAGGGGCTCATTTGCTCTCACATGGTGGGTGGGTGGGAGGTGAAAGGAGGCTCTCAAATGTCATCCAGAAAGAAGCTTATTGTGTTCCCACCACTTCCTGTGGTTTTAATTAAAACCCAAAACTTCATGTCTTCTGTTTAAACAAAAAAATAAAAAGAAAGAAAATTGAGGCTGCGGATTTTAACATGGCTACACCTTCTCCCAGGCCGCCCATCCTTGATGCTGATTTTGGGGTTGATTGGAGTACGTGTAAGTGCACACATGCACACACACAGAAGGGGGGTGAAAACCTCAAAACCAAACAAAATGCGTAATGACTGAGCCCTCATTTTGAATCCCCATTTCTGTCAGTGACAACACAGTAGCAGCCAAGCATGACAGCCAATGTGTGAGCTTGACACCTGCCGTAAACTCTTGTCTTCCTTTACAGCCGCTTCTGTAAACACATATGAATAATAGTTCTCTTGTGCCTTAAGCTGAGAAGAGTTGCTTTTCTTGGAGACTGGCCAGCCGCTAATGGAAATTCGCTCCCTGTGCAGAGACGTGCTTTTCTTGCCCTCAGCATGGCCATGGCTCCGTCCAACGTTACACGCATCTCCCTCGGGCATCCACAGGGGTTAATGATTTCTCCTCTCAAGAGACTGGAAGATTGTTATTGGGAAAAAAATAGCAAATATTGTAACTAGTCCAGGCTTCTTTATTCATTCATTTATTTATACAGTAATTATTGAGCACGTACAATGTGAAAAACAATTCTGGAGTCTTGGGACACCTAACAGGATAAATCACACAAAGATTTTCACCTGCCAGAGCTTACATTCCAGGAGTGGAGGCACAGCAGTAATCATTAAACATAATAAGTAAGTTTTATACTGTCTTTGAAAGTGAAAAGGCCATGGAGGAAAGCAAATTTAGAGCAAGATAAGAGCAATCAGGAGTTGGGGCAGGAAGCAAGTTTTTTAATGATAGTGTTGAGGTTGTAGACCTCATTCTCTCCTTCATCCCAGACCTAGGAAAAGTCTCAGATTTGTCCAGTTCTGTCAAAGCCAAGGCAAGTGTGGCGGGAGAAGCAAGCTCTCTGGTTCCATCTAGTTAAATCTGTTGTCAGATTTTTCTCTTCCCTGTACTTTAACTTTACAGGATTAAAGGCTACTCCCCAAAAGGATAATTTAATGCACAAATCTACCCTGAAAAGTAAAAATCAATTCACCTTTCACACCGAAAACTCAGAGAATTGACATTGGACATTTCTCTACGAGTTTTTGAAATATGTCTTAATGGAAAAGTCTAATTATTTGCTCTTGAAAATGAATAAATGTCAGGTCCAAGGAGCTAGAAGTTCGTAAGGCTGTTTGTCTCCTGGACAGTGCAGAAGCTGACTGTGTCACTTCTCCCCCAACCTGCAGCCACAGCCCAGGACCGTCCTGCATTTCCTGCTTCTTTCAAGGAAGCAGAAAGAGCGGGAAGAGCAGCCAGCCATGACGCCTTCTGTTGGACACACTCAGATCCCATCAATTTGGCTATAAACGTTCAGAATTACATTACATAGATTTAACATGTTTGGAAAATTTCCATGGGGGAGAGCCTGAAATGTTTATAGTATTCTTAACCTACTTGGTTCATTTTGACACTGTGTCTCATTAAATTTGGTTACCTTCTTACAAGAAACTCTGAAGTGAGAATCATTTTTTACCAAACTTTGTATAGTTTTCCCTCTTTTTTCTGGTCCTGACCCAGACCTTTACCACTTAACCCTTGAATTTAGAAACTGCCTCCTTGGAGAACTATTCAAATTTATCCTCTGCGTTTATGTTGCATATAGCTACAACATAGTTCCTTGGCCTTAAAAATTCAATACTTTTGGTGTATAATATTCCTCCTTCAATGGGATTCTCTGTTTGCTCTCTTATGAGCTTTTCTGAAAGACCTGTGAACTCTTTCTTATTTATTCTATAAATTAGCTGTTAGTCTTTAGTATGTATTTTCTGTTATGTTTGCTTGGTCCATCCTATCAATGCCATATTCACTCCCTCAGTGCTTTTAATTGCATTCCTAATTCTACCCATGCTTACAGACCAAAGTGAGCCTGACGTGCTCTGTAGGGCTTTCTCTGACAATCGCAGAACTCACTGACTCATTTGTGAAACCAATACCCGTAATGTCTACTAAGTGCCACATGTTGTTGAGGAATTTGGTTTAGAGCAACCAGCAAACCAAACAAAAATACTTGCCCTCATGAATAATTTTTAATTTAGAAGAATGTACAGTTGTTCACAATTTACACTGTGTTTTATGTTTTGTAAATATTAAACAATATTTAAATAAATAAAAATACTTTTTTTTTTGACCAGTAAGGGGATCACAGCCCTTGGCACGGTGTGGTCTGCACTATGCTCAGCCAGTGAGTGCACCAGCCATCCCTATATAGGATCCAAACCTGTTGCCTTGGCGCTATCAGCACCACACTCTCCCGAGTGAGCCACGGAGCCAGCCCTAAAAATATTTTTTATAGTATTGCCTGGATAGCATACAAGTTTTCCAAGTAGAATCATATTTCTATTTAAAATAAGTCATATGTACAGCCCTCATATTTTCTAGTTCAAAAGTCAATAAGCCGACTGTTTATTAATTTTAAACTTCTTCATGTGCTAAACTCTAAAGCTGGCCACAGTAGGACTTTCAGCTCTCTATAAAAGCTCTTAGAGATATAGGAGAGAAATTTACAAACCCCTTAGTTTACAAACATGGGGAAAATATCCATTAATTTGCTCACAGCATGTACTGGCTACAATACTGAGTATGAAATCAAGTCACAGAAGCATTGTTCTTTTAAAGACAATATCCCTTGAAAAAATATTACAACACAAATACATACATAAGTCATGTGTATAAATTGCCCATCCTAAGCAGTAAGCTACAAATGAGTCACGGGAAATTCTACAGTACTCAAGTTTCAATAAAAGTGATTATATATGTTTTTGGAGGAGGATGACTGCAGTTGAGTGTGTGCATGTGTGTATACACTGTCTGAAAAGGAGGGAAAATTTTATCATACTCATTGTGAAATAAAGATGTGTTAGTTGATAACAACTGCTCTGAAAGGACTGCTTCTGGAAAGGAGATCATCAAACAATTATTTCTAGTGTGTTTCCCACTCTGTCCACATACAAAGCAATCCTGACTGGGACTTTTGGAATTTAGTCCCATAAACAAGTATACTCTGAAAGTGCACATGGACACATCAGGTCTCTTTTTCTCTCTTCTTCTCTATTTCTAACTCTATTCGTTATCAGTATAGTTACCAAAAACAATGGAAGAAAACATATGCAGTTTTTAGTGTCTGTTTCTTAGTTGTGAGTTTCAGATAATTTAAATGTTAACTTTTAACTAACTGCATTTTCTATTATGAGTATTTATTAGTTTTATAATTATTGAAATGTGTTAGTTGAAAGAAAAACACTCATCTATCAAATGATTCTTAAAATTTGTTTCAATCACTGTATTAGCCTCTGAGGATACAAAGATTAATATAGTGCTCTATTGTTTCACTTGCTTCATTACCTAGCAGGGAAAACATGGATATAAACAAAGATATAAATGGGATTATATAAATCTATAAATAGACACACAAAAAAGGGTATAGAAAACTATTGTATTTCCATGATCACCAAGCATGAAATTACTTGATGTTCCATACACTAAAATAATGCACTTTTTGGCTCAGTCACAATACAGTTCATTAAATACTTGTTAATTAAAGCTGTGCAGGTATGTTGATGTATATCATATGTTTTTAAAAGTATGGATCTTTTCCTCAAAGAATTCCACTCCTAGAAATTTATGTTAGAGACATAATCAGAAATAATTAAAATATACAAAGTGAATCAAAGCATTATTTAGAAAAAATATAAATTCTGAATCATCTAAATATCTAATTAAGTGAAATATTTTTACTATACTTATAGTCTACCATGTAGCTGTTAAAGAATCATTTTGTAGGAATATGTTGATTGACCTGTGAAAGTGTTTCTGATATATTGCGTAAAGTAAAAGTTTATAAGATAATACTTATCGGTATTTTTAAAGAAAAATTATGTTGTTTTGTATGTTTCTATTTCTGAGCATGTGTTGCTCATGAGCTTATAGGTAAAATTACACAATCATATCAATTAAAATGATTACATTGTGTAATGTCAAATTACTAATTATCCTGGAAAAAACTAAATACATTTTTTAAATAAAAAAATATTGATCGACAGAAAACATTTGAAAAAATTTTAACATCCATTTGTGATAAAAACTCTCAGAAAAAAAGGAATAGATGGAGAACTTCATCAGTTTGACAGAGAACATCTATAAACAGCCTATAACTAATATTCTACTTAATGATAAAAGACTCAATGCTTTCCCTTGCAATTAGGAAGAAGGCAAGGATGTCCACTCTCAACACTGCTATTCAAAAGAGTGATAAAAAGTTCTATCCATTGCAACAAGGTAATGAAAAGAGATAAAAGGCATACTGAGTAGAAAGGAAGAAACAGAAAACACCCATCTTTTTTGGCAGTTGTCATAATTGTCTAGTTAGAAAATTTCAAAGATCTACAAAAACTCTTAGAAGTACTGAGTGAGTTTTGTAAGGTTGCAAGATACAAGGTAAACATACAAAAATCAATTGTATTTCTATATATAGCAGTGACCATATGGACATAAAAATTTAAAAATTAAGTAACATTTATGGTAAGTCAAAAAAAGTGAGAGAAATAGACATAAGTACTGTTTTCATTCACAACACTTCTGACACCAAACTTGTGCTTTTTCACCGCACCAGCCAATTCTCTAACACCAGCTGGGTGTCTATCTTAGTCAGTTTAGACTGCTATAACAAAGTACCATAAACAGGTGGCTTATAGACAACAGAGATTTATTTTTCACAGTTCTGGAGGCTGAAAGTCTGAGATCAGGGTGCCAGCATAGTTGGGTTCTGGTGAAGGTGCTCTTCTAGGCTGCAGACTGCTGTTTTCTCATCACATCATGACATGGCTGAGAGAGAGAAGGCTAGCTCTCACCCTGTTCTTACAAGGACACTAGTGTCATCATAAGGCCCTATCTTTATGACCTAATTACCTCCCAAAAGCCCCACCTCCTATTACCATCCCACTGAGGTTTGGGGTTTCAACATATGAATTTTGGGTGGGGAGAAACATATAGACCATAACAGTGTCCTGCAATTCAATTCAATTCTAACACTGATAGAGTTTGGATGTGTTGTTCTCCCAAAACTCACGTGGAAATTTGATCCCAAAAGGGGCAATATTGGGAGCTGTTTGAGACATTAATCCCTCATGAATGGCTTTCTCTCTTGTGTCCTCTCACCATGTGATCTGCTTGCACCTGCCAGCTGCCTGCCACTTTCCACCATGAGTAGGAGCAGCCTCAGGCCCGCACCAGATGAAGCTGTCCCAGAATTGTAAGCCAAATAAACCTCTGTTCTTTATAAGTTACCCAGTCTCAGGTATTTGTTATAGCAACACAAAATGGACTAATATAGACACTATCTGTAGTTAGCATCAGATTTCATAATTTAAGGGCTCAGATCCACAAGACTTCCCCCATGTCAGACACCAACTGCAAATCCAGGATCTCCCATACTCTGACCAAACATTTATCAATCAGGGCTTCCCATGACCCTTTCTTGGGTTCCACAATTTGCTAGAATGGCTTGCAGACCTCAGGAAAGCAGTTTACTATTACTGGTTTATTATAAAGGATACAATTTAGGAAGCACTAAGTAGAAGGGGTGCATAGGGCAAGGCATGGGGAGAGATGAGGAGCTTCTGTGCCCTCTCTGGGTGCCACCATCCCAGCACTGTGATGTGTACACCAACCTGGAAGCTCTCTGAACCCCATTGTTTTGGGTTTTTATAGAAGTTCCATTAGGTAGTAATAATTAATTAAATTATTGGCCATTGGTAATTAACTCAATCTCCAGCCTATCTTCCCTCCCTAGAAGTCCAGGAGTGGGGCTAAAAGTTCCTTGGTCTTGCTGATGACTGGCCTCCATCCTGAGCTTTCTAAGATCCCCAGCTACCAGTCACCTTATTAGCATACAAAAAATTCTGTTATCAATCTGGAGATTCCAGTGTTTTAGGAGCTCCGTGCCAAGAACCAGGGAGGAAAACAAAATATTATATATATTTCTTTTTGTGTCACAATCTCATAGGTGTAAATTTGACAAAAATATGTGCATAACTTGTACACTGAAAATTTTAAAAACACATAAAATAAATGGAGAAAAATGCTGTGTTCATGAATTGGAAGACTCATCATAGCAAATACATCAATTCTTTCCAAACTGCTGCACATATTTAACACCATTCTTATCAAAATCCCAAAAGAAAATTTTGTAGATGTAGACAAGATATTTTAAAAACTTGTAAGAAAAGGTAGAGAAACTAGAATAGCGATAACAATTTTGAAAAAGAGCAATAAGGTAAGAGAATCCATATATACAATTTCAAGACTTTATAGTTACATAATCAAGAACCTGTTAAAAACATACATTTATAAAATAAAAACATAATAATACCTAGCAATACATGTAGCTGACAACTTATCAACTAATGAGTATATTAAGTTGCTCCTGATGAGAATTTTAATTGTTACTGTGCAAATTTTCCTAAGGAGAATTTGGTAATATATGTATCAGTGTCTTGAAAATCTTTATTGTATAGAGCGGAGACCTTCTTAAATTGACTGAAGTAAATGGGCTTTATTATAAATGGGATTAATATGCTTAAAGCAGTGGTTCTAATAATAATAGCAACTAATCATTATCGAGTATTTATGATGTACTAAACCCTCTTCTACTACCTTCACATTTATTAACTCATTGATTCCTGATTGTTAAAAAAAGTGATGAGACAGTAACTATGTATATTTGCATTTCACAAATCAGGATACAGAGGCACCTGCTCATATCCACACAGCTACCACATCTTCTGGATACCCAAGACTGATAACAGGACCCTGCATTTCATTTAATTCTTCTATTTAGACTCTTGAGCCCATAAATTCTGATACCTCTGGGAAAAAAATAACCTTCTGATTTGCAGTTTCTTTGATTAGCCCATCTCTCTAAATCTGAGATGTTCAGTCTTTTTGTGAGTTACATCCCTTTTTGTGAGTTATGGCTAAAGCATGCTTCAATTTACCTTATCACAGCCTGCTGATATATCCCGCGGTTGCATTCACTTCAATATATCTAAAAAGAAACTTGAACTAGGTTACCCCAAATCAGCTCCACCTCCAGATTCACTGATTAACAAGTTCCCTTGGTCTGAGATGTTAAAAATGGAAAGCTATACTTCATTTTTCCTCTTCTTTCTTCACTCACATCCGGTCCATCACCACATGCATTCAGTTCTTCCTTTATTGTCTTCTCAACCTTTTCTTCATTTCTCACTTAGCTGAATTAGCATGGCCCTTGGGTCCATACCATAATGCTTACAAAAGCCTCCAGACTAGAACCCCTGCTTCCATTCACTTTCTGCTCTCATCAATGAACACATAACTTCCAAATGCATTTAGCTAAAAGCCTACATTTACAGTTCAAAGTGACTGTCAAATTAGTATATAAAAATATATGTAAACGTTTACTCTTTACCTGGCTATGCAAAGTCATTTGACCTCAAAATCTTTTGGGCACTTTCCTGTGTAAAAGTTTCCATTCAGCCAGATACAATTTTTGACTTTAGTACATGCATTCCCACCTCTTTCTCTTTTACTCACATTCATTCAAAAAAAGATACCCCTTCCTTTTGTACAGGTGCTTGTGAGAGACTGCAGACACAATGATAAAAAAGGTAGACCTGATCATGGGCCTCCAGGAACTTGAAGCTCAGTAGGGCCAGACGATTGAAAACTTAACATTTGAATAAATAATTGCTATGAAGAAAAGTGGTGGCCAAGGAAGTTCTCTTAAGCAAATACATAAAGATATTATTGAAACATGAGTGGTTGTCCCTTATGTAAAGAGTCATGTGCAAAGGTCATGAGAACTGTTTAGGGAACACTGTAAGCGTGGGTTTAGAGAGAAAATGCAAGATGAGCTTTTCGGGCAACATTGAGGATTGTGGTTTTGTCCCCAGTGCAAGCGTAAGCCATCCACATGTAATGAGTTCTACTTTACTCCATATACTGGGACCTGACTGTGTTGAATGGATTGGAGGGACACAGTCATGGAGGAGACCACATTTGGGAGATTATTGCACTACTCAGGATGAGATATGGGGTTACCATCTAATAGGAAAGACGATCTAATGGGTAATTACAATGGTCAAGAGCGTTCCTAGGATCAAGTGTAAGAAGCTGTAAAATATTATATCAGGTTGATCTAAATTACACTGGAGATTAAGGAAAGGCTTTCCTACAGAAGTGATGTTTAATCTGAAACCTGAATAATGAGCCCAGATTAGCTAGGAAAAGAGTGGAAACAGCCACTGTAAAGGATGAGACTACAAAAGACTATGGGTCTTTTAAAGGATTGAATAAAGGGCTATGTGGGTGAAATGTTTAAAACATAGAGGAGGAATGCAGGCTTTGAGATTGCAAAGGTTCATAAGAGTCAGATCATACAGAGTTTTATTGAGATGCTAAGGCATTTGGATATTATCCTAGGGACAAAAAAAGCTATGGTACAGTTTGGAGCTGGGTAAGTGATTTAATGTTTGATAGTGGTCAGAATTCAGAGATATTTAGGAGGCAGAATCAATAAAGTTTGATTGAACGAGGTAGTGAGGGGAAGGTTACTTTTTCAAACTTCTGACTATCTAATAGTGTAATTTATTAAGGTGGAAAAGACACAGATAAGAGTAGGTTTTTAGCAAAGGAGGATAAAATTCTCACTTGAATTTGTTAAGTTTTAAAAATAACACGTGTTAACAGTTAATAAATATTAGAACCAAACCCAGAAATAGAGCATTACTTCTGGTGTCTCTGAAGGCCTCTGTGTTCCTGTTTTCTCCTCATCTCTCCCCTATTCCCTGATGGTTATCTGAAAATTCTTGTTGGAATATTTATTCATAGCTTTGTAGTTTTTCCACAAATACACACAATTCCCAATAATATGCTGCATTATTTTCTTAACCTTTATATAAACAGAATCATGATATAGATTGTTTTTTTATTTCCTGTGTGCCTTCGTTTTTTTCTTGACCTTATTCTTTAGGGATTCATCCGTGTGGACGTGTATAAACATTCAATCATTTTCACGGTATATGTTTTTTTTGCATGAAGTGCAAAGTGTCTGTGCACAATTTACGCTCTAATCAGCAGTGTATGGTTTCTTTTGGCTCTCGTGGACTCTTGATATTTTCAGACACATTAATCTGGGAGAGATGTGAAATTTAATTGTATATATTTTTTAAATTTTCTTGTTTACAAAAAGGATTGAGCACCTTTCCTAGGCTTGTGGGCCCCATGTATTGACTCTTTTATGAATTGCCTATTTGTATTTTGACCCATTTTCAACTGAATTTTTTAAAGTTTTCTTTGATATGTAGAAGTTTTGTCTAAATTCTGAAGTCATTTAGTCATTTGTCTATTCTCTTTATAGTAAATATTTCCCTACAGTTTGTGGCAAGTCTTTTCTCATTCTCCTACTGTTATCTTTTGCTGATCAGAGGTTCTTCCTGATATGTAGGTAAATTTTTCATTCTTTTCCTTTGTAATCTGCATGTAAGTTGTCTTGATTAAGAACTTTTCTCTTTCCACTGGTTGTGAAGTATTTATTTGAAAGGTTGAGAGTTCTGTCTTGCAAATTTAAATACTTTACCTGGAACTGATATTTGCTTTAGGTGTGGAGTAGGATCCCATTTCATTTTCTGATCTACAGGGTTAACATTTCAGGGCTAATTATCTCCACACACTTTATTTAGGAACCCCTCCTTTTTCTGATGGAATGCAATACCATAAATTTTTTTTCAAAAAAATTAATATTTTGGATGTCTTTGGTCCTTTATTTATACATAATTTTAGAATAGGCGTGCCAACTTTCAACCCCCAAAAGTTGAAATTCTGATCTGAATTGCATTGATTCTATAAACAAACCTGAACAAACCTTAATTCTTTATGATAATTTTTTTTTTGTCAGTAGGCCTCTTTATTTGTCTTTTAAATGCTTCTTAATTAAATTCTATAGGGTGCTATATATTATTATTGTCTTTTATTGTACTTATTCTTAGGTATTTTATTATTTTGTAGTCATTTTAAATAGTAATTATATTTTCTATTTGCTTCTATAATATGAGGATACAATTGACAGCTGGTTTTTATTGTTATCCTTGCATCATTTCTAAGCTATCCTACCAATTTTAATAATTAATCCATAGAACCTGTTGGTTTTACTAGGTAGGCAATTATAAATTTATTTTCCATTTTGTAATTCTTATAATTTATTTTCTTACCCTACTGTATTGGAAAGGACCTCTTGTAAATTTTGAATAAAAGCCTTCAGAGTAAACAACATTTTGCTATCTCTAATTCTAGAGGGAATAATTTTAGTAATCCTTTTTCATTGATTATAAACTTTTTAAAATCAGTGCATGGAATTTTTTTATGTTTCTTGTTTGCTAAGTTATTTTAAAAACATGAATGAATGGGAGTTTCATTGACTTTTTCCCCTGTATTTCTGAGATTATTATTGTAGAGGTTATTCTAGGGTTTTCTCTTGAGACAATTTTATCAACTTAAATATTTTGAAGAAATTTCTCCATCTCATTACTGGCACAAATCATTATATCATTAATTTCTACACCTTATAATTTTATTTGTGCTTGCTTTGGGTTTGATCAGAAATTATTTTGATTATAACTGATATTGAGTGCAAGTTGTCATGAGCAATATTTTAATTACCATTCCATTCTGAGTACTTTCTACTTTCCAGTCTCATTTGTTTTTCACCAACACATCATTTCAGTGTGTTTGTGTGTGTATGTGTGTGTGTGTGTGTGTGTGTGTGTGTTTAAACAGACAAGTATATACATGGGTTTTCACTTTTCATATGTATGTTGTTTATGTTGGTTATGTTTTGGTAATTGATTTCTAAGTTTCCTGTGTTGGAGTATATTTTGTCATATGTATATCATTTCTCTAAAACTTATTGGGATTTAATTGACAGCATAAAATATAATATTTGATGAATTTTCATATGAATTACATCTGTGCTTTATAAGAATGTGTATTCTCCTCTTGTTAGGGGCTACATAGTTAGCCACTACCTCTAGCTTACTAATTGCGTAGTTTGCACATTGTTTTTGCTGTATTTTATTTGCTTGTTTTTTTGCTCAGTCGATCTATCAGTTACTAAGAAAGGTTTGACAGCACCTTTTGTTAAAATTATAATGGTGGGTTTTGCCTCATAAATTTTATTTTTTAAAGTCTAATTCATACAAGCTTAAAATTGTTATATTCTAATGTGATTTTTAGTCTTGAGCCTCTTACAACATGTGGAGATTCTTTCATTTCTAGAACTACCTACAATATAAGTCTATTTTGACTAATAATACTATAAGTATACCAGTTTCTTTTGTTTGAAAGTTTATTTATTTGTTATACATTTTTTCACGATTGTGCATTCAAAATTCAGGAATCTGCAGTTTTATTGTGTCCAAGCAATCAGATAATGCTTTTGTTTAGTCCAGACTGGAAATATTTCTTTTAATTTTGTCATTTTGTGCATTAATGTTATTGTGACAAAGACATCTTTCACTTTATTCTGCCATCTTAATTAGTATTTTCTATTTGTTCTCCTTTTTAAAGGTTTTTTTTCCCCTTACGCCTTCATTTCGTTTGGATTACTTGCTTGTGTGTGTGTGTGTGTGTGTGTATTTGTTTAATTTCTTTTTCTCCTTTACAAATTTGGAAGTTGTGAAATACATGCTATAGTTTTGTTCTTTAGTTGTAACCCTAGCTCCAAGCCAAGATAATCTTTTTGCCTTAATTGTCATAATGGTCCCCTAACCGCTCTCCAGCTCACCCTCATTCCCGGCAGCACCTCCATAGAACGTCCCTGACTCTGAAAGGCTATTTTGCTGGCTCTTCTACTCTACTGTGACAGCCTGCCATCTTTCTGTCAGTTATTATTTTACTGTCTTTTGTGTCCAGTGTTGCTAATGAAAAGTCAGATTTCAGTGTAATTAGCTCCTTTTAATATCTTTTCTTTACCTTTTGTACTTGCAGCTTTACTATGATTTATCTCATTGTGGGCTTTTATTCTCTTGTCTGTTTGAGATCTGTTGGGATCTGAGGTTTGGTGTCTTTAATTAATTATGGAAATTTCTAAGTCATTACCTCTTTTCCTATTATGTCTTTTACCAATCTTTTTAGTCATTTTGATAGTATTTTTTAAATATTGCACTTTCTATACCCTCTTTTTTTCTTTAAAGATATTTAAAGAAATATATTACATGTTCTGAAACTTATTAATTGAGGATCTGGTTTTGTTATTTTTTCTGCTTGTCCTCACACACTGAGGTATATTTAGCTTTGCAGTGTGTGTGTGTGTGTGTGTGTGTGTGTTTTATTATGAGATTCAATCATTGTGACATTTCCTGTGGGATGCGTTTTATGTGAGTTCCTCCAAAAGATCAATGTGGATTCTAAACCTTTATGGAACTAGGCTTGTAGGCAGGCCTGGCTTTTCCTTCTTCCTTTTCTTCACTCCTTCCCTCCCTCCTTCCTTCATTCCTCTCTCCCAGCCTCACTTTCTTCCTTCCTTCCTTTCTTCCTCTTTACTTTTTCCTTCCTTCTCTTCCCAGCGCCTACTGCAGTGCTGGGACAGGTGGGTATTCTGACCTCTTCATCAGGACTGTTGCACTCCAGTCCATCCACTGAGGGTTTTGCGTTTCAGAGGCCTCTGTTTTACACAAGAGTATGCAGTCTGGCTCCACCCCTGCTTGGGAAAGCAGCCTTGTGTATCACTCCTACTGACAACCAGAAAAGCCTAAAATTGATGCCTCTAGGCATGGCCAGACATCCCCGGGGAAAATGCCAGCTTCTGAGCTCAGGTTCTCCTCCATATTTGCACTTTTGTGTTGTTTCTGGCCTCTAAGGATTTCATATTTTAGTCATTCACTTGCTTTCTTTATAACTTTACGTATATCTTTTAGGGGTCCTTAAATACATAACTCACGATGTTGCTGAAAAGGTATTTCTCTAAGCAGACAACCATATTGCTGGCAAAAGGTCATGTATTTTAACTTTTTAAGATCCTGTGAGAAATATACATGGAGATGCTAAGTAGATAGCCAAGTATATGAATCTGAATTGGCCAGAGAGATCTGGGTGGAGGATGTAAATTGTGAGCTCTCATGTGACAAGTCCTCCTTGGAGACCTTGGATGAATGATTCAGCTGAGGAGTGAAGGTTTGGTGGATGTCGAACTTCTCAGGAATGCCTGGGCTGTAGCGCACAGTCTGTCTGCAGAATCACCAGGAGGGGCTGTTAGGATTACGGCTGGAGAAGTAGGGTGTGGTGGCTCAGGATTTAAAATAACATGCTCACTGAAGAACACAGGAGTAGGTGGTTGTGTCAAATGCTGCCAAGAGTCAGAGGTGGTGAGGAGTGGAGATTGCTCACCAGAATGAGTAACATGGAAGTCGTTTGCTCAGATAAAAAAAAATCAATGTGAAGTAGTTGGGCAAAAGCTATGCTCTTGTAGATTAAGTAGTAAATGTTCGGATCCAAGCATAGGTGATGAGTATTAAACCACTTTTAAGACATTTATTGTGGATCAAAGTGAGAAACTGAACATGGGCTAGAAAGCAATATGGCTTTAAGAAAAGCTTCTTTTAGAATATGAGAATTTCTTTTTTAAAGAGCCAAGAAGAGTTCAAGATGGTTTAAAAGTTCAGAAGACACTCAGAATGTGTAGTTGACACCACAGATTCCTGAGACTTTGGGGTGGATTTCACAGCAGAGTTGTGGGGGGTGGGGGGTAACTGATCTTAGATTAAATAGAGTTACCCTCCTTTTTATCATATAGCTGGAGAAAGCAAACGGGAAGGGCTGAGGTGATAGCGGTTTCTGCATTGCAGGTTTCCTAAGGGGGCTCCTGTTTTTTTGCTGAAAGAATACACCTGAGGAAGTAGGTCTGCTGGTGCCCGATGGCACAGAGCATAGGCGAGTGTGAACTCCCTCTCTGGAACCAGGCCCCAAGCCTCATCAGCCCAAGTGCCCTACATGGAAAGCTCCTCACATTTCTACATCTCCCCTCAAAAGGCAGTGCCTCTGTACAACTATTTGACTTTTCCTAAGTGTTCAGGAATTGTCAACTCATTAAGTATCCAGACATCACGCATGGGTGTCAAATGCCTTTGCGTGATATTGAGGGCATTAGATAACTGGTACTGCCTTAGCATGACTGCATTACATGTTACTTTACGTACATGATGCGTGTGAAAGGGCCTCACACTGTGTTTGATGTTTAACTGTACATGTGATTCTGGCTAGGAAAAAAGTAGTAAAGCTACTGTACTCTCAAAAAAACCTTCTTGGTGATCTGCAAGGCTAAACTTTGGTCCTGTAGCACCTGAAAATATATCTTTAGGAATCAGCTACACTTACTTTTGATTGAAGCTGTGAAACTGCACATTCCAACATACACCAGGGTTGAGCAGACCATGGCAGACACCCCAGTGCAGGACAACGAGCTATTGGCTTTTCACCCTTGTGTCTTTTACTTGGTAGAAACAATGTAGGCTGCTTGACCTTTTATTTTATTCCAAGTCAAGCCTATCTAGGTCCCTGGAGAGAGAAGCATTATCTAATCAAAAAGCCAAACGGAATCCAAGCAGTCAGAGGTCCAGTCCTTGGAAATGCTGATTCACACACAGCAGCACAGACTCCCTCTCTGGAGGGGTGGAGGCGCCAGTGGGAGGGCCTGGAGCAGGTGTGATGGTCAAGGCCAGCCTGATCAGCGCTTGTCTCCCGCCTTTATCTCACCTCACTGGGGGGCGGAAGCCTCCAGGTCAAGGTCGAGGCGGAGGTCAGGGCAGCTGTGCTGCGTTCCATTGCACTGCCTTCCAATCTCCCGGCCCCGTGGATAGAGATCTTCAGCTCTTGGCCCCACCGGTCTCTTCACGGCACAATCAACTGACAAGCAGAAGTAATTTCCTGCTGCGATCCCTTCCGAGATATCCTGAAAAGAGAAAGAAATAAAAAGGGGGGAAAGACTGCTACAAAGAAAAATATCCCTTAAATGCACTGCCTAGAAAGAGAGGAGAAATTTCAGTTAACACATGTTAAACGCTTTCTGCTACTATTCCTTTCAACTTAGAAATTATTTATTTATTCTTTCTAATTCTCTAAAGCATTCGCTCCCCCTAAATTGCACATATGTGACCTATTACCTCTTTTCTGCTTTACATTTATTGCACAGAGCAAAAAAAGATGAACGTCTGTGTTCCCTCTTTATTCAACTCAGAAATCCCTAGGCATTTAATATTGACTGACAAATTAATGAACGAAACCAGATAAATTAGTAATAGACAACTCTCTGTAGCAGAGCTTGGTGCTCTGTACTATGCGTTGAGCTGCCTGTTTTTTCCCTATTAAACAAGTTGTACTTTCAGTGAGGACTGGGAGGATAGACCAGAGGAGACAGTAACTCATTTCTGTTTTCTCACCTTCTCATTGTCAGCCACGGCCATCTGACAGGCAGAGGGTGGGGAAAGGATAGCCTCGTTATTGAAGCTGTGGTTTTATTTAAGAAGGACAAACAGCACAAGAGAAATGCTTTATTTTGGTTCTGATTCTCCTTAGTCTGAGGTTATTTTATAAGATGATACATTCAGGATAATTGTGATCTGGTGGTAACACTAGAGTTTTACCAAGGGCTTCGTGAAGAGCCTACCACACTGCCTCTGAATATTCTGAGAAGCACGGTGAGGTCGGTGCTCCTACCCCTTGTTTTGTGACAATTAACTGAAGATTAGAGACTTTAGGGAAATTGCTCAAGACCACACTAATTCTTTATTCCACTGTATCCACTGCAGATATTTAATTCATCTCTGATTTTTCCAAGTGATAACTCCACTATGGGGCCAGTGTTCTAGGAAAATCAGTCCCCACTCTGAAATACCAGCTATTTCAAAGCCATTTCCAATATAACAAGAGACACTTGCCCCCAACTACCACCACCCAGAAACTGAAAACTGAGAAGGTGAAGGAGTATATCCCAAGGAAGGAATCTCAGACCATGAGCCTCAGTGAGGAGGACGCTGTAACCTGAACCTTTTCAATAATTTACAAAAAAAAAATTGCCTTCTGAAGACTGTGTTCATTGGCTGTTTTCTTTTCTTGTTTGTTGTAGGATATTTGTGTGTGTAGTTTTAAGTCTCAGTAATCAATTTTTAAATACTGAAGAAAACAACTACATCCACCACCATGTTTTGTGCAGCTAGCTGGGGCATCCTGGTGTAAACAAGAGCAGCAATTAACCCAATGCAAACCAAAGGGAATGAGAGGAAGAGGGAGAAAGATCATGGAAAATGTCCCAGAAGAAAAAGGGATTGCACAAGATGGGGCGAAGTCAATGTCAAGTCTAAAGTACCTGATCTCCTTAAAATATTTTTAAGATTAGGGTAACTATGAGAGATAAAAAAGCCGTTGTAAAAATATCTATGCATTCAGGTTGCTAATTCCCAGGATCTAGAAGAAAAAAAAATGTAGAACATCAAAAAATCTTCAGGCTTAGGTACTTGAAGTTTTAGAGACATTAGGTCCATTAACACAATTTTATTTTTGCATGTCATAAAATCCATGTGTTTTAAATCAAAATTTAAAAGGAACCCACATTAAAAAAGAAATACCATTTAAGAATATATACATATCTGAGAGAATGAAGTCATTACTATCTGTCAGTTTTATAATCAAATACAATAGTTCTCATTTTTTATCTGATAAGCACTTTATTCCTCAAGGCACAGAATCACACTTTAGGAATTGATGCAGCATGTGCATATGGGACACAGATCTCATAACTACCTGCATGGAAGAAGACTCGTATACAATTCTAAATAGTTACAGTTGGTGTCAAAATTCTATTTTTTAAATTTTTTTTTTTTTTCTTTTTCGTGACCGGCACTCAGCCAGTGAGTGTACCGGCCATTCCTATATAGGATCCGAACCCGCGGCCGCTGGGAGCGTCGCCGCGCTCCCAGCGCAGCACCCTCCCGAGTGCGCCACAGGCTCGGCCCCAAAATTCTATTTTTGATTGCAAAATATTTAAAAGTTTAAGCCTATTTCTACACAGAACCCATTCAGTGATTCATTGAATTAGAATAGTAAATTCAATTAAATTAGTTCAGAGAAGTTAAGAAGACAGCTCACTCCCAACAGCCTTTTCTGCATAGTTGAGGAAGCTAAAGCCTATAATTTCATATAAGATCAGCTCTCAAAGATAAACACCCTGTAGGTGGAATTTGAACCCCAGTCTCTGGCTCCAGGTTCAGGGTAAACTCAACCTACCCCCTACCATCAATTTAAAAAGGCTCCATTGGATTTTTGTGTGTGTGTGTGTGTGTGTGTGTGTGTGTGTGTGTGTGTGTGTGCTTACATGGAGACAGAGGTATAGTTTTGGGCATGGAGAAGGACACCTTGACTGGTAATTGAAGAAAGAAAGCATTCTATGGTGCAAGTGAACTGTAAAGAAGGAAATTGTGATATAAAACTTTAGCTTTGAGACTAGAGTTGAGATATGGTCAACACAGTAGTGTATTTTGTTTGTTTCCTTTTCTGTTTGTTGTTAAAGGGTTTACTCTGTTCTCCTGAATCTATCTGTGTATCCACTATTTTTGCCTTTATAAACTAATCAACAATCTTCTCTTGTTTGCAACTCAACCAGAATCTTGACTGCTGGTTCCTAAAGACTTGAAAAGTTCTTTTGTTGAAACCGTGTTGGGGGGTCATGAATATGAATAAAGAAATCTCACATAAGTAAAAATAGGGTCACTGATATTTCTCAGGAGGACAGGGTGGTATTTCTGCCAATGGCCCCTGATTAGTGGGCTTCATTGTTACACGTTTATTAGCTCAGATGAAATCAATATATTCACCAAGACCCGAGGGTTTTCTTGGACTTTGTTCCTTGAAGCACTATTGTGTTTATATCAGGGCAAAGTGGGGCATCTTCTAATGTAACATTCAGCCATGATGGATCAAATTACCTTTTATTTAAAAAAAAAATCAAAATTTCCCTTTTGGACATTTACTGAATGACAGGCTTGACCTTTACCGGTTTGTTTTCTTGTTCATTGTACTTAGGACCCTGCTGGCAGTGGAAAGTATATTTCCTTTTTGCTCTCACAACCTAATCTGACCTCTCCACGGTGAAACTGAGATGATACACATTCAGAAGCCTTCTTTTGTGCAATCTAGAATTCAGAATCAACAATATTCACGTGTATGACATCTGAGAGAGATGTCTTATTTGCACTCAAACCTTATCATTTACATTAAAATCATAAAAATTTTCATTATCAAATCATTAAAAACACCAAACATATTACAATTCTAATTTTCAGTTAGATAGAATGCCTCCTTTTCTCATTTTTTTGCTGTTTGCTTTTTACCTTAAATCTTGTTTATTGTAACATTGTGACTCTGATTTTTAATATTGTTAGGCAGAGGCCTGGAAACTCTTTACTATGCATTTTACCTCTTGGTTTTACCACGCATTTATTTTCACTGGGAACAGGGAATCCAACCTCTAATCTCGCACAGCTTTCCCGCACTTTTTCTCATTCACTCACACATGCACATCAGGGTTTTTCCCCCCATTGGGCTTCCAGCAGATGTCATTGAGATACCAGTTTGTTAGAGCTGTTTTACCGCTGAATACTTTTTTGGCCTGATTATAGAGAGATTCTTATAAAAAGTCTTTTGATTGAAAAAAACACTCAAGACATTATCACTTTGCATACAAATTGGGGAAGGTATGCGATGATATTTTTTTTTTATCTTGGGATGAGCTATAATCAACCCAGTAGGTAATTCCTTTCAGTGAGGCAGTGCATGACAGGTTCCTATGTAAATTTGTTGATACTGCAAGTAGTAAATGTCAACAAATTCCAAATAAAGTCAGTTAAATAAGCTAGATCATAAGGTAGTTGTTGTAAAGTTGTAGATGTAAGTGCTGTAAGTGATTCATAAATACACATCTGTACTTGAGTCCCTAATGCCTAAATTTTATTAACCAGGATGGGACATGTCATCTTACTGATTTATCATAACATCTCAGACCTGGAGAAGCTATTTGAGGTCATTTAATCCAACTTCTGACTTTACCAACGAAGACAGAGATATGACTTAGCTATGACTAGTTAGAAATGGATATGAGACTAGAAATAGCTCCAGTAATCTTGAACCCAGTGTTTGATTCAATACTCCAACACACTCTTGGTTTGAAAATATAAACATAAACAATACAAAAAAAGCAAAGTATAAAAACTCCACTTGTAATACTAAAAATTTCTTTAACGTATGGCACAATTCTTCATTTTTAGATGAAATGCATACTTGTGTTAATATGGGTGACATTTACTTTGTTCAGTTTTCAAGTTGCAATTTTTATTTGGACCCATCAGTATGAGAAGAGATTTCTGACACCTTGGGGAATGCTAAAGTAAAAAGAGATATGTGGAGATACAATTTTAAAGGCCTTAAAAGTGGTAACATGGGTGGATAAAAATCTTCTAGAGATATCAATAGGACTCAAATTTTTAAAAAGTCATGCTTGAAGTAGCATTTTCTTATAAGATTCTAAACTTGGTAAAATAATGTTTTCAATGTCCATATAAATTGATTGACTCGTGCTTTGTAGATATATCAAACCAAATTTTCAAATACCATTTTTCTCAGAGTCCTAAAAGATCATACAGCTTCAGCATGGTTTTCTGTGGACAATTGCTCTGGACAAGTAGTCACCGTGCTGGAAGGAAGCCCAAGCTTCCCTGTGGAGAAGGTCCACAACCATACCACCTTCTAGCCTGGCCAAGGACTCTCCAGCCACAGTTGGACCATCTCAGTTGACACTGCAGGAAGCAGAGAGATACTCTCCCCAAAGAGCCTTGCCCATTCTGCTTTCTATAGAGTCATTAACGTACATAATAAGATATGTTCCTAGTCCTGTTTTCATGGTTAAAATACCAAATATTAGGAACAAAAATTATTTTTATCTCCAAACATTTTATACAAATGGTAGAAAATACATTCTTCTTAATCATAGAATTTACTTCAGATCCGAATGGAAAGAAAAGTAAAAAATTCATATACTGGGCAATTTTGTTTTTCTATCAAAAGCACTAATAATTGCCTGTCTTTAATTGTGCAATATATCTATATAGATCCATTTGTATATAAAAAATTCTATATCATAATCCTTAAATTTGGCATGACCCATGACTAAATTCTAGTTTAAAATTATAGTATAAATTACAATCTGAACTTATCACTAATTTAGTGAGATATCATAATATTAGCTAGTTTGTATGGTCTACTCAAATCCCATGGTTTCAGTCTTGAACTTGTTTCTGTGATTTATAGATTATGTAGAAAAAAGTTTTTCATCTTGTAAGAGCATTTCAATCATAACTGCATTAATAATTCCACATGATCCTTGTGTCTCAATTATCCTCCTAGGTGTGATCCCAGAATTTTGCTGTAATTGCGACGTGGGTATTCCATTTCCTTTGCTTTTATAGACAGCAAACAGTTCTTCATATGTGGCAGCATGCCCTGTCTTTCAGTGTCATTCTGTCTGTAGGACAGAGGGGAGAATGTGAGGAGACCGGGGCTCCCGCGCAGCTGCACTTCCTGCCCTTCCAAACAGCGGGCTGGGAAGAAGGGCAGGGAGAGTGAGGTCCGCACAACACCTGTGCTGCCTGGTTTCAGGTCACTTCAATATTTCACACAGTTCCTAAGTGAATTGGGTTACACCACCTAAAATGACAAAAAAATACTAAACAGATTCATGATCTATGTGATACTAAATAAAGTAGAAATTATGCATGTAGAATTCCAACATTCATCCATTCATTAGTTTGTTCTATAAAAGTTGATTAAGCGCTGCTCTTCTCAGGCATGACTCTGAACATCAAAGGTGTTATTTGAATAGGACTGTAAGGTTCCTGCTTTCATGGAGCTTATACACTAGTAATTTTACTGGAAGTCTATTCAGCCCTTAGAATTTATGAGCAGCAGAGGGATGCTGTTTTTGAACAGAAGTTCTAGAATTAGTTTCATTACTCATTTTCTTCTAATAATACAAATATTTTATCAATCACCTATGTCATTCCTTCAATCCCCTTATGTAATGGGGTGATAGGTTTAACCAAAATGATTTGTGTTAGTATAGTTTAAGGTTTTCAGATAGCTATTTTGCTCTTTGGTTCTGCTATTCCCTCTCTGTGAATTTGCATGACCGTTTTTTAAAATAATAATTAAACTATTTTATAACTCCTCTTATAATATGGATGATGGACAATGTGTTTATGAATGCAGTTACAAATGTTTTGGTTTTTTTAAAAAAATTTTAGTTGAAATATTAATTAAATAGTGCACAACACTGGTAAATGTTTAGAAATGCATGCATTTTTTCATTTAACGTGGAATCTACCTATTTTTTTCAATGGTGGCTTCTAACTTTCAAAATTATCTATTAATTAAGAGATTGAAACATAGTATCCCTCTTGAGTTTTCTTTCAACTGTATACACTTGGTTAAGGAAGTATATGAAAATATTACAATTATATTGGCCTCATTTTTTCTTAGTTTTTCAGCAGCATGGAGTTGTTTTCTTTTACCCCTAAGAAACATTTATATTTAGGGAAAGCATCATTTCACTCTCTATCAGGACCCCATTGGATTTTTAGACTGAAGTTCTCTTAGGAACATACTAATCACCATTGTAGCTAACTCCTCTGATTTCTAGGTTAGAGAAAGGCAGTGCTGGAGCTCTGCTGGCATGGGGGAGAGCAGAGCAGGTCTATACACAGTTCTCTAGATGTGTGCAGCTTGGACTGAAATCTGCCTTACCCATTAATCCACGTTTTCCATCTTCCCTTGACGTTGCTTAATACATTTTAAATGATTCAATCTGTAATATATTATTCAGGGCTATTTTGCAGAAAGATTATGTGAAGAGCAACTGTTCCTCCACTCCTTGAATAAGGTACATTACCATTCCTCTGCCCACCCCTCACTCAAAACAGCTCACACCCTCACCCCCTTAAAAGCTGGGGCAAAAGAAAGATTCTAAGTCAGCAGTGGGATACCAAACAAAAGAGAGAGAGAGAAAGAGAAAGAGAAAGAGAGAGAGAGAGAGAGACTGTTTTATTAATCATTTATGACTTTAAAAAGGAATAAAAGTTAATGGCTAAATTTTGTTAAAATTAAATTATATATCTGAGCGAGAAGGAATTGTGATTGTTTTTAAGCAATCATTAACAACTGGTGGGAATCGATACGTTTAGAAGAGGATAAGCCTTGGTCTATAAATTAGATACATGCTTCTCTACAGTAGGCTTCAATTAGAAATATAACCTTCCAGGAGAAAGAAGTTAGGAAGATCGAGAAAACCAAATGGATTTCAATTTTCAGACTGGCTGCATTTCACTCTCTTTTCTCAGCAGACACACACACATAAGTAGGATGCTTCAGGCCGACGTGCTTCTCTTGGGGAAAAGAAAAGCTCATTTTTCCCACTCTCAGGGAAGCAACATTGTTTTATGTTTTCAAAAGGTACAATATGCAACATCTCATGGGGAAATGAGATGGATATCACCAGGGCGGCACCAGGCTGCATGTGGAGCTGAGTCACTGGAAATCTAAATACCCCTAATTACAATACGCATAAGCAATACTGGGGGATGCTTGGTGTCTTCAGGCAGGTGTTAGCTTGACTGGAATTCGGATTCAATAATTAGTAGAAAACACAACTATAAAAATACAAAATCTATTTAAGTTGATACCCTTATGGTTTTGTAATACTTAATATGCCCTCTATCAATATGCTGGAAGTGATTATTTAAAATGTTATATCCAATTTAACTGAAAAGCTAAGACTTGGACAAAATTTGTAGTAGCTATTTATCTTATAACTATTGCAAAGGGTGATACGGCATTAGCAAAGTAAAGTTTATATGAAAATATTTATAATTATGATCATATCTTTATTGAATACAAAGAAAATAATAGTATTCATACCTAAGCCACTGTGGATACATGTATAAGCAATTAACTTATTACATTAATGTAATTAATGTAGATAGAATACATTAGTGATCTTCATTTAAAATTAATGTTTTAATTCACCAATCAAAATGTGTATGTGTGTATTATATGTGTATATGTAATATGTGCTGTTGCTTTCTGCCTTCTCTCCATATTTAAAAACA